>NC_052624.1:222015715-222634287 GCF_016161935.1 Mauremys reevesii | reverse complement strand
AAAAGAAGTGTAAGTCCATCTGGGTACAGAATGTCCAGTAGATCTCATCGAGTAATATTCTTAACAAATCTGTTTTTCCTTTTTTTGAAATATACAGAGCACACCTCCATACACAAAATCACAGCCCAGTAAAATTAGACATATGCAAACAGAGTTTCCAACCTATGTACAGGAGATAACAGTCTTTCAAAACTGATATAATGTGTGAAAGCAATAGAATATAAAAGTAAAAATTAATTTTTTTGGAAAGATTAAAGGAATATCTTTGCACAGAATACATAATTAGGATACACAATCCTCAACTTTGTGATACAAAAGGCTTGAAAAATCTGTCTGCCTGCTCAATAGTGTGGAGCAGGAAACTTTCCCTGGTGAGTTCAGAGGCTAAGCTACTAATTTCTTTAGAATTTAAACGTTTTTCTACCCTGAAGAATGACTACATAAAAATAGCCTGTATTTACTCTAAGTAAAGAAATCATGCTAAATTACACTGGCAAAAGCACTTTTATGCCAGTATAACTGTTTACGCTGGGGAGTTTGTCGGCATTGAAATGTTGCAAATAAATAATAATAATAAAAACAAAACACTCCCCTCAGGGAGAAATTCTTGAGCTGACTTCCAATCTTCGGACAATTATGCCTGTTTTATATATCAAATCTAGTTTTTAATTACAGTGGTGACCCCCCACCTTCATTGTCAATAATCAGCTGTGATTACCCACTTGTCTGCTTCCCACATCAGCATCAGCCTTCATGCTGTCTCCCATGCCATCCCCACATAGTGTGAAGCCACCACCTTTTCTCCTCTTTCAAATCTCTCCTCAAAATATCTTTCTTGATAAAATTTTAATCTTACTGTATTTTCTTTGTACACATAGTACTCAATCTTAAATCTGTAAACATTATGCCTGTGTTTAAAGTTATGCTTGGGGCCTAAAAAGAGATTCCCAATATTTTCCAAAAATTTTAACTTTACAAATAAAATTTGACTTTAATATAAGATGTATACACCGAAAGGAGCATTTTCTGCTCATTTTGTCACTTTTATCATAATTCAGGTGTCAGGAATGCAGGATTCTGATAACTGCCAGCTCCTATTCTGGGTTATTCCCCAGTATGCACTCTGCTAGTGATATCAAATCTACAGTTGAACAAACAGCGCTGGAAGCTGGAAGCTTGCATTATGGTCAAGTCCCACTTTTAACCCAATAGTCTATATTTTTAACATTATTTTATCATGAACAGTATATGAATTTTAAGCATTACACTTTAAAATTATGGCATATTGGAGACAATGAGACTCTTCTTACCACAAATAGATAGCCAACTGTTGGTGCAACATCAGATGGACTCTGGGATATACTCCAAATGGGAGTTGGAAGTCAAAGAGGGTTTGCATTGTAAACCAGAGAGATGGAGGTGGAGAAGCAAGGAATTATTTTGGAAACTTATTCTCTTTCAAAAGAACAAAAAAAACCCAACAATTAAATACAAATATAAAGGTGCTTCTGAACTCTCTTTAGTTGGGGTATTTAACAAGCTGGAAATGTCTTCACCATACCTAAAGATCACCTTAAAAGGTATTTTCAAAAGACAACAGTAATCTAACCAAATGTAAAATGTCTAACCTGCCAATGTAAAAAAGAAACAAAAAAGACTGGCCAATTGACAACAGTAAAAGGATTCATTTAATTTAATTTTGAAAAAATCAATATAAAAATGAAGTCCAAAACTTCTTAGTAGATGCGTCAGAAGTTGATTTATTAAGCCTAAGCAAGCACTCATAAGAGAGAAAATGCTTTCTTTCATCTTTAAAACACACTTCCCATTCTTTTGCAAATACTATCTTTTCAAAATAATTCTTGTCTAAGTAGCAGTGACACACCATCAGAACTTGTGAACAAGGCAGAATAGAGTAATAAATGCTGCACTATACATGCATTTTACACATTCAAAACATACAGAATATGATGCTGTGACGGATTTTAAAATAAAATCTAAATTCCATTTAGAAACGCATGTCACAAAAGGTTTCTGGATATATTAATGTAATTAATAACTATTATTGTAGGTACTGAGAATCATCCTGTGAGAGGCCTCTGCTACTCGGTGAAGAGCACAATATAACTACAGAGACACAGGTGTGGAGATATTCTTGAAATATCATATAAGAACAGATGTGGAATTTCAGGCTTCCAATTTCTGTTTTCATTATGAATTGCTCAAAAGATTTCCAGCTGTAAACAATACTATTTGTTCTAACTTTACCAGTAGCATGCTGCTGTACTTATAATAAAGAGAACATAATGATCAGTTGTCAGGTGTCAACAGATGGATTGTGGCTTCACGGTCTTATAACATGTTCTGAGATGCAGGTTCGTAAAACAAATTTGCATCTCCACTTCTGACTTGTCTCCACTCTCCCTTCAACCTCATCTCCGCCTGTCTCTCACACTCCTGGAAGTTTCACACCAGCTTAAACTTAACATGGCTCAAATTGAACTCCTTATCTTTCTTCCCAAGCCCTCTCCACAATCCCAGGCACTCTTGGCAACAGCACCAGCTGCTCTGCTAATCAGGCCTTCTTCATTTGGGCGTTTTCTTGGATAGGAGATCTTTTCACCTTACTATAGGCCCCTGGCTATTATGTGCCAGGTGCATTTTTTTCAAATGGTCTGCACAGAGGGGCAGAAGGATGTGAAGGTGTGTACGAGTGGGATGGATGGATGGATGGATTCAGGTTGGAGATACAGGGATAGACTGAAAAGAGAGAAAGACATAGAAAGAGCAAAAGTGGGGCAGCCAGAAAAATATAAAGGCAAAGCTTGAACACATGATGTAAGAGCCAAAGAGAAAGAAAAGAGGAAACAATAGACAATGAAAACAGTGAAGGATAAGATACTGTCTTGGAGTTTTATACTGCTGCCCATTACTCTAGTAAACTATCTCCCACATCAAAATCACTAACCGCAAAATCCCCAGTGGACTTCATGGTATGTCCGGCACTTTTGGCAGTAAAAACTCTGTTGGGCGTAGGTGTTTTGTTTTGTGCAGGGGGTGGGGGTGGTAAGTGCTTACAAATAGAAAGGGGTGTTTGTACTGTGAGCCTCACTTCTGCAGGAAAGACTTTCTTAAAGAAGCACGCTCCATGATGATTACAGTAAAGAGAAGAGAAAAAAAGTGAAATAGGGCCAGGCAGGTAAAGAAGATAAAAGCCTGAGATTCTTAAAGCAACTTTCATTTTTAACAACTATTAATAGAAAGTTGTTACAATTACATACAAGAAGCAGTACACAACTACTTGTGCAAATTCCTTTAAATTTGCAAGGGTTCAGTCATTGTAATTATTTTTATTACAGTAGTGCCTAAAGGCCAGGGCTCCATTGTGCTAGGTAATATTCAAACACAGAACAAGGAGACGGTCCCAGCCCCTAAGAGCTTATACTCGGTGGTGCAAGTAAAATCCATTTCTTACCGAGGGGGGGGGGTGCATCAGCTAAGGAGGGCACGTGACCTCCCCAAATGACCCTCCATGTGACTCCTCACTGCCCCACCCCCAGCCTGGGGCCCCCACACTCTCCCCATCCCCTCCCCACATCCATCCCATGTTACCGGGGAGGACGTCTGTCCTCCTCCTGCTGCACTGGAGACTTTGGGGCAGGGCTCTCCCAGGAACCACAGTGGGAAAAGGAGCAGAACCTCAGCCCCACCCCGTGCCTTTCCACAGAGCTGCATCTCCGTTCTCCCTCTGTGTATCACAGCAGCAGCCCTGCCAGAGGATAGGGCTGGAGGCAGTAAAGCTGCCAGAGAAGCTGCTAGTGTTCTGCTCCTTTCCCCGCTGCCCCTCCCAGTGGGGAAAGGAGTAGAACCCCCAGCTCTCTCCTCCAGCGAGGCTGCTACTGTGTCTTTCCGGTACTCCATACCGGCTATAAATAGCTTGCTGGTACGGCATACCGAAGCGTACCGGCCTACTTGCACTGCTGCTTATACTGTAAGTAGTTGCAGAGGTATCTTAAGTTTTCAAACCCTGTTCATATAGATTTATTGTGATGGCTTCTACCACTAAAAAGTGAGGCAGTGTTGTCTAGTGGATAAAGCTCTAGACTAGGAATCAATAGACCTGGGTTCTATTTGCAGGTCTGCCAATGAACTGCTCTGTGGCCAGAAGCAAGTTGCTTTCACTTGTGTGTGGTTCTCCTCTTCTGTCACTCTTTTACCTGTGTTGTCCATTTAGAAGGTACATTCTTTGGGATAGGTACTGTCTCTCATGATGTGGCTGTACAGTACCTAGAACACTGGGGCCTCCACGCATTGCTGTAATACCACTACTCCTCCCACCACCGACAAAAATGGGCAAATACCCAGGTCTTCAAAGGGTTAATTATAGATAGGGGCCTTGACCTACATACTCATGAACTTCTGAAACATTCAGATACTAATCCAAACTCTGATATTCATGCCCATCTCCAGTTAATTAACATTACTAGTACAAGACGTGCCCCACACATTGCAGGAGTTAGCCACAAAAAAGTTTTCTAAAGACGTCTTACTCAGCTGTCAGTTATGGTCTCTGCTACCAGAAAATGATTTCGCTCACAGCTGGCAGATAAGGAATGATTTATAATTGCCCTCATGGAAAGAAAAGGGCACAGTTGACCTTTCCCCATAAAATGCAAACTTGTTTTGTATATCAGAAATGTCTGAACCCAAAAATCGATGTAGATTTCTGTTTAAGTGTCTGATTACAAGTTGTTAGGCTGAGGGCTAAATTGCAGCTAGAAGCTAGAGACCTCTGGTAGTGGATGGTGCCGAGGTTTCCAATCCCAAGTAGGAGTAGGTTGAGGCACTATGCCTGAGATAGGTACACAGCACATCTTGGAGCACACAGCTGCTGAGATTGCAGTGTGCATGCCCTCCATGCAGTGCCAGTTTTGCTGGCACGGGGAGAGATGAGAAGTGCAGAGCTACCAGGACTCTATCTTTATTCCACCCCCTTTCAAATGCTATGGGAGCTAGATTCAGAGTTCTTGCACCCCTTGAGAAAGAGTGACTGTGCTTGGTCCCTGCACAGTAGGGCAGTGAGGGGAATAGGAACCTTCTTCCTCCCTGCATCCCCTATGGCACACACCCAGCAGATTCAGGTACAGTTTGGTAGCGTTACCACTATCTTTAATTGGTTGTATTGCCGTAGTGCCCAGAGTCCCCAATTATAATCAGGGCTCCATTGTGTTGGACTCAGCTGGGCCCCGCCGGGCAAGCGGGTCCCAAGGGAGCCTGGCCCGGGCAGGCCTCACTCCTGCTTCAGCCTAGCTGACTGCACAGCTCCTGAGGGGCTGGAGTATCCTCATCCAGGACTGGCTCCTGGCCACGCAGCCAGCTCAGCCCAGGAGACACCGTCACCTCCCAGCAGGGCCAGTGAATGTGGCCAGGAGGCAGGGCATGGGGGAGTGGGTCTCTGGAGGGCTTGGGGGCGGCGCTGGACAGTGGGGGAGGTTTCAGTGTTTTGTGGCACTGGGCAGTGGAGGGTCTGTGATGGGGGGTGCTGGGGAGTGGGGGGTAGAGGTCTGTGTGTGTTGGGGAGCAGGGCAGTGGAGAGCCTGTGGGGGTGCTGGGCACAGAACTCTGTGGGTGGGGGCACCATGGGTGGTGGTGTTCAGGGCGCTGTGCAGTTGTGGGGGGTCTCTGGGTGAGGGGCACTGGGCATAGGGGTCTATGCGGGGGTCATTTAGCAAGATGTCTGGGGGCCTTGGGGTGGAGTGGGGGTGTGTGCTAGGGCGGGGTTCAGGCCTGCTCCCAAGGGGCACGCTGGCAGCGCAGGGCTGGGCAGGCCAGTATGTATCTGTGGCTGCTGGTTTGTAAACAGTACCATCACGCTGGGCTGGGTGGACTGTGGCTGCCCCTGCCACACCGTGCCCCATTGCCCTGGGCCAGCCCCTCGCTCCAGGTACCTAACTTCACCCCGCCTCCCCACATCATGCCTCATTTCCCCCATGGGGGCCCATGTTTGGCATCGGGCCCACAAAAGGTTAATCCGGCCCTGGATGGCTGAGGAGCAGGGAAGCCTAGAAGTGGGTGCCAGTCATGGAGCACAGAGTGGAGATACAGATGCACCTGCCCTGAACTGTGACAATATGCTTTAGGACACAAAATCACACTTTACTTGTTTTAGGACAATTCTAGAAATTTATATTCTGGCATTCTTGTTTGCTCTTGCTTATCTTTACAAATCACAAGGCACCCAAGTGCAAATCCCACAGACAAACACTTGAGTAATACCTTAAATCCCAATGACAGTTTTCATATCATCTCTCTTATTGCTAGAAGACCACAAAAATGTATTAACCTTAAGAATAATCTTTCCTCTTTAGACTTGGCATGGTTTTAAGTACAGTGAAATTCACTTAAATATTTAACAGTAGAAAGACATAATACCTTAATAAATCTAATCTAGTGTAACACTATTTGTTAGTGGCAGTCAGACTACTGTATATACCAGGGGTGGGCAAAATACGGCCTATGGGACAGATCTGGCCTGTCTAACATTTCTGTCCGGCCCACCAGGCTCTTTGGCTGCCCCCTTGCAATCTCCAGGCTGCTAAAAGTCCTGCGGTGCAGCGGGGTGCTCGGGTAGGCTGCCTGCCTGCTGTGGCCCCACACCGCTCCTGGAAGTGACTGGCTGCTGCTGGCATGTCTCTGTGTGCCCCTGGCGGGAGGCAGTGGGGAGGCGGCTCAGCGTGCTGCCTCTGCCCACAGCACCGTTCTCACAGATCCCATTGGGAGTGGCAGGGACGGTACTTGCGGGCGCAGTCAGCACATGGAGAACCGCTGCCTGCCCCAACTCCCAAGGGGCGCACAGAGACTTGGCAGCAGCAGCAGCAGCCAGCCACAGCCACTTCCGGGAGCGGCGTGGGGCATGCAGGCAGCCTGCATGAGCCCCCTCCCACACCTCAACCCCCATCCCACATCAGAACCCACTCCTGCACCCAAACTCCCTCCCAGACCCTGCACCCCCTCCTGCAACCCAGTCCTCTATCCCAGCCCGGAGCCCCCTCCTGCACCAAACTCCCTCCCAGAGCCCATACCCCCCCACCCTCTCCCTGCGCCCCAACACTCTGCTCCAGCCCAGAGCTCCCTCTTGCAACCAAACTCCCTCCCAGACCCTGCACCCCCTTCATTAATATAGTAGAAATGTGAGGCCCATGACAACTTACCAAAATTCATGGAGTGATTCCCCTGCAAAAATTATTGCCCGCCCCGGTATATACTCAAATTCAGTCTGAATCTTATTTTTGTAAACCCAACCAATAATATGCACACACACAAAAAAGTCAGCTATCATTACCGATCCTGAAAATACTGGTATGCAAAGCCCTTTTGTGATACCACTGGATTACAATGGAATACCCACTATAACAGCAAAGATGATAAAACCATATTCAGCTGTACAAAAATCTATTTTAAATACAATATACAATAAATTATTCTTAGGCAATTGAATATTTGACATGTTCTAATTGCTGAAACCCTGCACTGGATATCACACTTCTGTATTCTTACTTTGTTCCTGGGCATCAGGAGTTTTTCATTTTTCATGTCACAAGAAAGTGCAATTTATTAAGGAAATTTATACAAGACTTGATGAAAACTGAGGCATGCTACAAAGCCACATTTCAGAGGTAAAACAGCTATCTTATCACAATACAATTATCATGTGTAATGCACACATTTCCTAACATTGAATAGTTTTTAAATACGTTTTAGTTTTAAGTAAATCCCCTGCAGCTCACTATTTGTTGACAACCAGCTGAAACACATGCTAGATTTAATGTAGTACAATTCTATTTAAAGTTTTTTTTAAAGTTTGTTTTAGCTGAAATGAGTAAACTCTAAAATTTTATCTATGTGAATTACTGCTTAAATTGAATTTGTTTGCTGTCCCTGCCCAAATGGAAAACACATTCCATACTGAAAACAAAGCTTTCACCTCTAAAAAAGCAATGTATTTCTTCACGATAATAAAACAATATTACTGCAAATTACAATCAATGCTAGTTTCATGCTTTTCTGTATTAGCTGCACCAGAAAAAAACCAGTCACACCTAACAGAGGGAGAGACATCTATGTCTAAATAACTACTGGTGAAATAACATCATATAAATAACTATAATGTGCAATTCCAGTATACATTTTCTTTTAACAATGTTTTACACATTACCAAGAAAAAATATGCTCACTTTTAAAATATGAACCCTGTTACCTATCTGAGATAAGCATAAGAAACGTTTTCAGGTAAGAAGTCATTATCATTTTACAGATATACAGTATTAGTTCACTGCATATACTTAATGTTCACTTTAAGTAACATTATGTTGTCTTCATTTTGAATGAAAACAGTCCAGCTTTGTTAAGTACATTATTCAGTTGGGGATTTCTACCTACCAACTTCCCGTAACCACTACCAGCATCTCCATCAGACACGGCTTGAGAGGCTCATGTCAAAAATTATTCTAGACTATAATATCAGGAAATCTCTTCTTTAAAGCATGCACATGAGATGCATTAATTTACAGACCATGTAAGTACAGTTAAATGGCAATTCTGAGGATATTGGAAAAAACTGCCATACACTAAGAACATTGTGCCTGCACATTCTCCCCATTCATCACTGTCCAGACCTAACTGTTGCTATGCAGGAAGGTTATTTTCAAAGTCTGCACCAGTAAAACCACCTTATGGCAATAAAGCACAGACAAATGCAGACAATACAAGACGACAGCAACTGAGCGTCCTTTGTGGTAGCAATAATAATTTCATAACCATTTTTGTTGGTAATGCTTTGTCTTGTACTAAAATCGGAACCTAAGTATGCATTTGAAATTTATAGTAGTTCAAATATTTTTGAACTAATTCAGATAAAATATCTTTGCTTTTGAAGTGCCCCACATTATGAAACACTCATATACATTGTACGCATATCCACTTACATAGAAAGTTAAGCAAGCGAGTGACCAAGATGGAATTTTATGGGCCTTTACTTAGAAGGTTACACCGTTTTAATTCAATATTTTAGAAGTTTACAACCCTATTTTGCCACATTTTGAACAGCACAAACACAATACTTCATTGGGAGATGATGGGAAGGAGTAGAAAGCGACATTAAAGTAGCGATAGTTCCTTATACCTTTCTGATATTAGCTGAGGCAATCTACTGTTACCTCAGACGCATGGTGGCAGAAAGCCAGCTGGATGAATGGTGACTTAACACACAAGTTTATGTGGGCTCTACAGACTGACACAGACAATATCATTAATTTTAAGTTTTAACAGTCAGCTAAGGTAGTCAACTACCTTCATAAGAAGTATGACTACATTGCTTAGTGCTTGTTTTCTTCTCTTCCAAATACAGTTTTAACTGGGAAACATATCCTCTAAATTGGTATTGTTTTTATAAGAAAAAGTTCATATTAATTAATATGTAGGTCACAAATCTAAAAGAGATTAAATAAAATGGTGCTCAAATTACGGAAAACATTCTGGAAGTCTCAGAATCATAGAAGAAAAGATTGTCTTATATACATTGTTTCATTCCATTGATAAAGGCAATTACTACAACAAACAAGGCTTTGGGATAAAAACTGGCCTTTGGGAACAATATTTGTGTGTGCAGCTAAAAATATGCTGCAATATACCAGTTTGGGGTCCCCCCCCAGCCGCCTAATAGGGAATTCAATAAACAAAACAAAGAATCCACTCAAATACTAAAGCTACAAGCATCTTTGATGAAAGAACAATAGCATATTACTCCACATTCCTCGACCTCTTTGCAAAAAACATGAGGATAGTTATCACCCTGATATAATTAAAGTACATCTCTCAGAATGATCCTTTTAACTGTTCATTATTTAGAATAGTTTCACCTCCATATAAAGAAAGTCTTACATGCCTCTAATTCAATTATTCTGCAAAGAGACCCAAATAAATGCAATATTGCCATTACCATAACAAAAGGGAACTAATAAAATTGCTCACATGCACAGGCTCAAGGTTTCACATGAAAGCAAATTTTCCTGTAAAAATACATTGTATTTCCCTGCTAAATCCACTCTGTAATGACACGTTTTGTAATCTGATGGCTATCCCACTGGAGTACACATGTTAATGGAAGCAAGACCAAATTAAATAGATGACATGATTAACAGTATTCATTTCATGCATGACTGTGTTTTATGGGAAAGATAAAGACCTGAAAGTAATTACCATGAATTGAAACTCCTTCACTGACCTCTGCTTGCAGCTAGCAGTCGTTAAGTACTGATGTTTTATAACAAAGACCAATGCCTTTCATCTGTGTGCTTTCTTTTAACGCTACAAGCTGAGCACCTCCACCGTTGCATGGACACAGTACCTCTGTATCTATGTCTGTAATGCAGCATAAAGATTACTGTGGAAACCTATCAAACTGGCAAGCAGCAACGTCTGCAGCCAATCAGAGAAAGGCACATGCAGAATCCAGCACATGCTCTCTGAGGCTCAGATACTGTCACCACAGTTTAACAGGCTGCTAATCTAATTATAGCTGTTTGCTAGCACAGTGCTACTGAAGTACAGCACATGAGCAAAACTAAATTTCAATACATTAAACCATTTAACCACAATAATCAGATTTGGGTTTTTTAATAAAATGTAAATGCTTAAAGTTAAAAGTCCACCTTACACAATGAACTGCTTTAAAACCTTGTTTTTTTCTGAACTCTGAAAAAAATGAGCAATATTTAGTAGTGCACTTTCAAAATCAGACTTGTAGTCCATTAGTTATATATATATATATATATATTGCAGTAAAACATTTATTACAATGTAGCAGTTTATTCTGTATTTCTGATTCTGTATGTGTGATTACCAGTATATTGCAAAATTACACAACTCACAGCCTGCTTTATTTACAATGTTTAGCATAATAATTTAGACCCCAATTCAGCCAGGTGCTTAAGCATATGTGATTCAGTACATGAGTAATCCTACCATGTCAAGGGAATTACTCATGTGCTTTAAATTACACATGTGCTTATATACCTTGCTGAACTGGGGAACTTTGTGCATTTGGAAACCTAGCTGTAATCAATCTTCTGTCAGGCTACAGTGGAATGCCATGCAAATTGCTGCTACTGTACAAACTACTAATCAATCTGGAAAATATTCATCATGAATATATTCCACACATGTATGGTGAATTTAATCCACTAAATCTTAGATGCATGTTATAAATGCATGCCTAATGCCATAAAATAACTAACATTATGGATTCTGAAACAGAACATACAGAGACTATTATGTACGTAACTGAGTTTTAAAATTGCTGACAAGTTCTGTAATTCATTATTTCAGTTTCCATACTTATCAGATGTACAATAATGAGAAAAAGGTGTAGCTATCTGACATTTACTACTCTTGTCAGTGTATGTCAAGTAATTTCTGTGACCAGCACAACAAGAAAGTAGTTTTCTGAAGTTTTAAGAGCCCATATGGTTCTCTTATGTAATTAGAAGTCACAGTTTTCAAACTTGGATGTCCAAATTAAGCATCTAAATCTATAGTTAGGCATTTAACTAAAATGGCCTGATCTTCAGAGGAGCTGAGTATCCACATCTCCCATGGAACAAAGTGGATTCTTTAGGTGCCTAGCACTAAAGATAAAGGCACTTTTATATAGATAGCCAAATAGAGAGAGTAGGTATGTAAACTTAGGCAATCAAGTTTAAAAATGTTCCCTTATGCCCATCTATTCATATGTACAATACATATATAAACTCCTCTCACACAGACTTAAAACTCACTACAATATTACTCAAAGTGAGCTGCTATGAGCCAACAGCAGCACTTTTCTCCTTAATTCTTTACTTTCTTATTATTAACACCACACAGTATTAATCACTCTCCTACTGTATGGTATTAAACGTTTACATATGTTTCTGTTACATCATTCTTATCTGGGTAGCAAAAACTGAATTTGTTACTTCATAAAAGTTGCTAACACAAGACTTCCATATAGTATTAGAAGTCGTCCAAATTTACGGACAATATGAAAATAACTAAATCATAGCTTTTATTACTCTGTTAGTGAAAACTGTTAATAAAAACCTGTTATGTTGTACAAGTATTAGACTCCATTTCTAAAAGAAACAATATGTTCAAAGCTGTATCTGGCTAGGAATTAAAACTGAACACAAAAAAGCATAATATTCCATTCTTTCATTCAGCAACATTTAATATGTTGTAACAAAAAGGGATACCAACACCATGTCCTAGAAACAAAAATGACTTGAATAAAAATCTGGTATAAAAACAAGTATACATATCCTCAACTTGGTACTTAAAATGTTAATTAAAAAAATTATTCCTCTCAGTTAAAAATATCCCTATCACTTTTGTGTCTAAGGTACTGTAAACAAAGCACTGTAGAAATTAGGAAATTTCACAACACTGTTCTAAGGCAGATAGATTATACATTAAAGATGAGAAAGGGGGTTATAAAGAGGTAAGGAACCGGATTTTGAGAATAGCTGAGAATCCACTATTCCAAAAGAAGCTGACTGGAGGAGGCTGAGAGCTTAAATTCATAACTTTGCTAGACATTCAAAATCATGGATTCAGCAGATACACTGGTTTCATGCCTCATTAAAACAATCTGTAACCCACTAAGGCCATGTCTACACTACACAATTCAGGTTGACTTACAACCAGGTGTTCAATACCTTTGGAAATCAGTCTCTCAAACTCGTCTAACATCACATCAAGATGAAGTTTTCAATTATCACCTCTATAGTCATAGGACAAAGGAGGGTTAGCAAGTTACAGATTGTTGTAATAAGATATAAAACTAGTGTGTCTATTGAGTCCATGATTGTTAGTGTCTCTCAACATTATGAATTTAAGCTCCCAGGCTTGGTCTTTTGAAGGTATTGCACATGGTGCCCTTGAGGAGGGGGACCCAGATGTCAGATATGAAGTGATCGTTTTGTGAAAAGTGTTTGCCCATGGGTGATACGGTGTTTTTTTCTTTTATAATTTTTCTGTGCGAGTTCATTTGAGAGCACAGTGATAGTCTGGTTTTATTCACATAGTTGATGGGGCATTTGATGTTCTGTATGAAGTGCACCACATGTTGTGATGAGCACGTGTAGGACCCATGGATAGCGGAAGGTGTGTTGGGAGGGCACTGTTCATCGTACCAGTGGAGATATATCTGCAGGTTTTGCGTCTGTTATGGCAGGTTCTGGTGGTGTTTGGAATTGGTGTCTCCTGCTGTGTAGGGAGCTTGCTTCTGATCATGAGCTTGGCAAAGTTGGAGGGTTGTTTGAAGGCCAGAAGATGGGGTTCGGGAAAGATTTATTTCAGGATGTAGTCCCCATCAAGTATGATTTGTAATTGTTTGATAATACCCCACATGGGCGCCACAGTGACAAGTACGGGTATGCAGAATGTGGAGGTTTTTTTCCACTTACAAAATGATAAAATACAAAAACACCTCATCACTTGTGGGTGAACACTTGTCACAAAATGATCACTCCATAGCTGACCTTGTGGTCCTTGTCCTCAAGGGAACCTGCACAATATCTTCAAAAGAGGAGGCTGAGAGCTTAAATTCATAACTTTGCTAGACATTCAAAATCATGGATTCAGCAGATACACTGGTTTCATGCCTCATTAAAACAATCTGTAACCCACTAAGGCCATGTCTACACTACACAATTCAGGTTGACTTACAACCACCCCAGTAATTGTTAGGTTGACTTACAAACACCCCAGTAATTACTGCGGTTTTTCATGTCCACGCTACCTTCCTTTTGTGGGTGGTGTGTGTCTTCATCAGGAGGGCTTGCACCAATTTAAGAGGAGCAGTGTGGAGGGCTGAGACCCTGGGCTCTGCTGTCTCCACCTGGTAGCTCTGCAGGGAGCCCACAGCCTAGGCAGCAATGCTCCAGCTGTCAGCACTGCTGGGCCTCACAGCTGGAACACCCTTGCCCCTGCCCTCTCAATTTCAAAACAGGGATCCTAGCAGCAGTGAAACTGACATTCTTGTCAATTGCACAGCTCTCCGCTGTTGGACACCCTGACAGCCAACAGGAGATACAAGTAATACAATGTCTATACAGACACTGCGTCACCTGAACTATGTTGACCTAAGCTTTACACCTCTTGTCAATGTGGATTTACTAGGTCAGTGGGCAAGTTACAGCAAGAGGAGGAACACTGTAGCATGTATGCTTACATAGTCAGGTCGACATAAGCTACTTTATCAACTTAACTGCCATCCCCCAATAACCTCCTTTTTATATTGAAATGTTGGTGTTTAAATGAATGCAAGTCTCATTTCCCTCTTTGGTGTTCTGAAGCACCACTTTCCAGCATAGTAAACTAGCTCAATACTTCAGGAAGCAATGGCTTCTGTTCGTGATTTAGCATCTAAATGTATTGATCTAGCAGGACAAGTAATAAGCAGACAAGATACAAAATAAGTGACTCAAAAAAAAAACCCACCCTCTTATTTGAAACTGAAGATGGAGAGCCAACCAGCACTGAGAAGCGTCCCTGTTTTCTCCAGGTATAATTCAATAGATAAGAACATAAGAACGACCATACTGCGTCAGACCAAAGGTCCATCTAGCCCAGTATCCTGTCTTCCGACAGTGGCCAATGCCAGGTGCCCCAGAGGGAATAAACAGAACAGGTAATCATTCAGTGATCCATCCCGTCGTCCATTCCTAGCTTCTGCCAAACAGAGGCTAGGGACACCATCCCTGCCCATCCTGGCTAATAGCCATTGATGGACCTATCCTCCATGACTTTATCTAGGGTTATCTAGGGTTCTTTTTTGAACCCTGTTATAGTCTTGACCTTCACAACATCCTCTGTCAAAGAGTTTCACAAGCTGACTGTGTGTTGTGTGAAGAAATACTTCCTTTTGTTTATTTTAAAGCTGCTGCCTATTAATTTCATTTAGTAACCCCTAGTTCTTGTGTTATGAGAAGGAGTAAATAATACTTTCTTATTTACTTTCTCCACACCAGTCATGATTTTATAGACATTAATCAGATCCCCCTTAGTCATCTCTTTTCCAAGCTGAAAAGTCCCAGTCTTATTAATCTCTCCTCATACAGAAACCGTTCCATACCCCTAATAATTTTTGTTGCCCTTTTCTGAACCTCTTCCAATTCCAATACATCTTTTTTGAGATGGGGCAACCACAGTTGCACGCAGTATTCAAGATGTGGGCATACCATGGATTTAAATAGAGGCAATATGATATTTTCTGTCTTATTATCTGTCCCTTTCTTAATAATTCCCAACATTCTGTTTGCTTTTTTGACTGCCACTGCATATTGAATGGATATTTTCAGAGAACTATCCACAATGACACCAAGATCTCTTTCTTGAGTGGTAACAGCTAATTTAGACTCCATTTTACATGTATAGTTGAGATTATGTTTTCCACTGTGCATTACTTTGCATTTATCAACACTGAATTTAATCTGCCATTTTGTTGCCCAGTCACCCAGTTTTGTAACCTTTGTAACTCTTGTAGCTTTGTAGCTCTTCAAAGTCTGCCTGGGACTTAACTATCTTGAGTAGTTTTGTATCATCTGCACATTTTCCCACCTCACTCTTTACCCCTTTTTCCAGATCATTTATGAATAGGTTGAATAGGACTGGGCTCAATACAGACCCCTGGGGGACACCACTATTTGCCTCTCTCTAGTCTGAAAACTGACCATTTATTCCTACCCTTTGTTTCCTATCTTATTCCTATATAATTTAAATAATTAGGACTTTGCTTCATATCTGGGTCTGAATAAATAACAAGATAAAAATCTGTATGCAGTATAGTTGTAGCCATCTTGTCTCTCTAAGATCAAAATTTGTCTTTCATCTCCACCAAATATTTGGGGAAATTTATTGGGGCCTATGCCTGGACATTTCCTTCCTCTCCCTGCCCTCTTTCCCACCATCTCCCCATCCCAAAACTAACAAAGTTGAGGAGTTGGTGGGTGAGGAGATGGGCCTTATGCCATTGCAACCACCGAGGGCTAAGTCCACATAGAGACTAGACAACAGCAGATGCTGTGGCCTAAACCCTTCCCCCTCTGGTACTGAGGTGCCTACATCCAGGCTGGATGGAGGTGTCTATTGCTACTTAGGATTCACAACCGTAAACTCTCTACTGGAGAGCTATTTCTTGCAAGAAACGTTGGCACACCTCTCAACTCCCCCTTTTTGGAGAGTGCCTTAACCACTGCACAATAAGAGTTATTCTCACTCTCTCTGGCCCAATGCATATTTAATTATTTAGACACAGTGAAACAGCTTCCACAGGATAAACTGAGAAACAACTGCCCCAGAATACCCCATAGCCCATTAACAATTAGGGAATTCTCCTAAGAGATGGGATATCCAACTTCAAATCTCTTCTGCATATCCAGCAGAGGGGAGAATTCCACCAGGGTGTCTCTCATGTCCTAACCACTAGGCTAGAGATGATAAGGGCGGCCTTTGCCCTAGCCATTTTGTGTCGCTTTAGGTGTGCTCTGAGAACACTTAACGGATCGGGCCCCAACACTTAACAAGCGGAGGAATGCCTAGTTTGAGGATCCCACGTGGGGGTAGGTGTGGGATAGACATCAGCTATCAGGACTGGGGAATTTAATGGCAGAAATGTAGGTACTGAGGGACTTGAGAATCTGCAGGGTTAGGCAGGAGCTGAGCTGGGGTTTTGATGATGTCAGTGGTACCCAAATGTTGGAGTTAGGCACCTAAAGCAGCCTAAGTCCTTTTCTGGATCTGAGCCTTGGTTTTCTACAGTATCTTGTGTCTTGTCCTGTTTTATGGTGTCCCTTCTAGTCTTGGTTGCAGCTGAAGCCTAACTTGGTGCTTGATGAAACTTGCTAATTGATTCCCTCAAAAAAAGGGCAAGTCCTTGAACTATCCCAAGTCACTGAGATAGTTCAAGACAAGGCAGGAAAAGAGAAATGGGGGGCAAGGGGAGGTGGTGGAGATGGAACATTATCACATTTAGAGAGGCATGCTCTCTTTTTTCATTTTTTTTAAAGGGAGGAAATGGTGCAGCCTGCACAGCCCTAATAAATGACAAAAGGTATTTAGGGTCTGAGGAGCCTCTGAACAAAAAGCAGGACTTGCAGGTGGCAGAATCTCCTGGCCAACCACAGAAGTTCTGGAATTTTGCTGGGGGTAAGGCTTTAAAACCTTCTGGGATCTGCCTTCACAATGTCGCTGCTGGATGTATATTTGTACAGTACTGTTTTATATCTCTAGGGATCTTAACCATAACTGCATTAAAAATAATTATCCAGGTAGGTCTCTTTCCCACAAGAGTGCAAATGGCAACTTGTACTTACTAACTATATTTCTAGCAGTGTGGACATACTTTTTACAGATAAGTAGATTTAATTTACGTAGTCTTCAAGGCAACCAGATGGAAAAATAGTATTGATTTCTTGTCTGAATGCTTACACAGTCTGTGGCTCAATTCACCAATGAGTTAAAAAGGCAGACATCTCAACCTGTGATTAGCATTACAGTCTGTAGTATGGTGTAGCTCCTCAATGAGGCACAAAAGGTAATCAAGGCCATGGTTTGGAATTGTCTTATCTTATCAATAAGCTAGAACAGGCACCTAAATGATTAGTTTCCATTTTATGCTCCCATTCAATTTTCCCTTGGCATTACATTTACACTCCCATAATGCACATTTCTTAGATACATGATGGACCCTTTCTGAACTCATAAATTCCTGATTATCCTCCCTTAGTAACCCTGGATAGCAAATACAACAAACTACAGGAGCTGGTGAATAGCTGGTGTAAGGGAGAGCACTGGGATGGCTGCTAAAGTGAACAGGAGTGGGAAGAAGGGTGTTTCTGAGATTGCTTTGAGGCAGCAGCAAAGAGAAAGATTATTTCAAGTATTTGAACCTAACTGGTGCCCTTATACCTAGTTCTTTCAAATGGCCAAGTCACCTTCAATTCAGAATGTATTTATTCAGCCTACTTACCACTGTGTTGGGGGTTCAGTAGTGTTTGGTGAAAGACACCATGAAAGGAGTTAGAAGATTTAAAGTCCAGATTCCCCAGGAACTGGTCACCAAAAGAAAGAAAACCCATTAGAATGGCCTGCAAGGGTACCAGGAACAACTCTTCTGGTTTTGTTACATTAACATAACTGCGTGTTGCTACTACCTGAGACGGAATGGAAAGAGAGCGAGGGACAAGGAAGCAGCACAGTGGCAAATGCAAGTAGAGATGTCCAATATTTTAGATAACTAGTGTAACTCAATGATTCACCAGAGTAATAGAAGCAAATAACAATTCTCACTTTGCCTGATTGCATTGTATAAAGTATGGAGGGCATCTAACAAGAAATACCTTGAACACATACCATATATCCTGCTAACCTCTGAATCCCCCAAAAGATACCCTGTGTTTAAAAAAAAAAAAAACAAACCTAATCAGTCACTTTGAAACATCTGTTCCTATTATAGAATCTTTTTGATATTACTTAGAAAAAGTTTTAATCCTGAACTTAAAGGGCTCTTGTGTGAGCGTGACTAAGGACTTTGTAGAAAGACAACTTGTACTGTCTGTCCAGACAGTGAAATTTAAATTACTGTCTGTGTTTGGAAGACCTGCCTGTAATGGCATAACAGCAACCTTGCCAACAGGAATGTGATCTAATACTTTAAACTAAAAATTACCTTGTATTCTGACTTCCAAAATAAAAAAAAAAGAAAGTTTTGTTAAGGGGAGTCAACATTTTCTGAGTCACTTTCATTATATGCTACCTTTCATAATGAAAGCCAAAGTGAACAAATCCTTTTCACTCCCTTGTGGTTGCTATCCCTTTACGTACAGCTTATACTGAATCTCTCTAATGGGCCAATACCCCTCATTAATATAACTTTCAAACAATAACAAAGACTGACATGGTAGTAATTCTATTAATGATATCAATCACTTGCCATGAAAATAAATAGGGTGTCACAAACTAAGTGTAATGGCTTAATGGCAAGATAAAACAGGAAGAGGAGACGGCCTGTGAATTTTGTTGAACTAAATGATATAAGATAATCAGTACATGTGGTAAGTACAAGTTTACTACTCTCTCTCTCTCTGCACTTCTGTACCATAATTCTTTCCATATTTTTCTATTTGTTTTGGACCACAGATGTCATAAGACTGATATCACTTTATCAGAATAATGTACAATGAATGGAAGCCACACAGAGACAAAGCCCAAGAGTTCGGATGCCAGACTGTCCCTAGGAACCATCTTTGATCTTTAAGGAAGTACCAAGTGTTTCTCCAGTTGCTGTTTCCATCTTTGGCTTTCTAAGCTAGCGAGAAGCCATTCTGGTAACCACTGTGCATTCTCAGTCAATTCTTTGTGAGAGTCTAGAACAAAATGTACAATAGAGAGACTTTTTCCACTACAAGGATAGGATATCCCCGGTGCCAGCTCTGCTATCTTTTCCTCTGCAAAAATAATCTCTGAACCTTCATGGAGGACCCAAAGGAGACAGAGAGGTACACAAATGAGATATTCCGGGAAACAGTAGAGCGGTTCTACCCCTGGTCTGACAGGCTCTGTGCTTCTGAGGAGGGTGAAAGTCTCCAGGAAGGAGAACATCAAGCTGGAGTGGAAGGAAACGACCCCACAGCTGTGACTCTCCTGCCAGATGAAGACATGGTATCCTCTCACACTGAGGATACCACTCCAAGGGGGAATCCCTGTTATTGCAAATCGACAGATAATAGTATAGGGGGATTCAGTTATTAGAAATAGAGAAAGTTTTGTGAAGGATCACATGGCTGAATTGACTCCAGGGTGAAAAGATTGTGGCTCTCTTGAGACACCTAGATAGACTTATGTGCAGTGCTGGAGAGAAGCTGGTGCTCGTGGTACTTGTAGGTACCAACAACATAAGGAGAGATAGGAGAAAGAGAGAGGTCCTAGAGGCCAAAATTAGGCTACTAGGTAAGAGATTAAAGTAGAGGACCACCATGGTAACATTCTTTAAAATGCTTCCAGTTTCATGTCAGCGCCTGTCAGAGAAGCAGAACTGCAGGATCAAAATGTGTGGATAAGATTATGGGGGTTCAGCAGAGGGATTTGGGTTTATTAGGAACAGGGGAATCTTTTGGGAAAGGAGGAGCTTATACAGGAAGGATGGGCTCCAGCTAAGCCAAAATAGAACCAGATTGCTGGCGTGTAAAATTAAAAAGGTTGTAGAGGAGTTTTTAAACTTAGAACTGGGGGAAAGCTGACAGATGCAGAGAGCACATGATTCAGACAGAGACATCCCGTAGGGGAGGATTTATTAATTTTACATCCCTTAGAGGAGGATTTATTAATATTACTTTATACCTCATGAAGAGATACAAGTTGATAAAGTACAGGTAGAAACTGAAGAGAAAGTCCAAAAGAGTGTCCCATTCAATCACATCACATGAAGGCAGACAACTCAAGGAAGACATGGTGATTGCAGGGAAGGAAATGAAGAATTATCGGCATCAGTCTTCACTTGCAGAGGATGTGAGGGAGACTCCCCACATGTAAGCCATTCGTTTCAGGTGACAAATCTGAGGAACCGTTCTAGACTGAGTCAATAAAGGACGTTTGGGAACAAACTGATAAATTAAAGAGTAGTAAGTCACCAAAACCAGACGGTTTTCATCCAAGAGTTCTGAAGGAACTCAAGCATGAAATTGCTGTGTTCCAAGTGTCTTAAACTGAACTATGTCTTCAATGAGCAATTGAATCCAACTGGCTGATGTTGGCTGCAATAATCTCCTTCTGTAGGTAGTGAAATAGTATTTCTATTTAGTAAACTCTGCAGAGTCACATCTTTCTATGGTTCAAATCCTATCCTATCCTAGACAGTCAAGGCTGAAATTTCCATCCCGCACTTTGACTTCCCCAATTTGTATGGATATCACACATGTAATAGGAACAAATTCCTGATAATATCTCATGGAAGGGAACGGCCTCTCTGGCAGTGGTACAATTTATATGCTGGACATATTGTCTAGCTAGCATCCTTGGATCCTGGGGATAGGAGGAGGACACAATTCTGCTCTGCTACACAGTTTTTAGTAATGGAGGAAAGGTCCTATCTCCTTGTAGTTATTTACGGACATTTTTTAAAAGTGAACAATTTTTTCACCCCAATCTCTGCTAGTGGGAAGAGGATTGAGAAAAACACACTGGTATCATGAGTGCGAATAAGCAGAGTTAGCCCTCACCTACATGAAAAAGTTGCACCAATATAACTAATCTGAAATTGAAAGTCCACATTGCTGATCATATACTCGTTTAAGATACTTCGCTTGCAAAACGTTGTATCCACAAATTGCAGCACAGTATTGCTTTAAAGGCTTGCAATATGAGTGGGTATTCCATAGTGCTAAATGCCACTACTAGGCTTTATGTAGTTGGGTAATTTTTGCAGTGGATTATGGGATGCTGGCTAGCACCAAGTGAAACTGTGGGACTCAAGGTCGAAGTTCCATGATACTATCTACTGTATTCCATAGGTTAGTTATGTTCTCACTAACCAGAATAATTTTCAAAGAGCTGCCAAGAAGCATGGAGGAAACAATGCAACCAGGATGATCCTGATCATAATTAGCATGATTTCATACAGCTACCCTTAGAGAAGGAAGAGGAGAGTTTCCTTGAGTAGCGGCACTCAGTGGAGTGCCACACTTGGGCCCATCTGATCAGCACTAATTGGTAGGATAAGATAACGATGCAAACCCGAGATGACCAACAGAGGCTGCAAAACTTAAGAGTCTTAGGGCTAGTCTACACTTACAAGCCGGGTCGACGCGGTGAGTTCGACTTCTCGGAGTTCGAACTATCGCGTCTAATCTGGACGCGATAGTTAGAACTCCGGAAGCGCTGCGGTCGACTCCGGTACTCCACCACTGCAAATGGCGGTGGCGGAGTCGACCTTGGAGCCGCAGACTTCGATTCCGCGGCGTCTGGACGGGTCAGTAGTTCGAACTAGGGTACTTCAAATTCAGCTACACTATTCACGTAGCTGAATTTGCGTACCCTAGTTCGACCCCGCTTCTTAGTGTGGACCAGCCCATAGAGTTTAAGGTCTGAGGAACCAATGGATCATCTGATCTCCTGTATATCACAGGTCATCAACACCACCCAGCACCCACACACTAAACCGAACAACTTCAGGAATACCACTTTGCTGAAAGTCTGTCAAGCTCACAACAGGCTGCAGTGTCAGACTACCAACACTAGAGTTCCCCGCCCCCACACAAAGAAGCATCTTGCTATTGCCACATGGAACCTGGTCAGTAGCTAACCAGTTTGGTGTTGGAAAATCCACAGTGGGCTGTGAATGTTTGTGATTTATTGCTAATTACCTTATCCTATCCTGAATCCTTCATGCACTCCTTCTGGTTGGAAGGGAAGAAAATAATTATGTTATCTAAGGACCAATCCTGCAAATTGTTTCCATCCAGGAAGAGGTGCACTGACTTAATGAAGTTCTGAATGTATGAAACAACTTGCAGAAATGAGGCCTAGAAGGGATTTGAATTTCCTTTTGGTATACTTTGGAACTGACAAAAGTGTCCCTCCTTCACTGAATGTTTTGGGATATCTTTCTCTACAACTTTAATTAAAAGCTGTCCTCTGGCAATTTTTACAAAGTCCAGGATTTGCTTATTTGGTGCATGGCCCATCCAAGGAATAGCTAGAGCTGGCATCTTGCTACTGCATGAATGGCAATTAATCTCCTGCAAAACTTCAATGCATCCACCACAAAAAAAGCTCCAGGATTTTTTAGTTTACTTAAAAGCTTTATTTGCGGATGACACGAAGCTGGGAGGTATTGCCAATACAGAGAGGGACCGGGATATCCTACAGGAAGATCTGGTTGACCTTGTAAACTGGAGTAATAGTAATAGGATGAAATGTAATAGAGAAAAGTGCAAGGTTATGCATTTAGGGATTAACAACAAGAATTTTTGTTATAAACTGGGGATGCATCACTTGGAAGTAACAGAGAAGGAGAAGGACCTCAGAGTATTGGTTGATCACAGGATGACTATGAGCCACCAATGTGATATGGCCGTGAAAAAAGCTAATGCGGTCTTGGCGAAGTATTTCCAGTAAAGATAAAGAGGTGTTAGTACTGTTATACAAGGCACTGGGGAGACCTCATCTGGAATACTGTGTGCAGTTCTGGTCTCTCATATTTAAGAAGGATGAATTCAAACTGGAACAGGTACAAAGAAGGGCTACTAGGATGATACGAGGAATGGAAAACCTGTTTTATGAAAGGAGACTCAAAGAGCTTGGCTTGTTTAGCCTAACCAAAAGACGGCTGAGAGGAGCAATGATTGCTCTCTATAAATATATCAGAGGGATAAATACCAGGGAGGGAGAGGACTTATTTAATCTCAGTACCAACATGGACACAAGAACAAATGGATATAAACTGGCCATCAGGAAGTTTAGACTTGAAATTAGATGAAGGTTTCTAACCATCAGAGGAGTGAAATTGCGGAACAGCCTTCCAAAGGGAGCAGTGGAGGCAAAAGACATATCTGGCTTCAAGACTAAGCTTGATAAGTTTATGGAAGGGATGGTATGATGGGATAGCCTAATTTTGGCAATTAATTGATCTTTGACTATTAGAGATAAATATGCCTAATGGCCTGTGATGCAACACTAGATAGGGTGGGATCTGAGTTACTACAAAGAATTCTTTCCTGGGTGTCTGGCTGGTGAGTCTTGCCCACATGCTCAGGGTTTAGCTGATCGCCATATTTGGGGTTGGGAAGGAATTTTCCTCCAGGGCAGATTGGCAGAGGCCTGGGGAGTTTTCGCCTTCCTCTGCAGCATGGGGCACAGGTCACTTGCTGGAGGATTCTCTGCACCTTGAAGTCTTCAGACCACAAGTTGAGGACTTCAATAGCTCAGACATAGGTCAGGGGTTTGTTATAGGAGTGGGTTGGTGAGATTCTGTGGCCTGCATTGTGCAGGAGGTCAGACTAGAAGATCATAATGGTCTCTTCTGACCATAAAGTCTATGAGTTTATTTGGTAAGCTCTCCCTCAAATCACTCTCTCGAACAGGTCTCCTCTAGAGAAAAGACTGTTCATACAGATATACAGAGGCCTTGAAATTCCATCATAAGGTGACATCTTCCAGGCAGAATCCTAAGGGGAGAAATACCCTACCAATGGGATAATAGTCTCCTTAGCAAGACAGGAGACTGGCCTGTCTAGTACAGGGACCATAAGAATTTTTAAAACATCATAGCTGGTCTATTCAATCTTCTGCCTTTACTTAGGAATTCCCACACAGCTAGGCTAGGGTTTTCCACCCACATATAAGAGGACAAACAGCTCATATTATGAAAAATAATGAAGTCTCAGTTTAGAGGACTACTTTTTGAGCCTATAGCACAGGTTTGAATGATTCCTGAAGGAACAGTTTTTCCTAGGGATCATCGTCTGAATTTTTCAACTGAGAGTCTGACAATTATCCCTGTTCCTGGGGATTCACTTCAGGGAGAGAAGAGAATTTTTGCTTTCTTCTCTTCTTGAGTTTGAAAAGGGCCGATCATGGACCAGACTCAGCTGCCTTTTGCCCCTGTTTAAAACTAACTTCCTTTGCTTTACTAGGACAGAGGTTTTGGTGCTGGGGCTTTCACCAAGATTTGAAGAATCATTTCAGGTAGCTTGAAGATGTGAAGTAGAGAGGGAAAAGAGAATGTTTGTCTTTCTCCTGTGGCATTCACCTGAGGATCTCTTTGAGAACACAAGAATCACTGGATGTGGAGACTCCAGCAGGGGACTAGTGTGATCTGGAATGCAGGCTCACTAACAGATTGGGCATAGCTCCCCCTCTGTATGATTGCAGGACATGTTGACCCTCCATCACAGTTTCAACTCTATGTGATATGCTTAATTTTACAATACTCTTCACATTCTGTCATAAACCACAGAGCTCTTTAGGCTTCCTCTTGGACTAGCCACCCATTTTGTCATCAGTAGTGTTCAACTTGTAGCAGACCAGTATATCATAGAGAAATGGGCCAACAAATCCTTCAAGAGTGGGAAAAAATAAGAACAGTGATAAGTTCACTGCTGGAGCTTAAACAAAGATGTTAACCCTAAGAGCTTGGGTCCCTCGTCTCAACTTTACATTATTTTTCACCTTTGCTCTCGCAAGTGTACAATATATCTCTCAATCCTGGCTCTCCTTTAACCCTGTTAGAACTTCCTGTCACATCCTCCTGTGTCACCACCTCTTCTCGCTGATCCAACATTTGTCCCTACCCCTTTTCATGCCACTTCCCCTATTCCTGGTCTTTTTGGAATGCCTCCCACATGTCTACCAGTTTTTTACCTCTTCAGCTCTCATTTGCTCTACCTCCTTGCACTCACGAAGACCTGGCTCTCCCCTCCAACCTAGCTTCCCCAGCAACACTTTTCTCACAATGGTGTCTCCTTCTCAGACACACATCATGTTGAGGCCTCCAGGAAATAAGACATTGGTGTTGTATTATTCCTCTTCTCCTGCACCAATTATTTCCAAACCCCTCTTTCCACCCATTTCCCATTCCTTTTCCTCCTTCAAGTAACTTGAATGCTTAACTCCTTTCTCCCTCTTAGTGGCTGATCTTGATTTTATCTGCTTGACCCTCAACTCTTCTCTTTCCTCCAATCCGTTTTCCACCGCCTCATCCCCTGTGATTTCAATATTTCCATTGATGTCCTGACCTCTCATCTTCACTTCCTTGTTTGACTTTCAAATGTAGATCCACTCTTCTACTCAATAGGCATTTCTTCAGCCATATCTTCTGATCTTTCTACCACTTCATCTCTTTTAACACTACACACTTCACAGAAGGACTGGGAGGAGGGCAGAGGTGATCTCCAAGCCATCAACACCTCTGCTCTTTGTGTTGCTCGCATCCCCTTCTCCCTGTTCTTTCATCCATTGATTCATTTGTCAAGTTCTGTTTTTCCTCCCTTGAATCCTCTACCCCTTTTACTCACCCTGGCTTACCCACACCATCCTACTCCTCTACTCCTGCTCTCAGGCCACTGAATGACTAAGGAGAAAATCCCATGGCCACACTCTCTTTCTCCTCTACATATTCCTCCTGTATTCTTTCATAAAATCTAAGGCTTTGTCTACATGGGCACTTTTTACATTAAAATCTTTGTTGCTCTTGGGTGTGAAAAAACACACCCCTGATTGACAAAAGTTTTAACGATGGAAAGCACTGGCGTGGACAGCGCTTTGTTGGCAGGAGCTGTGCTCCCGGGGACGAAGCTACAGCCCCTCATTGGAGGTGGTTTTATTTTGTCACCTGCAAAGAGCTCTCCTGGTGATAAAGAACAGCTACACTGTGCACCTTACAACAGCAGGGCTGCAGCCATGCTATTGTAAGATGTGCAGTGTAGACATAGCCTAAAAGTCACAGTTCACTCTGGCATGCCATGTCACAGTTTACTAGGGGGGTTGCACCAGTGAAGCTACATCAGTGTAAACACTCAGTCCTGGTCTAGCCTAGAAAATTAGGTTGGCTTAACTATGTCGGTCAGGAGTGCAAAAAATCCACATCCCCTAAGCAGCAATGTTAAGCTGACCTCAGTCCTCATACAGACAGCACTAGGTTGATGGAAGAATTCTTCCTTTGACTTCGGTACTGCCTCTCATGGAGGTTGATTATCTATGCTGACAGGAGAACCCCTCCCATGACTACAGGTTGTCTCCACAGAAGTGTCAGAGCAGTGCAGCTGTGCCAATGTAGTGTTTTAAGTGTAGACAAGCTCACAGTGTAAAAAAAGCCTACAGTGAATACAGTGCTGGAAGAGAGGAGTTCACACTTCTGTGTTCCTATTACTGGGCTGGAGACCTTTATCCTGAGAGGATGCAATGAAAAGGCAGCAGCATATCAAAATAGTAACAGATAAGGGTAAAAGCATCAGGGGAAAAAAATAAGCATTTAAGTCCATTGGCTTCAATGAAGTTACACCAGCAGGAAGTTTAGATCTTAATCTGCATCTTTTGGAGGACTGTACATTTAATTAAAAATAATTTTATAAAAGGTAAGTATTGAATATTTCTATCAATTTTGTTTTGAATTAATGGGAAAAATAGCTATTCAAGGATAGAATGCACAAAATTTCTATTCACTTACAGGCATGAAATACTAAGATTTCACTGCTCACAATATAAACACTGCAGTTTGTTAAAAAAATAAAAAACATACAGCATTCATGTACTTAAAAATATGGCTTCCACCACTCACCCATAGCCACTTGGAAAATTTTCACTCTGGAGATTTCATACTGTTCACACTGACACATAAGTAAATAAGTGTGCGTGTGTGTGTGTGTGTGGGTGGGGATTTTTTTTTATTTTTTGTTTTTGTTTTGCATCAAATAGTAAAAGTGCAACAGAAATGTAAAGAAATTCAGTGCCAGTAGAGGGAGGCAGCTGCTCTCCAGGCAACACATCTTACTGTTCACTGATGCACAGTAGGGAGCCAACTGAGTTTGTTTTTGTGGAAGTGAACTCACCCCTCAGCCATTGTGTAAATGTGGCTTTAAATCAAGCTGTAATTAGATTTTGCTGTATTTAACAAAACCCCTCTGTTACTCTTCTTTCCCAGTCCAAGGCAGGAAATAAAAGCATTCATACAAAAAAAAAAGTGTATGTCTTTTCTTTGAGTGTGTTCTGGCATACTTACAAATGTAAGTATAGAGTATAAAGCAACTGGCTAGGTTTATGGGATGTTTCCTTAATTTTCTTACAGTACTTAAGAAAACAAAAAGATCTCCCACCTGGCTAACTATTTAAAATGTTAGCCCAAAGTTAGCAAAATTCTGCCTTGTTTAGAATGCTTAGAAAGAGTTAACAAATCCAAGTTTTGTTCGAAAATTAATTTACTTGACAAAACACAAATGGAAATCTTTTGCAAAAGACACAGGCAGACTAGGACTGTCTCATATTCATTTTGGGACAAGTCTTTTCTGCCCCCCTTCATTTTAACCATTTCTGTTTTTACAATCCTTGTCCTATCTCAGCAATTGTACTCCATTCATTGTGCACTTTTGCTCTTGATTGGTATCCATTAAAGTCAACCATCAGTATCCTCCTCCCTTCAAAATTATTTTACAACAACTCCTCACCCTGTATTAGGTGGTTTTATTTTGCTTTTGCATTTTCTTACTGTCAGTACATAAAGAGGACTTTAAATCAAAGTGATTTAAATCACCAATTTTAATTATTTAAATCAGCAAGCAAGAAACCTTGATTTAAATAATCAATTTTAATTGTGTTTTGTATTCATATTTTTAGTTACTTTCTAAACAAAGGTTGAGTCTCATTAGTTGGTAACAATTAAAATGTTTATTTGCACCTAAATATAGCTTTTATACTTAATTTGGTGCATCTTCTTGCTAATCAGGAGGATACACTATATTCATGCACATTTATTTAAGCAATTATATAGCTCAATTTACATTTATTCAGATTTTTAAATTTTACATTTTTAATACATTAGAAAATTGTGACTAATGCATTTATGATTTACTAAAGGATTAATATTTTATTGAGCATTTGTGTCAGCCTATTTGGATGGAAATTTAAATTCAATTAAAATGCACAAAATAGCATTTTTATTAAATAAAATTACCTTAAAAGTGCCAGATACATAAGAAACAAGTTTTGCAATGAAAGGTAACTGCATTATTAAAACAAAAGAAGTACTATCTGCAGTTAATGAATTGATATTGTTTTTTGTCACAATGTCCTTCAAGATTTTAGAACTAGTAGAGCTCATCCTTTCATCATACCGAATTTTTATGTACAGATTGGAAAAGGAAAACAGGTTTCCCTGCTTTTTCAGCTCCCAGTTGGTTTCTTAACTTTGAACTAGTCATTGAACTGAACTAGTCAGTTGAATAAACGGAAATGAAGAATAGACTGAAATGAAGAAAAAATAATCTCTCTGCACTTGCAGAAGAGGTTACTGCTTTAAAAAGCTGGTTTAACACATCAACAAACCATGACTCCAGATGCTTAGCCAGTGTCTTCCACCATTTATTAGTCTGACTTCCTTTAAAACTGTATGTAAGCAACACCAAAATTATAAGTAACGATTACTGTAAGTTATGTCATACTCCACTCATAAACAGCACAAGTTTGGCATTTATAAAGCACTTTTCAGCTAAAGATGTAAAAGTAACTTTACAGAATTGTGTAGAAAATATCCACATTTTACAGATGGTGAAACTGTGGGAGAAAGGTTAACTCATCTGTCCAAGGGCACATGGCAAGACTGTGGCAGAGGTAGGAATGGTCTCCACTCACAGTTCAGTGCCCTACCTTCTGGAGCACTCTGGATCCCCAAATCAAAATAAATAGGTAATTATTTGCTCTACAGAGTCCCTCAAGGGAAGAAGTTTTAATATCAATACTCTTTTAAAATCAGAAGTCATTGGGTCTTTACAACTTGCCTACTCTGTGTTTTCAAAACAAATTTATTTAAAATTAAACATCTACCTATATATGCCAATATAACTTCCTCGCTAACGTTACAAGTTTTAAGAAAATTAAGGCTGTTCCCTATTATTAAAAAAATATCCATACTCTTGAAATTTAGCAAGTCTGTTTTTGCTGGTCTATGAGCTTTTGCTTTCTTTTTGAAACAAGTAAATTTTAGTTTAGAAGGGAAAACAAATTATAGTAATACTTTTAAATCTACAGGGGGTTCAGAGAAGGGCAGCTAGAATGATTAAAGGCATGGAAAAACTTTCACATCAAGAAAGACTGAAATGAGTGGGATTATCTACCTTAGAAAGAAGGCAAACAGAGGGGACATGATAAAAAATACAAAAAATGATGAATGATATACAGAAGGTACATCACAGATCTTATGTTCTATCTATAGGATAACACAAAATAAGACGTCAGACCAGTGGTCCCCAACGCGGTGCCAGCAGACACAATGGCACCCACCGGGGCATCTATGTGCGCCCGCGTACTGGTCGGCGGACAAACATCTGCTGAAATGCCGCCGAAAAGCAGCATCACCAAGAGGCGCCACCACCGAAATGCTGCTGATTTTCGGCGGCATTTCGGTGGCGACGCCTCTTGATGACACTACTCGGCATTTTGGCGGCGATGCCTCGTGACGCTGCCGCTTCTCAGCGGCATTTCTGCAGATGCTTGTCCGCCGGCCACGGTCCTCAGTGGCTCGTCGTCTGGTGCCCGCCACTTGGAAAAGGTTGGGGACCACTAGGTCAGACAATTAAATTAAAAGTGGGAAGTTAAAAGTACAGAAGGATGAAACCTTCTGTGAGTAGCAGATTATCTCACATAGGTCTACTGTGTGGTTCTTTCACCTGGCTCTGAAACATTCACTACCAGCCACTGTTGCAGACAGCATACTGGGCTAGATGGACAGTGGTTTGATCCAACGTGGCAAGTCCTATCATATGCAGAGGCCTTCTGTTGCAAATGATGAAGTTACAAGAAATTAGCTGAGCACAGATTTCTGGAATTCCAAGCCTTAAAACATCACAATTAAACCAAAAATTTTATTTATTTTTAAGATAAATCTTTATTTATAGCAAATCTAGAATTTGCCATACCATGCTAGTACACCAAATGCCATTAACTTGCTTTGGGGACACAGGACAGAGATTTTGTGTGTGTGTGTGTGTGTGTGTGTGTGTGTGTGTGTGTGTGTGTGTGTGTGTGTGTGTGTTACAATGAGGCAACAATACCAGATTGGGGCATGTCAATTTGCCCAGCCTCATCAATTATTCACAGAAAAGTGAAAATAATAATGCACACCTATCCAATTGTACAGCTCAGTACTCAAACAGGAGAGTTCTACACTAATACCTACAGGTGGAGCATGAAATGTATTATTCTTATTTTACTCAACTTGAGTAACAACAAGTCTGCATTCGGATATCTGGAAACAGATACAGTAGTCCAAGGAAAAATTAATCTTAAAGGTTAGATTAGTGAAAACCCAAGTTTCAAAGCTAGGAAATAATGTAATAGTGACAGCTATCCTTGACACAGCTAGGACAATGACAACCAAAAAAATGGTAATCTATTCATATTTGATCTACAAGAACAACTACATTTCAAGCAATATGAAGGTGAGACACATTCACATACAGTAGCTTATAGAGACAGACATTTTATGTTGAGTGTAATTTTTGCCAGCCTGATTTTCAGTTCACTTGCAGCTGTTTAACTGCTGAACAGTCCTTAACTAGAGCATTTAATTTTATGTTATACTCTACATAATAATTCATGCCTTTCTTCTCATCAATTATGTCTTGCCAAATTTGGCTTGCCTGAGAGGATCACTTCTATTTCTTTATTTCTGCATCCCATCGCAAAGCACCAGTCCCTCAATCTGCAGCCTGTCTTGTGTTCTACAGAAAAATGCTTGCAGTATTGGTACAAAGAATCTTCAGTTTTACAGATTATATGGAAATGCAGTGCAAGTAACGTAAGCAAAGCAAGTATATTCAGAGATCCAGTGAAAACTACTATCAGAATAGAGTCAGGACCACATTATGAAATACTAGTAATCCACGGAGAAGTACAGATGTACAGTGGAGAGAGAGGGAAAATTAACTACACAACTATCACTTGTAAAGTCTTGTCAACCTAAGACTAAAAACCTATCTGACAGAAGATATCATTAAAGCAGATGTCAGGTGGTGTTAAACTGAATCTGAATTATAGTTGAACTCAAAAGTGGTTGCATTATATAAACCTTATGAAAAAGGAACAAAATATATTGGGTTGAAAAAAATGATTCTTGTATCCAGAGTTGTAAATTGTGTTTACAATTCAGATACTGTTAGGTTGCGCATTTAGAGTCACTATAGAATGTTTGGCAAATTATTTAAAATTCTTGCAGAACACCTTCAAAAATTAGCGAAGGAGTAGGCACAGGGGCAAGATCCGTAGTTATTGTATGAACTTTACAAATCCTGATTGTTCATTCTGACTAGGTGATGCTGTCAGCAGGAAAACAATTTATCTGCATCACAGACACGCCCCAGAAGAGAATTAAGTTTATACTGAGATTTGCAGTTACCATTTAGTGGTGACTAAAATCCCATTTAGTGGTGACTAAAATCCCATTAGGTGATGTCTCGCTCACTTGGCAGTCGTTGTGCTGTAAATATTCATTATTATGCTAATCATAATCATCTCACTATTACAGCAGGCACCCCAAAACTGCAAATAAATAACATGTATAAAAAAAGTTTATCACCAAATTTACATTACTTACTCTTAGGGCAGTGACTGGATTTTCAAGAAGTAAATCTGTTTAGTAATTTAGAAACATTTTTTAAAAAAAGCAGCAAAGAGTCTTGTGGCACCTTATAGACTAACAGACATTTTGGAGCATGACGTTTGGTGCATCCGACGAAGTGGGTATTCACCCATGAAAGCTCATGCTCCAAAATGTCTGTTAGTCTATAAGGTGCCACAGACTCTTTGCTGCTTTTACAGATCCAGACTAACACGGCTACCCCTCTGATACTTGACATTTTTAAAAAAATTACTCTTTGAAATATCAACCCACACGTCTAATGTTTTCTTCCATTTCCTCTGGACAAGTGAACAGTTAGTTTTAAGACTTGTGAGTTTCGGTTCATATAGTTCCATATCAAATCTGACAGAGGCTACTTTTCAAACAAAAAAAAATACAACAATTAGCATACTTATTCTATGTTTGAATACAACTATATTTATGATTATTATTTTTGTGTGTGTCAAAAGAAACAGATAATGGGTTTGTTATCAAAACAGCCTATAACCCAGGCAGTGAGGTGCTGAAGCATAGCACTTTGCTGCCTGTGCTGGAACCAAGGCCCTATATTTCCTCAGACTCCTTCACTCTTATCCTCCAGGGAACTACTGCTCTCTAGCATCACACTCAGTCCCTTTTATCAACCCTCGGACCATCTCTCTGTTTTAGGTGTCCAAACCCTTCCTGACTTCTCAGCCCTTCTGCATCCCTATAACCTCCAGGCAGTATTCACCTAAACTACTTCCATGCTTCCCCCAAACCCTCAATACGCACCTCAACCGTCCCCCTATATGAGAGACCCAGACCCAATTTGTCACATTTAATAGCCTGAGGAAAGTTCTCTCTGTCTAGTAGAAGCCACTTCTCAGATGACGCTTTCTATAAATATCCCGTACTCCTTACCCCTTCCATGTCCCCTATGACTGGTGGGTCACAGTAAGAGGTTAGAACAAGGAAGAGACCTGCAGCAAAAGTAGCCTAGAAAGTAGAGCTAGTAGCTCTGCTAGAAAGGCAATTTCTAAGTTGGAACACATACTACAGCTTGTCAGAGATAAGCCTTGGTCCAAGAGACACTAGATCCTAGATATCAGAGGGGTAGCCGTGTTAGTCTGGTTCTGTAGAAGCAGCAAAGAATCCTGTGGCACCTTATAGACTAACAGACGTTTTGCAGCATGAGCTTTCGTGGGTGAATACCCACTTCTTCGGATGCAAGTAGTGGAAATTTCCAGGGGCAGGTATATATAAGCAAGCAAGAAGCAAGCTAGAGATAACGAGGTTAGATCAATCAGGGAGGATGAGGCCCTGTTCTAGCAGTTGAGGTGTGAAAACCAAGGGAGGAGAAACTGGTTCTGTAATTGGCAAGCCATTCACAGTCTTTGTTTAATCCTGAACTGATGGTGTCAAATTTGCAGATTAACTGGAGCTCAGCAGTTTCTCTTTGAAGTCTGGTCCTAAAGTTTTTTTGCTGCAGGATGGCCACCTTAAGATCTGCTATTGTGTGGCCAGGGAGGTTGAAGTGTTCTCCTACAGGTTTTTGTATATTGCCATTCCTAATGTCTGATTTGTGTCCATTTATCCTTTTCCTTAGAGACTGTCCAGTTTGGCCGATGTACATAGCAGAGGGGCATTGCTGGCATATGATGGCATATATCACATTGGTGGACATGCAGGTGAATGAACCGGTAATGGTGTGGCTGATCTGGTTAGGTCCTGTGATGGTGTTGCTGGTGTAGATATGTGGGCAGAGTTGGCATCGAGGTTTGTTGCATGGTTTGGTTCCTGAGCTAGAGTTACTATGGTGCGGTGTGCAGTTGCTGGTGAGAATATGCTTCAGGTTGGCAGGTTGTCTGTGGGTGAGGACTGGCCTGCCACCCAAGGCCTGTGAAAGTGTGGGATCATTGTCCAGGATGGGTTGTAGATCCCTGATGATGCGTTGGAGGGGTTTGAGCTGGGGACTGTATGTGATGGCCAGTGGAGTCCTGTTGGTTTCTTTCTTGGGTTTGTCTTGCAGTAGGAGGCTTCTGGGTACACGTCTGGCTCTGCTGATCTGTTTCCTTATTTCCTCGTGTGGGTACTGTAGTCTTGAGAATGCTTGGTGGAGATTTTCTAGGTGTTGGTCTCTGTCTGCGGGGTTAGAGCAGATACGGTTGTACCTCAGTGCTTGGCTGTAGACAATGGATCTTGTGGTGTGTCCGGGATGGAAGCTGGAGGCATGAAGGTAGGCATAGCGGTTGGTAGGTTTTCGGTATAGGGTGGTGTTAATGTGACCATCACTTATTTGCACCGTGGTGTCTAGGAAGTGGACCTCCCATGTAGATTGGTCCAGGCTGAGGTTGATGGAGGGGTGGAAGCTGTTGAAATCATGGTGGAATTTTTCCAGAGAGTCTCCTTCCCATGGGTCCAGATGATGAAGATGTCATCAATGTAGCGTAGGTAGAGAAGGGGCGTGAGTGGACGGGAGCTGAGGAAGCATTGTTCCAGGTCGGCCATAAAAATATTGGCATATTGTGGGGCCATGCGGGTGCCCATAGCGGTGCCACTGATCTGGAGATATATATTGTCATTAAATTTGAAATAGTTGTGTGTCAGGATAAAGGCACAGAGCTCAGCAACCAGTTGTGCTGTGGCATCATCAGGGATACTGTTCCTGACAGCTTGTATTCCATCAGTGTGTGGGATGTTTGTGTAGAGAGCCTCTACATCCATGGTGGCTAGGATGGTGTTTTCTGGTCACCAATGCATTGTAGTTTCCTCAGGAAATCAGTGCTGTCACGGAGATAGCTGGGAGTACTGGTAACATAGGGTCTGAGTAGAGAGTCGACATATCCAGACAGTCCTTCAGTGAGAGTTCCAATGCCAGAGATGATGGGGCGTCCAGGATTTCCGGGTTTGTGGATCTTGGGTAGTAGATAGAATAACCCTGGTCGGGGCTCTAAGGGTATGTTGATTTGTTCCGGTGTTAGTGTAGGGAGTGTCCTGAGTAGATGGTGCAGTTTCTTAGTGTATTCCTTAGTGGGATCTGAGGGAAGTAGCCTGTAAAATTTGTTATTGGAGAGTTGTCTGGCGGCCTCCTTTTGGTAGTCAGACCTGTTCATGATGACAACAGCACCTCCTTTATCAGCCTCTTTGATTATAATGTCAGGATGGCTTCTGAGGCTGTGGATGGCATTGCGTTCTGCACGACTTAGGTTGTGAGGCAAGCGATGTTGTTTTTCCACAATTTCTGTCTGTGCACGTCGGCGGAAGCATTCAATGTATAGGTCCAGACTGTCATTTCGACCCTCAGGAGGAGTCCATGTGGAGTTCTTCTTCTTGTGCTGTTGGTGAGAGGGTAACTGTGTATCAGTGCGCTGTTCAGTGTTGTCCTGGAAGTATTCTTTGAGTCGGAGACGGCAAAAGTAGGCTTCCAGATCGCCGCAGAACTGTATCATGTTGGTGGGGGTGGCAGGGCAGAAAGAGAGTCCCCGAGATAGGACAGACTGTTCTTCTGGGCTGAGTGTGTGGTTGGATAGATTGACGATATTGCTGGGCGGGTTAGGGGTACCACGGTTGTGGCCCCATGTAGCAGGTAGGAGTTTAGACAGCTTACAATCCTTTTTCCTTTGTAGAGAGGTGAAGTGAGTGATGTAGATCTCCTGTCTTATTTTAGTGAAGTCCGTTTGTATGGAAGTTTGGTTATTGATGAGAGTCTCCTACACTCCCTCTGGTGAATGTTAGTATCACAGAATCATAGAAAGGTAGGGCTGGAAAGGACCTCGATAGGTCATCTAGTCCAGCCTCTTGTACTGAGGCAGGACAAAGTATACGTAGACCATCCCTAACAGATGTTTTTCTACCCTCTTGTTAAAAACTTACAATGATGGGGATTCCACAATCTCTCTTGGAAGCCTATTCCAGAGCTTAACTATCCTGATAGCTGGAAATATTTTTTCTAATATCTAACTTGAATCACCCATGTTGCAGATTAAATCCATTACTTCTTGTCCTTCCTTAAGTGGACGTGGAGAACAATGGATGACCATCCTCTTTATTTCAGCACTTAACATATTTGAAGACAGTTATCAGGTTCCCACTCAGTCTTCTTCTCTCAAGACTAAACATGTCCAGCTTTTTTAACTCTTCCTCATAGGTCAGGTTTTCTAGACCCTTTATCATTTTTGTTTCTCTCCTCTGGACTCTCTCCAATTTGTATTGCTGTGCGTCCATAAAAGGCTGGAGGTGCAATGGACTGGGAATGTGTATGTGTAGGGAACAAAGGCAAAATAGAGGCTTTAGCCAGGGATGCAGAAGGATCAGGGGCCATTGTAATGGGTGCTATACAAACATACCACAAGGGTGGTTTTCATCTTGGAACATCCTGCCCTTCCCACACTCCTTAAATAGGAAAGGTGTCCAATTATGGAAGAGGCTGAGACAAAAGAGAGGTACCTGCTACAACAGTCCACAATCAGATGTTCAGTCTGAACCATTAAAAAAAATCCACTGAAGAAGATACTGTCTTCAAAACAAAGACATAAAATATGGTTTAATATGAAAACCTGGTATGTTAGCTTTACTTCTGCAAGATAAATGGCTCTATTGTAAGAGCCAACTGGATTTAGCAAAAATTGCACGGCCACATTTTATCTTGTTTAGCAGAGGGGAAAAAAAGGGGAAAAAAATGGATGGGTAGGAAGGCCTATTCCCCCATGTCTTAAGCCACCTCTGCAGAACAGAAAGGACATACTGACCCTTAACTCTCCTTTTGATTGGAGGATTGGTATTTCAGATGAAAAACAAAGGCATTTTTCCTCTGCACAAATGTATTTTAAGGTGAAGCTCCATCAAAGTGCAATTGGTGGAAATAGATATTGCTTTCATTAGTACCTCCACCATGGCTAAATATTTTGAGCACTTCTGATTCATGAAATGCTGAAGTCACATACATTTTTTTTTAAATCATAAAGAGGCTGAAATTTGCTAGGCTGAAATTTCAGTACATACTTAGTAGAAACAAAGCAGCGAAAAGCAATGAATAAAAGTCCACCCCATAATATCTCAGAAACGAAGTGATGACTAAAGAAATCAAAGTCATCAGTTTTGGTTTGCGGTACAAAAGTTTACTTTTGAACACAGCTGGAGCTCAGCCAGCCAGCCAGATCCCATGACAGCACCTTCAGGCTGTATTGAGATTTCTATGGGAGAAAAGGCATCATAAATCTGTTTCAACAGCATTGTGTCATTCTTTTGGTTGGCTTTAGAAGGTAAATTAAATGTTTTCCATTAGTATGGTAAAGAAACTATACAGTTTTGTTTTCATTTTAAATACTGTCTCAAGTTACGGAACACTTTAGCTAGTATGTGGCAAGAGCTACATGTTTAATATTTGTAAAGCCTGCAATTCATGCTTATGTGAAAACAGATGTGTATACTGCACTGTTCCCAGGACCATGGATGCTTTTCTATTTTTTTTAATATGTTGTTGATTTTTTGAACTTTTCAGTTAAATAATGGAGGAAATTGAAGCAAAAGCCAGCACTCCCTTTGGGGGGAAAGAAACATCAGAAAAATCACAAGCACATGAGTAAAGCTGTGGTACTAAAAATGAAGTACGGTTTTGAAAAGCAATAAGCATAATATCACTTGAGGCAACATGTGAAGTTGCCTTGATCAATTATTCATACAATTTACAGCAACAGTTACAGTTGCATCAGTGAAGGGAAAATAAACTAGGGCAAACACAATCTTCATAATTATGAAGTGTGCCCTTGATTTTCACTGGAACATTTGGCAACCGTTTCATGCCATGTGTTTCTAGTTAGTAATACCACCCCCTTTTCCCACCAAAAAGGGAACAAATTGATTTGCTGGAAATAGTAATAGCGTTCAAGACCATGTTTCAATCCCACACACTCCCTGAATTATTGATAGCTTATGGTACCTTAAACTTTGTACATGAATCATAAAAACCTCCTGTAAGTATATCCACTAACCACCATGGAATTATTTGATACCTTTTATGAAGCCTTTACTTGCTTATTATTCTTATAGTGTAAAATTCAACTTTTAAAATACTATTTAAAAGGGATACCACCACCCAAACATTACATTTCCATCTCAAAATTTTGTCTTTACCATAGGTACCAGTAATCCCAGTGGTTCCCAAACTTTAACAAACTGTGAACCCCTTTCAATAAAATGTCAAGTCTCGCGAACCCCCTACTAAAAATAAATATTTCTAGGTATTTTCTCCTTTACCTGAGTATAAATTATAAAAGCAGTGATCTTAGAAATATAAAATTTGTTTTTATGACATGATTACACACTATTAATTATTATTTATCATTATAGTATTTTTATTACATTATGAAAATGGCAACATTCTTCTCACTTTTGTAGCTTGTATCACTTTGAATAAGCCTGTTATAAGACAAGGCTCCTATGTTTTGTCAAGGAGTATCAGATGTGAAAAAGCAAGCAGATATTTAAGAAGCCAACTCAAAGAGTTCCTCCTACACAAGCATTCAGGGCTTGAGCAGTCCAGGCAAACAACGCACGTTACAACAAAGCTTAAACTTGTTCTTCATAATAATTTTAAAAACAATACTAGCTGCCTATTTAATTTTAAAAACAGCAAAAAATATCCACCTCCCTTTCCATTTCTTATAAGGAGTCTTGAAGTTTAAATCTCCTCAGTATGATAGATACGCTTGCTTTGATCTGCTTAGCTGCTGGTCCCTTGCTGCCCGGGGTCCCTAGGGAAGCTCTGTCCGCCATTAGGGAATTTTTCCCTAAGAACCCCCTGTAACATTTTGTGAACACCCAGGGGTTCACGAACCCCAGTTTGGGAACCACTGCCCTAAGGTAACTGTAACTGAAATACTAAAGGGTAAAATATTTTTTCAGTTTGTTCACTTTCCGTATTTGACAGTACTGTGTATAAGAATCAGTTTTGTGTTTTGTTCATGGTGTACATTCTTCCCTGAACCCCGCCAAACTGATGCTTACCAGTAACCAGCTGCAAGGCTGAAACTGACTCTGAATGGGCAACAGGCAGCAAGAAATGGAAAGAAGTAGGAGGCGGCAAGGAGGGCAGGAGTATGTTTGAGGCGTTGATCTCAGGTATGTCTAAAAGACCCTTTCAGGGTCTTCAGGGCAGGGATCTTGGGTGAATTCCCAGCTGTATTGAAGTCAATGGGAGTTTTACCACTGACTTCCTTGGCGCCAGGATTTCACCTTATGTCTTTGAATGTGTTTATATAGTCCCTGCACAATGAGCCCTGGTCAGGACCTTCTGGGCACTACTGTAATATAAATGTTAAATATTAATAAAACTACAGCTGAGCAGAAATATACCTTTGCAATTTTTCTAAAAGGAATTTTTAAAACAATTGATGATTTCCTATTCAAAAGGTGCACCATCAGAAAAGTTATTTTATCATTCAATAGTCATTTAAAAAATTTGAAGTTTGCAGCCCTTTAATCTCGATGTTCTGCACAGATTTCTTCGTCTCCCACATCAGCTGTTCCTAGAGCTTTTCAGCCAACTTCTACAGGTAAGTATGTTCTAACCATCCACCACAAAGTTCTCATTTAACATAGAACAGAAATATGGTGAAAGTCCTGTCTATGCTACACAATAAAACTGTGTTTTAGTCGAGTCCTCTGAGAAGTTTGTAGCTGTAGTACAGAAACAAGTACAATTTCTAGGACTGCTGTTCATACTTCTTATTTATTTTCCACCCTTTAGCCTTTACAAGCAATTAGCCAAAATGAATTTGGTACTAAGAAATAATTATTGTACTGGTAAATAGATATTCTCTATATGGAAACTTCACTCTTCCCCTTTTGTTAGTGACATACTATAAGTTTCTATATTTTTCTGTCCACATGAGAAATAATTATGAATTCTACAATTAAAGTTCAGTGCATCTTTAAAAACAACACATTATAGAGATCGCAAGCAGGCTGCTCCCTAGCGGATGTAGATTTGTGAACATGAAACTGAGGTGGTGTCTTTCAGCTTTAAAAGGAATTTTTGCCAGCTCAAAATTAAAATACAGAGTCTCAAAAATAAATTTCTTACCTGGATATAAGATTTCCGAGCCTCAGCTATGCCACTCTGAACTACATAGAGTTTCTTGCCTTAGGCTCACATTTCTAAATGGAATGAGGGACTTTTCATATCACTATTTTAGGCAGCTCTCTTCACCTAGGAATTCCAGAAGATTCCTTGCAATGCCTAGAAACACAGCAAATATGAAGAATATTTAGCTTGATGGATATAGGTCTCAGAAACCACATTTTTAGATATGAATTGAAAATAGATATATTTAATATAAAAACTATTAGGTGAAACAAAAAGAGAACAGATGTTAGACAACAAAAGATATACAGATACTCTTTTGGAGGTGGGTGGGTGGAAAATGATGGGAGAGGAGATGGTCAATGGTTTAGGTCAGGGGTCAGCAACCTCTGGCATGCGGCTTGCCAGGGTAAGCACCCTGGCAGGCCGGGCCAGTTTATTTATCTGCCGCGTCGGCAGGTTCAGTGGACCGTGGCTCCCACTAGCTGCAGTTCGCCGTCCCAGGCCAATGGGGGGCGGCTGGAAGCACCACAAGTCGAGGGATGTGCCAGTGGGAGCCGCAGTCGGCTGAACCTGCCGACACGGCAGGTAAACAAATCGGCCCGGCCTACCAGGGTGCTTACCCTGGCGAGCCGCATGCTAGAGCTTGCCGACCCCTGGTTTAGACAAACCATCAAATCAGTTGCAGTATACTAGTCCTGCTAGTCAAAGTTGAGGGTCCTAATCCTTAGCAAACAAAATACACTTTCAAGTTATAAGTATGCCTAATAAAACACTGGCCCCATTTGGAAATTACATTAACAGATGCTTTGGGAACCGGAGAGGGCAGTGGTGTGACATCTTAGCCCCAGTGAAGTCTATGGGAGTTATGCCATTGACTTCAGAGGGGCCAGAATTTCACCCCAGGAATCACAATTCCTTAAGGCCTGCAGTCTCATGAGGAACATAACTGCCTTTCCATCTAATATTGTCCCAAATGCTACCCCTCGATTATTATGAAATAACAAGAATTCTGTTTGGAGAGGAAATGTGGGACTATCCATTAAACTACTATCAGAACTGATGGAGGAGGCAGAGGCAGATTGATTACTAACCATCCTGGCTAATGTGGAATTAACAGCTACCTTTATAAAGCAAGACTTACATAAAAGTTACTTGTTTGAAGGTGGTGTTGCATGGATTAATCTCGAGAGAGGCAGTTCTACTTTACGTTCTAGTTTGACCTTCATTACCACCAGACACAACGGATTCATAGTGCGTAACATACAAAAGGCAAAAAGAGCGGTTTGGCACTGAATTCCCATTGATGTCTTAATGAAATTACAATCTTGTACATTTCTTTTAATTGTTACTATTGTGGAAGTTTTAATCCTATGGACCTCATTCAGAATTTGATCTTAAGAAGAAGAGACTTAAGTTTATCACTTTTCTTCAACTGTGAGCAGATCATCACCACAAGTTTTTAAAAATTCCTTATTACAGGCAAAGCTGGTAGCACCATCTATCGTTAAGGATACCCAGCACTTCCCACTATAAGACCTTGTTTTCAGTTATTTATACCTTTTCCAAACTTCATCTATTTGGGCTAAAATTTCCATGCCAGATGTATGCCTCAGTCTGAACTTTTCTAGAAAATTTCAACCAAAATATTTCAGCCATTGCGGAGATCAAGTCTAGGGAAATATAAGTTGTTTTGCCCATATTAAAAATTCTGGAAACCTTTCAAGAAACTTATCATGCCCCCATGCTCCCTCAACCTGGGTAGAAGAGGGGAACAGGGGAGGAGACTAGGACTACTGGCAGGGGAGGGGAGGAGAGAGAAACTTGGACTGGCTGGGCAAGGGGACTGGGAACCACTGGGGTGAAGGGAAGGAGGTGCAGCAGGGGTTGATTTAGCGCAGGGGTGGGAAAACTTTTTGGGCCGAGGGCCACATCTGTGTGGGGAAATTGTATGCAGGGCTGGGTCAGGGAATTGGGGAGCGGGGTATGGGAGGGGGTGTGGTGTGCAGGAAAGGGCTCAGGGCAAGGGATTGGGGCAGAGGAGGGGTGCAGGGTATATGAGGGGGCTCAGGGAAGGAGGTTGGGGTGCAGCAGGAGTGCAGAGTGCAGGAGGGGGCTCAGAGCAGGGGTGCAGGAGGGGTGCGGACTGAGGGAGGGGGATCAGGGCAGTGGGTTGGGGTGCAGGAGGGGTGCGGGGTGCGTCAGGAGGCTCAGGGCAGGGGGTTTGGGAGTGGCGTGCAGGAGGGGTTTGGGCTCCAGCCCGGCGCCACTTACCTAAAGTGGCTCCGGGGTGGCAGCAGCGCACACCAGTGCCAGGGCAGGCTCCCTGCATGCCTGCCCTGTCCTCGGCCCCATGCCGCTCCTGGAAGCCCTGCAGCCCCTGGGGGATGGGGGGCAGAGGGTTCCACGTTTGCTGCCCTTGCCGCACCTCCAGGTACCTCCCCTAAAGCACCCATTGGCCACGGTTCCCTGTTCCCTGGACAATGGGAGCTATGGGGGGCGGTGCCTGGAGGCAAGGGAAACGCACGGAGTCCTCTGCCCTCCTACCTGAGGGCCACAGGGACGTGGTGCTGGCGACTTCTGAGAGCAGCATGGGCCCCACGGCACCACGGGGGGCAATCCTGCGGGCTGGATCCAAAGCCCTGAGAGACCGGATCCAGCCTGTGGGCCATAGTTTGCCCACCCCTGATTTAGCGGGTCTAGTGAAGCCTTGCTAAATCTACAGCAGAGTGCTCTCCAGTTGATCCCGATACTCCAGGTCCCTGAGAAGATTAAGGTAAGTGGGCGGGAGTGCATCTCCTGTCGATGCAGCGCAGTGAAGACACCGCGCTAAGTCAACCTAAGCTACGTCGACTCCCGCTACATTAGTTACCTAGCTGGAGTAGCATAACTTAGGTCGACTTACCCCGGTAGTGAAGACAAACCCTGAGATTGATTGAAGGTTGCTCCCTCTCTGGGCTTCTCATTCTGGCACTCCCTAACTTTTAAGTGCTTGAGTTGTAATATTAATAGTGTACTTCTAATGTATTTTTGTGTGTGTAGTATTTGAGAAGTTGTATGTGGTCAGGTAATTGAATACTATCATAAAGCATATGCACAAAGGGACCAAACAAACAATACACGTGCTATGTATTACACCGCATACCCACACAATGCGTATAAAAGTTAGTAACTTTGTTTGACTCTGTCTACCCATAACATTTTCCATTAACTCACTTGGCATAAAAGTGAAGTACTTAATTTAAAAGATGCTTCTTGTGTTCACTCCATCACTTTCATCTTTTCAGTATGAAGCTGTGTGTGTCAAAAGCTCTTATGAAAAGCTGGTCTAAATTTTCTCTACCAGTCAGCATTCCCATTCAAGGGAGCAATTAGTCAGTATTTCTAAATGTATATCTCTGTTCATCCTCCCTCCGACTCTTGAACCAGAGTGTTCTTTGTACAAGGCAATGAGTTACTTTCCTAGTGATGTCATACGATGCAGCACATAAGAAATGAATTACTGCTATGAATATAAATTGGGAGACTGAAATTGGTTGGTTCAGAAGATTGTTAATGGGTACAGAACCTTTCACCTCTAGGTCACAGGGCAAACTCAACAGTGACTGAATCTGGTTAAAATCTTTCAACTGCCTAGGCATGATGAGAAATCTGTTAGTGATGGACAAGTGCCATGATTACAAAAACCAGAATTACAGTTGGCGGACTCAAGGGCCACTAGAAACACACAGCATGGAAGTTGTAAGATATTTGGTAGACTGTTGGTATAGCCAATATTTTCTGCTTTCATTTAAAATACGGATGCAGAATGTTTCTAGCTCTTCTGGGTATGATGATATCCTTACGCATGTGAATCAGTGTAGCACTGTCTTTCTCAGTTTTCAGACAAATAGCCTAAAATATTAGCTCTAAAACCAAAATCCTGCCGCGCGCTCACCAACTTTCATTCCTATTAATTTCAGTGGGAACTGAAGGTGCTGGGCCCCTCACAAACACTGTACTCTGCACCCCCAGTTAACTACCCTATTCATCTTAATAAGTAACAGTGAAATTTAGGGACCCTAATTTTCAAGCTCTCTTGCTTAACATTAGATTTCTAAATCATAGAGTTTAAGGCCAGAAGAGACCACCAGATCACCTAGTCCAAGGGTGGGCAAACTTTTTGGCCTGAGGGCCACATCTCGGTATGGAAATTGTATGGTGAGACATGAATGCTCACGAAATTGAGGTTGGGGTACAGGAGGGGGTCAGGGCTCTGGCTGGGGGCACTGGCTCTGGGCTGGGGCCAGAAACATGGAGTTCAGGGTGAGGGAGGGGGTTAGGGTGTGGGAGGGGGGAGGGCTCCAGCTGGAGGTGCAGGATCTGGGGTGGAGCTGGGGGATTTGGGGTGTAGGAGGGTGATCCAGGCTGGGGACCAAGGGGTTCGGAGGGCAGAAGGCGGATCAGGGCTGGGGCAGAGAGTGAGGGCTCTGGCTGGAGGCGCGAGCTCTGGGGTGGTGCCATAAATTCAGGATACAGGAGGGGGCTCCGTGCTGGAGCACAGGGTTGGGATGCGGGGGAAGGATCAGGGCTGGGGCAGAGGGTTGGGGCATGGGAGCGATTCAGGGGTGCAGGCTCTGGGCAGCACTTACCTGAAGCAGCTCCTGGAAGCAGCAGCATGTCCCCCCTCCGGCTCCTATGCGAAGGTGTGTCCGGGTAGTTCTGTGCACTGTCCTGTCTGCAGGCACCACCCCTGCAGCTCCCATTAGCCACAGTTCCTGGTCAATGGGAGCTGCAGGAGTGGTGCTTGGGGCAGGGGCAGCGCGCGGAGCCCCATGGCTGCCCCTAAACATAGGAGCCAGAGGGGGGACATGCTGCTGCTTCCGGGAGCCTTGGCACTCGAGTGCGGAGAGGCCTCCAACCCCGCTCCCTGGCTGGAGCGTGGGAACAGGGCAAGCCCCAGACCTTGCTCCCAAGTGAGAGCTCAAGGGCCGGATTAAACCGGCTGGAGGGCCGGATGTGGCCCACGGGCCGTAGTTTTTCCCACCCTTGATCTAGTCTGACCTCCTGTGCATCACAGGCCAACAACGCCATTCAATATCTGCACATTAAACCCAACAACTAAAATTAGACCAAAGCATTACAGCCCAAAGACGCTAGACTATCATGTGCAATGGGCAGAGAACAGGCGGGACCAAGGCACACCAATGCTCAAGGTCCCAGCAAAGGCAGGGAAATTATTAATTAAGATATACACAGGTAATCCTGGCAAACCCACACACCACAAAGAAAAGCAAAAACGCCCCAAGGTCACTGCCAACCTGACCTGAGGAAAAATCCCCTGTATATGGCGATCAGGTAGACCTTGGGCATGTGGGAAAGAACCAGCCAGCAAAACACCTGGGAGAGAATGCTCAATGCCACTTCAGAGCCCCAGTGCTTCCCTTCCAATGTTCCATCTCCAGCCAAAGCCACCACTGCATCCTTATTTCTAACATCAGCTACTGTGATTAGAGTTGGGCTTATACTGTGCAATAATAAAATTAATGAATTCACATTTTTTAAATATTTGTTGTTTTCTGCAAATGTATGAGCAAGTTTATAAGCAAAAACATGTGCCAAAATAATTACATTTAAGCAAGTGTTTCAGAATATTTTCGGAAGGAGAATTCTGAATTTGTAATAAGTATTAATTCTAGAAACCTGATTCTAAGACTTACGATCATCCAGTTAGGATACACGCTTGTGTGCCCAATCAGAATAGTTTGAATTTCAAATACTGAGATCTCACAAACTTCAAGCTATCTATGGAAATTATTTGTGAAGTAACTGTGTATTGTGAATAAATCTGAGAAAAACAATCACCTCGGAAAATTTGCAAACAGCAAACGAAGAGACATTTGTCTGATATGAATTGTTTACTGAGATTCTCCCACTTCTGGCTAATAAACTCAGCCAAAGAGACTGGGTCTTGAGAGAGGAGATTGTTGATGTTGTCAGACACTGGTGGAAAAAGTCCCACTTATTGGGTTCTTTTGGAGATTAAGTTTAGTTTGAGTTTTTCTAGGAAGTTGCTGGTTTTGTTTCTGTCGTGTTATTTCAAACAACGTCATAGGTGCCAAGAATAGCAGATGGCTGCCTTTTTATATGTGGTTATAAATAACAAGAAATAAATATGAGGCATGACATAAGTGCTATTATTTAGGGTTATATTATACCCATCTCCTAGAACTGGAAGGGACCCTGAAGGGTCTTCAAGTCCAGCTCCCTGCCTTCACAAGCAGAACCAAGTACTGATTTTGCCCCAGATCCTTAAGTGCCCCCCCCTCAAGGATTGAACTCACAACCCTGGGTTTAGCAGGCCAATGCTCAAACCACTGAGCTATCCATTATAGTTATGTAGGTATTTTACTACAACTATAGTGGTTCTGTGGTATTGTGGTTCTGCTGTTTGGTGCGATAACAGAAAATAAACATCAGCAATAAGCAGATTTACAGAAATACACTTTTACAATTCAATACAAATATTTATTTTGTTAACCAAAATTAACACATTTTAAATTAAAATCTCACTAAAATAATGCACTAAAGCGTAAAACTCATCCGTCTTAAAACTGGAGCCACTTTGTAGGGATCTGCTACAAGGAAACGTCTTCTTTCCAGACCCTCAGGTTGACTGAAGAAGGACAGCAGAAACTGGCTGTTCAAGCACCCAGCAAGCCCACCCATGGTTGGCCAGAAGGGCACAGCTTGTGTCCTGTAAATGTAGCTACTGAACCTGTTCCATTGTTGGCTGTGCAGCTGCAAGAAGTTCATGTACAGGTGTCTTCACCTGTGTCTTCAGCCAGAGTCATAAAAGTTCTGTCTGCTGAGTACTTCTAGCACAGACAGCAGGCATCAAATCAGTAGAAGTGGTAAAAAAAATGGCAACAATTTTAGCTCAAAATTTTCAAAAAAAAAATCTGTGAATAAAGCCATCAATATTTCAAAAGTTTTGGACCAGCTTTACAAATAACTTCCTTCTTTACTTGCCTACTGAAATTAGAGCTCTGGGTCTTATATTTCTCCTGTTAGAGCTGAGAGGTGCTGCTGAGGCTAAGCAGTGTACACACTGCAACTCCTTTTTCTGTATTAGCTGCTGCTGACATCATCAACTGGTATAGGAGAAACAGATCCCCACGTTAAACTATGATGACTAAATTAACCTTAATATATATATATTTGTAACTGTCAAAGTGACACACTTTCTTTTAATGACTTGGAACCACAGGACATTTAGTTCTTATTTAAAGACAGGATATTAGATTTCACCCCGAAGAACCCAGTGTACGATCTGCACAGCCACCGTCATCTAGCTATATAACCCTTCGAAAATACCAATAGCCTCTATAGCGCTTGTCATTGAGAAGTCTCAGGACATTCATTTCAGATAGAAATGTGGTGTTTTCCTCGTTTGACATTTTCCACCCTCTTTTCACTCTCTGGTATGGCATGAAATCAAAGTGTTGGTGTTTGTGAAGATAACGCAGCTCTAAGGTCACACACACACACACACACACACAAAAAAAAAAAAAAAAAAAGACATGCCCAGGCTAATTCTGAAGGATTTATGAATGACTGAAATAATTCCTTATCCTAACAATTCCAAAAGTACCTCACTAAACTTTCAAACATCACTGGGTGTACGCTGAGGGACTGTAGCTATTAAAGAGATAAGCTGATCTGGACACTTAATAGCAGGAGGATAGGATACTACCTGTGCTGACTATCACTGGAGGAAAATGGAAGGAAAGGAAAGAAAAGAAATATTAGTCTACTGTTTAACTGTAACTAGATAGCTTGAGGGCTCCAGCTACATTCAGTTAAATGTGACAAACCCTCTATGCTAAGATAGATTTGAATGCCTTCTGCAACTGAAGAAAACTAAGATACCTTGCTATCCTTGGAGGGAGAGAAGTTACTTAAAGCAGATAAGGTGTAGGAGGTTGCAGACTTTCAAATAACTGAAAATAAGGTACTATTTGCCAGTGGACATTATGCCAAAGAGAATCAGTCTACTGAATGTATACTCCAAGTTTTTACAGACAGGAGAGGTGAGTCACTGCTCTTCTAAATCCATAAAGCATTATAGTCTCAAATCAGCAAAACCAAAACACAACTTTTGAATTAAGAAGGCACAGTGAATTTAAAGGGTGTGACATTCTTAAGACATTGAAGGTGGGGTTTATAATTTAAGGGGCTATTTTGCCTCATTCCAGTAATTTCTCTTCCAATCTGTGGTTAGGCAATTTATTTCATAAACACACACCCTACATTAAACCGATGAGACGATTCAGATATTAAACACACAAAAGTCAGGAAATGCAAAAGTTAGGTTCCAACAACGAATGCTAACTCAGCAATACCGTATGTTGCATTTTACCTGCCTGTGTTGTCAATATTATGCTTAATATATATCTTTAGTGTGGCAGAGTTTACTGTTGTTGTGGGAATCTTAACTTCTGAATTTCATGACTTCTGAATGGCAAAAACACAAACAAACAAACAAAAAACCCTTTGGATAAAGACCAGGAATGATAAATTTTAGCCTAAAATAAGTGTTTGAGAAAATTATGAGCAACTGAAATGAGGGGTTTACTACAATATTATAATTCCCCATAGAAAGTGAAGTCTGATGAAAACAGATATACTGGTGACTATTCTGAATGGATACGTATCACAACAGGAAAAATAGAGTGAAACTGCTCGTCAGGGCATTAGCATGGTAACAATCCCTTCTAAATTCTAACGATTTATTATCACTACTACTATTACTTATCATGCTTATTGTAAAAATGTGTCATCCCCCTCAATTAGGCATGGTCCTATTAAGTAAAGTTTGAATCTGAAATTAAAATTTGGGGAAATTAAGGGGATTAAGGGGATTAATAACATTCCACTTTTTCTTCATCTGAAATATATATATATACACATACGCGCGCGCACACACACACACACGATGAAAGTGCCATAAACAAAACTAATTAATTTTGTTTTCCTTCATTTCTTTACTAAGGAAATATAGCTTACCTTAGTAAATAGCTCAGATTTTAAAAGATCAAGTATTCTGACTGAAATCTGCAGCTATGCCTGAACTTAGTCTATAGGGGTTGTTTGTTTTAAACTTGCTATAGAAGGATTTTCCTATGGAAAAACTTCATGTCAGACTTTAGGTTCAGGGCTGTTATTGCTTGTAAGGTCCCCACCCACATTTTCAGTACTCTCTCTCTTTTGGTCTCCCCAAACAGTGTGTTTTACTTATAAAGAATTTAGCTCTGCATTTGTATCCATTACAGATTAACCAATCAGTGTATCTAGGAAGTATACATTTTGTAGTCAGGGTGTCACTGTCACTGCTGTGCTGTGTGTCAAAAAAAACAGTACTTACAGTGATCATACGATTATTTACAAAAGCACATTGGGCAAAATATTGTACAAGTCCTTACTCAAACAGAAATGCACAGTGGACCCATTGTAAGGTTACATTTTAACAAAAAAAGTGCAGAATATGTTTCTTTTAATACACTTTCACTGAAAAAAACTTACTGCTGCTGGCATGAATCTAGTTTTTCAGTATCAGAGGGGTAGCCGTGTTAGTCTGGATCTGTAAAAGCAGCAAAGAGTCCTGTGGCACCTTATAGACTAACAGACGTTTTGCAGCATGAGCTTTCGTAGGTGAATACCCACTTCGTCGGATGCAAGTAGTGGAAATTTCCAGGGGCAGGTATATATATGCAAGCAAGAAGCAAGCTAGAGATAACGAGGTTAGTTCAATCAGGGAGGATGAGGCCCTGTTCTAGCAGTTGAGGTGTGAAAACCAAGGGAGGAGAAACTGGTTCTGTAGTTGGCAAGCCATTCACAGTCTTTGTTTAATACTGAGCTAATGGTGTCAAATTTGCAGATGAACTGAAGCTCAGCAATTTCTCTTAGAAGTCTGGTCCTGACGTTTTTTTCCTGCAGGATGGCCACCTTAAGATCTGCTATTGTGTGGCCAGGGAGGTTGAAGTGTTCTCCTACAGGTTTTTGTATATTGCCATTCCTAATATCTGATTTGTGACCATTTATTCTTTTCCGTAGACTGTCCAGTTTGGCCAAGGTACATAGCAGAGGGGCATTGCTGGCATATGATGGTGTATATTACATTGGTGGATGTGCAGGTGAATGAACCGGTGATGGTGTGGCTGATCTGGTTAGGTCCTGTGATGGTGTCGCTGGTGTAGATATGTGGGCAGAGTTGGCATCGAGGTTTGTTGCATGGATTGGTTCCTGAGCTAGAGTTACTATGGTGTGGTGTGCAGTTACTGGTGAGAATATGCTTCAGGTTGGCAGGTTGTCTGTGGGCGAGGACTGGCCTGCCACCCAAGGCCTGTGAAAGTGTGGGATCATTGTCCAGGATGGGTTGTAGATCCCTGATGATGCGCTGGAGGGGTTTTAGCTGGGGACTGTATGTGATGGCCAGTGGAGTCCTGCTGGTTTCTTTCTTGGGTTTGTCTTGCAGTAGGAGGCTTCTGGGTACACGTCTGGCTCTGTTGATCTGTTTCCTTATTTCCTCGTGCGGGTACTGTAGTTTTGAGAATGCTTGGTGGAGATTTTGTAGGTGTTGGTCTCTGTCTGAGGGGTTAGAGCAGATGTGGTTGTACCTCAGTGCTTGGCTGTAGACAATGGATCCGGTGGTGTGCCCGGGATGGAAGCTGGAGGCATGAAGGTAGGCATAGTGGTCAGTAGGTTTTCGGTACAGGGTGGTGTTAATGTGACCATCACTTATTTGCACCGTGGTGTCTAGGAAGTGGACCTTCCGTGTAGATTGGTCCAGGCTGAGGTTGATGGTGGGGTGGAAGCTGTTGAAATTGCAGTGGAATATTTCCAGAGTCTCCTTCCCATGGGTCCAGATGATGAAGATGTCATCAATGTAGCGTAGGTAGAGAAGGGGCGTGAGTGGACGGGAGCTGAGGAAGCATTGTTCCAGGTCGGCCATAAAAATATTGGCATATTGTGGGGCCATGCAGGTGCCCATAGCGGTGCCACTGATCTGGAGATATATATTGTCATCAAATTTGAAATAGTTGTGTGTGAGGATAAAGGCACACAGCTCAGCAACCAGTTGTGCTGTGGCATCATCAGGGATACTGTTCCTGACAGCTTGTATTCCATCAGTGTGTGGGATGTTTGTGTAGAGATCCTCTACATCCATGGTGGCTAGGATGGTGTTTTCTGGAAGGTCACCAATGCATTGTAGTTTCCTCAGGAAATCAGTGGTGTCACGAAGATAGCTGGGAGTGCTAGTGGCATAGGGTCTGAGTAGGGAGTCCACATATCCAGAGAGTCCTTCAGTGAGAGTGCCAATGCCCGAGATGATGGGGCGTCCAGGATTTCCGGGTTTGTGGATCTTGGGTAGTAGATAGAATAACCCTGGTTGGGGCTCTAAGGGTATGTTGATTTGTCCTCGCCCACAGACAACCTGCCAACCTGAAGCATATTCTCACCAGTAACTGCACACCACACCATAGTAACTCTAGCTCAGGAACCAATCCATGCAACACACCTCGATGCCAACTCTGCCCACATATCTGCCCACCAATGTAATATATGCCATCATATGCCAGCAATGCCCCTCTGCTATGTACCTCGACCAAACTGGACAGTCTACAGAAAAGGATAAATGGACACAAATCAGATATTAGGAATGGCAATATACAAAAACCTGTAGGAGAACACTTCAACCTCCCTGGCCACACAATAGCAGATCTTGAGGTGGCCATCCTGCAGCAAAAAAACTTCAGGACCAGACTTCAAAGAGAAACTGCTGAGCTTCAGTTCATCTGCAAATTTGACACCATCAGCTCAGTATTAAACAAAGACTGTGAATGGCTTGCCAACTACAGTACCAGTTTCTCCTCCCTTGGTTTTCACACCTCAACTGCTAGAACAGGGCCTCATCCTCCCTGATTGAACTAACCTCGTTATCTCTAGCTTGCTTCTTGCTTGCATATATATATACCTGCCCCTGGAAATTTCCACTACTTGCATCTGACGAAGTGGGTATTCACCCATGAAAGCTCATGCTGCAAAACGTCTATTAGTCTATAAGGTGCCACAGGATTCTTTGCAGTTTTTCAGTAGCAATCATTTTCTACATATCCAACTACATATATATGTGAACTGTATCATAGAATATCAGGGTTTGAAGGGACATCAGGAGATCATCTAGTCCAACCCCTTACTCAGAGCAGGACCAATTTCCAACTAAATCATCCCAGCCAGGGCTTTGTCAAGCTTGACCTTAAAAACTTCTAAGGAGATTCCACCACCTCCCTAGGTAACCCATTCCAGTGCTTCACCACCCTCCTAGTGAAAAAGTTTTTCCTAATATCCACCCTAAACCTCCCCCACTGCAACTTGAGACCATTACTCCTTGTTCTGTGTCTATTTTTAAGTATGTGTATATGTATATCTTAGAAAGGCAGGCGATTGTTTACTTACAGAGAACTTAGATTAAGGAAAATGAAGAAAACAACATGCAGAAGGGAACAGAGTTGCTTCACTTGCTGTACTATGCTATATGTTATCAACAATTGGGTTTTGCTTTTTATTTTTTTAATTCCACTGAATTTACACATTGCTACAGGAGGGGCCTGGAAACCAGCTGAATTTGTTTGTATCAGTTTCTGTGATAGCTCTATCAAACAATAAAACCAATGGGCCAGCAGGAACTCAGTGTTGCGTGATGAAGGAAAGCAGTCTGAATTATTGCTGGCAAGACTAATTTCACAGATTATCTAGTCAGACTTCTGCATCAAACAGGACACTCCAATACATTATCATTTATCTCTGTCTTATTTAACTTTTACTTAGCCATTACCACCTGGGTGTTATTAGAGAGCTTATTTTTTCACTTTTACATTTCCCTGGTCCTTCTCGCATGAACAGAGAGCAACAATACCTGAAGTCCGAAGGTGCAAACAATTTGATGTTTATTACACCTAAATTCTTAAAGTATAGGCCTTTGCAGACAGGCCTGAATATCTATATCTTGCATCCGAAGAAGTGGGTATTCACCCACGAAAGCTCATGCTGCAAAACGTCTGTTAGTCTATAAGGTGCCACAGGATTCTTTGTTGCTTTTATATCTTAACAGGGGTCCCCTTTGATAATCTGTTGCAATGCCTAATAGCTCTGCTTATATTGTATGTAAAACAATCATATTTAACATATAACCGTTTATGTAGTAAGGAGAAGATCTAGAAGCCATTCACAAACTACACAGGAACACACAGTAAACATTGTATTTACCAAGGAAAAAGAAACAGTAGACAGAAGATATCCAAATATAATGTAAAAGTTTTTTTATCCTTGCCTGTGGGCATGTAAGGGAGAAAACAATTAGTAAAATACTGAGTGTTTGAATATATACTATCATTTTCTTACTTTGATAAACATAATTCAATTTAAAAGATCTCCTCTGGGGACAGCAGTGTTAGCTATAGTGAATACAGTCCTCCATCTCAAACACAGCATTGTAATATTGATTCTACAATTAAAAGTTCAGATGACATTCAAAATGCTTATTTTTCCATTTACTGTGACAAAAGTATACTTTTTCGACTTGAGTTTCTTACATTTGATCTCAAGCTGTAAGCGATGAAGAATTTATGGGAGCTACAGAAAGTTGCAACTGCAAGGACAGAGACTGGAAGTCGGAAAGAGAAGGCCAAGGGTATTACCAGTGTCTGAAAAAGCAGGTTCTCCTCCAGTTTGAGAGACAGAGTAGCCCAACTACTTTCCAATGTAAAGGTTTGCAGTTCATTTACTTGCTTGGGCAGATGCTTCACACACATAAAATCCTTCAGTTTGATGCATGTTCACTTGGGACCAGATTCTGATACCTTCATTCACACTGAATAACGGTATTTCAGAAGGTTTGCTCATGCAGTATGGTGCTATGTTACATGAGCACCAGTACCAAAATCTAGCACTTGAGTCTACATTAGATTTCTTAGTTTGTGTGTGTTCTTGCCAGACTGTGTTTATGCATTAGCAGTTTTTATTTATTTTAACTTTAAACTTTACACTAACAAGTGTGGCAAGGCAGTCTCCCCCAGCCTCTGCTGCTTTTAGCCCTGGTGAGACAGGCTTGGGTAATATGGTCCCCCTTGGGACACTGGGGAAGTCTGCTCCCCATGTCTCCACCAGTCCTGTTTAGAGTCTTTTTACTCCCTTGTGGGAGAGAGTACTGCCTCTCCTCCTGGTGAGGCTCGCTGTCTTGCTGCTCCAACACTCCTGGCAGCAGGGCTCCTTCTCTCTCTGCTCTGCCCCCTCCTTCCTCCCAGGGAAGGGTTTAAAAAGGTCTCAGGCAGCCCTAAGTTGGAATCAGCTGATCCTAATTAACCTCAGGTAGCTTCCCCTCAGCTGATTCTAAGTGCTACCTTAGTAACCCTTTCCTCAGCTGAACCTGATTGACCTGTAGTTGCCTCCCAGTTGATAAGGAGGAGGGCCTTTTAACCCTCTGGGACTGATTCCTACCCCTCCCTTGCAGCTGTCTGTCCTGAGTTTATCACACAAGCTGTCACTAGGTAAGTATGGTAAAAATGTCAAATGCTAAAGAGGACAGAGTTGTCTGCTACATTAAATAATAAGGATATCCATATCTCAGAGCAAAGTGGCCAGGATTGTGCACAAGTCAAGAACCTTTACTTTGACACCGAGGGATAAGAATTACAAAGAGCAAATAAAAAGTAAGATTATATACTGGAAAATCATTTACATTTAAAAAAAGTAAATGATCACGAGAGACTGAATATCAAGGAGTTAAATGTGCTGTATAAAGTATCCCCTCTGTAAAAGTTATAACGACAATCTAGTAATGTACCAATATTGTCAATAGAGCTGGGCATAATTTTTCAGAGCAATTTATTTGGCAAAAAAATGCATTTCAGGTCAACCGAAATTATTCATAAATTCATGTCAAGTTCACCTAACAGTTTTGACTGTTTTTTTCATTTTCAATTCAAGGTTTTTTTCATTTTCCATTCACATAAAATTTTTGAAAAATGTTTTTGGTTCGATTCAAAGTTAATTTTGGTTTGTTTTGTTTTTGGAATTGTCAGCAAATTAAAATAAATTCATTGTTTGCCCAGCTCTAACTGATAGTTCCCTGTGGCATGTCACATCTTCCTTTCCTCCTTCAGTAAGGTGGTGATGGGGGCAGGGGTAGAGAAAGACGGCTACCAGCAACACAGAGGAGAGGCTTTGTGTTGATCAGCCATCTAGGTGAAGTCAAAGGTGAATATGAAGAAATTTACTCCTGAACAGGATTCTTGAATGAGCCTTTAGTGAGATTTTCAGTTCCTGCAACTCTTAGCTTCTGAGAAAGGGTAGATGCTGGGATCCTCCCAGGTCTTTGTCTCTAGACTTCACTGGAGGGCCCACCTCTAGCCTGTAAGTGTAGTCCTCTATTCAGCAGGTAACTGGTAATTTCCACCTCCAACCCCAATACAGTGATTAGATGTAAAAAACAAATCAATTCATACCTGGGCAATCTACTTTATCAGAGGTATTCAATAATAATTCACTTATTCCATACTCCGTTACTCTAAGAAGAGAACCAACCCCATAAGGAGAACGTTCATCTATATATGCTAAAATAAACCCTGGTTTAAAAAATGGTTAGTTGAAGCACCTTAGTTCAGAGAAGACACAAATGCATATAAGAAACCAAGACTAGCTGTTTTCCCTGGGTTTCAAATCTGTTTGGCTGCAATACTAGCTGAACCACCACCAAAAATTCCAGTTTAATACTTGTGTAGTTCAGTAGCCAATAGCAACTAAATCTGAGTAACTGATTGTATTTCTCAAAGAAACTCGAAGCTGGCAAACTTGTGAGGGGCAAGCAGCCAAACCAACCATTAATGCTGAGAACAGTATAAATCATCAAATGGAATCTGAATATTTCACACTTCACTTTGGAGGACATAAGCCACTTACAGCTTCTATTATAAACATTTAATATTAGTGATCTGTCAAGTTATAAAAGGCATGATGGCGCCAATGGCCACAGAATCCCTCTCTCTGACCTTGGACTTGCATCACTTTTGTTCTCAAAGTATCAGATCAGTATTGAAATTAAAGAGTTCCTGTATTAATGTACACATTAATTCACAACTCTTAAATTTATACTTTTTAAACTAAGTTTAATAATGTATAAATTAAAATACCACCTGTGATTTTTCTCCATTTATACTGTTCACCACTATATACAGCACAGAACAGTAGTAATTAGCTGACATTGCTTTTCTATGACATGCCATGTGTCTGGTTTTCATTTGATAAATCTTATCCACATTTTACAGCACTGCAGTCCAAAGCAACAATCATACAACTTTAATGAAAAACTTGTAAAAACAGCAATGAGATTCATGCCAGGAACAGATTTAATTACTAATATTAGGCATATTATATAAATAGTATTATAAAAGCCTTTAATACATCTGTGTCACAGCAGCAAGGAAGCAGAAAAGGTGGTAAGACAGAGTCTGGTGTTGGAACAGGGCAGACTGTTGACAAGCCCAAAGCCACTGGCATTTGACATTCACACTTGATTGCTCCATCAAGCATGCATTTGCCCCTACAATGAAACTTTAGAATCAATGGGTTAACATTGCATTTGTATTTGAGAGGCAATTATCTAGCCAACATCTGTTTTACAAATGGGATGGACCACCACAGTTTTAAGGAACGGTTTCAACTGCCACTTTAAATTCAGGATTCCACAGTTAAGTATGTTTTGTCAACCAGTTGAGTCTATAAAATATATTTTCATAAAGAAAGATACATTGTTTTGGAGATAGCTATATCATAAGTGAAGATGCTCAGGTACCACAACTTGTGCGTTTTACCCAAATAAAGAGTCAACATTTGGGGTTCTCAGTGATTTTTAGTTCAGATTGCTGATGAAACATATATATTAAATATTTTGTATAAATCAATAGCACTACAAAATAAAATATGAAATATAGCAACTTCCCGGATACCATCAGAGACATACCATCTTTCAAGGAAGGTAACATTTGGTGTGTCATACTCTTCTGCTTCTGTATAAACTTAAAAGGTTGGCGTGGCCACCACATAGGTATGTAGTAATAAATACCTGTACCTAAGAGTTACCTAAAAACTAATTCTTAAGACTCAGGTTTAAAAGTTCTTCAAAATTTGTTTTAGGGTTAAACAGTGACCTCTTCCAATACAGAAATGCACAAAATGCTTAATTATAAATAACATTCTAAGAGTGTCTCTGCACATACATATGTAAGGAACATAAAAGCAAGTGTATTTAAATGTTAAGAAATACATATGAAAAAGTGTCATAAAAGCAGCAGCACATGAAGAAATTTCTGCCTTCATCTGTCCTGCAGAGTTATCTTTTCCTCTCCCACATTTTTCAATCTGTTCAAATAGTAAATTTTGCGTTATATGGGTGTGTGAAGATGCAATGAGATAAATTTCAGTCATACATCTCATACAACCTTACTGAAGTCATCAGGGCTGCATGGGATGTATACTATTTGTATACAATAATGCCTTTTATATGCTGGAGACTTTCCAGACAGTCAAGAAGTCAGAAAATTACAGTCCTAAGGATCTGCTTATCTGTCTTCCCAACAAAAATCTTACCCCACCACACAGTACTATAAGCTAACTTTTCTAGCAGAGATCTACCTCCAAGGCCTGATTTGCATTGCCTGGAAAGGAAAAATAACTTAGCCCTGGTCTACACTAAGGTCGGGGGTCGAACTAGGGTACGCGAATTCAGCTACGTGAATAACGTAGCTGAATTCGAACTACCCTAGTTCGACTCACTTACCCGTCCAGACGCCGCGGAAGCGAACTCCGCGGCTCCAAGGTCGACTCCGGCAACTCCTCCTGCCGCGGTGGAGTACCGGAGTTCGAACTAGCGCTTCCGGAGTTCGAACTATCGCGTCTAGATCAGACGCGATAGTTCGAACTCCGAGCAGTCGAACTTGCCGCGTCGACCCAGCAGGTAAGTGTAAACGTGGCTTAAATCTTGCTAGCCTAGCAAGCCTACCAAGCTCTCTCTGTCTCTCTCTTTATTAGAATTACAGTCAGGTGGCCATGAAACAGATTAATAAATATGACTATGGTAACTGCTCACACAGCATTAAAACCATCAATAAATACAGTTTCAAGGAATCCAAAAACTGAAGTCTGTTTGCCTAGAACACTTGCTACTAATTATTATGGAACAAATTCCTATTTAAAAAAAAAACCCACCCTAGTCTGCTTACAAACAATTTGCAAATGAAAAGAGAACAAAATGCATAAAATAAATTGTTATGAATAGCTCACCCAATGCTACTGTAACAGATGGAATTCACATATAACCCAACCCATGGGCAGGTCCACAGGGGTATAATGCAGCCTCTCTACTGATGCTCTGAGTTGGAATAGGAAAACATACACATAAATCAAAGTGTTTTAATTCTGAAATGTTGCTGCAGTCGCTCTTGGGAACTGTAGTTCACGTATATCATGGTCCCATTCTCCTCTATGGGCTAGGTTCCCATCACTAAGGGCTTGGCTACACTTACAAGTTGCAGCGCTGGTGGAGGCTTTCCAGCGCTGCAATTACACCCCGTCCACACTTGCAGGGCACAACCAGCGCTGCAACTCCCTGGTTGCAGCGCTGGCTGAAAACCCATCCCGGCAGGGGTATAAGGAGTGCAGCGCTGGTGATCCAGTGCTGCTCAGCAGGTGTGGACACTCACCAGCGCTTTAATTGTCCTCCAGGGAATAAGGAGGTATCCCAGAATTCCTGTTCAGCCACTCTGCTCATCAGTTTGCACTCTACTGCTCTTGCCTCAGGTGACCCGCCCTTTAAATGCCCCGGGAATTTTAAAAATCTCCTTCCTGTTTGCTGCAGCCAGGTGTGGAGTGCAATCAGTTAATCTTTCCAGGTGACCATGCCTCCACGTGGCAAATGAGCCCCAGCATGGAGCAATGGCGAGCTGATGGACCTCATCAGTGTTTGGGGTGAGGAATCTGTGCAGGCACAGCTGCGCTCCGGCCGTAGGAATTACGATATCTTTGAGCAGATATCAAGGGCCATGCTGGATAGGGGCCATGATCGGGACGCACTACAATGCAGGGTGAAAGTTAAAGAGCTGCGGAGTGCCTATTACAAAGCCCGAGAGGGGAATCGACGATCCGGAGCTGCCCCCACGACCTGCCGTTTTTACAGGGAGATGGACGAGATACTTGGGGGTGACCCCACTGCCAATCCCAGGATAACGATGGACACTTCTGAGCAGGCTGGGGGACAGGAGGAGGAGGCGGAGGCGGAGGAAGCGGCGGGGGAGGGAGAGGAAACCGCGAGTGAAGCTCCTGGGATGGGGGAAGACACCCCAGAGTCCCTGGAGGCATGCAGCCAGGAGCTCTTCTCAAGCCAGGAGGAAAGTACCCAATCGCAGCAGCCAGCAGTTGCAGAAGGACAAGCAGAGGAGCGGGTTACCGGTAAGCGGCTTTTATTTTCTGGGTGGAAATGTTTCTGGAGAGGAAGGGGGGTTATGGCTGCATGCATGCCAGCCTCTAGATGTGGAATAGCCCGTTGATGTGGTCTATCACGTCGCGGTAATCTGCTTCAGTTATCTCAGCAAAAGTTTCATCCAGAGCGTGGGCAATATGCCTGCGCAGGTTTATAGGCAGAGCCACTGTGTCCCTTGTCCCAGTGACGGTGACGTGTCCGCGCCACTCTGTTGCCAGTGGTGGGGGGACCATTTCTGAACACAGGCAAGCCGCATAGGGTCCCGGGCGGAATCCACATTGCTCTAAAAGAGCCTCCGCTGTTCCCTAGTGACTCGCAGTAGGGAGACATCTTCCAGGATTAACTCCTGTGAAAAATGTTGGGAGACTCTTTAGTGAAGAGATAGGAGATAAGATCACCCCTGCAGCTGCATCTTCACTCAACCCTCTAGCACTCCAGATTACCCAAGCAACCAGCTCCCTCTATCACTCAAGCCCCACTTCTCCCTATATAAGCACCCCTCACTCACCATTTCGTGGCTTCTGTTGTGTTATGCGTGTGGGGAAAAGAATGCTAAAGTGAGAACTCCTCAGTGTAACAATTCATGTCTGGAGATAGTGGATACAATGCTGCCCGTGTTAAATGTTGTCATTTCTGTGTTTCTACAGTGACCTTGACTACTGGACTGCCCAGATGTTCAACATCACAGAGGCTTCAAAATTTGAGAAAATATCCCCGAAAGAGCAAAGAGGACATGCTGAAAACTGTTCTTCATCACTCTGCTACAGAGAGAAAAGAATTGAAGGAGTGGAGAGAGAAGGAAAGCATGATCCGCCAGAGACATTGGCGAGAAACGCTGTGGCAAAGAGGAAAAGCACAAACCAGCTGCTAGAGATCCTGTCGCGCCAAGCGGACTCTCTCCAGGCTATCGTAGCCATGCAGGCAGAGCAGTCCCGTGCTGCCCCACAGCCCCGTCCCAAAGCTTTTGCCTTGTGCCCCAATGTCAGCTCAAACCACCTTTCCCAGCATCCAGGTTCTTACCACCACCAGCTGCCTCCAACACCTGTACGTTCACCAACCAGCCCTGATACCTACCACCCTTACCCTCTGCATTCAACCCCCATCACCATGCAGTATATGCACCCTGAAGTGCAGGATTCATTAAACAGCAATCCAGACAGGACATATGCAAACTTGTGACTGTACAGTTCACCAACCCACACCCCTGCCCTCTTGTGTTCATGAAATGTTGTGTGTCTGTCTGTCTGTCAAGGAAGTTTTTTTCTTTTCAATAAAACAATTCTTGGCTTTGAAAACAGTCTTTATTATAGCAGATAGTGAAAGATACCTTAGCCCAGTAAAGAAAGAGGCACTGCAAATCATATTATTATTATGGATAATAGAATAACAGTGTAAGCAGTGCAATTCACTCCCATGCAAGGCAGCAAACATTACTGTTGGCTTTCAGCCTCAAATTCTTCCCTCAAGGCATCCCTAATCCTTGTAGCCCTGTGCTGGGCCTCTCTATTAGCCCTGCTCTCTGGCTGTGCATATTCAGCCTCCAGGACTTGAACCTCGGTGGTTCAAGTCCTGGATGCCTCACTGAATGTTTCAAATTGGTTAATAAAATACACACAAGCATTGCTATAACTTTATAGGGTAACATTATTTTAGACAGCTTTAAATTTATTATTTTATTATGCCTGCTAGAGAGAAGCTAGCCAAGGCCAACTTTTCATAACAAAACTCACAACTTAATTAACCTAATTTAAAAACCTAAACATTCCAGGTTTAAATATTCCAACATCACCCTTCCCTTCACAAATATTATGGAGGGTACAGCAAGCGCATATAACCACGGGGATGCTGCTTTCCCCCAAGTCTAGCTTCCCATACAGACATCTCCAGCGGGCTTTTAAACGCCCAAAAGCACACTCCACAGTCATTCTGCACCGGCTCAGCCTGTAGTTGAACCGGTCCTTGCTCCTGTCAAGCTTCCCTGTATAGGGTTTCATGAGCCAAGGCAGTAACGGGTACGCGGGGTCTCCAAGGATCACAGTGGGCATTTCGACATCCCCTACTGTGATCTTCCTGTCTGGGAAAAAAGTCCCTGCCTGCATCTTCCTGAACAGGCCACTGTTCCGAAAGATGCGTGCATCATGCACCTTTCCCGGCCTGCATTTGTAATTGTCAATGAAACGCCTGCGGTGATCCACAAGCGCCTGGATAACAATAGAGAAATACCCCTTACGATTAACTTACTCTGATGCCAGGTGGGGGCAGAATAGGAATATGCGCCCCATCTATCGCCCCTCCACAGTTAGGAAACCCATTTGTGCAAAGCCATCCACAATGTCCTGCACGCTCCCCAGAGTCACGGTCTTTCTTAGCAGGATGCGATTAATTGCCTTGCAAACTTGCATCAAAACGATTCCCACGGTCGACTTTCCCACACCAAACTGGTTCCCGACCGACGGGTAGCTGTCTGGAGTTGCCAGCTTCCAGATTGCAATAGCCACCCGCTTTTCCACCGTCAGGGCAGCTCTCAATCTTGTGTCCTTGCGCCGCAGAGTGGGGGCGAGCTCAGCACACAGTCCCATGAAAGTGGCTTTTCTCATACGAAAGTTCTGCAGCCACTGCTCGTCATCCCAGACTTCCATGACGATGTGATCCCACCACTCAGTGCTTGTTTCCCGAGCCCAAAAGCGGCATTCAACGGTGCTGAGCATTTCTGTGAATGCCACAAGCACTTTGGTGTCACACGCGCAGGAGAATCGATATCGATATCATCGCCAGACTCTCACTGTCACTTTGGAGCTGAAGGAATAGCTCGACTGCCAAACGTGTTGTGCTGGCGACACTCATCAGCACAGTCCTCAGCAGCTCGGGCTCCATTTGCCACAGAAATCGCGATTCACACAGAGAGTAAAACAGAAAGACACTCACAATGGCGCCAAACGCTGCCGGAAAGAGTGAATGCTGGGATGTGAAGCGATGCACCACGGGGCGCTGGCAAACAGGAAGCGGACACTTCCTTCCCCTTCCCACAATACTCAGCGCCAAAATGGGACGAGGTGCTCTGTGGGATAGCTGCCCACAATGCACCTCTCAATACAGCGCTGGAAAGTGCTGCAAGTGTGGCCACACTGCAGCGCTGGTAGCTGTCAGTGTGGCCACACTCCAGCGCTGGCCCTACACAGCTGCATGACCAGCGCTGTAACTCCCAGCGCTGCAACTTGTAAGTGTAGCCAAGCCCTAAGGGTATGTATACATAGCAAAGAAAAGGGGTTTTGCTGTGTTTATAGAACAGGAGTACTTGTGGCACCTTAGAGACTAACAAATTTATTTCAGCATGAGCTTTCATGAGCTACAGCTCACTTCCTCGGATGCATAGAATGGAACACACAGACAGGAGATATTTATACATACAGAGACCATGAAAAGGTGGAAGTATGCATACCAACAGGAAGAGTCTAATCAACTGAGATGAGCTATCATCAGCAGGAGAAAAAAAAACTTTTGAAGTGATAATGCTGTGTTTATATACCTCACAAGGACAGTCTGTGAGGCATCCTGGAAGATGTAGTGGGATGAATGAACCTGGACCACAGAGGTATAGAAATATTGCCTTGCCAACCCAGAGTAAACAAAAATCATAAGATTGACTTAAAAACATATTGAGGCTCAGAAAGCCTTTCCAATTAAAATGAATTCCACTATGCATAATGCCACCATTTCGTTCTTATATAGCACTTTTCTATCAGTAGATCTCAAAGTGCTTTATAAAAGAAATCAGAATCATTATCCTCATTTTAGATGGGGAAACAGAGAAAAAAGCAGGGAAATGATTTGCCCAAAGTCACTGTGAACAGAACACAGGTCTCTTGTGTCCCAGTCCAGTGTTCTGTCAGCTATGCCATGGTGCCTCCAAAATTATAGATTCATAGATTATAAAGCCAGAAAAGACCACTGTAATCATCTAATCTGACCACAGGCATAACAAAGGCCATAGAACTTCCCTGAATTGATTCCTGTTGGAGTATGTCTTTTAGAAAAATATCCAAACTTGATTTAATAATTACCAATGATGGAGACTCAACCACAACCCTTGGTAAATTGTTCCAGTGGTTAATTACCCTCACTGTTCCTATCACATCTTGAAGCATAGTGGGAAAGTGTACATACATGAGTTTTTACGGAGGTTATCAAGATTACATCAGAGGAAGGTCACATTTCAGAATGTTACGTAAATAGAAAAGCCATTGCCAGTGTTTCAGAGCAGTGATTCCCTCCTCTCCCACAACTATGGTTGAAAACTATATTTCTTGAGTCAGAAGGCTTTGCAATCACAAAGAATAATTTCTGTTAAATACAGTTATTAGTAAGTTATTAATAAGACTGAATCTCTTGACCTAGTTTTTTTCATAGCTAAAAACCCCCACCAACCACACACACACACTCACCCCCTGTAACAGTCTTGCCTTTTGAGTACCAACATATGATACTTACCACACACAAACAGATATTCACAAATAATAACAAAACTGCTTTTATCCTGTTCTCCAATACCCAATTTTGTTTCATGAGAACATGAGTACAAATAATAATGTTTTATTAAAATAGAAACTTGAACTCCAGGTAGAATGTATTTATTTTTCAAAAGCACTTCTCATTTTGATTAACTTTCTTTTAGCCTGCTGAGATAATTGATCAGAATTACACAGGAATTAAAATTAGCACAGGTGGTGTTTATATGGTTCAAAGAGAATTAATCCCCAAATGGAAACTATATTACATTAGTGCGCATATATAATATAAATACAATATATATACTAGTTCTGACTTTAAAATATTAACCACAAAAGATTAAGCTAAAAGTGATGTTGAAAGGTGAAGTCTTTGTTTTCTCTATATTTTAAACTTATTTCATATCCTAACAGAAATTTAAAAAATAGGGTTGTTATCTGGACCAGGGATCTGCTAGGTCACTCCAATCCTAGACTCTGGGAGACAGCCTTACCCTGCTCTGCTGTGAGAACCCTGACTCCTGGTCTGTTCACGCACAGCCTCTAGCACGTAAGCAGCTTGGATGGTGCAACTGAATGACACAAGCCAATATCTCCGGTCCCAGACACAACCCTAGGAACCTTAATTTTGCAGTGTCCAGTTATGCCCACTGGACACTGCAAGCTTATATAAATTCATCAATTTAACAAAGAAATTGTATGTACCAGGCTTATCATCCCAAGGGGAGTCTCTGACACGCTTCAAATCAAACACACTGCTTCAGGTAGAACAAACAAATTTATTAGCTACAAAAAGATACATTTTAAGTGACCATAAGTCAGAGCACAAGTAGTCAGATTTGGTCAAATGAAATAAAAGCAACATGCATTCTAAGCTGATCTTAACATTTTCAGTGCCCTTACAAACTTAGATGCTTCTCATCACAGGCTGGCTGGTTGCCCTTCAGCCAGGCTCTCCCCTTTGATCAGCGCTTCAGTCGCTTCGTGGTGGTTTCTGTAGATCAGAGGTGGGCAAACAATGGACTGCGGGCAGTGGTGAGCTGGAGCTGGTTCGCAAGAACCGGTTGCTAAATATAGAAGCCGGTTCCTAAAGGGGCAGAAGGGTGGGCAAATTCCAGTCTGCGGGCCACATCCGGCCTGCGGGACTGTCCTGTCTGGTCCACCTGAGCTCCCAGCTGGGGAAGCCGAGGCTCTCCCGGCCCCTCCCCCGCTTCTCCCCTCCCCTCGCAGAGCCACTGGAGCCCTGGGGGAAGCGGCGGGGCTCCAGCGGCTAGTTAAAGGAGCAGGGCGGCAGAGGCAGCTGGAGCCCTGGCCCTTTAAATAGCCCCTGGAGCCCCCTTCTACCCCAGGGCTCCGGGGGCTATTTAAAGGGCACGGGGCTCCCCTGCTTCTACCACCCCGGCCCTTTAAATAGCCGCTGGAGCCCTGGAGTAGTGGCGGCGGGGCTCCGGCAGCCATTTAAAGGGCCGGGCGGTAGAAGCAGCAGGAGCCCTGGACTTTTTAAATAGCCCCCAGAGCCCCGCTGCCGCTACCCCAGGGCTCCAGCAGTGGGGCTCTGGTGGCAATTGAAAGGGCCTGGGGCTCCAGCCCCTGCTGGGAGCCCCAGGCCCTTTAAATTGCCCCCTGGGGAAGCCGGGCCACCCCAGTACGGTGCACCGGCTCTTGCCGGTACACCGTATGGGGGCATACCAGCTTACTTTCACCTCTAGGTAAGGGGGTGGGGCTGCGCGGCATCCTTACACAGCAGCATGTAAGGGGGCCAGCCGGGGCTGGGAGGAGGGGTTGGATAAGGGGTAGGGAGTGGTTGGAGGGGGCGGAGGTTATGGGGGGCGGTTAGGGGACAGGGAATGGGAGTTAGGCGTGGGAGTCCGGGGCTCTGTCGGGGTGGTGGTGGATGGGGTTGGGCAGTCAGGGAACAGGGAATGGGGCAAGTTGGGTAGGGGGTGAGGTCCTGGGGGGCAGTTAGAGGGGGGGATCTTGGGAAGGGGTGGTCAGGGGACAAGGTGGGGGTTGATGGGTTGCAGGTTCTGAGAAGGGCAGTCGGGGGCAGGATGTGGGTTGGGGTCGGATGGGTGGGTGGCGGGGGGGAGACAGGCATGTGGGGCTAGTACTCACCACGCAGTTCCCTACTGAGTCTTCAGTGGCACTTTGGCACTGGGTCCTTCACTCGCTCCGGGTAAAGGACCTGCCACTGAAAACCTGGAGCGAGTGAAGACTCCCACTGCCGCCGAACCGCCGAGGACCCATTAGGGAACCGGTTCTTTGGATCTTGGGAGTTCATCACTGCCCACAGGCCACATTTGGCCCGTAGGACCATTCTGACCGGTCCTTGAGCTCCCGACCCGGGAGGCTAGCCTCCAGCCCCTCCTCTGCTGTCCTTCTTCCCCCGCAGCCCCGCGGGCAGTGCTCCGGGCAGCTGAGCTGCGCGCTCCTGCCGAGCAGAGCGGCAGCGTGTCTAGCTCCAGCCAGGTAGTGTGGCTGCCAGACATGCTGCTCTGAGAGGCATGGTAAGGGGGTCGGGAGGTTGGATAAGGGGCGGGGGGTCCCGGGAGGGGGCGGTTAGGGGACAAGGAGAAGGGGGCGTTGAATGGGTCAGGGGTTCTGAGGGGGGCAGTCAGAGGGCAGGAAGTGGGAGGGGGCGGATGGGGGTGGGAGCCAGGCTGTTTGGGGAGGCACAGCCTTCCCTTCCCAGCCCTCCATACAGTTTTGCAATCCAAATATGGCCCTCGGGCCAAAAAGTTTGCCCACCCCTGCTGTAGATGGAGGTTGGAGAGAGAGGAAGAGCATGGCAAATGTTTCTCCCTTTTATCATGTTCCTTCTTCCCTCTTGGCTTTGCCCCCCATCCCTCTTCAGAGTCAGGTGAGCATTACCTCACTGTAGTCCCAACTGACCCAGGGAAGGGGGATGACTCACTCAAGAGTCCAACAGATCCTTTGTTGCTGCCTAGGCCAGTGTCCTTTGTTCCTGTGAGTCTGGGCTGGGTTTGTCCTATACATGCCCTGATGAGGTGTGAACTGCCCCTTTGTTCCTGGAGAGTTTTGCCCAGGCTTGTTTTGAGCCATGAGGATACATTTTCAGTCTCATAACTATATACATGAAATTACAACCTATAACATTACTATAACAACAATGCTCAGTGCATCATGAGCCTTCCGAAGACACCCGACATGACAAACTTTGCATTGGATACCACACAATCATATTATAAGGATGAATGTGGAGGTGCAGGGTGTTCCCCTAAGATACAGAGTGCCACAGGGACCTTTTAAAAAAAATTCACACTATAAGAATATATCACCTCTGACATAAATATACAACCTCAGACATGTATATACATGCAATTATCTGTATGTGCAAACAAATCAAAAATAATTACAAACACATATTCCAACTGCACTCTGGTCCCAATTAGTCAACTTTCTTTTTTGTTTTTTCTTTTTTAAGAAGCAGCAAGGCTATGCAAGATCGGGATTGAGGTGCCCCGATACTGTTGGAGAAGGAAACTTAAACAAGGCCTGTGTGAACAATGTCTGATTCCGGCTAATGTTAAAGGTTCTCACTATAAAATAATATTATATTCAGTCCAAGATTTTTAACAAGTTTTTAAAAAGATAAACACTTTTGTATTTCAGTATAATATATACCAACACCACACTTTTCAGCACTAGATCTGCATGGTTTTAAAGCTTTCTGAACAGTTTAAGGAAACCAGATGAGCTAAGACTATTTTATTGCCAATACACAAATCTGTTCAAAATCCTTGCTTATTTCCTTTGCCAATTTTATACTGCTACAGCTGGATCACAGCTTCCTTACACCCATGAGGTCAGGAACTGTTTGAAAAGAAATATATGATACAACTAAGCTTTGTGTCAGTGGGCCGTGCCTAATATAAAAAATGTGAATTTTCCCATTTCCCAACCTCTCCTAACAAAACTAACTAGCATGTCGCTAATCCCTAATTTGTTGCAGTACTTTGTTAAACAGATTTTAAAGATACATACAAGGCGAGTCTCATTTTACGCGCATTTAACATGTGCGAATTAAGCTTTGCACAGCTGGCAAAAAACAAACCAAAAAAAGAGAAAAATAACAATTTAAATACTATACCTGTAGTGCGGGCGATTCCACCCGCCATTACACTCAATGTAATTTTGACTATACACGATTTTCACTTTACACACTGACAGCAGAATGTAACCCCAGCGTAAGAGGAGACTCGCCTGTATACCTAAGTCACACAGAATATAAAGAATTTGTTCTGTGCTCAGGGCTCATGGCCAGGCTTCTTTTCAAAGGCAAGAGAAAAAGCTATTTATTTATTACCTAGAATTGCATTCACTATCATAGAAAGGGAGTTATCCTGCCTTTGAAGGGGTTTACAGACCCCACGCTAAGGTAAAAGGCATAGTGGAACAATGTTAGACCAAGTACTGGGAGTTGGGCATACTCCTTAAGAAGGGACTAGTTTAAAGGGAGATCTGGCAGACTAGCAGAGGGGGCAAGGGGCATGCAACAAGGCAGACAGGTTGTAGCCGCAGAGGTTGAACAATCTACAAAGGAAATACCAAGATTGTGAGTACGATTCAGCCAGGATCCATTGTCCCCCTGACTAAGCAGGCGGGATGGCGGGGAACAACTGAACTCTGAATGTGAGCTCCAAAGTGTTGTGTCTGGATCTTCTGTCATGTAAGAGCTCACTCTGACAAAGGGTTAACGAACAAACTCCAGCTTTATTGTGGTTGCCTACAACATGGCTTCTTCAACCTCAGGGTTTGACAGTTACCCTGGAAGTGTTCCTTCCAAACAGTTCTCTCCAGGAAACAATATGAGCACTGAAAAGCATCTGCTAGCACTTTCACATTGTTAGAGGAAGCATCCCTCCCACTCCCACCTCCCCAGCTGAAACCCTGAACTACTGGGACTGAGTAAGCAAAAGTCTAGTGCCACACCCCAAACAGAAGGGAAAAAAAGAGGGAAAGCAGGGAGCAGCCTAGGGGAGCCTAATCTGGAGTAGCAGCCAGAAGGGACTGAGATCCCACCGCCTCTCCCCCCTTAGGCCCTGGCTGGGACCTGGTGGAGAGGAAGGGCCTGTGTCCCTCCTATCCTTCCCTTGGCCTCCTATGAGATCCTGGAAGACTGCAAGGGGGTGACAAACTGTGGCTTGGCTGTCAAGTCCCCAGAGGGCCCAGGAGAGCTGTCTCCAGGCTCGGTGAGACTGTTTGGGTGTGGCCTGACTGGCCCCCAAGCTCGCTACAAAGTGGTAGAGAATGTGGGCAACATAAAAAAGAAAAGTGGTGAGCAAAAGATGGATTTGGGCAAGATGTTGAAAAAGGAGATGGACCAGCAGGAACAACGGCAGCATCAGACCCAGTTGCTCCTGGCTGCTCAGCAACAGCAACAAGCCTGCCAGAAGCAGCAACAACTCATTAGGGAACTAGCAGCTCAGCAAACAGACCAACAGCACCAACCGGTGCAGCAGATGGTCATACTGTTTCCCCAGCAGATGGCCATACTGTTTCACCCTGGGCAATTTGGCAGCAGGTGGTTCCAAGGCCTCCACTGAAGCTAACAAAAATGGGGTTGTGGGATGCCCCAAAGGTGTTCCTAGTAACCTTTGAAAGGGTGGCTAAGGCAGCTCGCTGGCCCACAGAGAGCTGGGCCACTCTGCTAGTGCCCTACTTGACAGGAGCAGCCCAGGCCGCGTATCGGGGGTCTCAACATGATGGCTGAATAAGACTACCCTTGACGTAAGGCACTCATCCTAGATGCCTTTGATACTTCCACAAAGACATACCACCAGCAATTTAAGGGGGGAAAGGCTCACACCTGGAGCACGACAGCAGGCGGCAGCCCAATGTCTAAAGGAACATTGCTGACAATGGCTCCAGCCCCACGAAAAGTTGAGAGCCTAAGTAGCTGAAATAATTGTCCTAAAACAAGTATCAGAGGGGTAGCCATGTTAGTCTGGTTCTGTAAAAGTAGCAAAGAATCCTGTGGCACCTTATAGACTAACAGACGTTTTGCAGCATGAGCTTTCGTGGGTGAATACCCACTTCTTCGGATGCAAGTGGTGGAAAAACTGTCCTAAAACAGTTCATACAGATTTTCCCTTGGGGAGGAGGGAAGTGGATGATGCATCACCATCCTGAAACTGTCTCTGATGCCATAACCTTGGCAGAGAATTACCAGCTCCCCACAAGGCCCATGGTGGAGACCCCTTGGGCCAGTCCAGTGCCACCTCACCAACCCAGGCAATGGAAGGGGGAGAGAGTGAGAGGGGGCACAAAAGGACAGGGCTACCTGGGTCCAGCAAAGATAGGATGCAGATCAAGCATGACAGGTGGGGATGCACCTCTGCCAGGACCAGGAATTAAGAAGTGTTGAAGACCGGGTAGCAGCCCCTCCCTAAAACTGGCAGGAGTGGCAGGACTCAGATGGGAAACCCCTTGGCAAGAGGGGCTTGTTCTGCATGGGGGCAGCCAGGACACTTCCACCATGACTCCCTGTACGTTGACTGCCTCCACAACCAACTATGGCTGGCCAAATCCAGGGCCCATAAGAGAGTGCCAAATAAAATATTAGTGGCTGTACAGGTCAATGGTATGGCGGCACAAGAACTGATTGACTTGGGTGCTGTAAGACTCTGGTGAGGACAAATATGAGGGGACATGAAACAGTTCCCACAGGCACCATCTGTTTGCAATGCATCCATGGGAGATGCATGCCCTTGCCCTACAAAGAAGATGCAGCAGAGGGTGCAGGAACATAATGATGAAATCTGTCAGGGGGTAGCCCCGAACCTGGCATATCTGGGGATATTCAGGTGAGACTGGAAGTTTTCTACAGACCTGATGAGATCCAAAGACAGGGAGCCTCCAGAAGGGACAGACAACGATGCCAGAAACAGGGAGATGGCAGAGCTGCAAGACTTAGTAGGCAAAGATGAGGAGGAAGACCCAGGAGAAGAAACATTGTCCACCATGAATGATGCCTCGACTGGGGCAGGATAGCTCTCCCCAAGGGGGCCAAACAACAGGAGAAATTATACAAGCCTGCAGTAACCAACGTATTTTCAGACAACATGGATTTTGCTGAAATACAAAGAAATAACTCAATGTTGGGACAAGCCTCCAAACAGCTCATCTAGGTCAACATTGAGGTGGTAGAAACTCGATTCCTGAAAAAATGGCTTCACATCAAGCAAGAGGGAGAGACAACATATAGAACAGAGAAGGACCACCAAACAGGAGGATATTAAAATGCAACTGATTGTCCCAAAGCACCACTGCAGGGAAATACTATGCCTTGCACATACCATACCATGTTGGGAACACCTGGGTCATAAAAAAATTCTCGACTGAATTTCACTTCATTTCTATTGGCCAGGCATCCACCAGGAGGTACGAGAGTACTGCGTGCTTCCTGCCCAGAATGGCAGTGGGAAAGTCAAGGGAAGATACCCTAGATCCTATAACACCCTCTCTACGATAGGGACCCCATTTGAAACCCCTTGGACAAGAGTGCAGCTGGATTCCAGTGCATGCTAGTCATCTTTAGACTATGCCACGAAATACCGAGGCAATTCCACTCTGCTCCACAAGGGCAACACTCCTTGCCTCAGAGCTCATGAAAGTGTTGGCCCAGGTGGGGATCCCACAGGAAATAATCACAGATCAGGGCACCAATTTCATGTCCCAACTTATGAGTTAACTGTGTAGCCTGTTGAAGTCCATGCATCACCCACAATCTGACAGGCTGGTAGAGAGATTTAACAAGACCTTGAAAAATATCCTGTGAAAGTTCATGGCCTTGGAACCTCGCCACTGGGACCAATTACTCCCAGCACTCCTGTTCACCATCGTCAAAGTCTCTCAGGCATCAACAGAATTCTCCCCATTCAAATTACTATGCTGGAGACAGCCAAGGGGAATACTAGACCTCCTTTGGGAGATGTGGGAGGAACAAAGTTTCAAGCCCACAAACTTGGTACAGTATGTGCTACAGCTGAGAGAGAAATTAAAGATCTTCGGACAAGCTTTTGAGAGAAAAATCTAAGGCACAACAGGGGGCAAGCACAAAACAAGGGAACCGATGTCTGGGGGTTCCAATCAGAGCACCAGGTGTTACCTCCTGCTTCCTACCCTGGAATCCAAAGTATTTGCTAGATGGCAAGGTCCCTCTGAAGTAATCAGACGAATTGGGGCAGTAAATTATGCACCATGTCAACCTGCTAAAGTCGTGAATATATCAAGAAGGGCTCCTGGTATTGTCATTTCCTCCAGAACTGGAACTAAAGCCCCAGGCTCCTGTAGCTCCCAGCTCCAACAAAGTCATGGTGGAAGAAGACCTGCAGATGGAGCAAAAACAGCAGGTCCAAAAACTGGCCCAGTCCTTCTCGGTGGTCTTTTCTACAGTTTCAGGACAGACTCATCTACTGTTCCTTCACATACAGATAGAAACAGGGGAAAAGGTGAGAGAACTTTTGATCATTGTTGAGGCACAAGTGGGAAACAGTACAGAAGGAACTGCAAGCTGTATTTGACTTTGGGGTGGTTGGAGAGTCACATAAAAATGGCAAAACCCTATAGTGTTGGTACCTAAATAGGGTGGGTCAACCAGATTCTGCATAGACTTCCAGCAGGTGAGTGTGGTATCCAAATTTGACACCTACCTGATGCCAACGGTTGATGAACTGTTAAAGAAATTAGGGGCTGCCAGGTATATAACCATCCTCAACCTAACCGGGAGTTACTAACAGATCCCTTGGACTTCGCAATCCTGAGAAAAGATGACCTTCTACATGCTGTTTGGACTGTGCCAATTTAAGACGATGCCATTTGGTACACAAGGCATGGCAGTCACCTTCCAAAGGCTGATGGGCAAGGTTCATTGGTCTCACAATTAGTACACAACTGTATAAATAGATGATATAGTCATCTATAGCAAGTCCGGGAATGAGCATTTAAAACATGTCACAGTGATCTTGCAGGCCCTCAGAAGAACTAAACTTACAGCTAACCCTGATAAGTGCTACCCAGCTAATAGAGAGATGATGTACCTAGGGTATACACTGGAGAGAGGGCATCTGTGCCCCTTAGCAGGAAAGGTCCAAGCTGTAGCAGAATGCCCTGAACCCACCACAAAGAGGCAAGTATGATGCTTCTTAGGACTGGAACACTATTATAGATAATTTATTCCAGATCTCACCACGATTACAGCCCTGCTGACAAACCTGGTGAAAGATGCAACCTCCAAGAAGATCCAGTTGTCTCGGGACTGTGCCACAGACTTCAAGAAATTTAACGACACCTCTGCCCTGATACTCCGTGGTCCTCGGGAGACAAAAAATCTCACCGTGTTATAGGTGAGACCGCGTTATATCAAACTTGCTTTCCCCCCCCCCCCGTTCCTTGTTCCCTGACTGCCTCCTCCAGAGACCCATCCCTAATCACCCCCAGAACCCTACTCCCTACCCAACCCTCCTGCTCCCTGTCCCTTGACTGCTCCGACCCCTATCCACACACCCCGCCCCCTGACAGGCACTCACCGGCAGCAGCAGGAAGCAGAGCAATATGGCCCCAGCCCACTCTGCCACCTCCCAGCCGTGGCATTCCACTTCCCGCCACCGGTGAGTGCCGGGAGGTTGGGGAAAGACCGCCCCCCCCCGCTCACCTGCAGCGGGAAGCAGAGCGACGTGGTCCCAGCCCGCTCTGCTTTCCTTGCCCAGCCATGTCGCTAGGGGAGTGGGGGGGGGTGTTGGGGAAAGGTCCCACACTCACCTGCAGTGGGAAGTGGAGCGCCGCGACTGGGAGCTGGCGGAGTAGAGCGGGCTGGGGCCAGGCTACTCCACTTCCACCGCTGCCGGTGAGTGCGGGGTGGGGGATCCCTTCCCCCAAGCCCCCTCCCCCAAGCGACACAGCTGGGGTCGGGGCAAGGGAAGCTGAGCGGGCTACTTCTGGGCCCCCGCTAATCCCCCGGGCCACTCTTGGACTGCAGTGCCCCCAAAATTGCCCCCCCCCACAGCTCCTGCCTCCTAGACCCTGGGCTTTACCACGTTGTATGTGAATCTGTGTTATATCGGGGCACGTTATATCGGGCTAGAGGTGTATTAGCTGACTGTCCTGTTCCACCCAATTTTTCGAACTCTTTGTCCTGCAGACAGATGCCTCAGATGTTGATCTGGGGGCTGTGTTGCCCCAAGGGGTAAAGGGAGAAGAACACCCAATCCTTTACCTCAACCAGAAATTGTTCCCCCCGGAAGTGGCATATTCAGTAATAAAGGAGTCGTCCTTGGCAATAAAATGAGCCATTGCAGCATTCTTCTCTTGCTTATGGGGACAACCATTCCATCCCATGACGGATCACGCATCCCTCAGGTGGCTGAACGCCACAAAAGACCATAACCTGCGGATTATGCACTGGTACCTCTCACTACAGCTATACAATTTTGCAGTATTGCATTGAGAAGGATGTGACCAAATGAACATGGACTTCTTTACATGGGACTTTCATCCACGCTGACCAGCCCCGCAGCACTCGGCCTGAGGGGGAAGGTGTGTGATGGGGTTTACGGCCCACACTAAGGTAAAAGGAGTGGTGGGGCCATGCCCCAAACAGATGGGAAAACAGGAAAGGTAGGGAGCAGCCCGGGCTGCTCCCTGAGTGGCAGTCAGAAAGGACTGAGCCCCCTTGCCTCTCTCTCTTTGGGCTCAGGGCTTGGCTATCCTTCTCTCTTCCCCTGGCCTCCTGAGAGATGCCAGAGGATTCTGAGGAGGCGATGAATTCTGGCTTGGCCATTGGGCCCCCAGACTGCCGTAAGAACCACCTTAAGGCTCAGAGAGACTGTTTGGCCACAGCCTGATCACTAGACTGCTGGCCCCTAAGTGAAGTCCACTACTCTTCCCCAAAATCCATTGGCAGTGAAAGACAATCCAATTAAGTAGGTATTTTTATGCCATAGCTGTTTTCCTGGGATCTTGTAACTCTCCAATCTGAAGCTCCAACAATAGCATTCAAATTTCTTTTTGAAATTGAGGTGGGACCTGTAACAGACTCACCAGTGAGCTGCACTATCATATATGAACTATTAAATATTTACAATACAATAGTGCCCAGAGGCTCCATTATATGAGATGCTGTATCAACATACATGAATACAGTCCCTGTCTCAAAAGCTTTTGAAATCCAAGGCCTCAATCCCATAAAATGTTCTGCAGAAGTGGACTTGTGTATCTTCACAGACCCCCAGTGACTTCAGTCAGTCACTGCACAGGCATATGGTAGCACCAATGCAGAACTCATTGGTGAATCCGGGATTTCATATCACTTTACATTTTAGGCCCCAACAGAACTTAAGACAACATACCACATCCTTTGCTTCTGTTAATTTGTTGTCTGAGAAACACGCAATCATTAACCAGTCCTGGGCATTTTAAAAACTTTTCCTTTAGACTTCTTAATTAGAACAGCACAGAGTTTTTGACTAAACTATCTTGTATGTTACTCGTATCTTTATTACACCTCCTTTAAAATGGCTGCATAGGACAGAGCTTAGTACACAAATGGAAGGAGCAGTGTATGAAAGAGACCTTTTCCATACACTAAAACATGTTACAAACAAATTGTGTTCACCATATCTGTACTGGTCTATGCTGCTGACCACAACTTGGCCATCAATGTCTCATCCAACTTGACCTGGTCACAACCATGTTCAAACTTAAATTCTGTACCACAGACAAGTCCAGAGAGAAACTAAACAACATTAAGTAAACAGGAGGAGGTGAAATTGTTTGATTATTTACATATACAATTCTGAAAAGGACTCCAAGCCCCTGCTAAAACTAACATTTTTTTAAAATATATAGAATATATTTGTGCGCCCAACTGGCCACATATATTTAAATCTTTTATCCTACAGAAGTGCCTAAATTATTGAGGAGAACAAGATTCACTGAAAGTTAACCAGACCTGTGTGCCTAAATCATTTAGATGCTTTTGAAAAATCCCACCCTAAATCAGTCACTAAAGTTAGTTTAAATTACTAACAATATTATATACTGAGTTTGCGGAGGGATCAAGGCATAACTCTTAATACATCTCACCAATACAATATAAAATGATAGTGTCCTCTGCCACAATCCGATTCAAATTTAGTGTACATAATACAAAAATATTTTAGGGATACAACTATACATCAAAAATACAACTTTAAATTACAGATATCCAACATGGAATAATGTGGATCTGAAATTAATCCACAGCAGGATTAGGACTGAAATTCTATTCTAATCCCTCGCGTCCACAAGTATCACCAAATAGCATGTGATCTTAGGCATAGTATATCTGCAATACATAAGAGAGATCTAGAGAATACCTGCCCTAAAGTGAAACTTTGTCTGAGTGAGTGTCTGAGAAAAGCCTCTTTAGCTAAAGAAATTGAGGGTATGTCTTCACGAAAACAAAAAAGTGCCCCCATCTTGTCAAACAAAACTGATCCACGCATTATGACATCCAGGCTCAATTACTGCAACTGCCATACCTGAGAACGAACATGAAATTTGAAAAAATTCCAGCTGCTAAAGAATGTGCCTGTTTGCATGCTAACCAATTCAAGTTGACACAATCAAGTTACCCCACAGTGCTGCAGACACTGTACTGGATTCCCATAGAACTCTGCATTAAATTTAAAGTCTGAACTGATCTTCAAAGCACTCAGTGAAGATACCTTATGGACCACTTCTTTCTTCACAAACAGAACATACCAGGAAAACTGAAATCCTTCACAAACAATTGAATTTCAATAATGGATGGGAAGATATTTTAGAGCAGGGTCAGAGCATTCTTTGTGGCTAACCCTTCACTATGGAACACTCCATCGTAGTGTCAGAATGGCAACAAATCTCAACAGCTTCAGGACAAAATGTAAGCCCATCACTAAGCTACGCTCACTTGTTATTTCAGCGGATGATGCAGGGAGAAAATGAATCTCTTTACTGCATATTTGGGGATAGGAAAGAGATAGGACACACAAGTTGCTTTTAGGACATTGGTATTTGAGTGGCTTACAAACACTTTAAAAAGTTAGCACAGTGACGAGTGCAGTACAGATGGAGCGTGGCATCTGTTCACATTTGGAAGGTTTTCTTCGTAACCATAAAGACTATAATTTTTAAAAGTGAAATTCTAAAAAACTTGATGGGTGAACCACTCCTCCACACATATACCTGGGAAAATTTAGTAAGTAGATTGTTGAAGCCTTGTATGTGGATGCATTGCTCTAAAGCAGGGGTTCTCAAACTGGGGGTCTGGATCCCTCAGGGGGTCGCAAGGTTATTACATGGGGGGGGGGCCACAAGCTATTAGCCTCCATCCCAAACCTCACTTCGCCTCCAGCATTTATTATGGTGTTAAATATATTTAAAACTGTTTTTAATTTATAAGGGAGGTTGCACTCAGAGGTTTCCTATGTGAAAGGGGTCACCAGTACAGAAGTCTGAGAACCACTACTCTAAAGAATACTTTGTTATGCTACCCTGATTGTTCCTACTTGGTATGACAACATGCTACAGACAGAAAGGTTCCTACCTTTAGATGAAAGTTGCTATTGCAGCACAGGTACCAGTTAAGAGAACAGATGTGGTAACCATACTAAAAGGGTGAGTATTGTCCTCTATAAGACGAGAGAAATGTTCAATTGTAAACTTTTAAAGGATAAAAGAATATGCAGCTTGTTAAGTAGCTACAAGACTGGTCTTGGATCCTCCACTGTCCCACGATACAAGAAAACTACCAGCGGAAGACAGATACTATGTGCATGGAGCTGGAAAAGCACGGAAGAAGAGTTCTCTAAAACCGTACTGCTCAAATTTATGCGAGGAGGAGGGAAGGGAAGGTTTATCTTTAAGGATGTCCATCCCCTTTAAGCTCTCTGTTACAGCATCAACCTTCTCTCATGCAAATCCTGCTCCACATCTCAAGTCAAGTGTGGGATCATTCAACAGGTACACAAGGAACTTGCTTCATTTTTAGTCCCTCATAGCCTGAGGATCTAGGATTCAGTCTTGAACTCTAGCCAGTTAGATGGAACTCCAGCAACTCCTAAGAGCCTAGAGCTGTTTTGTTTTGTTTTCAGAGCAGAACAAGAAGGATCATATGGAGAAGTTCTAAAGAAAATTTAGTACTTATAATCTTGGTACGGAATGCTTAAAAAAATAAAGTCTATGGGAAGTATATCAGTCTCTATTAATTCCCATTTTGAGTAACCTCTGTCAAATGCTATTGGTTTCAGTTCTATAGGACTTTTCCATAAAGGCTCATTTTAAAATATGGAAAAGTCATTACACTTTTGACTCATATTTAGCTTGTAATCCACTATGACCCCCAGATCCCTTTCCGCAGTACTCCTTCCTAGGCAGTCATTTCCCATTTTGTATGTGTGCAACTGATTGTTCCTTCCAAAATGGAGTCTTTGCATTTGTCCTTATTGAATTTCATCCGATTTACTTCAGACCATTTCTCCAGTTTGTCCAGATCATTTTGAATTTTACTCCTATCTTCTAAAGCCTTTGCAACCCCTCCCAGCTTGGTATCATCCGCAAACTTTATAAGTGCACTCTCTTTGCCATTATCTACATCACTGATGGAGATATTGAACAGAACCGGAACCAGAAATGATTCCTGCAGCACCCCACTCGTTATGCCCTTCCAACATGACTGTGAACTACTAATTACTCATATGAGCAAGGATATACAGAATTATGGTCTTCTTTATTATTTTAAATGTTATTTATTTTAAAAGTCACTCTCAATCTGACATTGTGTCACATTTCAATGGGGAACAATTTTTTATGGTCGTTAGAAGATCCTAAAAATGAGGCTTACTACAGTGACAATTAAATAAATAGCATTACTAACAGGCACTTAAGAGAAAAAGAATATTTCAGCTTCATATCTGAATGATTTCACTCCATTAAGATGGCCAATATTTTCCCTAATTTATTGGGCGGGGGTGAGGGGAAGGACTGCTGGAATAAAAAGTTTTAAAGCACAGAAAGAATCTGCACCAGTTCTACATTTATTAGCCACATACATGCAGAATCTCACTATTTGGATTCATATATTTAAAAACAGATAATGTACCATTTCTAATGATGCAAATTACCAGCAGCTGATGTTATTTAAAAATTAAAGGTAAAACTAATTATCTGGTAGTTAATCATGTTACCCAAATTACTGTTGGTATTATTATAAACTGTTTTATCCTGTATGAAGTTATCAGGCAAAATACAATTCACCAGCTGTGTAACAGCGTCACTTGCTTCTAGGGATGTAAGAGCAAACAAAAGTGTCACATGCTGTAAGAATTCTCTCTGAAGGAAGAATGAATACAGGTATTATTTTCTTTACCAAAAGAAGATTTTGGACACTGAGTGCTTCGTCTAGTTACTAAAACAGGTTTTATTATTCCTAACTCAGATATGAACTTTTCAGAATCACTCACTGCTTTGAGCAAAGACCCACCAGCTGAGAGAGTCAAAATCAGTGATCTAGAAGCATTTTTTTAAAGTATGAAATATTGAAGAAAATATGTAGCTTGCAACTACCCACATTTTGATAGTGCTCCATATGAAGACAAAAATCTCCCCCTGTTTCTCCATAGAGCTCCTTTTCTGTCTTCTCCATATGCCTATCAATTTGCAAGCCATCTTATACTGCTGGTCAGAATTTCTATGAGAGAGAATTATTGCCAGACAAATCAACCAGGTGTATATACTTTACCTGTAAATTAAAAGCATTTGATGTATTTTAAAAGATTTGCAAGGAACTTACAACGTGTTATTGGGAAATAATCTCATGCAGAGTCCTCCAGAGTTCTGTTTTGTCATCCATCCTGTTCAGTGCACATATAAAGCCAATCACGGGACAGAATGAATTGTTTTGGGATTAAGTGTTATTATTTCTTTATTAATTACCATCAGTGTGTTTAACACTGTGCAAAAAACAGAAGGTATGAGTCCTGCCCCTAAAGATTTACATTCCAAATGTAGCTAATGATACTCAGCTGCACATCTCTTTTTCTTCCTTGAATACAAACAATGCACCATCTCTGCTTTTCCAGAGTCAGACCAAAACATGAATGAGATTGAGGTGGCTGAAGCCCAAATGGGAGAAGAGGGAGATTAGGCTGGTGGAAACATCTAGTCAATTTGATATGGGATGTTCCTGTCCCCTTATAAGGAGTACGTCTATCCTCTGTCGATGAGGTTTGCAATGTTGAGTTACTTTTAGGCCAAGATACTCCTACTAGCTCAAGTAACAACATTGGGTAACACTGCTTCCCCCTTTACTTTTGGCACTCTTTTCTCTGATTTCACCATAGTGATCCATGTCTTTGTCACCTCCTACACTACTGCAATGTACTGGACTTGGAGCTATCAAAGGGTTTTGGGGTGCCTGCAGAACAGCTGCTCAGAGATGCAAATCACACGGTAATTCGTGGTCCAAATAACAGTGGCGGCTCTAGGTATTTTGCCGCCCCAAGCACGGCAGGCAGGCTGCCTTCGGCGGCTTGCCTGCGGGATGTCCTCGGTCCCGCGGATCCGGCGGCACGCCTGCGGGAGGTCCATCGAAGCTGCGGGACCAGCAGACCCTCCGCAGGCATGCTGCCGAAGGCAACCTGCCTGCCGCCCTCGTGGCGACTGGCAGAGCGCCCCCCGTGGCTTGCCGCCCCAGGCACGCGCTTGGCGTGCTGGTGCCTGGAGCCGCCCCTGCCAAATAAAGCCAATGGCTTTTTGCCACAGTATTCAGTGAGACTAGACTGTGTCTCATTTTGCAGGTTCTCTGTTTACTTTGAGAGGGATGGATCTCTAATTTGCTTCTGGATACAATATAAGATGTTGTAAGAGATATATAAAGACCCATATGGTATGGTTCTTGGCTGCTTCTCTTCCTGTCTGCCATCTCCACAGGAAATCAGCAAGTGTCTTCTGTTGATAGTCCTTAGGTTTTAATGGTAGGGACTGGATGCAAAGTCTTTCTGGAGAAGGGTCTCCAACTCTGAGGCTCATTCCCTCTGTTGATTTGACCCAGTCTCAATGTTTTGAATTGTACCTGTTTACTCAGGTCTTTAACTAAGGAAGACAGATTAGAAGGGAGTTCTATTATTTTCCATTTGAGTGCAATTATTGTGGTGTCTAAATTGCTGGTCACTTTAACCAACATATAGACCTTAAATCTATTGTAATTCATAAATGAACCTACAATCTATGAAACGGGAGCAAGTTTTTATGAACTGGAAAGTAAATAAAAACAAAACATGCTACTTTTGCATCTATAGGCCAAATTAGAATCTGTGTGTCTAGATGTTGGCATCTAGTATGTAAAGCTGCTGTACAACCTTACCCAACTAAAATGCAGTATTAATAGCAAGTTATATTGTTAATTACTTAAGGATCACTGGCATAGAAGGGCAAATTTTAAATCCTGGTTGAAGAAATTGTTAAAAATATTTAACAAGTAATAAAGCTGCTGTTCATGACCTCTAAAAAAGCCAATTACATTGAAGGTTTTCTTTATAAGTTTTCCCTTTATCCAACTACTAATATTGTATGACCAAACAACAAAATAAACCAGATGCCTTCATTTCAGTTGGTTTATATTTGATATGCGGGAAGCGGCATAGGCTGAGGGATGTGCTGGCCGCCACCTCCCGCAGCCCCCATTGCCCTGGAACGGCGAACTGTGGCCAGTGGGAGCTGTGATCGCCCGAACCTGCAGACATTGCAGGTAAACAAACCATCCCGGCCCACCAGCAGATTTCCCTAACGGGCCGCATGCCAAAGGTTGCCGATCCCTGTGCTATACTGTAAGCTGCCAAAGAGACCTGAGGCATAAAAGTGTCCTGAAACAGGGGTCTAGATGGTGGCTTAGTGGCATTTCTTAGGAGCCTCCAGTGGTACAGAGTGTGTCGGAGCAGCTGTTTTGAGCAGAACATTAGTCTCTCAAACTCCTCCAACAAAACTGTTTATTCCATGGGAGTTTTCGTTAGAAATTCTGCAATGTGAATCTCATGAAGTTTCTTGCATCCTCACTAACATAACCTTTAATGACTGGTTTATCACAAGTGTAGACTGTGTAATTTGCTACTAACAATTCCCCAAAAACCTGTGGTTTTTATTACTACTACTACTTTCAAGGTATCCTTTTGAATTAAGTGATTTATACAAGAGTTCTATATCTGGCTCAATAACAAGATAAACAAACTAAAATGATGCACAAAATTATATATCACTGTTAGAGATTATAATCTCTGCTAATAACAGGATATGAGGGGACTGTGCAGATCTTGACTTTGTCAGATAAGAAGAGCCTAAAATCTTGGCATAAAAGAATCGGGTCATTTTGTATATGCGAAACAATTTTAAACAAGTAATGCCTGGTCATACATTTACTCTATACAAGGAAAGGAGGTTCCCATCCTAATACTCCAATCATTAGGATTATACTTTGTAAAAAAAGCTTATTGAAATGTTTTCTTCTTCTATATATATATTCTCTACAAAAGAAGGTATTATGCACCAAGCAGATGTATTCTGAAAATGTTTAATGAACCCACTGGAAGTCCATCATTGCAACTCCAGAAAAGGAGACTGTTTACAATAGATCACAAAAAGCTACTCAATTGCTTTCAATTTAGCATATTATTTTAACAAACTGTACTTCATCGAGGACAAAGAACTGTATTACCACCACCTGCATTGTGCTTGCTAGCATTCATCAGCCTTCTCAACGAAGGAAGAGAGCTGACCTGATTTTCAAGCATTATGTTTCTAGGACGTTGCACTAAATAGGATGAAGTATTCCACAAAAATTAATCTTAGTGTCTAAGGAACAAGTTTTGTTTCTCATCACTAGAAATTCAGCTTAAAACAAGCAGTTCTATGCATCTGCTAGAAGCAGAAAAAAAGGGCATTCAGGTCCAGAGCAGTTATAATTAGGGGATAATATTAGGCAACCTATGTGTCAGAATGATTTTTTACAAAAAGGAAGTTGGTAAGCCATATGGCACCAATATTAATTCAGGTGCAAATGCAATCAAATATTAAAAGGAAACAAAACCTTAAAATTATTCCATAAATAAGACTACATAACATTTGTAAGTACACCAATTTATCATTAGCTCAATATATCATGGGTTGAAAGTATAACTATCATTTAGCTGTAGTTCAATGCTTGTATCTCATGTCTACCATAAATAAGCAGCTGTTATAAAGTGAAACGACTCCAAAATAATTATATGCTTATTTTTTTAAATCACTCTGATTCAAAACAGAGACTCAGTTCCCTTCAATCTGTAAACTGTTCACCCTGGACAACCCCTCTTCTCGACGGGACTATGCTAGAATCCTCAAAAGCTTGCACATGACACGCGTAGATCTCTGCATGCTCCAGCTGAATAGCGTTGGCGACATGGTCAAAGCAAAATTTTTCTATGTGACTCCAAGCGCAATAGGCCAGATCTCAAACAAGTTTAGCACATCTGGTACTAAGCTCATTTGCAAATTTTGCCATAGGTGTCTCAATAGGGGCTGCTCAGTATTGTGCACTTTTGAAAATTTGGCCCAGTGTATTCTAACAGGAAAAGCAGCGCAGGAAAAGGATGAATGACTGCATCTGTGGGCTGCCTTTTCTATTTTGTACTTTTCTATGCATACTGGGGTGGAGGGGGGGACATCAATCAAGTGCTACATTGGTGGTGCAATGTCTGTCTATCAACTGTATAATAGGGTCCAAAAAGAATGCCTCTGCAATAACCCTTACACTGTTGCCACAGTTCATGCCAAGCGCACATGTATTACCCCACTATGGTCCATCCAGGTCATCCATTCTAGGCTCCTGGCTCTTCAGCTGTCTCCTCTTTTGGGTAGAGACCCACATCTCTCTTCCTCCTGACCAGGGTTTTCCCAGGCTGCACAGTTCCCTGCTTACATTGTGATATCACCAGAAATCCAGATTATCTAAATAGGCCAGCATCTGTGGTTTCCTCAGTCTCTGAAGGTGTATGAACCATGTAGCAGCAGTTACAAGTCACCACACAGCTCTTTCTAAGCAAGCACATTTATTCTTAAGGTGAAACCATTACAGAGGAAACATTAAAACAATTTAAAAAACCTACACATCTTAATAAGTTTACTAAAAATCACCTCTTGACTCCAGCAGGAGCTCAGGCAGGTGTTTGGTCCTTCAAACCTCTGGAAGTGGGTTCTTCTGTTGTTATAAGTTCATAACAGACTTAGCTCAGAACAAAGACCCCTAGGAATAGGTTCGTCTTTCCTTTATACAGCTTGGGCTTTTGATCTTCAGACTCCAGGATCAGGTAACTGGCAGACAATGGTCCTCTCCTCAGAACATAGCTTCAGAAGGCTGGGTTTTTGCATAACTGGAGATGGAGAATTTGCATTCACCTCCCCCTAGAAATTCCCCAGGCAACCTCTTGACCCTGTTTGTCCCAAAAGTTCATTCTTGTCTTGTCCATTGTTCAACACAGTCCTTTGAAGTTCATAACATTTCCCAGGCTTCATATCACACTTCCCGCCTAGAGGGAGGTTACATACAATCCCAGCCCATAAAGATACATAAACCATTCATTTAATACAATGGACTCCAAAAATACTTAAATGTAATTCAATAAGGTTTTTCAATGATATTGCAGGAAATTTCCATGTCACAACTGCCATCCAAGACTGAACAGCCAACATCTGGTATGTTTGTATTGCCCCATCAATTGTTGTAACTCAGCCATCAATGCATGAGTTAATTATATTTGTGTCTCACTGAGATCTACATTTCTCTGGTCCAGTTAATATGCTCAACATGCAAGCTGGACAGAATAATCTCAGTGTTCCCATAAGAAGCCATAAAATGAGCCTCTGCACAAGTTAATTCATCCAGAGGAGCCTTGCCTCCTACATCCCCCTGGAAAGCAGGAGATAGTGTGCTGCAGTATTGAACCAGGAAGAACCATAGGAGAAAGTCTGCCTTCTACTGCATCCTCATCCCTATTAGAATATGAGTGAATATTCATTAGAATATGAGTGAAACAGCATCTGCTGTTTAAAGAGTCTGCAGATGGAAGGGTTAAGCCATCGGGGATTGGTCCTGCTTTAAGCAGGGGGTTGATAATCTCCTGAGGTCCCTTCCAACCCTGAGATTCTATGTGAGGCAGCTGGAGAATCAACCGGTTCCATACTCAAACTTACAGTATTCTCCATCTCCAGTAACAGATAAGTAACCTCTTCTTCTATTATATTCCACTGAGAGGGATTAACAAGCAGTACCTAATTCAGAGGAGGGTGTGAGGAAGAGAATGGGACAGTTGAACGGAGGACAGACACACCGAATGAGCATCCGTGAGAGTCCTGCACCAAGGCATAGTATGTGGCAAAAGTATGTACCAAACTCCATGTGGCTGCCCTACATATGTCTGGAAGTGGCACATCACGGAGAGTGGCCACAGTAGACGCCTGGGCAGGTTTTTCATGGAAGTCCTTCAATTTGCCATAATTAAGGAAGACATATTTGGTCAACAAGGCCTGGTAGTTTGAAAAACAAGGCCTGGAGCCTTGTTGAAGAGAAAACCTTGTGTGTCAGAAGGTCTAAGCATTTGGAACACAGGTGTTGCTGCCTGGACCATTCTATTGCTGCTTGCACCATGAGGGAATTGGGTGGAGGGTGTGAAAAAGAAACTCCAATCTCTTAGTTGGTACACAGTATCTCCTCCCTGCCCCCTTGAGAGTAGGCATGCAAGTGGCTGAGGTACCCCAAATTGATCAGGCTGGTTGAAGAATGGCATCATTGATCAGTAGAGCAACCCTGCTCAGTACCGAGGAATAAAGAATGTCTAGAAGCTGGTGCTGCTTGTTTTGCACTTCCTCCAGTGGAATTTGAAGATTGTCCACCACCCTTCGCAGAAGTTCTTGGAATTGCCAAAAGTCATCTGGAAACAAGGGGGAGGCTGAAGTTACTGGAGCATCTGGAGAGGATGATGGGAAATACTCTTGCTCCAGCCATACCGTCAGAACTGGACTGAGCAGTTCATCCTCCATAATCAGTTTGGAGTGCCTGCTCAAGGGTGTCCTAAGCAGGGAGAGGGGCAAAGCCTCTCTCACCAAATGGGTGGGTATTGTTGCCAAGATCCCCAATAAAGCCAGCAAGATGGATCCAGCAGATATTGCGAAGGGCCCCATGGAGAGGGCAACTAGTGACCTTCCCTGCTGCTGGAGAGGAGGGTATTGCCACATTACTGGCAGTCCTTTCAGGTACTTCTACTGGCAGTAGGAAATGGGTGGCCCTTGCATTCCATCAGAATCCTCCAATGATTAGAACTTAGATCTCGGTTCCAATGGTGATGCCGTCGGAAGTGAGTAAACCACAAAAGAATGAGTCGAGGCATGACCTGACTTTGGCAAGTCCTGGAGAGGAGATTGGACCTCCCTAGGTACAGTTTGCAGAGGAAGGCGTGGAGATCTCAGTTCTCCTAGAACAGTGGTCTCCAACCTTTTTGTGGCCAGTAGCACATTCATGTTTTCAGAAGAGTGTGGTGCGCGCCAACAATTTTTCAAGGCTTATTTTGTATTTGTACATTAAATAATATGAAAAACATAACATTTAATATTACATAATATATGAATGCATAAGATAAAAAAGGTAATTTTACATGTAAAATTAATTAAATTATTCGGCAATTACTCTTTCACCTGACCATGTGAATTTTTTATCTACCTGTAAGAAAAATTAAGGAGTTTTTACAAAATTAATATCATAAACAGTTTTCATCTTATTTATTTTAAAAAAGTAAAAGATTGTTGAACTGCTGGTCCAAATATATTTATTATTCTTACTTTAACACTGATAGCCAGTTATGGTTAATTAAAAATATTCTTTGTATTGTTACTTGTATCTGGATTTCAACAAACAAACAAACAAACATGAAAACAAGTTAAACACAAGTTAATCATACATGCTCATCAGCACTTAATGGAAAATGGGTATAATTAATTCACGTGGTTTTTCTAATACAGTCAGTGTGATTTTTGGCACTGCATTTCTTCAGCCAATTTTTCATAGTTGGGAGAGTAAGATGATATTCCCATTCATAAGCAATCGTCAAGATGGGCATCTGAAAGCCAAGATCTGTATTTTGATTTTATGATGTTTATTGTTGAAAACAGAACTTCGCATAGATAAGTGGAACCAAAATAAGATTTTATTTTATATGCTACATTTTTTAAGGCAGGAAACTTTTTTCGGTCAACCAGATTCCAAACGTTTTCATCTGTTGTGCAGGATTTTAGAACAACGTCATTTTGAAGGTCCAAAATCTCCAGTTCCACGTCTTCTGTTCTTACTTGAATGAGACTCGCAATTGATGTAGCCACATTTCTGTTACCTCTATTTGGCAAGTAAAAGGATTCACAAGAAAGGCAACTGCAGGCTCAATGATGGTGAACTGTTGAAATCTCTTTTCAAATTGTTCCAGAAGTATTTGAATATGGATAACAAATGGTGATGGGTTAAAATCACTCTCACATACCATTTTCTTCATACTTGGGAAATATACGAGAGACTTCGTATTCATATGTGACATCCACAAGACCAGTTTTGCTTTGAATGATTTTACAGAACCTATCATTTGAGCCACATGTTTGTCTTTTCCCTGGAGCTCAAGATTTAAAATGTTCAATTTGTCAGTGATGTCAGCAAGAAAAGCCAAGTCCATTAACCAGCTGGAGTCTTCGAGTTGCTTAATGTTCTGATTTGTGGACTTCTTAAATTCTTTGATCTCTTCAACTAGGCTTAAAAAACGTGCAAGAACTTTACCTTTGCTCAGCCATCGTACTTCTGTATGCAAGATAAGATCAGATTGTTTATCATAAACATCTTCCAACGGGGCCTTAAAAAGTCAGTGTTGCAAAGATTTTGCTCGAATAGAGTTAATTATTTTAATAACGACATTCATGACGTGTTGAAAAGAAAGAACTTTGACGCACAAAGCTTCTTGGTGTATAATGCAATAAGACGACAAAGTTCGGAAAGGATTCATTCTTCTTACAGAGTGCAATGAATCCATTGGCGCGGCCCATCATTGTTGGTGTCCCATCAGTGGTGATCGCAGACAGCTTGTGTAGTGGCATACTAATTGATGTTGCGTATGATTTGAATAAATTATAGATGTCCTCACCCTTTGTTCGCCCTTTCATAGGCAATACTTTTAGTAACTCTTCTTTTACAGTGAAGTCACTAAATACCATCCTCACCATAACTGCCAACTGCGCTGTATCCGATATATCTGTAGACTCATCGAATTGCAGTGAAAACCAGTCACATATTTCCAAGTCATCCTTTAGCTGAGTTTGCATGTCACTTGAAATTGCATGTATCCTCCTCGTAACTGTGTTGTCTGATAACTGAAAGTCTTATATTGCCAACAAAATCTCACCCTTGTTAGGAAATCCTTGAAACCGGCAATCAGCACCAGTCAAAAATGCTTCCTTCAACAATTCACCATCTTGAAAGAGTTTTATCTTCTTTGCGAGCAGATGACCAATTTTAAAGGAAGCAATAGTAGCACCTTTAGACTTTACCACTTGTCTAGTGAAAACAGATTGCTGGGCAGATAGAAGAAAATTAATCAACTCAAATCAAATCTTTCTCAACTCAGATTTAAGTGGATGGCTAATGTCAAAAGAGACATGATTAGTTTGGAAATGGCATTAGACATTATGTTTTTTCGGAACTGCAACAGCACCCCCGCACAGGAAAATAGTTGCTCACTCTCAGTAGCCAGACTGAAATCTGTAAATTCTCATTCAAGCAGCCTGCCATTTTAACTGATGAAAGGTTGCAGCTCACTGAAACTTTTAGCATCCAGTATCCCAATTCTTAAAAATAACAAATGAGCATTATTTGGGGAGCTCAACAGCAAAACACTCCAGAATTAATTTGGGAAGATGAACAGTAAATCACTCCAGAATTGTCCCTACTTGAAAAGAAAGAAGTAATATGTCTGGTAGGAACCATGCACTTAGATTTAACTTGCACATTGCAGTCTCTCAGAATTTGAAACTAGTGATGTTTAGATAACTAAATTTATTAATGCAGCTATAAAATGTTCCTCCTTTTAGGTGTATACTCATCACATTACACAGCACTATGTGCTGCATCTTAAACTATAAGAGTTCTTAATTCCAAGATACGAACATAAGTGTACTGTCATTTTGAAGGAAACAACCTGGACCTGAAGAGCTATGAGACTGATTAGATTAACATAATTAAAAAAATCCAAAAGCATCCTCTGAATCATAGAACTAGAATCATCCAATACAAAAGGATACATACAGCCAAATTCTGCATGGACATACAACTCATGCAATCCTATGGACCTCAGTGTGTATGTGAGAAATTAATTTGGCCCACAGAGTCTATTTGACCTGTAACTGGTTATAGACTAGTATTTTGCCAGATGATAGAGGCAAATTATTACTATTTATTGTTTGCACCTAGGAGCCCCCATCATGGACCACTGTGCTAGGTGCATTACAAACACAGAACAAGAAGACAGTCCCTGCCCCAAAGAGCTTACAATCTAAGTATAAGACAAGACAACACATGAACACAGGCAGACAAATCATAGAATCACAGAATATCAGGGTTGGAAGGGACCTCAGGAGGTATCTAGTCCAACTCCCTGCTCAAAGCAGGACCAATCCCCAACTAAATCATCCCAGCCAGGGCTTTGTCAAGCCTGACCTTAAAAACCTCTAAGGAAGGAGATTCCACCACCTCCCTAGGTAACCCATTCCAGTGCTTCACCACCCTACTAGTGAAAAAGTTTTTCCTAATTTCCAACCTAAACCTCCCCCACTGCAACATGAGACCATTACTCCTTGTTCTGTCATCAGGTACAACTGAGAACAGTCTAGATCCATCCTCTTTGGAACCCCCTTTCAGGTAGTTGAAAGCAGCTATCAAATCCCCCCTCATTCTTCTCTTCTGCAGACTAAACAATCCCAGTTCCCTCAGCCTCTCCTCATAAATCATGTGTTCCAGCTCCTTATCATTTTTGATTCCCTCTGCTGGACTCTTTCCAATTTTTCCACATCCTTCTTGTAGTGTGGGGCCCAAAACTGGACACAGTACTCCAGATGAGGCCTCAGCAATGTTGAATAGAGGGGAATGATCACATCCCTCGATCTGCTGGCAATGCCCCTACTTATACAGCCCAAAATGCCGTTAGCCTTCTTGGCAACAACGGCCCACTGTCTACTCATATCCAGCTTCTCCTCCACTGTAACCCCTAGGTCCTTTTCTGCAGAACTGCTGCCTAGCCATTCGGTCCCTAGTGTGTAGCAGTGCATGAAATTCTTCCGTCTTAAGTGCAGGACTCAGCACTTGTCCTTTGTTGAACCTCATCAGATTTCTTTTGGCCCAATACTCTAATTTGTCTAGGTCCCTCTGTATCCTATCCCTACCCTCCAGTGTATCTACTACTCCTCCCAGTTTAGTGTCATCTGCAAACTTGCTGCGAGTGCAGTCCACGCCATCCTTCAGATCATTAATGAAGATACTGAACAAAAACGACCCTTGGGGCACTCCGCTTGACACCGGCTGCCAACTAGACATGGAGCCATTGATCACTATCCATTGAGCCCGACAATCTAGCCAGCTTTCTATCCACCTTCTAGTCCATTCATCCAGCCCATACTTCTTTAACTTGCCGGCAAGAACAATAGAGTGACTTTTATCCCAAGGCATGTTAATGGCTCTTCAGAACCACAACAGCAGCTACCCTTATCAACCCTTATCAGCTGGTAGAGTAAATAACCTTGAAATTCTATATATGACGTTTAACACTCTACTGAATATACACAAATGTGAAAAGGGACCCTTTACACTCAATGATAAAATAGAACGTCACCTAATTAGCTTTTTGGAAGTCATTGTTAGATTTATAATAAAAAATATTAATAATAAAAAAAATAAAAAAAAATACCTGAAGCGATTCTTGCCTTTTGTCTCCTTTGTTTCCATGCAACTAGGTGCAGTCGAGAGATGGAAATAAACAACCCTTCCTTTCCCTCTTTAGTTTCCCCAATTCCTCCCCCCCTTTTTAAGAAAATAATATGTGCATAGTAGGAAAATCAAGGAAAAAATATTTTACATTTGTCATTATGGGCATCTGTAAAATCCCTCTGTGACTTAACAACAAAAATAATGATTTACTGTCTTCTTCCTTTACCATCTCCACACCACACCTATTCAAAGCTTGCTCTTATGATGCAACTTGAACTTTTTAATATTTACCAACATTCCTCCCATTTTTATGTAGAAGTTTAATTAATGTGAGCACTACCCCCTTTATGGCCCCATTCACAAATTCACTATTAATTCTATCAACTATCCTCATATGTCTCTCTCCTCTTACATTCCTCTGAGGGTAAATCTACACAGCATTTTGGAGAGAGCCTTCTAGACTGGACCAGGGCTAGCATGGCCCAGGCTAGTGCTCTAAAAATAGCTGTACAGACAGTGCTTTGAAGTTGTAGCTTGGGCTGAAGCTCAGACTCTGAAGCCTAGGCTCCAGCACAAGCCACAACTTCAAAGTGCTGTCTGTACAGCTATTTTGAAAGCACTAGCTCAAGCCACGCTAGTCCAAGTCTATCAACCCAGGCTGGGAGGCTTGCTCCAAAAATCACTGCGCAGACATACCCTCAGACTTTTCTTCTCACTCTCTTGTTTTCCCTCCTTCACCCATTCTCCATCTTATACCTCATTCTTACCCCTCTCTCTTCAGTCTCTCTCATTTCCTTCCATTTCTCTTCTCCTAAACTCCTCCTCTATCTGCATTCAAACTCACTATACATCCCAATCTCATTCTTCTCACCATGCACACACACTCTTCCTTAGAGTATATCTATGCTACAAGTGCTACAGTGGCACAGCTGCCACTGTAACACTGTAGTGTAGACATGGAAGGGGTTTTTCTGTTGCTTTAATAAATACTCCCCTTCAGGGGTGGTAGCTAGATCAACGGAAGAATTCTTCTGTCAACCTCACACTGTCTTCCACAGGGCTCAATTTGGTTTAACTATGTCTCTCAGGAGTGTGAATTTTTCACACCCCTGAGCAATACAGTTCATTTGACCTAAATTTTAGGTGGAGACCATGTCTTAGTTTGTAAACTGCAATATTAAGGACCCTCTTGTTTTCTCTTGACTGAGATTAAGAAGATTTTGGATATATATTCACTGACCAGTACCAGCTTAAAAATTTCCTCACAGTTATAAATGCAGTTTTTCAAACTCTCAGATTATAAAAGCAAATTAATAAAGTGATATTGTAGATAAAAGACAGGACGAGGAGTGAGATCTACATTACGTACTATGCTTTGCAATAGATATTGTTTGAGTTTGGGTTTAACTAGTCATTTTTAATACTTCAGCAATACTTACCTACCTTACACAAGTGTTGTCTATTAATATGTGACACTTTAGGATTCTTAAATGAAAGTAGCTAAAGTCACATATTTTTTAATGATAATATTTTAACAATAAGCAACATACTCATATAAAGCAGAGACAGAGTAAATGAAAACATACAATAAATGAATAAGCAGCAAAGAGTCCTGTGGCACCTTATAGACTAACAGACGTATTGGAGCCTGAGCTTTCGTGGGTGAATACCCACTTCGTCAGATGCATGAATACTAATACTAATAAATGAATACTAAATGCTACAAAGACATCCACTACAATTTTTCTTAAATTATCCTCTTGACTGCTTATCACAGTCTCTTTACACTTCTTTCCTACAAGGAACACAGATATTTCAAGTTTGCTACAGCTCCTCTTGAAAGAAAGCATGCATTTAAAGTGACCACTAAAAATCTGGACTATCATATTTTAGATTAACTATGCCTGGGTGCTTTGCAAGAGCATTACTTCCCAAGAAAATTATACATATGCTTTATCAATTAAAAACCTCAACTGGCATAAAGCAATTTCTAGAGCACTGATGTTGCTCTGATACATAAAATATTACCCAAAATATCTTACTTTCTTAATGATTCTTCCAAATATCTGTCCACATTATTGACATCCATTTTCTTTCTGTTTTAAACATTCACCTTTGAAATTCAAAAGCCGAGTTTACAGTCTTAAAGCCTAACCTTGCAAGGTATACCATGTGGGTGCCTGAACAGAGGAACAATTCATTTGACTAGGTCACATCTGGGGCCTTAGACTCAAATATATCTGCTAAATTGCTTTATTAAATGGTCCATATGTAATTTTGTCGTCATCCTTCTTGGAGAAAAAGGAAGCACTTGGCTGCACTTAAAGTCTATCTGTAACAGCGGCTTAGCAGGCTGGTGCCAGGATGCATCCATTGTCTGTCTGGCCTTGCTTTCTTTGGTCATAGAGTGAATTTTAGTGTTTGGCCCTCTGATCAAAGCAAAAGTCTGCTCCTTCCAGGATAACAAAGGTCCCAAGCACAGAATTAAAATACAGCAGTGGTTTTCCTAGGACTACAGCATTCACACCTGTTATAATTTAAGGCTTCACTACCAACCTTCACCCATCATCTGGCTAAAGAGTTCTTTAGCTCTCCCTAAAACAACAAACACCTTTTTTCTTAGGCCCCTTACTGCCAGGCTCACATGGATTTCCACACTACCACTCTAGGTTGCATTCAAGGGGGTGAGAGGGCATGTCCATTCTCTGCTACAGGCTCCAGTCCAGGACCCTAAACATGAATGCCTTTCTCCTATAACTTCCACCATCGCACTATGCCTTCCCTCGGTCCCTTCCAACTACTTGCTTCTTATTCATACCTAAAGGGACATGGGAGAAGCAAACAGGCCCTAGGTGGCAGATCCTACTCAGCAGACAAACAAGACCATTGCAAAAGGAACTCTTAGAATAAGGAAAGCGACTAACACGGATACCCCTCTGGTACTTAGAATAAGAAGTGTCATGTGATTAGGAAGAGGTAATAGTTGTTGGCAGATGTCCACAAAGAGGAAGAATAATCCTTTGATGTATCAAGGGGTTCAAGTCATTCATTCTGACCTCCATTTTAGATTTCTCCATTTGTGTGTTTTCTTAGTTGTCTGTGTTCGTTTGTGGTTAGTTTTTAGTTACATTTCTCCTCTTCCCCCATATGAAAAGGGAAAACAACACAGTAGCCATCAGAGTAAATAAATACTCACCCCTACTCACCCCCATCATGTGACAGGAGTATTACTTTTTATAACCCCAACCCATTTCAAGAGAGTAGACTGGTGGGGGGGGAGGGAGAGTTCATTCAATTACCAGCATGCCTACATGTCCCACCATTACTACAGAATTGTTTCCTGTTTCTGGTGTTCAAGGGGTGGTTTTAGGGGAGCAGGGTTAAGGTTGTTTGGTTTATCTGTAGTCTGCACATCTTTACTTTCAGACATTTACATGTAATCTTAATTCTCAATTTCCCAGTTTGTGTTTAGGAAAATTACAACATATATTTAAGGTTTTTTTTTAATTATTATTAAGCAATCTATACTTACAACCTTAACTGTAGTTTACGCAGTTTTTTTGGCTTGGAAATTGTCTTGGTTTTTTTTGTCAGTTTATTCATTACTTTAAATGAGACTTCAGTAATCTCCCCAATCTGGAATACCAAAATATACTTTCAGAAAAAGAGTCAAATTACTTTTTTTCCCCCTCCTAAGAATGTTCCCACATTGAAAGTTTCCAATAACACTCTGAGATTTCACATTCCCACCATGTCAGGAGTCCACAAAGACAGACACTGAAAATGTTGATACTAACTTTAAAAACTAAAGAAGAAAGAAAGAAAAAAGTAATATCAAAAGATACAAGGTAGTAAAGTATGGTGAATTATCTGCATATGGAATTGGAAATAACCATGGTGTACTTAGGGTGTGTCTACATTAGAAATGTGTACCACTTTAACTATGCCGGTATTGTTAAAACAGAACAACCTTCCCAGTTTGGACACAGTTTATATTGATCTACTGTAACTATTCCATAAGAGAAAGTGGAAGTCACCTTTATACCAGTGTAACTATACCCACACCGGGGTTTTTAGTGGTATAACTATTTTGGTAACAATAAAAACAAAAACAAAACCCATACACCTAAAAGTTATCGGGTTACGGGTAGGCTAGGCCTTACAATCATTTTGTCATACTGAAAAAGTATGGCCTTTCATATGAACAGGGACCACATTATCAACTCTTGTGAAAAAATCCACCAGAGGAGAAAGTTACAACAAATATTCCACATGGCTGAGGACATAGGAAACTTGATCCCTCTGGAGAGGGATCAGCAGCTGCATGGAAGAGGCAGGGGGCATGGTTGCTTAACTGCATGGTGTAAAAGCATCTCTGTAAAAGCCCTACAGTTGAGGATCTCAGGACATCCACTCTAGAGAGCCTGCCCCTCCATTTCCCCATGATCACCGCCACCACAGTTAGCTCAGTTGCCACTGAAACCTCCTATGGCACCTGCCTGCTACCTCCAAAGACTTAAACCCTGAAGAAGAAGTTAACATTGAAACACAAAACAATAATCTGTGACAAATTGCGGTGTAATTTAGGGCCTTTTTGACTGGGATCATGCCATGCAGAGTAGCTGTTCTGAGTTAAATCTCAGCCACAGCTCTCATGACCACGAGCATATGACAAAAATTGTTGCCTCAGAAAAGGCTGTTAGTAATTGTTAAGAATGCTGCATAGCCACATCTCTGCCACCCCTTCCAGATATCACATTTTCTGCACCGATAAGACAGAATCATGCAATGCTGATGCTTAACTTTAGTTACAGTAGTCCCATGAATAGATGCATAAGTGCTTACTGGAGCAGGGCTTTGATCACTCTGTGCAACAGAGGAGGTTGCCAGATACTTTGCAAGTTTCAGAAAAAAACAATTCACCACAGAGTTAGTCTAACAGTGCAAATGACACACTAATTCTTTACTCCACAAACATATTTTAATACATTTAGGATAGGACTGTCAATTAATCACAGTTAATTCAAGCAATTAACAAAACAAATTAACTCAATTAAAGAAATTAACTGTGATTAATCGCAGCTTTAATTGCACTGTTAAACAATAATAGAATGCCAATTTAAATTTATTATAAATATTTGTGGATGTTTTTCTACCTTTTCAAATATATTGATTTCAATTACAACACAGAATACAAAGTGCACAATGCTCACTTCATCTTATTTTTATGACAAATATTTGCCCTGTAAAAAAGATAAACAAAAGAAATAGTATTTTTCAATTCACTTCATACAAGTACTGTAGTGCAATCTCTTTATCTTGAAAGTTCAGTTTACAAACGTAGATTTTTTTATATAGATAACTGCACTCAAAAAGAAAACAAGTAAAGCTTTAGAGCCTACAAGTCCACTCAGTCCTATTTCTTATTCAGTCAATAACTAAGGGCAGGTCTACACTATGGGGGAAAATCGATATAAGATACGCAACTTCAGCTACGTGAATAACGTAGCTGAAGTCGAAGTATCTGATACTGAATTACTTACCGTCCTCACGGCGCAGGATCAACGTCCGCAGCTCCCCCATGTCGACTCCGTTACCGCCATTCGCGTTGGTGGAGTTACGGAGTCGACATGAGCACGTTCGGGGATCGATATATCGCGTCTAGATGAGACGCGATATATCGATCCCCGAGAAATCGATTGCTGCCCGCCGATACGGCGGGTAGTGAAGACGTACCCTCAGACAAATAAGTTTGTTTACACTTACGGGAGATAATGCTGCCCGCTTCTTATTTACAAGGTCACCTGAAAGTGAGAACAGGCGTTCACATGGCACTTTTGTAGCTGGCTTTGCAAAGTATTTATGTGCCAGATAGTCTAAACATTTGTATGCCCCTTCATGATTTGACCACCATTCCAGAGGACATGCTTCCATGCTGATGATGCTTGTTAAAAAAAAGAATGTGTTAGTTAAATTTGTGACTGAACTCCTTGGGGGAGAATTGTATGTCTCCTGTTCTGTTTTACCTGAATTCTGCCATGTATTTCATGTTATAGCAGTCTCAGATGAAGACCCAGCACGTGTTCATTTTAAGAACACTTTCACAGCAGATGTGACAAAATGCAAAGAAGATACCAATATGAGATTTCTAAAAACAGCTACAGCACTCGACCCAAGGTTTAAGAATCTGAAATGCCTTCCAAAATCTGAGGGGGGGTGAGGTGTGGAACATACTGTCAGAAGTCTTCAAAGAGCAATTCGGAGGGGTAGCCGTGTTAGTCTGGTTCTGTAAAAGCAGCAAAGAATTCAGATGATGAAAGCAAAGAATCCTGTGGCACCTTATAGACTTATAGACTAATAGTCTGTTAGTCTATAAGGTGCCACAGGATTCTTTGCTACTCCAATTCGGAAACAACAGAATCCAAACTACCAAAAAAGAAAATCAACCTTCTGTAGATAGCATCTGATTCAGATGATGAAAGTGAACATGCAACAGTCCACACTGCTTTGGATCGTTATTGAGCAGAACCTGTCATCAGCATGGAAGCATGTCCTCTGGAATGTGGTCATAGCATGAAGGGGCATGCCAATGTTTAGCACTAAGGAATAGATTAAATTGATCTTTTTAGAGCATTTAAAAATAAGCGAGGTACTTAGTCTAAGTCTACACACACACAAAGCAGTGCACCTACACCACCTACTATTAAGAACATGCAACAGATTTTGTATGTAGGACAAGAAGTGATATAACATTTTTTGTAACAAATTAACATTTATACTTTTATAGCATCAGCCCTATCAGCCATACTCTACAAATGAACATTTAGCAACAATATGTTAGAAAAGGTAAGGTTACAGACATTTTACAGATGAGCAAACTGAGGCTCAAAGCTTAAATTATTTTCCCAAGGTCACCCAGAAAATCTATGAAAGAGTTAGGAATACAAACTATTTTTAAAACCTATAACTAAGTTATAAAAAGAATTACATTCCCAGATCTTTTACAGGTATGTTAAGTCTTTTAGGCAAGAAAATTAACGCGGTCATTTTAAGTACAAGGGATAATTGCATATAATGAAGCAAAAGCAGCTATCAGCTTCAGTATGTCTGAATTAACATAAGTGTGATCAATTTTTTATCTTAAACACTGAGATAACAGGTTTCAGAGTAGCAGCCGTGTTAGTCTGTATCCGCAAAAAGAACAGGAGTACTTGTGGCACCTTAAAGACTAACAAATTTATTTTAGCATGAGCTTTCGTGAGCTACAGCTCACTTCTTCGGATGCATAGAATGGAACACACAGACAGGAGATATTTATACATACATATTTATACATAAATATCTCCTGTCTGTGTGTTCCATTCTATGCATCCGAAGATATAAATATCTCCTGTCTGTGTGTTCCATTCTATGCATCCGAAGAAGTGAGCTGTAGCTCCCGAAAGCTCATGCTAAAATAAATTTGTTAGTCTTTAAGGTGCCACAAGTACTCCTGTTCTTTTTGAGATAACAGGGATCAACATGCAAATTACATGAATTTTCATGTTAAGTAAAACTTGCAAAGTTAAGTCCTTAAATGCATATACTTTTCAGATTCTGTAACATAATTTCTTATTGTACATTCTATTTGCTTACACTAGGTTTTTTAAAGACTTCATTCCTTCACAGACCATCTCCGCCCCCTACAAGTGATCACATATTAGGTCATATGACACATCACTACCTTTCCAACAATGTAAAACAATTTGACTTCACTGAACTCTGAGCAATGGCTCTGAGCAAGTATTTTCTAAGAGAAATATAATCTATATAACAATAATAGCAGGAAAGGGAATAGTGAAAAATACCCCCGTGCATTTTATTTTGGATAAGTCTTCTCTCTTCTCTCACCTAAAGTTTCCTTCAGAGTCAAATCCTCCCTTGAAACAAAACCTGTCAGGGGTCCTTAAAAAACCAGCCACAAGACAGGCCTAATTTCATGTAATGTTGTGACAGATGTGTACCAGATTCTGAACAGGGCATAAGCCTGACCCACAGGAAGAAGCCTTGTACTTTGCCCTGCATCACAGAGAAAGAGAATTAGAGGAGGAAGGAAGTCCACACTTCTTTCTGAGTCAGAAAAACACATCCGAAGGGTTAAACAGTTACTCTCGGTTTCTGTCTCCTGGGCCACGTGTTTTCCCTTGACATTAATGAGGAATTTAGGAACAACCAAACCACTTTATTTCTCAGCAGTTTTATGGTGAAGAAAGCAAATACAACAAAAAAAAGAGTTGGGGGACTTGTCCTGTTACTAGAACTACAATAACCTGGCCTTAAGTAAAAAGAACTAATACAAATTTGGCACTGCAATTTGTCTCTATGCAGAGAGGCAGCTGGGCTTTCCAACAGCAGGGGTATGCCACCACATTATTGCATCTTATTCTGAAAAGTGAACTGTGCACTACTGAGACAAACAACCTTTTCACTTCTCTTTATCACTCCCCCCGGCCCGCAACCCACCACTGCTACTTAGGCACTGATCCTGCAAACACTGAGGAACGTGAGTATATTGAAACATTCCTTAAAGGGCAACAGTGGTATTAAAATCAAATGCATGGAGAAAAACTGTCAGCGCTCACGGGTTCGAGACTTCCAGCAGCAACCTCGCAACTAGGCACCAGGACCCTGCTGAGTGCATCTGCCCTGTTAAGTTTAGTATCAGCGATCAAACCCCTCCAGCATCAAACATCTAACCCTGCAAGAAAAATCCTTCCGAACGCCTCGTGCGTCCAACCTCTCCATCATAACTTTCCCCTCTCTCTTTGCAGCTACAAGGCTGCAGGCTCCGTCGGCGCACACACAAAACCACCCAATCCCTCCCCCCTTTAAAAACAGCTTTCCGCTTCCCGAGCTGCTGGGGAAACTTCCACCTCCTGCTGTCACAACTCCAGACCCCACGACCCACATCACAGGAGGAAAGGGGGACGCATGGGGCGCGGGGGGGAAAAACACCCCGGGGCCCACAGATGTTCTGAATCGTGCTGAATATGCCGCTACCCCTCAGACACGAGCTCCGGGAAGCCCACCCTCCGTGCAAAGCTATTACACTGGGGGGCAGGCAGCGGGAGCTGCAGCTGCTTGGGACAACAATAAGCGCGTGCAGCCCCGGCGCTGCCTCCCCCCGGCTCCCCGCTCGCAGACCTGCCTCCCGCGCGGCGCCCTTACCTTCCCTGCCGGCCTCTCGCGGGCGCCTCTGCTCCGGGGGGTGGCTGCGCGCAGCGCAGGCAGGGGGCAGCCGGCCTCCGGCGGGGAAGCAGCCGCCGAGAGGAGGAGGAGAGCAGCGAGCCGCGCGGCGGGCAGGCGCCTCCCGTGCAGGCAGCGCTTCCTCCCGGCACTGAATGAAACTCTCCCCGGCGGTGTTGCAGCTGCTGGCGGCGGGGGGAGGCAGAGCGCAGCCGGGTTCTTCCCACTGCCCCCACGCGCGGAGGGGAGCGGAGCTGCGGGCTCGGCCGTGCCCCGCGCTTCCCAGTGCCTCCCGGCCTTTGCCTAGGGTGAGCGACCGCTCGGGAGACGGCGGCTCCGCACGTCTGGCGGCGCAGTGCAATGGTTTGGTCCACGCTGAAATGGGGAGGGACTGGCGGGGGGATGTTCACACACAATGGGCCGAGCCGGGCTCTGGGCTGGAGCGGCTGGGAGCCTCCGTCGAGCCAGCGGGTGAGGCTGGGCTCTGCAACCCAGACACGGGCAAAGGGTCCCTAGCCCGGCTGGGCAGCCCAGGCTGGGGTCAGGGCTGGTGCGGGGGTTCTCGATGACAAACACACTCTCTATGCAAATATACACACACACACACACTCACTCCCGGGCTGCTGTTAGGCACGCTCTTGTGACGCTGGAGTGGAAGCTGATTAGCAGCCCGATGCCAGTGCTAGCCTGCGATGATATGAGAACGGCTGCATCCATTTTAATATTATTTGCATTATATAAAAGAGTAACAATGATAACAATAATAAATAATATCCTGGCCCCATTACAAAAGGAGTTGTGTTATTGGCGTCAATGGGGCCAGGATTCCCCCCAGAAGATCTTTGAAAGCGGGGGACGGGCCAGGATTTCACCCAATAGAGCCTTGAAAGTGGGCTCGAGAAAACTTACTTCACCAAAATATATATGGTTTTGATGAAATACCATTAAGTTAAGATGGGATCCTTCAGGCAGCATAGGAGAATTTCCAAAATTGTACAGCTGTAAAAGCAATGTTCACTTTCCCTTTGTACAAGAAATGAGAAATTCGCTTACAGAAGATGTTCATTTATTTTGATCATTGTTAATTGGTCCATGTGGCATGCTTTAACTACAGTAGTCAGATGTGCACCAGTGAAAAATCTAAAGGAACTTCATTGAAGTGAATGGAGTCAATTGGTTATACGTAGGACTGAGAGCAGCATTTCTCACAGTAGGCTAGAACCTTAACTGCTGTAAGTCAGTATAGCCGCATTGTCTTCAATGCCTATTTTTGTCCTGGAGGAGCTGACCAGTGACTCCTAATTTAGACTAAGCTTTCTGTTACATAATTGTCAATCTTAGTAGCAGAGATGGTAAGGAATATTTCTTTTGCATTCACAGCAGTCATCTTTGGAATATACAAAAACTGTAGCAAATGCAAATCTGACACACACAAAAGTTAAAGCTCATTTAGACAACTGTTTTTCCTCTGGTCTGTGCCAGCACACATGTACTGATACTTTCACTATTCACATATGCACTTCCTTGCTCATTTAGTTACTTACTTCCATTTCTCTACTCATTTACACATCCAGGTGTCCATATGGCTGCTCATACACACTTTTCCACATTCCTAATCTGAGCCCTTGACCCAGTTCCCTGGCTGAGTTTGACTTACTGTCCCTTGACACAGGTTCTTACCCTTTTGCTATCACAACCTATCCCATTCATTAGAACTGAAGTTTATCCAAATGTGTATTGCCCAGGCTTTCTCCAACAGCTAGGCCAGACATTAGATATCTGCATGAGAAGAGCACAAGCAGAATGGCCCTGTATAGAGGCCTCTTCACCTCCTACACACTACACACTGAATAGGCTGGCACAAAGGAAGAGGGCTGGGAGGGTCTAGAACCAGCAGCCCCGAAAGCAGATTCAGTGTCCCCAGAAACCAATATAGGAGCAGCAGCAACTATTCCAGCTAACATATTTAACTATTATCCACAAAGTACCAGTGCTGCATATCAACAACCTGCTCACAGGTTATTTGTATGTATTCCATAACCCAACATCAGAACTCCCTATTACTTAGGGTTTATGTGACAAGGAAAGAATATTGTCATACCTGAAATGTAAGCAGGGTTGAATTAAGGCCTAGGGGCTATAAATTCATGCCAGAGACGCAGTTTCTGCAGCTATTTGATTACACCAGAACCTAAGCTTTCATTTAAAAAAGAGGAGGTTTCCAGTCCTCATTGTTGTGAAGAAAAGCATAAAAATGTGAAACTTGTGTAATAAATTCAAGGAGTCTGACTGACTCAGCAGAGAGCCTGAAACAAGAATTAAACAGCACCCTGTACCTCAGTAGGGTATTAACTCCAAGCCCCACTGCTCTGGGGGCCCTTGCCAACAACACCCTTATAGAGAACTTTGTGGCAGGGGAGAAAAGTGCAGTGTACCCAGCCCACTCACCCAACTAGATACACACTGACTGCTGGAGTGACTACCAAGGGCTTCCTTCTGCCTGTCCAGACTTTGGGAGGAGTCCTGTGATGCTGCAGTGCTTCTGAGGGGGAAAGTGTCACAGCCACTACCTTTCTGGGAAGGGTGGGGCTCCCCTGCCGTCCCCTTCCAAGTGGATACAGGGCGAAGGCCCAGGGAGCACAGCTATGGGGGAGAAGCCACAGGGGAGCCTGCATGTGATGGTGTGCTGAGGGCCTTTGATCGCCTTAATCTGACCTTGAAAGTAAGCTCTACCAAACACTCTATGAAAAGGCCTACAAAGCTCCAAAATGCTACCCAAGGATGCCAAAATCTTTCTAAATGCTCAGTAATATGTATTGTGCCTTTGCTGTCATGTCCTTGATAATGAAACAGAGCAGTCCATCAAATTGTTTCTTATACTATTCACTGACAGATTTTTACTCCCAAACTTCACATGACGGATAGCTTAATTAAATTACCACCTTATGTTTCTAGCAAGAGTGGAATACTACATTTAATATCTCACCTTCTTTATTTTAACGTAGCCATTTTTGATTCAACAGCTTTAGAGTCTCATTTATTTCCTTTCAAATGTAAGTACCTATATTCAGGGAGTTTTGTTTAGGCCATGAAATTTACCTCAGAGCTGAAATTTGGCATGCAGGGTCTCAGTCTGAGAGCAAATTATTTTACAAGTATTTGTAAAAAACCAAACCCCAAAACAAAACTCTAGCAATTTATATTTTAACCTTGAAATGTTATTTATTGAAAATAAACAGTAACTGATTCACAAATATTGTATTTTAAAACACATTATATAATGGAAGACCTCAATCCTGTAAACATGCATATGCTTCACTTTAGGCGAAGTCTACAGGGCAATAGAAAAAGTTTGCTGCTATAGCTACCCTGACAAACCTCCCTAGTGTAGACACAGCTTCTACTGGCAAACAGGTACTTATCCTGGTTTGGCAAGCAAAACAAACTATACCTGGCAAAAGTACTTTTGTGCCAGTATAACTCTATCTAGGGCTTTTGCCAGTATATAGATGCTAAATAAATAAATAAATCACACCCTTAACCAACATTGCCATACTGGCAAAAGTGTCTAGTGTAGACCTGGTCGGTCTCATGCACCTGAGCAGTCCCATTGATCTGAGTGGGACTACTGTACATGAATGAAGTTAAGCACATGCATAAGTGTTTGCAGAATCTGGACATAAGTAAGTGAAAAGCCATTTAATTAAGATGGGTGTAAGAAAATACACTCAGTACATTTTCTTACACTCATCATTTTAAAATGGCTTTTCACTTACTTATGTCCAGAAATGTTTACATTTATCTAAAAATTACTAATTATCAAAATGTATTAGCTTATCTATGGTTTGTAGTATTTTGATATTTTGAAAAGAGGTTGAGAGATGAAACGTTTAAAACCCAACTAATGCTGTTAATCAGAGTCTTTTCAGAAATCTGCTGCGCAAAACACATATCTTAAATCCATATTAATGCAACTGAGTATAAGAACAATGAGACTTATTCCTCTAAATGTATGATTCCAGTACAGTTTACCGACAACCAGCTTACTCAGTGTTAAACACAACTTGTTTCTGATTATATCATGTTTAACATCAGGTTAATTAACACAGTGCCTCAAGGTCGTATTCTAACACAACCTAATATTCTTATGATGACAAGCCCTGTCTGCCACAAATCTGTGGCTCATCGCCATTTTTAACTTTATATTAACAGTGAGGCTAGAACTGGTGTTATCCTCCAAAATACAGACCCCTCCCTCTAACTTGAGCTAAAGGAGAATTTGTAAGCTGTTAATGTATAAAACACAGTTGGAGAGTTCTGATTGTCCCCAGGAGAGGGTAATGATTCTATCCAATAGAGGGCAGCAGTTAGTTACACACACACTTTCCTTACAAGATGGACATATCCAGTAGTGACACTATAATTGAGGGACTAATCCTGCAAACTTTAGTCAGTCAAGTAGTTCTTATCCAGGTAAGTAATTTCATTGACTGGAATTGGGCACACTCACATGAGTAGCAATGACTTGTATGAGTAAGGGATGAGAATTAAAGTTCTAAAGCTGAATTTATAACTGACTGATTTAAGATTGAGTTTTGACTCTGAGATGATGCCAACCCCAACTTCTTTAAAATAAATCCTTTTTAGAAATGGCATATGGGTGGTCTTTATTCAGAGAAGATGTTTTGTGGAAAATTTCAGGTTAAAAGATCAAGGTGAATTTTTCTGAAAAAAGCTTTGTATTATTTTGTGAAGGGAAAGTTCTATCTCCAAAATAGTTTGGATGCTAATTGTGCAAACTCTTACCCAGGTGTCTGTTTACATATGTGAGTAGTCTGTTGTCCCAGTGATTCTAATGGGATTACTTCTATGAATAAAGTTGTACATGTGAATCAGTGTTTGCAGGCTCGGGCCGTTGGTCTAAAAATTCCAAATTTATTTTATTTCCTGATGGTATCTAGTACAAAAAATCTACATAAAGATCTTTTAATTTTTATAAAGATGGGTGCAAGCATTTTGAGTTGTTGGTAAAGTTTGTCAATAATTTTAGGATTTCTACATTTCAATGACGTTTCAAAATTCATAATTTCAAGATTTGAAAAAAATGAGATTTTTAAAAAAATTACCCCATCTTTTTGACCGCATATAGAACTAATCAAAATTTTCCAAAATTAAAATTTTTGAATTAAAAAAAAACAAAACAAGTTTTAAATTTTTTTTGAAAGTTTTCAGCTTTTTTCCCCCAATCAGCTTTAGTTATTGGTTATGGATTTTTGAAAATGTAAGTATTCATTCAGGTGCTGAGTTTTAAATTTCTGATGGTCTGTATCTTGCAAGTTGTTCCACAAGAATGAAACTCTGGGTCTATGCAGAACCCCAGTGAAGTCAGTGGAGGTGTGGTCTGCCTACATGGAGCAACGCGCAGCATTGGTGCCTCTTTCCCCAGTCTTGCAGAGGCTAACCATTGCCTACCTTTACAAGACTTGTGCATGCACTTAATAGTATGTGCTGTGAGTATTTAGTCCCTTTAACTTGGACTAATCACATGAGAAAAGTTACACGTGCTTAAATATTTTTGAGATTAGGGCTAAATCTCTAGCCTTCTTCATTACAATCTAGCCCCAAGAATGTAAACCTTGGTTTTAGATCTAAAATGTAAAAATAAACCATTATGGTTGTTTCTCAGATGATTTTTCCTATCAATATTTTACAGGAACAAGAATCTTAGATTCTCTACTTTGGGACAGGGAATAGGAATAGAAGACGCAGCCATCTATAACAGTGTATAGCATAGATCAAGGGTGGGGAACCTTTTTTCTATCACGGGCTATTGACCCACAGAAAACATCAATTGCATGCCACACACAGCACCCCGGGGAGCGGTGCAGAGGCTTGGGGCAGTGGTGCGAGCCGGTGCTTGTGGCTCCAGCCCCGGGGTGGGGGGGGGCACCAAGGCTGGATGAAATGAAGGAATGGGCCAGATCCGGCCCACAGGCCATAGGTTCCTCACCCCTGGCATAGATAGCTGGGCTCCAACTCTCTTTAAGGTAGAGTTGCTGGATGTTTAGGCTTTCAACTAGTCCTGCTTGATCATGTATAAACTTATCCAAAATTATAAAAATATGCCTAAGCATATATTTAAAATGGATATTTTTCAGCAAAAATTATAAATATTTCCTCAGGAAACATCCCCTCAGGACTCCAATTCTCAATGGGTATGTCTGTACTGCAACTGGGAGCTGTGATTCCTGCATGGATAGACAGACTCACACTAGCTCAGCTTGAGCTGTGCACTAAAACTAGAAGTGTGGACATTGTAACACAGGCAGTGGCTTAGGCTGCCCACTAGAGTCCAAGCCCACCTGATCCACCAGTCGAGTTTGTAACTGCTGTGAGCCCTTCAGATATACAAGCTGATAATAGGAACCTAAATGTGTAGTTAATAACAATTGCAAGCTCTGTGGGTTATGCTCACTACTTCTGTTGGCTCTCAGATATGATTCCGTTCACACTAGATACAAGGTTGAGTCCTCCAATCCTCTTCACACCACATGTAAGTATTCATGGAAAATATAAACTTCACCGCCCAACAATATCATATGAATAAATTATAGATGTGTATGCTTTCTAGCAACAGCAGTAACAGTGTTTTTTTGAGCGGTCGTGTATTCTGAAGGACTAAGACTAGATGTCAAGTATCAGAGGGGTAGCCGTGTTAGTCTGGTTCTGTAAAAGCAGCAAAGAATCCTGTGGCACCTTATAGACTAACAGACGTTTTGCAGCATGAGCTTTCGTGGGTGAATACGAATACTTCTTGCATCCAAAGAAGTGGGTATTCACCCACGAAAGCTCATGCTGCAAAACGTCTGTTAGTCTATAAGGTGCCACAGGATTCTAAGACTAGATGGGAAATCCTGAATTCTAATCTCAGTTTTGCCATTTATGTACTGTGTGACCTTGAGCAAATCACTTCAGTTTCTTTCTCAATTTCTCCATCTGTAAAATGGAAGTAATAATATTACTTCACAGAGGTGTTGTCAAAATTAATTAGTCAATGTCTGCACAGCGCTTTCACTATATAAGGTGCTTTGTGAGACTAAATATTGTAATTTTAGGCTGCCCTTTTGGGTTCCTTTGTCTAATTCTCTGGGTCATTTTATTTATTTGACCCAAAACCAACAGGAACTGAGATACACAAAAAGTAAATTAAAAGTTCCATTTTTAGATTTCCCAAAGGACAAGGAATGCATCTATATCAGTATTTATTGCAATAATAACAAATTTTAAAATACCCAATATAGTCTAATCCTGTTTACTTCCCCCCCCACAGTCCCATTCAGTTCAGCCTCATAAACAACCCATTCACTACACTGATTTTTGACATTATATTTTACTGATCTGTAACTAAATAGTGTCATTTAATCAGAGAATTCTACTTAGTAACCAATAACACAATACAGCCCTTTGCAGCTACATCTGAGGGAGGGAGAATCTTGTTCTCATTGTAGATACTCAGCTCATTACTACACACACAGAGCTGAGTCATGATCAAATCAAAGTGATAGCATATACAGTAGAGCCAATACCACCAAGATAACCTGATGGCACTAATTTGTAGAGAAGAACATTTACCCCAGTGTAGAGGGGCCATATAAGACCTTCCACACCACTTATGTCCTGTGATGGAACTGCAAGCCATGCTATACTACTCTTGTACATCATAGCAGGAGTCTTGTACCAGATTTAAACAGGCCAGCATGCAGGATAGCACTAGGTGAGGGTTGGATTGGCCAGGGAGGGGCAACAGGATACAGTTGTTCTTATACCTACATAAATTGTCCCTGTATAGGCTAGGGGAGAAGGCACAGGACATAGAAGTGCTTTAGTCTTAATCCATGTTTCCTGCTTTCCTAAAATTATCCCATTTCACCTGCATGAAGCACAATTATTCAGACTTTATGCAGGTGAAAAATGTTTTCTTCTTAGGAGTTAAGAAGCAAGGGGAGCCTCACATGGGCCTTTTGCACTGGGGCAAATTTCACACAAAATTAACAGTTTTTGCAATGTTTTTCTAATACCTCAAGTAGGGAATATAGATTAAAAAATCTACTTTCAATAAATCCTACAGAACCTGAATAATAATAGGACAGATTTATACAGAACCAGACAATATGAAAAGTCTCTAGGGAAATGTTGCAATGCTAGCTTTATAAACTAACATGACTGTTTTTCTTCTGAAAACCTCACACGAGGAACAATACAAAAATGATGATTTAACTAATGAAACTTTACCTTCAATGAACAAGAGGTAGGAAATTAAAAACTGACACCTTCTGGTCCAGATTCATATCTCATTTAACTCTATTAAAACTAGTTGAATTACTTGGTAGTTACATTGGTGTAAATAAAATCAGAATATGGTCATCTGTTAACTCAACTCTTTAAAATATTTAGTGTGAATCAAGAGCAGGGTTTTGTGTTTCCTCTCTATTGTGCATTCAATTAAAATTCTTAATGTTATTAAATATAGTCTGTTTTTATTTAATATGTTGTACATTGTATTTTTTATATAGGGTCAGTAAGGACGTATCATGAAAAAATACATTCCTTAAAACAAAAGATTTTCACAAGATGTGAACTAGTAGATGCCAGAACTGTGTGTCTGAATTAGTAGATGCCAGAGTAAAGAAATCAAAGAGCTTTTATTATCTTGGCCACAAAGAATATCAGATTGAAGATCAAAATCAGGGTGGAAAAACTCTTTACAGTTCCCAGGAATTAAAAAAAACCAAACATTTGGATTGATAAATCCTTAATCCAGCCAGCAGCATTTGCTTTTCTGGAATGATTTATTATAACCAATTCAGAAGAGTGTATGTGTTTAATTTTTTTAAAATATATTTGTAAAACTTGCCAGAAAAGAATGTCAACTTTAGGACAAAATGAATAACTGATTAAAGAAACAATCTTCCAGGGGAAAAAAATGAGGAGGAACATAAAAAAGATGCTATATACTCCAGATTGAACACTTACAAGAGTGTGAAGACTGCAGTGAGGACAAATGCAAAAAAATCGTCTAGATTAACCCTCTGATAGATCAGAAAAAGGATATATTAAAATAATATTAATAAGTTTTGTTATGACATGGTACTTATTTGTACAGTATTATAAATGTGCATGGCACTTTAGAGACAACCACAACAATAATATTGAAATGCTTACAACCTAACTAAAAGTGACATGGCAAGTGAAGACCCTAAGCAAAGGGTGAGGTATGGGACATAAGAACCTCACAATTACAGCAGTGAAAGATCATAAAATGTTTATTGGAATGGACAGATCTTGTTAGCTCTTATTATTTTAATTAATGCATTATGTTACTAATACATAGTGTAAATATCCTCTTCTCAGAGTATTTATCGACAAGAGATCATGCCATGGGCCAGATCCTGCCTCCTTTGTGCAACTCTGGTGGTGAAAAGGGGGAAGAAAGCTGCACTAATTAGGCAGCTGTTGATTTCCTTTGTGTGAGAGGCACCCCATCTGGGATAGAGCTAGAACAGGTACTTCTTCACCTCCCCTTCCTAATCTTGCTGGGGTAGGGACATGCCAGGATGGGCAGGAGCATGGTCAGAGTACTCTGGACATTGATGCAATGATTCCTCAGGGCTGCTAAAAGCTCAGTCAGTCCAATTTAGAACAGCCCAGAGGCTACTCTACATTACAGCAAGGATCAAGCTGCTGTCCCCTTAGCAGCCTCGTGAATTGGGAAGTGAAAAGGTGACTTACACCCACTTTGACTTCCCCATGTTGGGTCCTGCACCAGTCACAGATAAACTGGAACCAAGGATCTTATTTTTGTGTGTGGTTACCAGTATTTCTTCCAAAAGTATCGCACTTGAAATACTGCTGCATTGGAACTCAGGCTTCGTTTCCAGAAACACTTCCTCCAGTGTCACTATTCTGAGCAGTGCTGCAAGTATCCATTCATGTAGGAACAAATAAAAAGTATTTAAACACTCGGCATTATTTGGATAGGATCTCAGAGTTGGGGTATGGCTTCTGCTGATTTTACCAGCTGATGCCAATAAGTGTTATGGTTCAGCCTTATCATGAGGAATGCGTGTAACCTATCAACATTTTATTCCTTCAGTGGGTGACATCAGTGTTCCTTTGTCCGTGTTGTGTTTACCAAGTGACATTCTCTGTGAATTTCTTTTACAGTTCATACATGAGGGGGTGTTATTCTTCTCTGAAATGTAGTGGTAGAGTTTTTTATTTTGGGGAAGAGTGTCAACTGGCTATCTCAGGAGGAATACATTGGAACTGACATGCAATGAATAACGGACATCAAGCATAAGTAATATTTGTATTATGATTTGGGTATGTCATTTAAAAAAATACACATCTCTGTTATCTTGCAGGAAAGGAGAGTCAGAAAGAATGTCAGAAATGGAGGAGTGATAATAGCAGTAGAAAGGAGCGAGGAAAAGGAGAGTAAAGAGAATTAACAAAGTGAAAAGAGGGGAAAAATAATTCAAACTGATAGACTATGTGAAAGAGCAAGAGAGAGATTCAGCATGAGAGAAACTACGATGACAAATGGGGAGAAAAATTAAGGAGAAACAAATATGTTTGCATAATTATTCTATATTACTGTATGTAACCAGGGACCATTCAAAGAGTCTATAAATATCTCCAAACTTGGGCTGTCAAGTGATTAAAAAAATTAATTGTGATAAATTGCACAATTAATTGCACTATTAAACAATAATAAAATACAATTTATTTAAATATTTGTGGAGGTTTTCTATATTTTCAAATATATTTATTTCAGTTGTAACAGAATACAAAGTGTACAGTGCTCACTTTATTTTTATTACAAATATTTACATTGTAAAAAACAAAAGAAATAGTATCTTTCAATCTACCTAATGCAAGTACTGTAATGCAATCTCTTTATCATGAAAGTTGAACTTACAAATGTAGACTTGTGTACAAAAAATAACTGCACTCAAAAATAAAACACTGTAAAACTTTAGAGCCTACAAGTCCACTCAGTCCTACTTCCTGTTCAGCCAATTGCTCAGAGAAACAAGTTTGTTTACATTTGCAGGAGATAATGCTGCCTGCTTCTTCTTTACAGTGTCACCTGAAAATGAGAACCAGCGTTCGCATGGCACTGTAGTAGCTGGCACTGGAAGACATTTACATGCCAGATGCACTAAAGATTCATATTCTCTTCATGTTTCAACCACCATTCCAGAGGACATGCGTCCATGCTGATGACAGGTTCTGCTCAATAACAGTCCAAAGCAGTATGGATCGACGCATCTTCATTTTCATTATCTGAGTCAGATGCCACCAGCAGAAGGTTGATTTTCTTTTTTGGTAGTTTGGGTTCTGTAGTTTCTGTATCAGAGTGTTGCTCTTTTAAGACTTCTGAAAGCATGCTCCACACCTCGTCCATCTCAGATTTTGGAAGGCATTTCTCATTCTTAAACCTTGGGTCCAGTGCTGTAGCTATCTTTAGAAATCTCACATTGGTACCTTCTTTGCATTTTGTCAAATCTGCAATGAAAGTGCTCTTAAAATGAACATGTACTGGGGCATCTTCTGAGACAGCTATAACATGAAATATATGGCAGAATGCAGGTAAAACAGAGAAGGAGATAAATTCTCGCCCAGGGAGTTCAGTTACAAATTTAATTAACACATTTTTTTTAAATGAGCATTGTCAGCATGGAAGCATATCCTCTGGAATGGTGGCCAAAGCACGAAGGGGCATACAAATGTTTAGCATATCTGGCATGTAAATACCTTGCAATGCTGGCTACAAACGTGCCATGCGAATGCCTGTTCTCACTTTCTGGTGACATTGTAAATAAGAACTGGGCAGCTTTAACTCATGTAAAAGTAAGTAAACTTGTTTGTCTTAGCAATTGGCTGAACAAGAAGTAGGACTTAATGGAGTTATAGGCTCTCAAGTTTTACATTGTTTTGTTTTTGAGTGCAGTTATGTAAGAAAAAAAATCTGTTTGTAAGTATCAGAGGGGTAGCTGTGTTAGTCTGGATCTGTAAAAGCTGCAAAGAGTCCTGTGGCACCTTATAGACTAACAGACGTTTTGGAGCATGAGCTTTTGTGAGTGAATATGCATCCGACGAAGTGGGTATTCACCCACGAAAGCTCATGCTCCAAAACGTCTGTTAGTCTATAAGATGCCACAGGATTCTTTGCTGCTATGTTTGTAAGTTACACTTTCATGATAAAGAGACTTCACTACACTACTTGTATGAGGTGAATTAAAAATACTATTTCTTTTATCATTTTTACAGTGCAACTATTTGTAATAAAATAATATAAAGTGAGCACTATACACTTTGTATTTTGTGTTGTAATTGAAACCCATATATCTGAAAATGTAGAAAAATATCCAAAAATATGTAATAAAGTTCAGTTGGTATTCTATTGTTTAAGAGGGCAATTAAAACTGTGATTAATCACGATTAATTATTTTTAGTTAATCATGAGTTAACTGCGATTAATCAACAGCCCTCCTCCAAACTAAAGACCTGCTCCTGCAAATACTTGTATATGTGCTTAACTTAACATATTCTGAATAGTCCCATTGACTTCAAAGATACTTCCCTATTACTCAACAACTGTCAAAGGATGTGTTTTAAATTACACTCAACTCTAATGCAGCAGCAGGAGTGTGTTCACATAAAAAGAATGACACTTTCCCCTCTTCTCAGAAGCAATTGGGGAAGAGTGAGTCATACTCCTCTTCTGCCAGGAATTCCTGCAAAGACTGAACTACCAGGGGACCTGGTACAATGATTTCTGAGGTGTGGGACTGTGGGAGGGGAAATTATCTTAATTTGGGGTCACTGGAGAAGCCCTGCAGCAAAGTCTGCCATTGGGCAATGTTGCTAAGATTAGCTATAGTCCTTTAAAGGAGCCATCTGTTGACAACAAAAACAAAATATGCAACGGTGTAGGGAGCTTTTGAAGCCATTTGTATTTACAGAATGTTGTTCTTTCTTCTCACTATGTCAATTACTGTCTCCATCATTAGGAACAAACATAATGTAGCAGGCTACAAACGCTACAATATCATCAGAAATTGGAATCCTTACTTTAGAAAACCAGATGGCAGAGAGATGGGGCACTTCTCATATGGATAGGTTCATGCACTGAGACACAATACCAGCGCCTCTGTGGTTATGTGAGACAGTATTACATTTAAACAAGAGTTTTTAGGAAAACTAGTTCTCAGATAAGATTCTTTAGATTAGTTAAACCATATTTTCAATGTGTGTGATGAGAAATACTTGAGCCACCATGTTTGCCATTATTGTAACTCATGGAAAGGCTTCTCTGTTCATCTGCAGCCTACCCAAGAGGCAAATCTTTGATATAGAGAAAAGGATGATTAATGTTAAACCGGAAAACTGAGTCAGGAAACTGTATTCTATTCCTGGCTCCACCACAGACTTGCTCTAAGACCATAGGAATATTCCAATACTTACATTTCCAGAAGTGGCCACTAATTTGGGGTCCCCAATTTGGAACACCTAAGGGTTGGTTCTCAGAGGTACTGACCACTTACAGCTTCACTTCAAGCCAATAGGAGATACAGTTGCTAAGCACCTTTGAAAATCAGACCCATGTGTTCTCAAGGTGAGCACCCAATAAGTGAGGTGCCCCAAATTAGTGACTGCATTTGAAAATTTAGGCCTTAACTTCTCTGTGCCTCTGTTCATAATATTTAAAAGAAGCAAAATCAATATGCCCTTAGTTTACAGGGCTTCTGCAGGGATTATTGTAGTAATGTTTGTAAATCATGATGGGATCCTTAGATAGAAGGTGATGTGCAGTGTAAGTATGAAGTATTATTATTGTATAAAAGATTGACTAATAAATAATCTACTGTTCATGATCACTTTTAAATTATGAAATCACATAGATTAAGGAGAAGCATAACAACAGTAAAGGTGTTTGATTTCACATCAGAATAGAAGTTATTTGTAGTTATGCAGTATTCTCCCAATAAAATCCTCACATTGCAAGTATATTATAATTAGGGATCCTAGTTTTCCATGATAAAACCCGCAACATTCTCCAATATAAAAAAAACATAAAAATCAGCATTTTTCCGCAGTTAAAATGAAATACTTAACTTTAGTTTCTCTAGCCACATAGATATAGGTATTGTTTGAACAGAATATGGAGAGCCAGATAATGGTGGCTTGGATAAATGGGATTCTACTGCATATGTTTTTATTTTTTCACAAAATGTAAAAACGAAAGATTCTCTGTAAAAATGCAAATTCCATGTTTTTCTGTGGCAAACAGATTTCTAGGATCCCTGATTATAATTAATAAGGTGTCTTGAATGAGAAAATGCTGTGCAAAGATATGATAGCCTCATACTACTCTATTTAGCTTTATGGTAACCTTACAGTATCCAAAAATGTATTATAGAAGAAAGCATTGAAATGAAGGAGAATTAATGTTTACTTATTCTTGCTCTATGTAGTTAATGGAATTGCTCATGAAAAAGAATGAGGTATCTGATTCCCACTTTTCCAAGCGGAAGATGTTTTATTAAAGTTACCATAAATTGGGACAGATCCTACTTTTCTCACTCACCCAAAATTCCATTGGCTCTGGAGTGTTTTTATACCTGATATGAATGATTTTGGGTGCACAGGGGACGAAGGAATGGTTCCTATGTTGTTCACGCAGCTATAATAGCACTAATAGAACACATGGCTAGAGGAAAAATACTGTGTAATGTGTTATATTGTGTAATTGCTAGCATGTTGTCATCACATCGCACACTTACATTCATATTTACTGTTTATACAAACGTTTATTCTAGACGCTATACAGCACTCCAATTCAGGAAGGCATCCCTATTCAGAAAGGGTGCTTACAACATGCTAAACTTTAAGTACATGCTTATAGGAATGGACTTAAGCATATGCTTAAGTGCTTTCCTGAATTGTGGACAAGTGTATGTAATTTTATTAATTAAAATATAAACAGAATTCTGTTCTATTTTTTCCCTGTTAATGCTACACATTTTAAGGTAAGCAGATTTTCGAGAGCTATAAAAAGCATTAATGAAATTCAGGGCTGCACCAGGATAAGCTTCTTCCTAGATCTCTAAAATAATTATGAAGGATGCATTTATTTGGGCATTCTTGGACATAAGATTTAAAATTGTTTTGGAATGTTTTTGACTTATTTATTATGTGATTTAGAATATTATGCTGTACCTTCCTGATGTTTTACAAAGGTGTTACTTTATTTTATGAATAAATCATATTAATGACAAAACTGTATTGCTAATCCTCATGATTCAGTAATAAATCTTTACTATTTTGTTCTAATACATATTTCTAATATTGCAGAATATACTTTTCACTACATTTTATCCCCTTGGGCTCAGCAACTCCAACTCTTTATGATTATGATAAATGCCCCCAAATGAAACAGCTGTTCTTTAGCACAAAAATTGGCATATCTTATTAAAATTTATAAAAATCTCGTATCTCTTGAGGGATTCGCTTATGTGAGCTCTGTAACTGCAAAGTTTATTAGCATGAATAGCCTACGGAAGGCCACAGTCCTGCTTAAACCAGTTGGGTTTCTAACATAGGAGTAGTTAGACTTCTATATTTCGGGGGGCATCTACAGTCAGGCCAATGGGGCCACACCTTCGGGGGCAAATTCCACACCTACCCAAGGCTTGAAGTTTAGGGAGGGCAATGCCCCCACCTCCCAGCCAAACTACACCCATCGTTTTGAACAAAAGTAACAAATAGAAGAGGCGGATGCACAAAATAACATACTCTCTTTTGTCTTTCTTAAAAAATAGTGGAGTTTGGCTTTTAGCAACATTCATTTTCTTTCTCTGAAGTAAATTAAAGTACATCAGCCAGGAAAGACTCAGTATGACTAGCAAGTGTATTGCGGTTAGTCTCTTGTGGAGTTTTGAGAAACCTAAATCATATAATATTAAAATACACAATAAGCAGGCCCAAAAGATTTGTTGACAATTTGATAATTCCCTTTCCTAAATGAAAAGGAGGTAGCATTCCAATATTGCTATAGTGGAAACTGGCCAGAAATATCTATTTTTTAATTTATTTTTGAGTAAAGTGGTCTTGAGTTAACTAGTTCTGGAACCAGACTGTGTATCAGTAAATACAATTATCCATTATAAACATCAACTTATCAAGTCAGAAAATAGGAAAGAAAAACAGTCATTGTGAACAGTTTTTCAAAGAATATTTATCAGCCAAACAGAAATGAGGTATACACTTGTAAACTATGGATATACCTTTATCTGATATTTTTAACTACTGACTAAATATTAACTTCTTAATATTTCATTTGGTTTTGATTGTCTCTTTTTATTTCTGTCAGTAAAAGTAGTAATACATTTCATTTTGCCTGTGCTCTCTTCTTCTGTTTAGATAGTTAGGGTGCAATCCTGGCCCAGCTGAAGTCAGTGGCAAAATTCCCATTGATTCAAATGAAACTGGTGTATCAATTTAGAACTCTTGCTTCCACACTGATCAAATTAGAAGGCATACATACAACCTATAATTTAGTGTACTAGAGGTGAAGGGCTAGGAATTTCAAAGGAAACCAAAGGGATTAGGCAATACAATTCCCATTGAAATTTAAGGCTTACACATGTGCTGAGACTTATCAGGAGCTGGGCCTTATGTTTCAGTGGGATTTGAGCATGTAACTCCCATAGATTCCTTTGAAAATCCCAATTGTAATGTTTTTGTCTTGGGTAAGCACACTAGAGAGACAGACTATATGGTGTCATCATTTCATCACTGTCTGCCTAGCCACATTCTTTAATTAAACACTTTTACCTTGGTACCAAAGTCGTTGAATGTCTCTGACTCCTTACATTTTTTCACAAAGTCTTTATATGGAAATATTGGATTTGCTTTAGACATCACATATTTATAAAAATACAGTACTTTTTAGGACCTTTGTATTCTCCTCACTGGTATTCCTTGTGTTATAGACATTTCATCCATTTCCATCAATACAGAACATCAAGGCTGGTAGCTGCATTTTCTCCCTCAGATATCATCCTGTGTAAGCAAGAAAATATCAGCTACCAGGGCCGGCTCCAGACTCCGTCCCGCGGGAGGGCGGCAAGCAGCTGCGGTGGACCTCACGCAGGCATGCCTGCGGAGGGTCCGCTGGTCCCGCGGCTCCAGTGGAGCATCCGCAGGCACGTCTGCAGGAGGTCCACCGGAGCCGCGGGACCGGCGACTGCCAGAGCGCCCCCCGCGGCGTGCCGCCCTGCTTGGGGTGGCGCAAATCCTAGAGCCACCTCTGTCAGCTACACAAGTTATTTCAATATTTTCCATGTTTCCAGCCCATTAGAAGTGAACAAAATTTAGTCATACCCATATCAGTATAGATGGCATTGGATTTAATAAAAAAACATGACTCAGGCCCCCCAAAACTATTAGATTGATTTTAATATGAGATTTTAAAAAATAATAATGTTTGGATTCTTTTTATTTGTCTTCTGGTTTTTGAGCCTTTACGCTATACTCAAGTATTGTTTAAGCTTTTCTCTGCAGCCATCGGGGCTACTTTTCTTTCTAAATGAAAGCTGAGATTCTCATGTAATTATTTGATTTCAGGAGCTGGTGCTTTAAGGAAAACACCAAATATAGTGAGACTCCCAATTAAATCATGAGGGCTGGCAACAATATTTGTTCTGATTAGTGAGGGGCTCAAACCAAAACTACAGATGCAAACTTTGCACAAGGCCTGATCTGTATCTGAATGTTACAGCTGTGCCCTTACTCTACAAAGGGCTAAACCAAACCCTAGATTTACACATCCCTCAACTTGAGAGAAGTGTGGAACCTGATCTGGGTCCAAATGTTGAATCCTGGGTTCATTTTTAAATCAGTTCTAAATAGGTTCTTATACATATATTTTTTCAAATAGTGTACATTAAATTATGACTGAACGACAGCGATGTTTTGGTTGGTGTATTTTCTACTGATAGAGAATGAATGCATTGCAGAGGGATTTGGGGACGCCGTCTCTGAAAATACATTTATCACACTCATAACTTTTCCAGTGATAGCCAGTAGTTAATGGATTGAAACCCTGACCACACCCCTAACCAATCCAAACATGCCCCACTAGGAATAACAGGGCAGGACATTATGGAGCATAAGCAGCTCCATTATGGTTGCCTTCTGCAAGGATGTTCTGTGGGGTGAGGGAGAAGGAGGTCCCTGTGTTCCCTCTTCCTCCTCCTCACAATAACACTCAGAGATAGCCATAATATTTTCCACATCACATTTTGTGTCTGGACAGTCAAACATGGGGAATACATATGCTCCAATCTGACTCCAAAGCAGCTCTGAAAACTAACATAAGGGAAGTTTCTCGGTTCAGGAGTGATTCAAGCAGGTAATAGTGTAAGCAAGTTAACAAGAATAATGCAAATAGAAAAAGTACATTTTGTTATGGAAAGTGCCTCTTGCTGGGGAACTAGCCACCCTTAGATACTTATAATGGAACAAAATGTTAGGTTGTTCCATTTTATGAGTAACCTGGTGGGAAGAAAACAGTCTTACTTTGATAAAATAAGCGTTGTTTTTTTTAGTTATTTCTTTATCCACCTATTTTGTAATAAACATAGAACACATGAAACGTCAAGTGTGTTTTTGCTGGTAATATAGAATGTTTCTGTCACAGTCCCTCTAAGGTAAGAACTCCTTTGCTCTGCATCACTGTCCTGACTCTATGGTAGAAATTGGAACTGTTCATAAGAGAGCTTTTAGTATAAACAGTTATCCTTCTAGGCACCATAAAACTTTATATGAAATAATCAATTCCCTCTGAGTATTCCCACAACATTCCAGCCATATGGTAATCTTGTCATTTGGAGTGTTTTTTAACTTCAAAGTATTTTGTACTATTTTGCTGCATAAGAAGATTTGCTGACTTTAAGTAAGCCATATTTTTAATATTAAATCTTACGCATTTTATATAGTATATGCCACTGATTAGCTGATTAATGAAGACTGATGGGAACTGTCTCCACCTGAGTTAAAGTATATAATTTTTAAAAAGCTACTAAATCTGTAAATGCTTGAAATACAGTATACACAGCAAAGAGGAAGTTTCATTTAATTTGTAGGTCTAAGTTTAGTGTTAAAAGTTTTTCTTGATAATAAATCCATCTCATTTGACCTAAGTGATCCAAAAATTATATATTTTACTACATTGATGGTTAATATAATATAGCTTTTATGTAACTTCCAATATAATGTGAGCTTTTATTTTCTTTAAAAAAAACAACCAAACAAAAACCACAATCTTTAGAGCTCTGCTCACTGGGTTTCCTGTAAGGAATACAGTTAATCAGAAATAAAGCCCTCTGCCTACAGGATGGCATGAACAATGATTGACACATTTATGCTTAATTCCAAGAAGAGATTCTATAAGGTGCAGAGCACCAACATTTTGATCTGAGAAGCAATGAGTAAGGATCACAGTGTGGACGTAAACTTTTTTCTCCCAGATAACGTCTGAGATCTCTTGGCCTACTGAGAATCTATCCCTCTGCTTCCTCTTTGGTATCTTTCCTCTTTCCTAAAGATCCCCCATCAGACTGACCTTTCCTCTGACAGAGAAGAGAGTAGATAAAGCTCCTTCCAGATTCTGTCAGTGCTTCTTCATGACATCACCACTTTCAGAGGGTACTGGTAAAATGTAACATGAAGGACTTCTCTCTTATCCTATGAGCTAAATATGCTGACTTCCATAGGGCTTCCTGCATTTGCTGGTTTCAATTCTCTTCAATGAATTTAGACCCTACTACCTTTTCCATGGTACATGCGAAGTACTACAAAGCAGTACCTCCTTTTGCTACTAGAAAGCCCGCCCAATCCTAATGGTTTATTTTTGAAAAGCCTTGGGATTTGCTACTCCCCCTTGTACCTCTCCAGCAGCACAAAGGGGCCATACTGCCAGCTTAACCAGACAGCCTATCACTGTGTTACCTAAATGATACACAGGAATGAAAGAATGAATAAGTGTTTCAGCTGCCATTTCTCTGAGCAGTGATTAGGAAAAGCAATTTTCAGAGTAGTAACTGTGTTAGTCTGTATCAGCAAAAAGAACGAGGAGTACTTGTGGCACTTTAGAGACTAACAAATTTATTTGGGCATAAGCTTTCATGGGCTAAAACTCACTTCATTGGATTCATGCAGTGGAAAATACAGTAGGAAGCTATACACACACACACACACACACAGAACATGAAAAAAATGGGTGTTGCCATATCAACTCTAATGAGACTAATCAATTAAGGTGGGCTATTAACAGGAGGAAAAAAAACTTTTGTAGTGATAATCAGGATGGCCCATTTCCAATAGTTGACAAGAAGGTGTGAGTAATAGTAGGGGAAAAATTAGCATACTGTTACTCACACCTTCTTGTCCACTGTTGGAAATGGGCCATCCTGATTAGGGTTGGGTCAGGCCAGGGGCTCAGAGGCAACCCTTCTTAGGCCCCTGGTGAAGATGAGGAAGCAGTTTGGGGGGTGGTAAGCGGTGGAGGTAGAGGTGCTGATGTCCAATAGTCGCAGGATTTTGTGCCAGAAGTGCAAGGTGAATTGGGGGCTTCGATCTGAGACAATGTGACCTGGGAGCATATGAAGACAAACAACATGTCTTATCAAGAGTTGGCTGGTAACCTCAGTGGAAGGTAGGTGGCTGGAGGGGAAGAAGTGAGCAATTTTTGTCAGACAGTCCATGACTGTCAAGATGACAGTGTGACCGTTAGAGTCGGGGAGTTCCATGATGAAGTCTAGTGAGATCACTGTCCAGGGCTCTGCGATTGTTTCTAGGGATACCAAAGGGCTTGGTTTGAGGTGTCTTGGAATGGGCACAAAGCTTGCAGAAATCTACATAGGCTTGAATTTCAGCCCTTGTGCAGGGCCGGGAAAAAAAACAAAAGGAAGTGGCTGTGTGGGAAGTCTTTTGATGATCAAAATGTCCTGTCAGTTGGGTGTCATGACGAAGATGTAGTACCTTGACATGAGGGCTCCTCATGGATGGACGTACATGCACCCATTGAAATATGTTACTCCATTGAGTTTGGAGCAGTGCATCCATGTCCCTGAGTGCTCAGGAAGTGGCTCCTGGGTGACAGGATCCTCTTTTGAGGTGTACTGAATAAGGGAGATCAGACCTTGATGAACTGCCGCACTGAGGAAATTACTGGGTTTGAGGAGGAATGGTGGCTTGGCGGTTGGTTTCTTGCCCTCCTAAGAGCACTCTCCTTTTCACGATAAGATGTCAGCTTTCCCATTTTGGGACCAGGTCAGTAGATGATGTGAACTTGACCAAGAGAAAAACAGGGCTCACCGTAGCTGCCTTTGGTTTAATACTTGGCTTTGCAGAGATGCTTAAGGTTCTTATGGTCTTATGAAGACCTGTACAGGGTGCCAAGTCCCCTCAAGATGGTAGTGCCCCTCCTCAAACAAACACACTTTTAATTGTGAGTAGCTCCTTATCTAGGATTTCATAGTTTCCTTCCACTAGGGCAAAACTTGCAGGAGTAAAATGCCCAGGGGTGCAAGACTTTGCTGGGTCTGAGCTTCTGTGAGAGTTCCATCCCCAGGGTCATGTTGGATGTGTCAGCCTCCTCTATGAATGTGCAAAATGGCTCATGATCAGGATGGCAGCCATCGTGAAGGCAGATTTGAGCTGGGTGAAGGCATGCTGGGCTTCAGGTGACCATATGAACCTGATGGTCTTAAGTAGGAGCAAAGTCAGTGGAGTGATTTTTCCTGAGAAGTTGGTGATAACCCACCAGTAAAAATTGGCAAAGGCCAGGAAGCCAGGAAGCATTGTAATTCACAGGGATTCCATGGATCTGCCCAGTCACGGATTGCTACTATCATTTGGGGGATCTATCTGATATGACAACAGTGTTGTTCTTGGTTCTCTGAAAATACTAGGATATCGTCGAGATAAATGATGTCATGTTGATCCAATACATCGCTGACCACATCATTCACAAAGTATTGGAAAGTTACCGGGGCACTGATGAGGCCGAATGACATTATTAGGTATTCAAAGCACCCTTACTGAGTACAAAAGGAAGTTTGGTACCCATTCCCTGGCTCTTATATGCGCTAAGTTGTAAGCTCTCTCCCTGAAGGTCTAGCTTTGTGAAGTTCTTGGCCATTTGCACTTCTGGAACTAGTAATTCTGGAATAAGAGGCCGAAGATGCCAGCTGCAGATTGTGACTTGATTTAGGGCTCAACAGTCCATGCAAAGGAACAGTGATCTGCTGGAAGTAGATTAAAAGATGAAGCCCTCCTCAAGATTTTCTTGGATATAGTGCTTCCAGTTCTGGTTCGGACATGGTATATAATCAGCCAAACAGGACATTCACCCAGGGCAAGTCTATGTGAGAATCCCAGTGTGGGGGCAGGATGTCTGCATTTTTTCCTCAAAAACTTCAGTATACTCCTGGTATTTCTCCGAGAGATGGAGTTCTGGGCTCAAGGTGCTGTCTTTCTGGCCAGCCCCTACTGCCCTGGGTGTCCCCTCAGGTGGTAATGTCCCTTCCTGAGGAACAGAGATTGTCTCACATGGGGGTTGCAGACAGACTTTTTGTCAATAATTGGAAGAAAAGTGGACACACTTCCTCCTTCAGTAGATTTGTGGGTCATACTGCACCCACCACAGCATACCAAGTAATAGTGGGATGTGTAGAGCGGGCATCACATTAAAGTGTAATAACTCATGGTGGTCTTCCACTCTGGCCTTGAAGAGAACATTTTCCTGAATTACTGAACTGAGTGATGGGGTGGCTCACTGATTGTTTCTACCAAGTCTTGTGAAGGTTTAGGCTGAAGAGGAATTTTTAGGGTCTAGGCCATGTTTGCATTTATAAAATTGTTGGCAGTCAGGAGTCGATCATGGCTGCCTGAGGGGATATCAACCTTGATGCCCCTAGGACATGTAATTGCGGTGATATCTGAAAGTGTGGGGAGGCCCTGAAGGGTTTTGGTTGAGTACTTTTCAAAGGTGGGGAAACTAGCTTAGGGCTTGGTGACCTGTTGATGCCCAGCAGTACCCACTACTGGCCCTGGGCTGTTTCTCGATTTTGGTCTGGATGTACAGGAGGCAAGTGAGTGTCCTGACATTCCATAGTAGATGACATCCTTTTCTTCTGGGGTCAGATGTTTGTGATCCCGGTTCACCTGCACTGATTCAGAGTTTGGTTCCACAGGCCTAGTCACAGTGGGTGGGCATGGCGATGTTGGGCCTCCTTTTCTCTCCTCCTCCTCCTCCCCCCACAGGTAGGTGTCAATACAAAGGATGAAGTCAATAAAAGTGAGTTGGGCAAGGTTCTCTACACTAAGGGCAGGTCTACACTAAGAGCGGGGGTTGAACTAGGGTACGCAAGTTCAGCTACGTGAATAGCGTAGCTGAATTCGAAGTACCCTAGTTCGAACTACTCACCCGTCCAGATGCCGCAGAATCGAAGTCCGTGGCTCCAAGGTCGACTCCGCCACCGCCTTTTGCAGTGGTGGAGTACCGGAGTCGACCCCGGCGCTTCCGGAGTTCGAACTATCGCGTCCAGATTAGACGCGATAGTTCGAACTCCGAGAAGTCGAACTCACCGCGTCGACCTGGCTGGTAAGTGTAGACTAGCCCTAAGTAGCTCATCTTTTACCTCTTTGCTGAGATCCCATCGGAACTGCTGCAGTTGAGCCGCCTCGTTCCACTTGACATCAGCCAGCATCTGTTGGAAATGGGCAGCATATGATGTGGCTGATCCTTGACTTTGTTTAAGCTTCCAGAGGATAATTTCTGCTGAGTGAACCTGGTGTGGGTCAAAGAGGGGTGAGAATTCTTGCAGGAAGTCACCACGATTCAAGAGTTCCAGACTGTTTTGTTCTAACAGAGGGAAGGCTGTAGTTCCAGACTGTTTTGTTCTTCTGTAAGCAGGCTAAGCACCAGCCCTCTCCTTTGCATGATTCATGGGGTAAGTTTGAGGACATAGCAGGAAGAGCAGGTGATAGTGGTTTAGGAAAACTCTGTTTGTGGTGGTCCCAATCAAATTGCTCCTGGAGAAGCACTGTGGGGCCCTCATCAGAAGGGATGTGCTGTGCCCAAACTCATAAGGCAGCTGCCTCTCTTTGTGACTGTGCAAGTTGCTCTCAGAGGGTTTGTACTTCAGATATGAGTTGCATGGAATGCCTCTGTAGCTAAGCCAGTTCTTTGTGCAGGGCCAGCACTTCAGCCATTTGGAGCTGGACCTGCCCCTTCCATCATCTGTCAAGGGGAAGTTTGCGGGTGATCTGAACAGTCTGTCAGGGCTTGATCATGGGTAGCTGGTGGGCTCAGGGGTGAGCTGATCAGAATCTTGGCCAGAATCAAAGTCTTTTATTTCCACTCATGGTCTCATTATGGGAGCACCTCAGGAGAGAGACCTGCAGGGGTGAAAGTAACTTAAAGGACATACCGGTACTCTGGAGTCCTTAAGAGGGGGTGGGGCCAACCAGAAGAGGCTTGGCCTTTAAATACCCAGTGCTTTAAATCAGGGTTTAAAGGGCCCGGGGCTGCTGGGGCTGTGGTAGCAGCAGCTGGGAGCTCCGGGAACTTTAAATCACCATCGGAGTGGACTCCAGCCTCTGGTGGAGCTTTAAAGGGCCTGGGGCTCTGCTACAGTAGTGGCAGCCGGGAACCCCTGGCCTTTTAAATCACTGCCAGAGCCCCGCCACCGCTACCCCAGGGCTCCAGCAGCAGGGCTCAGGTGGCAATTTAAAGGGCCCCAGAGAGTAGCAGCAGTGGGAGCCCTGAGCCCTTTAAATAGCCACCCAAACCGCACTGCCAGAGCCCCAGGGTAGCACTGGCAGCTGGGGGCTTGGGCGGTGATTTAAAGGGCCTGGGGCTCTGGCTGCCGCTACCACCCTGGGCCCTTTATATTGTCCCCAGAGCTCTGGGGTAGCAGCGGCGATGTTCCAATGGCAAGTTAAAGGCTCCAGGGCTGTAGCGGTGGCCGAGCCCCTGGCCCTTTAAATCACCGCCAGAGCCCCACCATGCGACCCCAGGGCTCCAGCAGGCTCTGGGGATGATTTAAAGGGTCCGGTGTGGTAGTGGCTGCTGAAGCCCCGGATCCTTTAAATAGCTGCTGGAGCCCCGCTGCCGCTACCCCAGGGCTCCAGGGATGATTTAAAGGGCCCAGGGCGGTAGCTGCTGCAGCCCCAGATCCTTTAAATCACTGCCCAAGCCCCACCACCGCTTCCCCAGGGCTCCGGCAGCAATTTAAGGGCCCAGAGCACCAGCCGCTGCTGGGAGCCCCAGGCCCTTTAAATTGCTGCCAGGGGAAGCTGATCCGCCCCGGTACAGTGTACCGTCTTACTTTCACGTCTGGAGACCTGTAACCTCACTGGGTTCCACCAGTTTAAGCTTGCCTTTTCTTCCTTCATCTCTGACCTGTTAATTGACACAGCTGATCATTCACTTCCCATCAAGATCCTCACTTCCTTCAGCTTCTGAGACTGTCCTTTCCAGGTTTTGTCCAAGCTTGCTTACTGCTTCTTCAGCATTCCCTTGGTGTACCCTCTTCTTCCTCCCTCTTCCTTTCAGAGGGCTGTTTTTGGCCCTCTCCTTTTATCCTTCTATTTTCACAACAGCTGACCTCACTGGGTACGTCTACTCTGCAGTTAAAAACCTGCGGCTGGCCCATGGAAGCTGACTCGGGCTCAGGCTAAGGGGCTATTTAATTGCAGAGTAGATGTTCAGGCTTGGGCTTGAGTTTTGGCTCTAAGACTGTTTGAGGTGGGAGGGAGGAGAGCTCGGGTTGAATCCCGAGCCTGAATATCTACACTGCAGTTTAAGACTCTGCACCGCTCTGCGCCTGGCTGCTTCTCAGCTTCAGGAGTGGCTCCACGGTTTTTGCCACACTAGGCGGCAGCGCTCCTCCTGAGCATTCAGCGGCGGGTGTCCTTCCACTCCACGTCTTCGGGGCACTTCGGTGGCGGGTCCCGGAGTGAGTGAAGGACCCGCCGCCAAATTTCCGCCAAAGATGCAGAGTGGAAGGACCCCCTCCACTGCCGAATTTCTGCCGAGGGCGGCAAAATGCCGACCCTGCAAATCCTGCCGCCCTAGGCAACTGCCTAGGGTCGCCTAGTGGAAACGCTGGCCCTGCTCAGCTTTAATCTCCCACCTCTCCCCTCACACGCTCTCCCCACCTTGTCTCTCAGTTTGTCTTCAAATGTACACAAGCACTCTCACTCCCTTTCTTTAAATCCCATCTCAATACCCTCTTCTTTTGCCTTGTTTTATGCTACTGTCTTCTATGCTCTATCAAACTATTCCTCCTCTCTTGCCTCAATTCAGTTTCTGCTTAAAACTATCTACATTTGTATTGTGTGCTTTGGATACAATACAACTCATTGTTTTTATTTGCTTTAAATCACATCTCTTTCCTTTGTGTCTGTCTAACTGAGGTTGCAAATTCTTTTTAATCTCTATAATGAACCATGAAAAGTTATGATGCTACATACATGCTTCAGCCTAGATACTACAGTGATTGATGCCTGATAATAAACATCGAGCTATTTAGCTAAGAATAATAATTAGCAAAATGGACAGAGCCATGTCTCTGAGTTTTGTTATGTTTAGAATCTGCATAAGTGAGCCAGGAAAGGGAGGCTATTAATCAAACATAATTTTAATTATTCAGCTGTGTGTGCTACAGAACTAACAAACTATATTATTATTCCCCTTCTCTACTGCTTTAATATGATGCCTCTAAAACTACATACATGATATTATCTATGCTGCGGTGTCCACAGCAAAACCAATGCACCATCATGGAGCTTTTAACTCCCCCTGTTGCAGCAAATTTAGTCAACTTTAAGGCCCTGATCCAGTAAAGCGTTTAAGCACGTTTATCCACAAGCACAAGTAGTCCCACGATTAACATGACTGCTTGTGTTAAAGTAAAGCATATAATTAATTGGTTTGCTGGATCGGGGCCTTAAACAAGTTTATTAGTTTATTAAATTTGTTTTGCTTTCAGGACACAAAAGAAATCATTTAAAGAAATTTACATTTTGCAAGATGCCAAATATAATAGAGCTTGTTTCCCCACCCACCACCACAACTAAGACATTAGTCTACTGGCTTTTATGGAGGTTCTGCACAATACAAAAATTTCTTACCGGTAGAGTCTCCTTATATTCACACCTAAATATTTCAACATATCTGGAAAAAACATACTCTGCCTAGTTCATTTAGAATAGACTAAAACATTCGTGTAACATCACATTTTTAAGTTGATAATTTGTTTACTTACAGTAAGAAATGCATACTTCCACAGCAATAAAGATAAGTGCATAAATAAATATAAAAGCATACAATATAAATAAAGTACTTGTATCATAAAAATGAGCTAAGTTCTTTTCAAGGTACGTAACATAAGTTATTATAGCATTAATAATAGTGCAAATAATGTAAAATCTAATTACCAGTGTCCCTTTGCACAGATGATTCAAAAAGACCGAATGCAGAGAATCAAGGAGAGAAACAAGAAATTATATATATATCATAAAAATGAAAATATCCATAAAATATCTAACTGCAGAGGAGCAGCAGCTGGAAAATTATGAGAATAAAATTACCTATATTTAATGCAGTTTAGATTTACAAAAGAGAAAAACTTTTCCTTAAACGTAAAAGAGCAAAACATAATTTCTATAACACCTTCCATCTAAGGATCTCAGACATTAATGAATTAAGCCTCACAACTTCATTATGACAAAGTATCACCTTCCCAGTTTCACAGATGGGGAAACCAAGGCTCAGGGATGTTCAGTGACTTGCTCATAGTTACACAAAAAGTTCATGGCAGAGCCATGATAGAACACAACTAGCCTGACTCATAATCTTGGATGTTAGCCACACAATCATCCTCTCCAAGAATTTCCACTTTTGGGGTATCTGCATCTATCCAGTTTCACTCTTCCAGGCATTTTCTGCTACTTATTATATATGTAGGTATATATAGGTTTTCCATACACCAGTTTGTTCATCTTTGAATTTCTCGGGATTGCAATTTATTTACGCTTTCTAAAGCATCAGCTGTAGCTTTCAAGCCTAGGTTTACATTCCAGGGATCATTTCTATTGATCAGTATTAAAGAGAACAGATAAAGAGGCATTGTGTGTATGAATTCTCAGTCAAACCAGTTTTGACTATGACCCAATAATTTCTCAGAGGCTGTTCTGTGTTACAGAAAAGGAAAAGAAACTTGTGCCAAACAGGACATTGCACCATTAAGTTTAAGCTTAGAACTTCTCAGGGAGCCCATAACTGGATTTAAATATTGCTCAACAAATAATCCTGAAATAATGAAATTTCTCATTAGGACAGCTATATTAGAATCTAATATTTGAACATCAAAGGGTCAGTCCTTCAAGGTGCAGGCTCTGATTCCAGGGGTGGGGAGTTATATGGGCTGTGGTGCCCGTGCTCCAGCAAATTCAGGGCACAGGGGGCCGGCTCCACCAATGTTTGGGGCCGGGACTCTCCCCTGGACCCACCTGCTGCACTGCACACCTCCCCTGGATAGTCCCCTGGCCCTGCCTGCTGCCCCTGTGCACCTCCCCTGGAGCATCCCTGCCAGTGCCCTGGACAGCGGGCAGATGCCGTACCACTCCACGCTGCGATCCCTTGCCAGCTGCTGCCAGCTACAAAAGGGAGCAGTGCCAGTGCTGGTGCCGCCTGAGGAGGGGAGGAGGCGCACACATGATGGCAGTCCTCCCCTCCCCCAGCACCCACCACAGGGGAGACAAGGGGGCTTCCTGGACCTAAGAGGTGCCCAGCCCCTAGGAGCACATGCAGTGATGGTGCCAGGTGAGTGTGCTGCCAGGTGGGAAAGGGGGGGTCCCTCCCTGGGGCTCACTGCTGCTGGCAGGGAGAGGCCTGGGGCGGGGGACTGTGGAGTCCTCCTCTTTGGCCTCAGCCCCAGGGCAGCCTGCCTGTACCAAACTTCTCATCCCCAGCTCTGCCCCACTCCAGAGCCTGCTCCTCCAGCCAGAGCCCTCACCTCCCTGCACCCCAACCCTCTGTCCCAGCCCTGAGTCCCCTCCTGCACCATGAACCCCTCATCCCTGGCCCCACCCAGCAGCCCTCACCCCTGCACCTCAACCCTCTGCCCTAGCCCTGAGCCCCTAGTACACCCTAAACTCCCTCATCCCCAGCCTGAGCCCTCATCCCCCCACACCCCAACCCTGCCCCAGCCCTGAGCCCCCTCCTGCACCCTGAACCCCCTCATCCCTGGCCCCACCCAGCAGCCCTCAACCCTGCACCTCAACCCTCTGCCCTAGCCCTGAGCTCCCTCCCACACTCCAAACCCCTCATCCCCACACCAGAGCCCTCATCCCCCCACATTGTGAAATATAGGGAAACTGTTAAACACTTACTCTTTTTTGGTGGGGGGGGACACTTGGATTCCTTCTGGGCACCACCAAAAATTATACAAACTGGCCGCCCCTGTCTGGGTCAACAAAACACTTGTTTACATGCTTAACTTTAAGTCCCCTTTCCCTGAAGGGTGCTCAGTACTTTTGAAAGTCAGACCACTTACACAGAAACCCAAATATGGATTTAGGAACCTAACTTTAGGTTCTTATTTTTGAATATCTTGAGCTGTACCTTTCTCTGGGTCTGTTGTGATAATTTTCTGTCCAAATCACTTAGGGAGGCATGAGTATGTGTTTCTTTATCTGAATTTTATTTTACTTTTAGGCCTTTCTATGATGCTCATCACTGTATCTTGAAACATCTTTGGGTATCTTAAATTCCTAAAGATAAGAGATGTGGGGCGGTTACTGTTATAGACAGAAAATGATATTCTGTGAGGCCATACTACTTGTGGTTCTCTGTCAGATTCTAGCTTTAAAAATCTGCTGCCCTAATTTTCTGCAAACTTGATTCAGCAAGGTACTTAAGCATGTGCTTTACTTTACATGTATGAAGTATCAGAGGGGTAGCCGTGTTAGTCTGGATCTGTAAAAGAAGAAAAAGAATCCTGTGGCACCTTATAGACTAACTGACGTTTGTTAGTCTATAAGGTGCCACGGGATTCTTTGCTGCTTTTACATGTATGAGTGTCATCAACTGACTTCATATGCTTATATATCTTGATTAATAAAGGCCTTAATTACTCCCTTCTTCCTCAGCATCTTCTTTCAGATCCATAATCCAGGGGCTGATGAGGCAAATTCTCTTCTCTAGGTCTTCCCTCTTTTCCTAGACTTCTGCTACAGCTTTCTAACTCAGTCACATTATCTTCCAAAATCTTCACTATTTCTGTCTACATCTGACAGCCCTGGACACACAATGCATTCATACCTGACCTCCCTTTTGCCATTTCTGCTTCTGTTCCCACTATAGAGGAATTCCTAATAGTTTGGAGGGATTTAATTTCTTCAAGCAAAGAAGCCTATATTAGTCTTGTTACCGTGGTAACCAACTCCTCACTCACTCTTCACTCCAGTCTTTTCAGCCAGCCCTGCAGGACCAAGAACACTGCTCTCATTTAAAAAAAAAAATCACCCTCTATCTTTGGATAGCATAACTTTAATTTTGACTCCCTGCTTTTGTTCAGGTTTTCTGAGGTAGCTCTTGACAGCAGGGAGTGGGCTAGGAAGCCATTACCTGAGACAGTCATATGTAGTAATTAAATAGGCCTGATTCTAATCTAATTTAAATTGGATGCAAGTCTGGAGTAATCCCCCAAAATCGATGGACCTTATTCTGATTCACTACTGTGTTCCAGTTTTATGTCATTTTAACTGTACTAAAAATACACTAAACTGGAGTAAATATGGTGCAACATACCCAGTGGAGTTACAATGGTCTAATATTGCATTAAATGAGGATAGTCAGTCTTGCTATCTTTTAATATGTATTCTGTTGAACTGGACACTTAAAATAATAGAAGATAATCATAGTCTTAAATCAACTTTTCTTGGAATTGATGCAGATTATTATCTTAATTGAGGACAAATGACCACAATTTGAAAGTCTAAAAAATGGATTAGCTGACTGGAAAGATGTTTAAGCTTAATGCTAAAATCAGTTCTGTTTAAACATGTGACTCTTCGAGGACAAATTCCAAGTAATCATACAATCTTGTATGAGATTCTATACACCATTCCCACTTGTTTCTTTTTGGTCCCTAAAGAAAACTAATATAAGAAGCAATTTAGAGGTTATAAGATTAGTGTGGGCACTTGTATCAAGAAGTCTGAAGACTGCACATTTTAATTATTAAAGAACCTTCTAGGTTAATTTTTAAGCTTATATATGGGGAATGAGCTTTAGTTAACACCACTGTATCGCAAAATTTAAAATAATGTATCTTGTTGGCTTTAATATTGGCCTAATATCGGAAGAACAGAACTAGACATGAATTTAAATATTAAAGTTCTTCTGATGACTCTTAAACCTGTATCTCAGCAGGGCAGAAATTGATCTAAAATGTTTCTCTCATAATGATGATGTACATTAACATCCAACTCAAAACGTAATCTCTCAAAATGAAAGTTTACTATGTTTCAATGCATTATCATCTCTTCTGATACCCATTACAATAAACATTTTAAATGAGAGATAGTCTTTTTGGTATTTATGTTAATATAATATGTAATTCCATAGGAAATTTGTTGTAATTTAGTGTGAATTAATGGACTTTATCTTTTTCCTATTTAAGAATTTACAGAGGGTAGCCTCAGTGGGCACATTTGAGCAAAAGTTCTGTGGTTTTAGATCACACAAAGATACATAAAGCAGCAACAAGGACCAGAAAATTAGATTACATAACAGAACATGCAACATTTTCTAGTTTAATCTCTATTTAATTTTTATTACTGGGACAAGACCAAAATTTGTTACATTTGCAAAACCTCACTGAAGCCAGTTGGGTTGTGTATGTGAAACTGAAGTTACAGTCAGGACCACTGGTATAATCTAATCTCTGTTTAATCCTACCGGAAACTTTTAAATTATCTCGATTACAGAAGAAGCCCAAAATAAATAAAGCAAGCAGAAGAACTGAGCATTTTATTTTTCTAGTATATTTGTTGTGTTGTTGTAGCTGTGTTGGTCCCAGGATAATAGAGACAAGGTGGGTGAGGTAATATCTTTTACTGGACCACCTTCAGTTGGCAGAAGAGACAAGTTTTCAAGATACACAGGGCTCTTCTTCCAGATGTGAAGATATTACCTCATCCACTGTATTTTTCTAAAACAGGAGTACTTGTGGCACCTTAGAGACTAAGAAATTTATTTGAGCATAAGCTTTTGTGGGCTACAGCCCACTTCATCAGATGCACAAAATGGAACATACAGTAAAATATATATATATACATACACATACAGAGAACATGAAAAGGTGGAAGTAGCCATGCCAACTGTAAGAGGCTAATTAATTAAGATGAGGTATTATCAGCAGGAGAAAAAAAATTGTAGTGATAATCAATATGGCCCATTTTAGACAGTTGACAAGAAAATGTGAGGATACTTAACATGGGGAAATAGACTCAACATTCCACACAAAGATGGACTACAAGCTATCAGGAACAGTATCCCCGATAATATCATGGCAAACCTGGTGGCTGAACTTTGTGACTTTGTCCTCACTCACAACTATTTCACATTTGGGGACAATATATACCTTCAAGTCAGCGGCACTGCTATGGGTACCCACAGGGCCCTACAGTATGCCAACATTTTTATGGCTGACTTAGAACAATGCTTCCTTAGCTCTCGACCCCTAATGCCCCTACTCTACTTGCACTACATTGATGACATCTTCATCATCTGGACCCATGGAAAAGAAGCCCTTGAGGAATTCCACCATTATTTCAACAATTTCCATCCCACCATCAACCTCACAATCCACACAAGTGGTTCATTTCCTGGACACTACTGTGCTAATAAGTGATAGTCACATAAACATCACCCTATTCCGGAAACCTACTGACTGCTATACTTACCTGTATGCCTCCAGCTTTCATCCAGGACACACCACATGATCCATTGTCTACAGCCAAGCTCTAAGATACAACCACATTTGCTCCAATCCATCAGACAGAGACGAACACCTACAAGATCTCCATCAAGCATTCTTAAAACTACAATACCCATTTGCTGAAGTGAAAAAACAGATTGACAGAGCCAGAAGAATATCCAGAAGTCACCTACTACAGGACAGGCCCAACAAAGAAATAACAGAACACCACTAGCCATCACCTTCAGCCCCCAACTAAAACCTCTCCAGCACATCAAGGATCTACAACCTATCCTGAAAGATGATCCCTCACTCTCACAGATCTTGGGAGACAGACCTGTCCTCGCTTACAGACAGCCCCCCAACCTGAAGCAAATACTCACCAGCAACCACACGCCACACAACAAAAACACTAACACAAGAACCTATCCTTGCAACAAAGCCTGATGTCAACTCTGTCCACATATTTATTCAAATGACACCGTCATAGGACTTAATCACATTAGCCACTCCATCAGGGGCTCATTCACCTGCATATCTACCAATGTGATATATGCCATCATGTGCCAGCAATACCCCTCTGCCATGTACATTGGCCAAACTCAGTCTCTATACAAAAGAATAAATTGACCCAAATCTGACATCAGGAATCATAACATTCAAAAACCAGTAGGAGAACACTTCGTCCTCTCTGGTCACTCAGAAACAGACTTAAAGGTGGCAATTTTGCAACAGCAAAGCTTCAAAAACAGACTCCAAAGAGAAACTGTTGAGCTTGAATTGATATGCAAACTAGATACCATTAACTTGGGTTTGAACAGAGATGGGGAATGGCTGGGTCATTACACATATTGAATCTATTTCCCCATGTTAAGTATCCTCACACCTTCTTGTCAACTGACTAAAATGGGCCATCTTGATTATCACTACAAACATTTTTTTTCTCCTCTTAATTAATTAGCCTCTTACTGTTGGTATGGCTACTTCCACCTTTTCATGTTCTCTGTATGTGTGTATATATATATATATATATTTTACTATATATTCCATTCTATGCATCTGATGAAGTGGGCTGTAGCCCATGAAAGCTTATGCTCAAATAAATTTGTTAGTCTCTAAGGTGCCACAAGTACTCCTGTTCTTTTTGCGAATATAGACTAACACGGCTGCTACTCTGAAACCTGTATTTTTCAGTATGTTCTTCCAGAGGAGTTAGGGGTTAAACATGGTCTATTAAATTTTGCAACATCTCACCTCCATTTAAGGCACGTTTCCAGAATCAGCATTCCCTCATATACTGTAATAATAATACTATAATGCAATAAGAGCAACGAATAAGAAATATTTACTTATAAGATAGCTCATGCTCCATCTAGTAAAAATCAGGCTGAGATTCTCCCCTCTAGTAAGAAATCAATGATTATGAATTATTGTTATTCGTTTTATATAAAAAGTGTGACCTTGGCCTGTGCATTACAGCTTCACTGATGATTTTCCCAAGCCTCATCATTATTTTAACTTGCATCTGCCCCTTAAATGTGCAGCAGGAGAAGAATACAAGGAATGCCACCCCAAGCGGCAAAAAAAACCCCAACAACCCGATTGAGCTGCCACCGAAGTGGAAGACAGGGAGTGAAGGGCCCACCACTGAATTGCTGCCAAAGACTGAAGCGGGCCAATCAAGCTGCCGCCAAAGTGCTGCCGCCAACCTGGACGTGCCACCCCAACAACGGACGGAGTGCCGCCCCTTTCTATTGGCTGCCACAGGCACCTGCTTCCTTCGCTGGTGCCTGGAGCTGGCCCTGCATCTAGTCCAGTCCCCTGCACTCAAGGCAGGACTAAGTATTATCTAGATCATCCCTGAGAGGTGTCCAGCCTGCTCTTAAAATCCCCAATGATGGAGATCCCACAACCTCCCTAGGCAATTTATTCTAGTGCTTAACCACTCTGACAGTTAGGAAGTTTTTCCTAACATCCAACCTAAACCGCCCTTGTTGCAATTTAAGCCCATTGCTCCTTGTCCTGTCCTCAGAGGTTAAGAAGAACAATTTTTCTCCCTGCTCCTTGTAACAACTGTTTATGTACTTGAAAACTGTTAACATGTCTCCTCTCAGTCTTCTCTTCTGCAGACTAAACAAACTCAATTTTTTCCAATCTTCTCTCATAGGTCATGTTTTCTAGACCTTTAATCATTTTTGTTGCTCTTCTCTGGACTTGCTCCAATTTGTCCACATCTTTCCAGAAATGGGGTGCCCAGAACTGGACACAATACTCCAGTTGAGGCCTAATCAGCGTGGAGTAGAGCAGAAGAATTACTTCTCTTGTCTTACTTACAATAATCCTGCTAATACATCTATAGAGGAGCAGACTCACCCCTACGGCGCCTCCTGCTGGTGACTTCCAGGAATTAGCTCATTCCAGCACCAGAGTGCCCTCTGCAGGCTGGTGATCTGCCTGTCCTCTGGCCCCCGTGTCCCTCCCTGGACCCCAGTGCCCCTTTAACTGGGTGCTGCCCCCTGGCAGTACTCTCACAGTTCTGGGTCTCCCCTTCCCAGGGGAACCCCCACCACTATCCCCACTTTGCCTCAGTCTTGGCTACTGCCCAGTCTCCATATAGCCCCCATTCACTAGGGCAGACTGCAGTATAAGCCACTCATCACAGGCAAAGGGGTTTGGACCTGCTGCCTCTGGCTACCCGTGGGCTGATCTCTGCAACCCCCAGTACCTATTAGCCCAATGCTAGGCCACAGCCTGGGGCTTTCCAGGCTGGAGCTCCCCAGCTCCTATACCTTTCCCCAGCCCTGCTCCACTCAGGTACCCTGTCTCCAGCTCCCTGCAGCCAGGCCCTTCTCCCTCTGAACACAGAGAGAGACTGCCTGGGCCTCTGGCTCACAGCCTTTTATAGGGGACAGCTGGGCCTGATTGGGGTGTGGCCCAGCTGCAGTCGCTTCCACAATCAGCCCAGCTTTTAGAGCTGCAGCCCTCTCCAGGGCTAATTTTACTTCTGCAGCCCTCCCAGGCAGGAGCAGGGGACCACCAGGCTACAGCATCCCAGAATGATGTTTGCTTTTTTTGTAACAGTGTTACACTGTTGACTCATATTTAGCTTGTGATCCACTATGACCCCCAGATTCCTTTCTGCAGTACTCCTTCCTAGGCAGTCATTTCCCATTTTGTATGTGTGCAACTGATTGTTCCTTCCTAAATGGAGTACTTTGCATTTGTCTTTATTGAATATCATCCTATTTACTTCAGACCATTTCTCCAGTTTGTCCAGATCATTTTGAATTTTAATCCTATCCTCCAAAGCACTTGAAACCCCTCTCAGCTTGGTATCATCCACAAACTTTATAAGTGTACTCTCTATGCCATTATCTAAATCATGATGAAGATACTGAACAGAACCAGACCCCGAACCGATCCCTGTGGGACCCCACTCGTTATGCATAATAAATAAAAATGATGTGTAAATGCTATTCCCAGATCAAGCAAATTAATGCTGTAAAACCCTCCAACCTTCTGGTTGACAAATGCTTTATTGATATGACAGACAAATGTATTATGCTTCGGCATTAATGATGGGACTTCCAGACCTCCTTTCAGTGAAGTGATAAATGGGTCCCTAAACATTCAGTCATGAGAAACCAGGAAATTTTCCATTAATCATCATCAATAATCATAATCAAAATCACTAATTTTCCATTCAATAATCATCTTATGTGACCTAGTGTTATCAGGAAGAGAATAGAATATAAGAAATATAAGTTTAAGACAGACATTAGAGAGCTGTTTTTTGACCTTGAAGTGGACAATGGGAATGAATCAAAAATCTTAATCAAATGTTACATAGGAAAAACTTATTGTTATAGAAACTAAATTAATTTGTACATACATTCAGCATTCAGTCCTTGTATTAATCTACCTCTTTTAGACAAATCTCCACAAGGCTACAGAAATCTAGAGAGAGATTCACAAGGCTAAATTCTGCCTAGACAGAGAGAAATATATTGAAGTTGAAGTCAATTGAAGTTGCAAATGTGCATGTGTAGATGGGATTTAACCCATTTATTTATCATGATACAAAATATGGGGCTGTCTGGTATTGGAGAATAATATTCTCTAGAAGAAGTGACCACTAATGGGTTCATTTTATTATAATTCAAAAGCTATTATAATTGGAGCCAATCTGGAATATTTTGATTAAATGTTTTTTCATTGGAATATGCCAGTTTATCTAAACTAAAACTGTTTTCAGGAAAGGGTCAGTTTCCATTAATTTCTCATTTTGAAATGTTGGAAAAGTTTCAACATTTTTGCATAATGGCTGCTGCATTTTCCTACGCAGTAGTGATAGACAAACCTCAAAAGGGCCACTGGTTTGGTTTGGCTATATGTTCAAATTTTTGCAAACTTAGCTGAAATTTGTCAAAACTGTACCAGGCAGGGAATCTCTAGAGACCAGGCATTTCCATGAGACTTCCAGCATTTCCTGCTTCCCGTGAATCTGCAAAGACTGTGAAAGTGATCTTTCTAATGCCATTTCTACACTTCTGAGACCCCTGTTCATTGAAACCAATACAAGATCAGGCATACAGAATGAAAAATGATAATAAAAACTTAACTTAATTTATGAATCTCAAAAATGAACACAAGTTCATTGGCTGGGTTAAATTTTGGGTCAATGTTTATTTTATCTGTACCACTGTTGCCCATCCCTCCAGCACAGTAAAACAGTACTACCAGTACCTATCCGTTTGCTTTGTATAGAGTTACCTTCAGTATGAAAATCAATTACAAGAACAGAATAACATAAAATAAAATAAAATAAATCCCATTTTGTCTCTGACTGAATTGGATTGTCGCATCTCATGGCATGAGCTTCTCCTTGTCTTACAGAAGTCAAATTGATATTCAGCTCAGGATGGCCCACCTGGGCTTTATATTCCACAAAATAAACAAAATAGTCTTTCATTGATTCAAGCAAAAATGTATAGTCAAAGTTAGGCTCTGACCAGACCAAGCTTCTTTGGTTAAGATGGGGGAGATCCTTCTTCCCCATCCCAACTTCACTCAGTACTGGCCCCTGGAAGAAGCAGCCAGCACTTTTTATTTTGCCTGCTATGCCCTGATTGGCTTTTGCCTGCTTCCAGCCCCTCTAGCTACCAGAGGACCAATACTGATTGGTTCCACCTACAGCTGTTCCTGGCTGGCCTTTCTAGGCAGCTCCCAGAGGCCTAAACTTTGTGTACATTTTCCCCAAAAGGCCTCCTTTTTCAGGTACATCCTGTCACATGGACTTTTTTGGAAGATACTTATTGTGGAAAGTGAGGAATATTACTTTGATAATAGGATTTCATGAATAATAATCCACCATAAATCCCATAAGCTCTTTTCCTTGGGAATGATTTAAAAGTAGATTTTGTCAAGTTTTGCAAGAAATGTTAGTGCTATTGGAAACTGTAGAATGTAACTAAAATGAAAGGTCTATATTAGATAAGACAAATCCATATATCAAATCATAGATTTTAAGGCCAGAATGGACCATTATTTTCCTCTAGTCCAGGGGTTCTCAAATTTCATTGCTCTGTGACCCACTTCTAACAACAAAAATTATGACACAACCCCAGGAGGGGGGACCGAAGCCTGAGCCTGTCCAAGCTCTGCCGCCCTGGGGGAGTCAAAGCCTGAGCCCCACTGCCCTGGGCAGGGGGGCCAAAGTCGAAGGGCTTCAAACCCAGGCAGGGGGCCTATAACTTGGGCCCTGGGCCCCAGCAAGTCTAAGCCAGCCCTGACAACCCCATTAAAACCCACTTTGAGGTCCCGACTCACAGTTTGAGAACCACTGCTCTAGTATGACCTCCTATATAACGCAGGCCAAAAAACCACACTCAACAAGTTCTTCATGAAGCTCATAACTTATTTTCAGATACATCAGATCTTTTAGAAAAATATCCAGTCTTGATTTAAAGACTTCAGGTGATGGAGAATTTACTATGTCTCTAGGTAAGTTGTTTCAATGGTTGTTACCCCCAGTGTTAAAAATATGCACCTTATGTCTAGTTTGAATTTGCCTAGCTGAAGCATCCAAACAATTACTGTATATACTCATTCAGAAGCCAAATATTTTTGGTAAAAAAGTGACGCATCAAAGAGCGGGGGTCGGCTTATAAATGGGTCTACACCAAAATTTGATTATTTTAAACTGTATGGAATCATTGAATCGAATATCTAATACATTGTCATTTTGTTTACCTGGACCATCTGCAGGCATGAAGCCCCTCAGCCACTGGGAGCTGAGGGGCTCCATGCCTGTGAATGTTCCAGGTAAACAAAACGTCCAGGCCTGCTAGCGGCTTACCCTAACGGGCCAGGAGCCAAAGTTTGCCAACCCCTGAAATATAGGGTCATCTTATGAAAGGTTCATGCAGTTTTTGCTATTTTTACCTAACCATATTGGGGGGTCAGCTTATAAACGAACAGGCTAATGAACGAGTATATATGGTATATCTTTTTCTGCAAAATTAAAAAGTCATCTACAATCAGCTATCTTTTTTCCATATTTGTACTTACAGACCATGATCAAGTTATCACTTACCCTTCTCTTGAATAAACTAAATAGATTGGATTGAGCTTCTTAAATCTCTCACTATAAAGACATGTTTTCCAGGATCTGAATAATTTCTTGTCACTCTTTTCTGAACCTTTTTCAATTTTTCAACATCCTTTTGAAAGTGTAGATACCAGAAATAGTCATATTATTCCAATATTGGTCTCACTAATGCCATATACAGAGGTAATGCCCACCCCTGCTCTTTTTTGATGTTCCTCCACTTAAAAATCCAATGAACAGTCATTCCTGAGAGTATGTTCTGCAATGCTTTGTCCAATGTTTTAACTGACTGAAGCAACTGGACTTTCCTTAGGAGATTATTTCACACTGTAAAAAAGTCTTACCATTAAGAAACATTTTACAATATTGATCCTACATTATCTTTTACTTATTATTCTAATTTAATCTTTTATTTTTTTTGTTTCTGTTTTGTCCCTCGTACTCTATTTTCCCCCCACCACTTAGCACACAGTTTTAATTTCTCCTGTTACTGCAATTAACCTCTCTTTAGATGCAAAAGCCTTTTTCATTACTCTTGCTATAAAAAGTGAGCTATTTGCCAGGCACGTTTCCCAAGCTCTCCCAACTCTATTAAAATATGAATTTCTGTATTGCAAAATCCCTGTGATGTATGCTCACAAGGCAAAATGAATTAATACTGGGTTTTTTTCAAGCAGAAAAAATAGTCAACACTGATAATTTTAATGAATATTTAAACAATGCCAATATTAACTGCTCTCTTTCAGAATTGAGCAGTCTATGCATTAGATGAATGTAGCCCTTTTCTTTGTCTGTAAGTCTTCCACACATGGACTTTATTTTTTAAAATGTGTTTGTTATTCAGAATTGTTCAATGGACATTTTATGCTAATACATTTCAGCCTTTGGGTTATCTCAGAACTATTCACTTTGACTTTTCATTTTTCCTTATCAGTTGCGTGTGATTTGTCACCTAAATCCCTGGCTGTTGTTTCTGTTCCATGACTAGATGACTGAATTTTTTATAAACAGAAGGAAAGAAATCAAAGAGATTTCAAGTTGACCTTATCCAAAGTCTATTGAAGTCAGTTGGGAATCTCTCCACTGAGTTCAATGGGCCCCGGATTAGGTAAACAAATACTTCTGCATGAACTGTCACAAGGAAACATATTTGCATATGTATTTACAGGACAAGCTCCAAGTTTGAGTTTCAGATTTGGGGTAAAAATTTCAAAAGAGTCTTAGTGGGTTAGGACCTTAAACTACATTTTCCAAAGTGACTAAGGCCCAGATTTGTAAGGGTATTCAAGTGTTGCTATGCTCAGTGTTACAACATTTAACTGATTCAGGAGCTTAAATCTCATTTTCAAAAGTCATTTAGGCACTTAGGAACCAAAATCACATCAACTGTGGACGGAATTTACTATTTAAAAATCTGGCCTTTAGGCATTTAGCCTAAATTCTATTGAATTTCAATGAGCTTCGCAGACGGGGTGTAGTGGGATTTTCAAAAAGCCCTAGGGGCTTAACAACCCATGTGGACATTTTCTAAACAAAAATTTTCATTTTCTGGTTCATAATGACTTTGTTTTGAAATGGCAGACTTTGGCTAAAAATAAATAAATAAATAAAGATTAAAATGCCAATAAAATATTTAGACCAATCTATTTTTTCCAGATTATTGGTTGGTGAAAATTTCAAGGTTTTGACTTTTTCTTTCAGGACTGGACAAAATGTCAAAATCTCAAAAACTTTTGCACAAGGGGAAAACCGTATCCCACCTAACTCTGCTGAAAACATCTAGTTTGGTTCTATTCAGGATTTATGTTTGGATTCTGCTTTTGGACCTTGTACCATGATCTCCTGGCACCCGTACAGGGGTCTGTATTAGCAAATCCTGATGAGGAATCTGGAGTTTGGGTGCTGCTGCGCTACTTCCTATTTTTCATTGAAAAAGTTCTCCCAGTCATAAAAATAATACAACGTATTCAATAATATCGTTTGCTAATGTGTTATGGTGTATGTCTGACATTCTTAATTAATTAGTCATGATTTCTTATTAGGTCACTACTCACTAAGTGGTGTCATGTGAATGAGAAAAAGAAATTGTGCTAGGCAAAGACATAGTGAGTTCATTAGAAAAGTATGTAATGGCTGTACTGCAATTAATGAAGTGTTAGAGTTAATCCATTGCCATCTGTCTTTATTTTACTAAGCCACACAACTGCAGACCATAGTTGCAAGAAAAATACCGACATGTTTCAATCAGAGATAGAAGAATACTGCTGAACAGAATTTGCGAACATTTGTGCAAGTTCCGAACATCTGTTCACTTTGACCATGTTCATACCCCCTTTTTATTCACTGTTCATGAACACACCCACACCAATGAGTTTTTGTTCAAAAATGTTTGAAGAGTGTTTGTTTTTCATACAAATACCTATATGCAAAGAGAGGTACACCTCTACCTCAATATAACGCAACCCGATATAACACAAATTCGGATATAACGCAGTAAAGCAGCGCTCTGGGGAGGCAGGGCTGCGCACTCTGGTGGATCAAAGCAAGTTCTATAGAATGCGGTTTCATCTATAACGCAGTAAGATTTTTTGGCTCCTGAGGACAGCGTTATATCGAGGTAGAGGTGTATTCATCTTCTTTTGTTTATAAAGCTTTAGTCTTCCAGCTGGGGATCAGTAAAAATGCCATGTAACTTTACTGACCAGTTACACACCATGAATAATGAACAGTGAACAGTTAAAAAGAGGGATTTTCAAAGGCACCTAACTGAGTTAGGTGCAGGAATCCAATTGACTCAGTTGTTTTTGATTGGAAGTCAGAAAAAGTGACTAACATTGTTCAGTACATTACTCAGAATAAATAATTGGATCACCTCTAGTTCTGAGTTTTGATCAGAGTGTATTTGTATTCTAGTGTCCAGTTTTGATCAGAGCTAAAGATGGAATATATTTTGACAATCATATAAGGGCTCAATTATGGCTGGTCCTATGTGGGTGTGCGAGATGGGGGAGAAGATATTGTGCTTTGCCCAGTATAATTTCCATTTTTCAGTTGCATGCTAACAGTGAGTAGTGAATTGTGACTCGTTATTTAATAATATCTATGTTAGACATAATAGCAAATAAATACCATAGAAAACTATAATATTGAATATGCTGTGTAATTTTTAGAAATGAGAGAAACTGTTTGTTGAAAAATATGAAGTAGCATAGCTTTCTCCCCCATCTGGCACACCCATACAGGACCAGCCACAAGTGTCTACACTGGCAAAATGCATTGATGACACCAACCTTTTCAAATGATCTGTGAAGCTCTCCGTATATGCCAGCAATGCTGCTTGGGGATGCATATGCTGTTGCCAGTATCTTGAGCATCTCTGAAGCCACAGGAGACATTCCAGCTGTTTCTGCTTCCTCTCTCCCTGAGGAATGAATTTCCTGTCTGTGTCAGCTGCCCATCTTGTATCTGATATAGCTGTAATCCAATAATATGTGCCTTTGCATGACTACTTATTCAAATAAATCATTCTTTTAAAATGAAAATGTTTCTTATTTTAGCCTTATCCTGGAGGTTTGACTACTTGATCCCATAATTTCTCAGGGTAGAAAACTCATTTGAATATCTTAACAGTTTGCTACTGTGTTGACACAATATGACATTAAAATGGAGAAGAGTGGAAGCAGCAGGTCAGAGAACACCTAAAGAAGAGCGTGGAAAAACATTGACCTTCATGAGTATTTATTCCAGTCAGTAAAACTGTCTAAATGTAACACTAACTATTTTATTACCAAATGTATTGTAATAAACAAAAATTCAATATTCTTGTTTTGCTACACCTATTGGTTTGAAGCATCTTGAAAGATGATGTTCTCTGTGTCCAGAAATATATAATGTAGTTTTTCAAGGTACACAGTGCAGTTTGCCAAATAGATTTTGACAGTGATGCTCCATCAATATTTTACCGAGAATGAAAAATGAACATCGTCTCCATTTTCTTTATATTCTCTGGAACCTAGCAACCTTTTGCTATGCTCCCAGGGAAAACTTAGTGCTTCTGAAATGATACAGGATTTCATGCAACCCTTCAAAAAGGCTTCAATCCCACATGTCCATTATTTTTAATTTACTGTTTTAAGGGGAGCTCTTCAGGGAGTCCATATCTCGTACGTTTTTTAGTTGTATACATAGCAAAGCAGCACCTTTGCTCTATAGGTATCCGTGCCTGCAGTGATTTGCATTTTGATTCAGAGTTCAACCTGTCAGTGAAAATGAAGGTTGCATTCAAAATAGCAAAAAGCTATATCTTCCCACGCACTACCTGGCTAAACATATAATAAAAAGCTAACATTTTAATCAGGGAGCTGAATGAATCCTCTGAATCCACTTGTACATGCTATAATTTACAAAATATTATCATAAAGGTGTATTTTGAGTTAATTTCATATTTCTTCATGGTACTGAACAGACCACTCTGGGGAATGAAGCCCTCTCTCTAATCGCAGAGGCCCAAATTCTCCCACCCTTACTCACATTGTGTAGTACCTTATTCCATGGTTCATCTCTTTGGCAGTAGTCGTCATAAGGTAGGCAGATCCTGGCTCTCTACAGTGTCTATAGCATGGTAATGGCAATACAGTCTTCCTTTCCCACCCGCACGTCTCCACCTTGGTTTGGAGGGAACACCACAAGGAATAAGTTAGTATTTCTATATCCATAGCAATTCAGTCCTTGGCTTTTCTGTTCATATCACCAACAAGTGTGCCAACCAGATGATGGATTTTTGTGATGTAAACTCTTCTCCATGAGGAAAGAATTGAATTGAAACCACTATCTCATTTCAGACAGATCACTAAATAGTCTTGGATGTTTGATCATTACTGGCCTTGATAAGATTTACATTAGCAATCATTAATTATATTCATTTTTTAATTTCAGTTTCAGTTTGCCCTTTTTCTGTTTCCTGTTAAAGTATTTTCTCAAATGGGGCATGTAGGGGCTCTTATGGCAGCAAAGGAAACAATCCAGATTTTATAAAGTTTAAGTGAGACCAACACTGCAATGGTGCATAAAGCATCTCAGATCATTCCCCATAGTCACTGCATGGTCACATGCTCAGAATTTCAGAATTCATAGAAGTTACTGACACACACAGAGGTGGGATTGCTGGGCCGGTGATCAGCATTAAGGTAGGGTGTAGAAGCTGTCAGGGGAAAGGAAGTAGTGGAGAACCCACATTGGGAGGTGCCAGATATTTAGCAAGCTAATAATATTGATATCTGGATAAAAATCTTGTTTTATAGTCAGCTGGTACATCCAAACTACTGTACTCTTTCAGGACTGTCCAAATAAACCAGAACATCTGTTTAGCCTATGGATTTCCCCAGGTTTCATGTTCCAGTGGTAAAGATCCTACTGCATGCTATTGATCTGATAGGTGCCTAATAATAAAGTTTATTGTATTGGTAGATGTGCCTTTATTCTCTTATGAGTATCAGAAGCACAATATCCAGCTACATAAATACATGCATCATGGCACACCCAGGGAAAACTGGCTGCTGCACATTTTGATTTTACAAGATGCAGAGCACTGCACATCCCTGTATCTGAGGGCAGAGCTAAGCCCTTAGAACAGCTGAATTGTGTCTTTGTACAACAGGGAATTTGATAATTGGGCAGATGAAGCATGAAGGAATGAGGCTAGAGTGCTGGTGGCAGAAATTCCAGGCTGAATTCAGCAAATCACAGCATGAAGATTTTTTACAAACATATGTCAGGGCTGCAATGGTGGTGAAGAAACTTTTTTTTTCTCCACTGTAGCATCATTCAAGATCCAGTCTTGTGGCAGCATGCTGCACTACAGATAAGCAGGAGTATGGCTGTATGGCTGCAGAGGAGGGCATCATTGTGTGATATGTGCCTCTCCTTGTTTCTACTCAGCTCTAACCCAGGTCTGTTCAAATCCCATATGAAACTTACCAGGGATTTCTCAGACATGACAAAGGGTCAGAGATATCTCCTGGTTGCCATGAATGGCTTCACAAGATTAATGTGCTATAAGTTCCTGTGCTACTTGCCAGAGGCAGACAAAACAGCTGTAATATCCATGCTGCCATTACATTCAAGCCTCTTATTTGATCATGCATGGGAAAAGTTTATTATTGACATAGTAAGGCATTTTGAAACAGTGCCAGCAGATGGCTGTTATGTTCTTACTGTAATTGATTACCTCAGCAAGTGCACAGAAGTATCCTTTACCACCCAGGTTTCTTCAGCAATTGTAGGAGGTTTGTGTTAGCAATTGTCATGCATGAAGGAAACCCTGAAGAATTAGTCTCTGACAGCTCAGTTCACACAAATGGACTTTGAAGAATTTCTGAAGAAATATTAAGAACAGACCTTCTTCCATTTCTCGTCCTTAGGCCAATGAGGAAATTGAATATTTTAACAGAGCTTTGAAAGATTGTTTGCAAATTATTGACCTAGAAAGCAAGCTCTGGAAACCATTGGCTATAGACACTTTCAGAATTAATGAGAAATTCTGCAGAATTGCTGCATATGACAACCATGCTAGCATCTGGCACAGTCACACAAAAAGAAACTTATACTGGAGCCATGTAATGGACTGTAATTATAATTACAGGGTGAAATCTTGGCCCCGTTGAAGTCAGTGGGAATTTGCCATTGACTTCAAGGGAGCCAGGATTTTATCCATAGTATATAGGCGAGAGTGACATATATATGTTAGGTTAATGTGGCTATGCTAGATGCTGCATGCACCGGGCACTTATGGGAGATGCATCATGGGGCAGTGTTACACTGGAGCAGTAATTGTTTTCCCACATCATGGCTTCACCTGTAGCTTTTTTAAGCCACTCTTACACGTCCTACCACAATTTGTGAAGAGTGATTTTCACAGGTCATGATGACATGCTGTTTTCACTTCTTTGTTGCACTGAAACTTTTGGGGAATATCTGCGCGCTTCATGCTGGTTTACATGGAAGCAGATATGACCCATAGTGAAATAATCTGAGAGTGTAATTAGAAAAGTACATAGTCATTGTAAAAATGACTTAGGGCTTTTCTACACTGACTTGCTTGTTTATTTATTTATTTTTGCACTAGTGAAACACCCTAGGATAGATGTACTGTTTCGTAAAAAGAGATTTGCTTTGGAATGTCTTACCCAGGTGCAAGTCACTTTTTACAGTGATGTAATACATGGACGCTGGTACAAAAGCAGCTATACCAGTACAACTTTCCTCCTTCCCCAAAACAAACACACAGAGACACACATAGATAATCCCTGAATACATGCCTCTGTTGGTCTTGCACTCCCCCTGACATTCACCTAAGTTAGCAGTCACTTTAGTCACTAGATCAAGTGTCTAATGCAATATAAAATGCTTTGAGCAATATTTCTGTTTAGAAAAATTATAGAAAACATTTATATTTGTTTTGCAGAATGCAAAGTTGTTAAAGTGAGTGATGGAACATTTTCTGCCAATGGCAAAGCTGACATTATGAAATTCTCTGTCATATGAACATCAGTTTGTTTTTAGTAATATAAAGAGTATTAAGGTCACATTCCACACATTCTGCAACTAGCTTTGTACCACAAGTCTTTATAGAGTAAAGGAAGATGACAAAGTTCCCTGACTCCAATGCTTGGGGCATTGTACTCATGGGGATGCCATGTTGTCTTAAAAGTGTCATTTTGTTCCTTGATACCTGCTATAAATATGTATCATTTACATACGTGCACAATGCGAGGGAATGACGTTGCCTTCTACTGGAAAGATCCTGTACATAAGATTACTTTTGTGAATAAATGATATATTGTGTAACAAGTCTCAGCACACTCCTTTAATTTATAGTTAAGAAGGCATACAAGTCCCATGTTTCAGGGCCTACACTAACCTCTCACAGAGTTTCAGAGGAAGGCTACCAGAATAGCTGGACCACTGGTACCACAATTCCTCAATGTGTAAAATTTGTCTTACTTATCAATGAGCTGCAACACAAATTTATAGACTGAAACATTACACGTTTTTAGATGTATGACCCAAAAGATGCAGGGTCAAGTAAAGGTCTGGCCACACGTGGGGTTTACTGCCTTCTGTAGGATGCTGAGCACCCTCAACTCCCATTGGTATCACATGGCACTGAGGGAGCTCAGCACTGCCTCAGAGGCACGTAACACCTTGAAGGATCAGGCAGTGATGGATGAACAGCAAATGGTTTGGAACTTAGAATGACCACCAAATAGTTTGGATGCGTATCTCAATCTTCAGAGTAACAACCTCCTAGGACTGCATAACTGGGCTGTAAATCTTGCTAAATTTCCAACCCTCCCACTTCCAGTCCCAGTTTTAAATATGACAAAAAAATAAAATAAAATAAAGCCTCTCTCTTGATATTATAGCACATCCAGCTATGACTCTGGAAGTGAAAAGAACACAGTAAATAAACAACTAACCTCCTTTAAATTTACTTGGACCTTTCAAACCTGAGCAAAGGTTCAGTTCAAGTATGGTTCTAAACAAGCTGAAGGTTCAGGGAGATTCCTTTTGTTATTCAGCCATCCCCAGTATCAATAACAGTTATCCTGGCTATGATGTTATGCATTTTAAAAAAATGAATATCAGCTAACTAGCTGGGATGCCAGACAGATGCTTTTGCTGGCCAATCTTGCATTTTTTGACCCCACACTCTGCTGATGTGGCAAATATCAACACTAGTTTCTACAACAGCTTCACTCTTCTGTCATCTTAATCCTGTAGTCTCCTGTCTATTTAAGATATAAACAACATTTAAAAATAACGATATCACATTTTTCACCACTATATAAGATACAAAGACAGTTAAATAGTTGCAGTAATACAGTGCTCTGTTAGCTTTTGACATTTGTAAGCAGGGGTTGGTGGAAGAGAAGCAGAAAGGAATCTGTAAGATTTGCAAGAAATCAAGCAAATGTGCATTACAGACAGAAATGGCCCTGAGCCAAAATTCCAGTGATCAAATCCTGGCCCCATTGAAGTAAATGGAAAACTCCCATTTACTTCAACAGGGCCAGGATTTTATCCCAGATGTGAATACCCCAGAATTAGAACTTTGGGGAAGTTCAGATATGAGTTGGATCAAATTCAAATCAGATCTTCACAGCTGATCTCTTACTGCCTGTCATGGGTTTAACCAAAACAAATTCAGTTTAAAGCTTCTGATTCATCTCTAATAATCTGTTTTGGGACTAGGCAAACCAGCTGGAATAAACCAAGGTCCTTTCCTGTCCCAAACCTCCCTCTGAATTCAAACCAAACCTATTCTGAGGTTATGAAATGTTAGCATGAATGCTTTTACACAGCTATTCCAACCAAACTAGAACTAGAAGTTCCAAAATACCATGAGAAAAACCTGTTTTTGCAATTTTTCTGTTCAGTTGCAGAAGTCAGAAAGCATAATTTTAGGAGACTTCCAAGCCAATTTTGCTAACTTCTGATGCCCAGTTCTGATCTCATTTACACAAGTTTTCCACTGGTGCGGCTCCATTAATTTCAACAGAACTATTCCTGATTTACAGCAAAGTGAAGTCAGAATGAGGCTTAAGAGTCCCAGGTAGTTAAAATAATGCATCTGAATTTCTGGATGCTACACTAAAGGCAAAATGTAAAAGTTTTGAGTTTCACTGAGTTTGAGTTTCTCTGAATATTATACTTATCAAAGAGGTATTGAGAACAAAGATTTCTGTTTTGTGATTTTCACAAACAAATATTTTTCATGATTCTTTATTTGCTTCAAGTAGCATTTTCACACATTTTTGCAAATATCTTCATATGTGCTGTTTTTCACTAAATATTGTGATACAGCATGGCCAGAGGGCAGCAGGAGAGTGTTAGAAGGGAGCCTTATTCCCTGTAAGGGGAAGAAAGTTTGCTATAGATTAACTAGAGCACCTGAAGCCAATTAGAGCACCTGCAGTCAGTCACATGATAAAACCCCCCTGCTTCAATCAGACAGTGTGGGAGTTGCAGCAGAAAGGATTGGTATTGGAGCAGAGAACAGTTTGAAGAGAAGCAGAGGAAAGTTTGGAGGAGTGCTGTGGTGGGCTAAGAAGTCCAAGACCCTAAGTAAGGGGCACCTGGCTTGTGTAGAGGGAGGGTAGGAAGCCCCCCCACAAGCTGAAGGGCAGGAGACAGAAGTAGCCCAGGGGAAGGAACTGCCAGTTCAAGTGGTTTATCACTATCCTCAGGGCTCCTGGGCTGGGACCTGGAGTAGAGGGTGGGCCCAGGTCCCTCCTTCTCCACTCCCCTCCTCAAGGACACTAGTGGGGCAATTAATATTTCAATTCAGGGGCAAGAAATGGTGCCCTGAAACCCCCCCCCCCAAAGAAGAGAAAGAGCGAGACCCATCATAATAGTGCCGGCAATTTGCCACAATATCTACATCCAATAAATATTACTGAAGATAAAGATAAGCTTTACAAATGGATACAAACTCTCCCTTTAAATTAATGGAATCATCTTAAAATTAATGATAATAGGGTTCTAAGATTGCCATTTATTAACTAATATTAAGGAAATGCATCTTCATATTATATCTTTAATGAATAGGGCCCTTTCCTCCTTACAGATAGCTCAGCTCAGAGAATGAGCCTTGTCTCTTACATTTTTGGTGGGCTGCTATAAATAAGATATCTACATGTAAGAATTATGGGACTGATCAGCCGCCTCTGGTCTAGCCTCTTTGTGACACTATGTTTTGTATAGAGAAATTCCCAACTGAAGCAGATCCCATGTAGCTTATTAATATTATTATTTAACATTTATTTTGCAGTAGTGCCTGAAGGCTGCAACCAGGTTGGACCCATTGTACTAAGTTTCTGTACAAACATAGAAATAAAAGTCTGTTTCCAAAAAGACTTATAGCCTTAAAAACCAGGCTAATGTCTGGATGAGACAAACAAGCAGGCCAGGCTGGGGTGGAGAGATGGGATAACACACAAATATAATAGGACAACCTCCTCATTCAGAAGGTAAGAGAGGAGCCTTGCACTCCAGAAATTAGGGCCAATGGAGTAACCTCTAGGGAGGGGGGCTGTTTCTGTCTGGGTAACTTAGAGCAGCTCTGGGGCTCCCAGCTACCCCTGCAAAAAATTAGGTTACGTTTGAGGAGAACTGTTTGACACTTTTAAGATCTATCTACTTCTCTTTCTAATTCATCTCCCACCTTCATATCTATATAAAGAGCTATTTATCAATATTAACATTGCTAACTGCAGTGCTCATTATAATATTAACAGCAACATTTTTGTATTTAGTGTTTGAAAATCTTCAATAAGAGATGGCGTCTATAGAATGCTTTGTCCCTGGCAGATATATGGTTTACTGTCGGGGTGCCTATACAATAGGGCCCATTCAGCAGGAACTAGTTTATTACTTTGGGAATTAATCTGGAAAGCCTCAGTGGACATGTGTAACAAAGAAGGATTGATCAAAAAATAGAGAGAGCAGTCATTTATTTACTGATGTGGCCTGGATCAGAGAAGCACACCAATGGGTTATTTCAACAAGCCTGCTTTATTGTGTTTGCACTAACAAGATTTCTATGACATTTCAGAGGGGGGGAACATGGCAAAGGTTCAGTAAAGTTCCTTGGCCTTTAGTGTTAATTTTCACCAACTTCCTCCAGGCAAAAGAGATCTGCTGACTGATACAATCTGTATAATGTATGTTACCGCTGCAGGAACTGTTTTACTGGGAGTCTGGAAGGAACTCATGCAGCCTATGCAGAGTTTATAACTGACCCCATTTGTAAGGAACCCCTGTGCAGGGTTTGTAATTGAATTAGTATAGTTTACCCCCTATTGGTCATTGCCCATCAGGGATCTCCCATACCAGCTATTTAATAACTCAGCAAGTGCCACCCAGCATCTGCTCCACACTCACTAGGCATAGACATGGTTTGACTGCTCTCTCCCCACGCCTGGAGTGGTACCTGGGCTGCTGGTTCTGGAACCATTGTCAAATCTGATGGTCTTTATTCTTCTCCAGATTTAACTTTGTTTTGATGTACCATCCAGGAACCCAGAATGGCAAGCCCAATTAACGTGTAAGAGGGAATACCTAGGAGAAAGAGCTCAAGTTTAAGTCCATTCTACAATCCTCAAACCTTGTAATGTTGTCAGTGCCCTAGTACATAGGTATTTGCTGCCCCTCATTCGATTCTTATTATCTAATGACCCATTTGTGGCATGTTGTCTCACAATGCCACATAATGACCAACCTTCTAACCCTGATACAAGATCTGTACTTTAAGGGCCATATCTATGTTCCACAAAGTCACCTGCAGCTTGAAGTATTTACATTTATTTCTTCACACAATGCACAGTCAACCTGTGGAACTCTTTGCCAAAGGATGTTGTGAAGGCCAAGACTATAACAGAGTTAAAAAAAAAAAGAAGTAGATACATTCATGGAGGATAGGTCCATGACAAAATATTGTATAACATTTAGACTGACCTTAGCAGGATTAGGCACACAATGATAATAGGTATCAGCTCATCAACACCAGCACACCCACCAATTCTACAGTGATAGATCTGCTATGGGTGGAAGTGAAGCGGTGGGAGTCTTTGCAGAAAAACGGGGGGTATAAATGCCATCAGAGACAAGAACATAAGCACAGGATCCAGAGAGAAAACACAACAAAAGTCAGGCATTTCAAGAGAGAGGCACATAGCTTGGTGGCAGGACAGATGCAGATCACTGAAAACCAGGTGTAACCTACTTGTATGCTGCAGAATGTGCTGATTGAAATCTCAGAGTAGGGAGTAAGTCTCTCCCACTGCTTCATTGCATAGTTCATCAACTGAAGTTTGGAAGAGCTTAAGCCCCAGAGCCCAAGGACTCTCAGCTCAATACCTGTGAACTTTAGGAAGTTTGACAAAGTGCAGCTGAGGCAATCTGGCTAGCACTGTGAGCAGTGAAAGTGTTTAACGGGCCCAATTTTGCTTATTTTACCCTTTCAAAATGTTGTCCTTTATAAATAGTATCCTTCTAATATTCTATTTGTTATATTCACGGCAAACTCAGACATTAGATTAAAACTAGGGCTGTCGATTAATTGCAGTTAACTCAAAAAATTAATCATGATTAATTTTTTTAATTGCGATTAATTACAGTTTTCATCGTACTGTTAAGCAATAGAATACCAAGTGAAATGTATTAAATATTTTTGGATGTTTTTCTAAATTTTCAAATATATTGATTTCAATTACAACACAGTATACAAAATGTGCAGTGCTCACTTTATATTATTTTTATTACTAATATTTGCATTCTAAAAAATGATAAACAAAAGAAATAGTCTTTTTCAATTCACCTCATACAAGTATTGAAGTCCATTCGCTTTATCATGAAAGAGCAACTTACAAATGTAGATTTTTTTTGTTACATAACTGCACTCAAAACCAAAACAATGTAAAACTTGAGAGCCTACAAGTCCACTCAGCCGTACTTCTTGTTCAGCCAATCGCTAAGACAAACAAGTCTGTTTACATTTATGGGACATAATGTTGCCTGCTTATTATTCACAATGTCACCTGAAAGTGAGAAGGTGTTCGCATGGCACTGTTGTAGCCGCACTGCAAGATATTTACATGCTAGACACGCTAAAGATTCATATTCCCTTCATGCTTCAACCACCATTCCAGAGGATGTGTCCATGCTGATGACGCTTGTTTAAAAAAAAAAGAAGTGTTAATTAAATTTGTGACTGAACTCCTTGGGGAGAATTGTTTGTCATCTACTCTGTTTTACCTGCATTCTTCCATATATTTCATGTATAGCAGGCTCGGATGATGACCCAGTACATGTTGTTCCTTTTAAGAACGCTTTTACTGCACATTTGACAAAATGCAAAGAAGGTACTAATGTTAGATTTCTAAAGACAGCTACAGCACTCAACCCAAGGTTTAAGAATCTGAAGTGCCTTCCAATATCTGAGAGGGACGAGGTGTAGCGCATGCTTTCAGAAGTCTTAAATGAGCAAAAGTCCAATGTGGAAACTACAGAACCCAAACCATGAAAAAAAGAAAATCAACCTTCTGCTGGTGGCATCTGACTAAGATAATAAAAATGAACATGCATCAGTCCGCACTGCTTTGGATCTTTATTGAGCAGAACCTGTCTTGTGGAATGGTGGTTGAAGCATGAAGGGACATATGAATCTTTAGGGCATTTGGCATGTAAATATCTTGTGACGCTAGCTACAACAGTGCCATGTGAATGCCTGTTCGCACTTTCAAGTGACATTGTAAACAAGAACCAGGTAGCATTATCTCTTGCAAATGTAAACAAACTTGATTGGCTGAAGAAGTAGGACTGAGTGAACTTGTAGGCTCTAAAGTTTTACATTGTTTTATTTTTGAATGAAGGGTTTTTTTTTTACATAATTCTATATTTGTAAATTCAACGTTCACGATAAAGAGATTGCACTACAGTTCTTGCAATGGAGGAATTGAAAAATACTATTTCTTTAAAAAACAAAAGTGCACATATTTATAATAAAAATAAATATCAAGTGAGCACTGCACACTTTGTATTCTGTGTTGTAATTGAAATCAATATATTTGAAAATGTAGAAAACATCCAAAAATATTTAAATAAATGGTATTCTATTATTGTTTAACAGTGCTATTAATAATGATTAATTTTTTTAATTGCTTGACAGACCTAATTAAAACATCAAATACTGCTACTGGAGGGGTGCAATGTAACACTACTTTACTTCTTCAAATTCAGAACAATAACACCCAGGAACCAAAAAACAGAGAGGCACAGCTCACCACACATTACTGTAGGCGGGCTCTCAGCAGACTGTCTCTGCTCCCACACGCCTCTTGTCTTTAAGCAGGACCAGGAAATGTCTTGCAAATTAAAGTGATAGCTTGCAGGGGCGGCTCTACGTTTTTGGCCGCCCCAAGCAGTCATGCGCGGGAGGCGCCCCGGAGCCGCGGGAGCAGCGGACCTCCCACGGGCATGACTGCAGAGGGACCGCTGGTCCCGCGTGGCTCGGCTGGACCTCCCGCGGCTGCGGACGGCTCGCGGGTCCGGCGGCTCCGCTTGAGCTGCCGCAGTCATGCCTGCGGGAGGTCCAGCCGACCCGCGGGACAAGCGCCCCCTCCGCAGTCATGCCTGTGGCAGGTCCAGTCGTCCCGGGGCTCCGGTGGACCTCCCGCAGGTAGGACTGCGGCAGGTCCGCCGGCACAGCCTGCCGCCCCCCCCAGCCGCAGGGGACGCCCCCTAGATTTTGCCGCCCTAGGCACCAGCTTGTTTTGCTGGTGCCTAGAGCTGCCCCTGATAGCTTGTAATGTTGTCAGTTTTCAATACGCCACAATACTAAGTCACTTTTAGACATTCAGCCTTCTCTAACTTGAACATGGCCCAGTTCCACTTTAGAATAATTTAAACACGAGGAATTCATTATACAATGTGAAATGGTGGTTGTGAATGGTGCAAGGGTTAGCATGTAAGCAGAGTTATACAGTGCCCCTTCTAACAGCATACATCAGTTTTGCCTGAGAGAAAAGTAGGATCAGTGGGGGAAGGGTAAAAGGGTTCATAACCTATTTCATTAATTTTGAGTTGCAAGTTAGATTCAGCAAGTTCACACAGCATTTTGTTAGCTTTTCACATTTGTATGAACCAAGTTTTGTTCATATGAACCTTTGTGAAAAGTAGCAAAGAGTCCTGTGGCACCTTATAGACTAACAGACGTATTGGAGCATGAGCTCTCGTGGGTGAATACCCACTTCGTTGGATGTATGTGAAAAAAGTGAATTTCAGGCCTGTAGCCAAGATTAATTAAATCAAGAACTTAAGTCCCTAACTTACCAACATTATTTTTTTATGGTGGAAACAGTAGTGTGAGGTAGTTGGGTCACCCAATCAGGTGACAGAACAAAGCAATATTACTCTGATGACAAATCACAGAGCTCTACGGGTGAACTTCACCCATGTGCAGAGGGCCAGAACTGGGCTTGTGTAGCACTTAAGTCCACTCAAACCCTAATTGCTGATCCTCTGCCTGTGCCTAATAACGAATTCCAAGTATTAAAGAATTGGCTGAATACTCATGATGCACTGTTCACAAACTGTCTATCCATAGCTCTGATATGTTCATTAAAACTGTACAAAAGTATAAATAAAGAATGATTTTTAGTAAATGTAGTGATCTGATCATGAATATTTTGAAAACAGAAAACGGCTAAATTTGTGACAAATTGTTTGCAGTGAATAGTTCTAATAATTACAACGTGTTCATTATTTTATTTTTAATATCAGCCACCTACAATACTGTGACTAGGACCCAAGATACACAGGATTTTTACAATGGCATAATACCATTATATATATAGTTTCATTAAAGGCACGACAGCATGTTGTATATGTAATTGGAGACGAAGGCTCATAAATTAAACCCTGGAAAGAAATCTTACATGCTGTGTGACTGGCTAGTTTTAACCTTTGATGTAACTTACATTTTGGTTTTGTAATTACAATAATTAGATTAATTAATAAATGTTCATTTGAAAAGTACTCATGCAGCATCGATGCTTAGTATGGTTACTGCCATTACAAACAATATCAGACTCTATCTACTATTAATTTCGTAGCATCATTCTAGGTTTATAAACAGAATATAGAAGTCCCTTATCTTTCTGTTGTACTTTAGGAAACAGAACTAATATTTATGCCAAATAAATACCAAGGGTCAGGTCATCCCCATGAACATTAAAACTTGTGGGAGGCGACTTTGGGGGAGAAAATTTCCACAAGGATCCCCCCATGGAGCTCCTCCAACACTGTCTGCTTCTCCCCTCCATGGAAAAGGCTACAGGGCTCCTAGATACCTCCACATTGAATCTGGCTCCTGATGCTTCCCACCCACTCCCCAGTCCCTGACTCCTTAGCAACTTAGCCATTACAGCAGCACCACCTGACGCTGTCCCCAGCTATCAGTGTCCCCAGGACCACCAAGTGGGAAAGACAATACAGTCGGGAAGGGCCGGTGCAAGGATATTTTGTGCCCTAGGCAAAATTTCCACTATGTGCCCCCAGCCCCCACCCCTCTCCTTCCCTCCCCCTCAGAGCATCGCTTTTTATAAACTTTCAAAAGTCTGGAGTTCCGTCCGCTGGCCCCGCTCAGCCCACTGTCAGCCCGCTGCCAGCTGAGTGAACAGAACCAGAGGCCGGCAGCGGGCTCAGTGGCAGCCGGGACCCGCAGCCTGCCATTAAAAAAAAATTGGCTCAGGTGCCACCTTTGGCATGTGTGCCATATGTTGAGGACCCCTGTTCTAGTGTATACAGTGTATACTGTGTGTACTGTACTTTATGGTAATTTTCACTATATGTGATTTTCCTCTTATGCGCTGACCTTAGAACCTAACCCCTGCATAAGATGTGACTCCACTGTAGTGTAAAAAAAGGTTTTGGGCACTGCTTTTTGGCACCCCCAAATCTTGGCGCCCTAGGTGGCTGCCTAGTTCACCTTGTGGTTACACCGGCCCTGCAGTCAGGGTTGTATTTCTTTTTCCAAGAATTCTCCAGGTAGCCATAAAGGAGCAATGTTCTGCCACCTGGCTCTATCCCCAGCCTGACCACTCGCTCCCTGACCGAACCAGTCTCCTCCCCTTACCAATGCCTGGACCCTGTATGCTTTGAGAGGCAACCACAAGCTACAGATGTAGTGGAGCTATGCCGCAGCAGCAGCTTAGCCCCTCCCACTCAGAAGGGGGAAATCTAGATGTATGAAGGTCCCCTTCCATAATCAGATCAGGGGAGTTATGATCCAGCCCTGCAGTGTGAAAACTCATATCTGCTTCACTAAGAAGTGTCTGGTGCATATTTCAGTTATGTTGTTCCTTAAATAAATCACAAAAAAGCCTTTCTAGAACAAGCATAACTGTCAGGAGTTATTTTTTTTTGCTGGTATGACATTGCTGTGTGATATATACTTTCCCTTCCTTACTGGACTGTAAACCATCTTAGATGATAGCACTTACAGTACAGCTACACAGGGATAACAGACCCGTGGTATAATTGCAGCTGGCCTGGGCTTGCAGGGCTCGGGCTGCGGGGCTAACAATTGCTGTGTAGATATTTGGGCTAGGGCTGGAGCCTGAGCTCTGGGACCCTTCACCCTCACAGGGTCCCAGAGTTTGACTCCAGCCTGAGCCTGAACATCTACACAGCAATTTTTCAGCCCCGCAGCCCGAGCCCTGTGAGCTGGTGTCAGCTGACCCAGGCCAGTCACAGGTTTTTTATACCTGTGTAGATGTACCCTTAGAGGGGATTCAGAGCCATGCCTGACTTTAAGAGGTGCCCTGGAGATTGCTGAGCTTTTCTTTATTTACAGTGAAGGAAAGAAGTGTCTGGAAAGCAGCACTTGAAAATCTAAAGGGACAAGCAGTCTGTTTCACACCACTGCCATAAGCTGTTTCCTCTCCTGTGGAGCCGAGATCACCTAGTGAGCCTAAAGAACAACACTCTGTTCACGCTCCTTGGGCTGAAGCTCCACATTTGTCACTGAGAGTATACCAGAAAATTCGTCTGCTTCCAGCCTCTGCCTCCAAACTGTCTTTCACCAGTGCTTACTCTTGTACATTGGCAGGAGGCTCCATAGGCCTCTGAGCATGTGGTCACTTGATACTAATCAACAGAAATGTTAGGTGAGGCTGAGCTGCCTTCTGGAGTTTTCAGCCAGCCTTTCATTCCAGGGCTATTAGTCCCTTTGTCTCTGCTAGGAAACGTAGTTGTGATCATTTTTCCCAATCAAGTAGGTTGACATGCTGTTGTCCGGCCTTTGTAGCTAAGTACAAGTCAGGCTCAGCATCATGTTGTCATTAAACTACACCGGGACAGTCTCTCTCCATGATGCTGACACAATACTGAACATGGTTTAGTTTGTCAGCTCTCTTCATTGTTGTCCAAAATGCTATTTAAATAGTCTTGTCTTCACTGCTAAAAAAGTACATTTTTTTTAACCTTGAGGTAATTAGAGCTTGTGATCTATCCCTGAAAAACAGGACAGTTCTACTAGGAGATAAACTAGGTGAGGTCATCCCCAGGCAGGGATAAAGTGCTAACCTTGTGGTAAAATTAAAATGCCTTGTTGTCACTGTGTTTTTACCTTGGGGTAGCTCACATGTGTTAGTTACTACGAGGTAACAAAAACACATCTTTTTAGCAGTGAAGACAAGGTCTTAGGGTACGTCTACACTACCCGCCGGATCGGTAGGTAGTGATCGATCTATTGGGGATTGATTTATCGCGTCTAGTGTAGATGCAATAAAATTGATCCCTGATCGTTCTATGGTCGACTCTGGAACTCCACCGCAGCGAGAGGTGGAAGCAGAGTCGATGGGGGAGTGGCAGTGGTCGACTCACCGACATCCCCACGGCCAGGTAAATCACCTAAGATATGTTGACTTCAGCTACGCTATTTGCGTAGCTGAAGTTGCATATCTTAGGTTGACCCCTGCTCCCAGTGTAGACCAGGCCTTAGTCTCTACTGTTCGAGGTCATGACACCACTCTGGTAAAAACGCCTGAGTTCTGTCAACACTACAGCCTCCATGGTTAAACTTCCACCACTGGAAGTATGTTGGTCCAGCATTACAGATCCTAATTTTCCTAGCGTTGCCAAAACCTACACTACCCTAGAAAATTAGGTCTGCATAACTATATTGCTCAAGGAAAATCCACATTCCTGAGCAATGTAGTTAAGCTGACCTAAGTCTCTGTTTAAGCAGTATTAGGTTGACAGATGAATTCTTCCATTGACCTAGCTACCACCTCTTGAGGAGGTGGATTATCTACACCGATGGGAAAAGCCCTCCTGTCAGTGTGGGTAGGGTCTACACTGAAGCCCTACTGGGGTACAGCCACAGTGACACAGCTCTGTTGCTGTAACGTTTTAAGTGTAGACAAGCCCAAAGTGTTCACAGCATTTTAGGATACAAAGACGAGAGGCTGTGTGGTCCAGGGAATAGGGCCCTGGACTGGGACTCAGGTTGTATTCCTGGCTTTGCTACTGAGCTGCTGGGTGACTTTGGGCAAGTCTCTGTGCCTCTATTTTTTCCTCCTACTCTTTAGAGCAGGAATAGTCTCCTACTGAATGTTTGTACAGTGCTTAGCACAATTTGACCCCCTGTATTGGGAAGTCTACATCTATCATAATATTTATCATACCACCATACTAAATAATTAAGAAGACGGTGATGATACAGTGTGCCAGAAACCTGAAGGCACCCTGGAGGATAAAAGGAGGTATATGAAGATGGATGTTCAGACAGTGCCCACTTTATTTTTATTTACATCTTCCAGCTCTCTGATATGAAAGTTACATGAACTTGCTCTTTTCTATGCTTTGGTAGAGTAGATGTAATTAGGTTTCAGGGAATTTGAATGTACAAAGGTCTAACTTACTGCTACTGCATTTTAAACATCACCTCTGAATTTGACCCAGGACAGATAGTGGTAGTCACACCTGGAACATTTTCTAGCATGGAAGTATTATCAGGAAGTTATTCATTACCATTCAAAAGCAGAATGTATTACAATGAATCAAATATTTTTTCATTAAAATTTGTAAAAACAGAAAACATGCTTTCTTTCTTCATCATGTATCCAGGTCTGATTTTTCCCTCTGTTCTATATCTTGAAGACAAGATAAGTAGACCAAGAGTGAGCACATTCCATTATCACCTAGTGAAATTAATTTTTGCTGAGGACCATTAAAAGTTATTCATTTCCACATATATTCAGAATGAGAGACAGGACTGACAAATTAAAGTGACTTCTACATGCATTTGGAAAAATCTGTTTGAAGTATCCATTTTTGACCTTGCATTTATTGCTGCTTTCACCAGTCTTCATAAATCTTGTGTTAATAGCTTGCTGACATCTGCACCAGGGGATAATTAGAAGATCATCAGGTTCATGGTGGTGACAACTGTCTGATGTCTCTTTATGTGTTGTTTCCGGGTAACAAGTCAAAGGTCTAGGACTGCTGTAACTTTTTGAAACAATTATTCTATCCTTGATATTATCCTAGCACTTAAAGAAGGGTCAACATTTTACCAAGACAGATATGAAGGTTGAAATTCCGAGTGAAGTCAGTTCAACTCTATGTATTCCATATTGTGCAAACACCTAACAAAGAGCTTAGAGAAAGATCTCTTCTGCACCACACTGAGCTGGGCTCCATCAACTTGGCTTCCATTTCCACTCAGAAGTACCATGACAAAAATAGCCTCCGAAGAGGAATGCAGTAAAGACCAGACTGTGTGACTCTACCACATATTTAGTGGTACTTTAATTTTGATTGGACTGTTTGAGAAGTAATGAAACTATTTAGCATGACTATTTAGAAGAATTTGGCCCAAAATGTCTTTATGACCATACTCTGGGCTTATTTGAACACAGTTTGTATATCTCCAAGTTGGGCCATCAGAAAGAATTTGTTAAAAAATATCCAATTCTTCATAAATGGTGCACTTTGGAAAACTTAATAAAGTCAAATGGCAATTGTGTAGAGTTAAGTTAGGATATGGAGTCTGTTTAAAGCTTTCTGGCTGCACTCCAAAATCCCTTGAGTAGCCTCCGGTCCTAAAGGTCTGGCAGTCTGGGATAGTGCTTTCTCACATGCATCTCTTATGATAGTTTATATTTGTCTGGCCTTTGAGAAAACACATTGTTCCCTGACAAACCCCAAAGCATGTAAGGCATTTGGGAATATATTCGAAAGTTTTGGATGTAAAAAGAAAAACAAATGTATTTAATTTGATAAAATGTTAGAGCTTTGTCACAAGGCACTGTGTTTTCAAGGATTCAAGGCACTGTGTTTTCAAAGATTAAGCTACTGACTTTACTACTGGATGCAAAGACTCGCAGCTCATCTGCACAAAAATTCTCCCAGGGCTCTCTCTTTTCAAGGCCTCTTTCATCTCATTTTGCAGATTGTTTCTCTCTATTGTTGGCCGCAATCTGGTCTTCTTCCACTATCCCATCTTCCCTACATGATTCCTCATTCCAGAATACAGAATGGACCAAGCTCTGGGGATGAATGAAGAAGGTTGTGTAGTGAATGAGACTGTCTGTAGGTCACTTAAAGTGTTCTACAGACAACTCAATATATCAGAGTTCCTGTGGAAAAATGGTATGTTATCATGTAACTAACAATGATATCGTAGTGCATATAAACAAAGGGAATTAATTCTGGCATTTCCTAACTTCAGAGAGCTTGACTTTGCAACCATAATGTTCTTTAACAGTTTTTTGGGCTGTCAGTGCGATTAATTGTGCTGTTAAACAATAATGGAATACCATTTATTTAAAAATTTGTGGATGTTTTCTACATTTTCAAAAATATTAATTTCAGTTATAACACAGAATAGAATAGAATCATAGAAGATAAGGGTTGGAAGAGGTCTCATGAGGTCATCTAGTCCAACCCCCTGCTCAAAGCAGGACCAACACCAACTAAATCATCCCAGCCAGGGCTTTGTCAAGCTGAGCTTTAAAAACCTCTAAGGATGGAGATTCCACCACCTCCCTAGGTAATCCATTCCAGTGCTTCACCACACTCCCAGTGAAATAGTGTTTCCTAATATCCAACCTAGACCTCCCACATTGCAATTTGAGACCATTGCTCCTTGTTCTGTCATCTGCCACACTGAGAATAGCTGAGCTCTATCCTCTTTGGAACCTCCTTCACGTAGTTGAAGTCTGCTATCAAATCCTCCCTCACCTCTTCTCTTCTGTAGACTAAATAAGCCCAGTTCCCTCAGCTTCTCCTCGTAAGTCATGTGCCCCAGCCCTCTGATCACTGTTGTTGCCCTCCGCTGGACTCTCTCCAATTTGTCTACATCCTTTCTGTAGGGGGTGGGGTGTCCCACAACTGGAAGCAATACTCCAGATGTGGCCTCACCAGTGCCAAATAGAGGGGAATAATCACTTCCCTTGATCTGCTGGCAATGCTCCTACTAATGCAGCCCAATATGCTGTTAGCCTTCTTGGGAAGAAGGGCACACTGCTGACTCATATCCAGCCTCTCATCCATTGAAATCCCTAGGTCCTTATCTGCAGAACTGCCACTTAGCCAGTCAGTCCCCAGCCTATAGCAGTGCATGCGATTCTTCCATCCTAAGCGCAGGACTCTGCACTTGTCCTTGTTGAACCTCATCAGATTTCTTTTGGTCCAATCCTCCAATTTGTCTAGGTCACTCTGGACCTATCCCTACCTTCCAGTGTATCTACCTCTTCCCCCAGCTTAGTGTCATCTGTGAACTTGCTGTGGGTGCAATTCATCCCATCATCCAGATCATTAATAAAGATGTTGAACAAAACCAGCCCAAGGACCGAACCCTGGGGCACTCTGCTTGATACCAGCTGCCAACTAGACATCGAGCTGTTGATCACTACCCATTGAGACTAACAATCTAGCCAGCTTTCTATCCACCTTATAGTCCATTCATCCAATCCATACTTTAACTTGCTGGCAAGAATTCTGTGGGAGACTAACAAAAGCTTTGATAAAGTCAAGGTATATCACGTCCACTGCTTTCCCCATATTCACAGAGCCAGTTATTTCATTATAGAAGGCAATCAGATTGGTCAGGCATGATGAATCCATGTGGACTATTCCTGATCACCTTCCTCTCCTCCAAGTGCTTCAAAATGGTTTCCTTGAGGACCTGCTCCATAATTTTTCCAGGGACTGGGGTATAGTTCTCCAGATTCTTCTTCTTCCCTTTTTAAAAGATGGGACACTATATTTGCCCTTTTCCAATCATCCAGGGCCTCCCCCAGTCACCACTAGTTTGCAGAGCCCTTGGCCATTATCTTTCACATCACATCCGCTAATTCCCTCAGCACCCTCAGATGGATTAGATCTGGCCCCATGGACTTGTGCATGTCCAGCTTTTCTAAATAGTCCTTAACCTGTTCTTTCACCACTGAGGGCTGCTCACCTCCTCCCCATTCTGTGTTGCCCAGGACAGCAGTGTGGGAGCGGACCTTGTCTCTGAAGACAAGGCCTTATACACTATATAAAGTGTATATTGCTCACTTTATATTTATTTTTATTGCAAATATTTGCACTGTAAAAAAAGAGAAATAGTATTTTTCAATTCACCTCATACAAGTACTGTAGTGCAATCTCTTTATCATGAAAGTTGAACTTACAAATGTAGATTTATGTACAAAAAATAACTGAACTGAAAAATAAAACAATGTAAAACTTTAGAGCCTACAAGTCCACTCAGTCCTACTTCAGCCAATTGCTCAGACAAACAAATTGGTTACAATTTGCAGGAGATAATGCTGCCCACTTCTTGTTTACAATGTCACCTGAAAGTGAGAACAGGCATTTGCATGACACTGTTGTAGCCAGCGTCGCAAGATATTTACATGCTAAAGATTCATATGTCCCTCCATCTTCAACTACCTTTCCATAGGACATGCATCCATGCCGATGATGGGTTCTGCTTAATAACGATCCAAAGCAGAGCGGATCAATGCATGTTCATTTCCATCATCTGAGTCAGATGCCACCAGCAGAAGGTTGATTTTCTTTTTCGGTGGTTCAGTTCGGTAGTTTCTGCATCTGAGTGTTGCTCTTTTATGACTTCTGAAAGCATGCTCCACACCTCGTCCATCTCAGATTTTGGAAGGCACCTCTCATTCTTAAACCTTGGGTCAAGTTCTATAGCTATTTTTAGAAATTTCACATTGGTATCATCTTTGCATTTTGTCAAACCTTCTGTGAAAGCGTTCTTAAAACAAACATGTCTGGGAACATGTCACCTCAGGACGAAATGCAGAGACAAAATTTCTTGATACTTTAAACGACTGCTTCTTGGAGCAACTGGTACAGGAACCCACAAGGGGAGAGGCAACTCTCAATTTAGTCCTGAGTGGAACACAGGAGCTGATCCAAGAGGTAACTATAACAGGACTGCTTGGAAATAGTGACCATAATGTAATAACATTTAACATCTCTGTGGTGGGAAGAACACCTCAACAGCCCAACACTGTGGCATTTAATTTCAGAAAGGGGAAGTATGAAAAAAATAAGGGGGTTAGTTAAACAGAAATTAAAAGGTACAGTGACTAAAGTGAAATCCCTGGAAGCTGCATAGACTCTTTTTAAAGACACCATACTAGAGGGCCAACTTAAATGTATACCCCAAATTAAGAAACACAGTAAAAGAACTAAAAAAGAGCCAAAGTGGCTTAACAACCATGTAAAAGAAGCAGTGAAAGATAAAAAGGTATCTTTTAAAAAGTGGAAGTCAAATCCTAGTAAGGTAAGTAGAAAGGAACATAAATACTGCCAAATTAAGTGTAAAAATGTAATAAGAAAAGTCAAAGAGGAGTTTGAAGAACTGCTAGCCAAAAACTCAAAAGGTAATTAAAAAAATTTTTTTTAAGTATTTCAGAAGCATGAAGCCTGCTAAACAACCAGGACGATCAAGATACAAAGGGAGCGCTTAAACACGATAAAGTCATTGCGGAGAAACTAAATGGATTCTTTGCTTCAGTCTTTATGGCTGAGGATGTTAGGGAGATTCCCAAACCTGAGCCAGCTTTTGTAGGTGACAAATCAGAGGAATTGTCACAGACTGAAGTGTCACTAGAGAAGATTTTGGAATTAATTGATAAACTTAACATTAACAAGTCACCGGGACCAGATGGCATTCACCCAAGAGTTCTGAAAGCACTCAAATGTGAAGTTGCAGAACTATTAACTATGGTTTGTAACCTGTCCTTTAAATCGGCTTCTGTACCCAACGACTGGAAGATAGCTAATGTAACGCCAATATTTAAAAAGGCCTTTAGAGGTGATCCCAGCAATTATAGACCGGTAAGTCTAACATCAGTACTGGGCAAATTAGTTGAAACAATCGTAAAGAATAACATTGTCAGACACATAGAAGAACATATATTGCTGGGCAAAAGTCAACATGGTTTCTGTAAAGGGAAATCATGTCTTACTAATCTATTAGAGTTCTCTGAAGGGGCCAACAAACATGTGGACAAGGGGGACCCAGTGGACACAGTGTACTTAGATTTCCAGAAAGCCTTTGATAAGGTCCCTCACCAAAGGCTTTTACATAAATTAAATTATCATGGGATAAGAGGGAAGGTCCTTTCATGGATTGAGAATTGGTTAAAAGACAGGGAACAATGGGTAGGAATTAATGGTAAATTCTCAGAATGGAGAGGGGTAACAAGTGGTGTCCCCCAAGGGTCAGTCCTAGGACCAATCCTATTGAACTTATTCATATATGATCTGGAGAAAGAAGTAAAAAGTGAGGTGGCAAAGTTTGCAGATAATACTAAACTGCTTAAGATAGTTAAGACCAAAGCAGACTGTGAAGAATTTAAAAAAGATCTCACAAAACTAAGTGATTGGGCAACAAAATGGCAAATGAAATTTAATGTGGATAAATGTAAAGTAATGCACATTGGAAGAAATAACCCCAACTATGCATACAATATGATGGGGGCTAATTTAGCTACAATTAATCAGGAAAAGATCTTGGAGTCATCGTGGATAGTTCTCTGAAGATGTCCATGCAGTGTACAGTGGAGGTCAAAAAAGCAAACAAGATGTTAGGAATCATTAAAAAGGAGATAGAAAATAAGATTGCCCTTATATATATTGCCCTTATTGCCCTTATATAAATCCATAGTATGTCCACATCTTGACTACTGTGTACAGATATGGTCTCCTCATCTCAGAAAAGATATACTGGCATTAGAAAAGGTTCAGAAAAGGGCAACGAAAATGATTAGGGGTTTGGAATGGGTCCCATATGAGGAGACATTAAAGAGGCTAGGACTTTTCAGCTTGGAAAAGAGGAGACTAAGGGGGGATATGATAGAGGTATATAAAATCATGAGTGATGTAGAGAAAGTAAATAAGGAAAAGTTATTTACTTGTTCCCATAATACAAGAACTAGGGGCCATCAAATGAAATTAATGGGCACAGGTTTAAAACAAATAAAAGGAAGTTCTTCACACAGCGCACAGTCAACTTGTGGAACTCCTTGCCTGAGGAGGTTGTGAAGGCTAGGACTATAACAGCATTTAAAAGAGAACTGGATAAATTCATGGAGGTTAAGTCCGTTAATTGATATTAGACAGGATGGGTAAGGAAGGGTGTCCCTAGCCTCTGTTTGTCAGAGGGTGGAGATGGATGGCAGGAGAGAGATCACTTGATCATTACCTGTTGGGTTCACTCCCTCTGGGGCACCTGGCATTGGCCACTGTCATAGACAGGATAATGGGCTAGATGGACCTTTGGTCTGACCCAGTACGCTGTTCTTATGTCATCATCCGAGACTAATATAACGTGAAATGTATGGCAGAATGTGGGTAAAACAAAGCCGAAGACATATAGTTCTCCCCCAAGGAGTTCAGTCACAAATTTAATTAATGCATTATTTTTTAATGAGCATCATCAGCATGGAAGCGTGTCCTCTGGAATGGTGGCTGAAGCATGGGGGGGGAGGGAGGCATATGAATGTTTAGCATATCTGGCATCATAAATACCTTGCAATGCCAGCTATAAAAGTGCCAAGCAAACACCTGTTCTCACTTTCAGGTGACAGTGTAAATAAGAAGCAGGCAGCAGCATCGCCTGTAAATGTAAACAAACTTGTTTGTCTTAGCGATTGGCTGAATGAGAAGTAGGACTGAGTGGACTTGTAGGCTCTAAAGTTTTACATTGTTTTGTTTTTGACTGCAGTTATGTAACAAAAAAAATCTACATTTGTAAGTTGCATTTTCATAAAAAGATTGTACTACAATAAGGTGAATTGAAAAATATTTCTTTTATCATTTTTACAGTGCAAATATTTGTAATACAAATATTATAAAGTGAGCCTTTGTATTCTGCATTGTAATAGAAATCAATATATTTGAAAATGTAGAAAAATATCCAAAAATATTTAATATATTTCAATTGGTATTCTATTGTTTAACAGTGCAATTAATTGTGATTAATTTTTTTAATTGTTATTAATTTTTTTGAGTTAATCATGTGAGTTAACTGCGATTAATTTACAGCCCTAGTTCTAACACATATATTTATATCATGCTCATCATCACTTACTGTAATAATATGTGATACATTTTCCTCTCTGTTATGGTACTGTAAATCCAGAATAACTTCATTGACTTCACTCTGTATTTACATAAGTATAAATTAAATGAAAACTTTGCTCAAAATACAGATGTGGGGGTTTTCTTGCAGATAACCTCATAAAGCTTCTCTATAATAGCATCTATATTAAAAATATTCTAACCATGAACTTATTGCTCACGTGTAAACAATCCACTATATGAAAGACAGAACTCTGAGACTCTGCCTACATTAGTCTAAAAGATGTACAGTCATTCGTACATACTTGTAATCAACAGAATTCAGTATGAGACCAGAAAACAAAGAGAAAACATACTGTAGAGGGAAAAAAGTACTATCATATTGTTATTAAACTCATTCTGACAGTACAGACCTACTGATTACTGATTCCATGAATCTGCTCCCATGAACATCAGTGTGAATTTTGACCGTGGCTTCAATGACAGCAGACCTAGACCCTATGTATAATTCAAATTTTGGAGAGATATTTTCTCTCTTCCTGTTTAATGGATTTTTTAACTTAGTAGTAGTAGTAGTACTGGTCTCAACTAGGAGGTTACAAACAAAACCCAGGCCTTTTCGCTGGCATTTCATGAAAAGGTTGGCCTGCAGATGGTAATAATTTGATGGCTTTACATGTTAACAGGTCTAGAGGAACTTTCACACAGCTATAACTTGGTACAGGCTGATAGCCGTTGCCAAGGGGATAGATGTCTGGTGTAATGATAGCTGATAACAGCCTTTTCAGTTGCTCTACAAAGAGAAGAAAAAGTGAGGTAGAAACAAAGAGAAGGTGAATTGAAACCAATTTCCTCTCAGCCCTATATCCCCCTCCTCCGTGCCAAGAAGTTAATGACGTGTGTAACAAGGTTGGGACTCACCACCTCAGAGCCTCCCACCGGTGACTCCGGGAATTAGCTCAGTCCAGTGGAGCGCCCTCTCCTGGTGGTGTCCCACCCATTGTCTCGCCCTTGGTTGGCGTCTGAGCCCGCATCGCTCTCCAGCTCGCTGTCCCAAGTGCTAGTCTCCCTGCTCTGGAGACAGACCTTCCCCCTCAAAGGCCTGGGACAAACTGACTCTCCTTTCCCTGAGCAACCTTTTTATAGGGCTGAGCCTGGCCCTGATTGGCTGTCTCCAATCTGGGCTCTGATTGGCTCCCAATAAGCCCTTTTCTTATTGGCTGTTCATCTGCACAGGCTCACTGGTCTGCTGCAGCCTAAATTCTCAGGGAGTGGGGCAGCTGCCCCACTACAACGTGATATAGCAATAGCAAGCCAAATAGTGAATAGCCAGTGACATGCACACAATGCTTTAGTTACTTGGGGAAACCATGTAACGCTTACATCTTGAAAGTGCACAACTCAATAAAAATGATGCTGCACAGGCGAAAACTAAAAGCGCTCTGGATGTATCCATTCCATTAATTTTACGACAGTGTGTTTAGAAAATAGTAATGTAATCACTTAGAGTGCGGGGAGGATGAAAGTCATCCCTAGAGTAATTATGTTGAAATTAAAGAAGTTGCACAAGGGAAGAAGGGTGCATGGGGGCTCTTGCAGGATATTGAAGGCAAATGGCCAAGGTGACTGTTGGGTCATGTTTTCTCTCTTTTGACAGCTGTTCTTCGAAAAATGAAATTTTATTTGCTGCTCACTCACTCAAGCCACTGAATGGCTTGTTTTTTGGCAGCAGCTGAGCAGAGAGGTGTCCCTTTACCAGCCTAACTTTTATTACATAATCCATTCCCAGTGAGCATTGAGAGCGATGGGTAAAGAGCCTATTAAACAGAAAGAAAGGTACAGTGAACTGCCAAATCCATCCGGGGTTTGTTTTCAGATAGTGCTGGGATGTTTACACAATAGATACGATGTAATGTTCAATTGCATTGTATAAGGAGGTCAACACTGAGAGAAGATTTGATCTTCTGTAACTGCCTTTTTTGCCATACTTTACGGACCATCTAGTTCTGTTTATGGAGCATTAAAAGCATTGTTAGAGACTGACTGCACTGCAGCAGTTATCAAGTCCGACCAGGTGTTGTGTTACAATATGGTAGTGCCTCAAACCATGTTTGATGTTACTGACAGCGGAGGATGGAAGCATATTATAGACCTGTAATGATGGTACAGCCCTGTAGAGTACGTCTACACTGCACACATCAGTGAGCATCCCAGCTGGGGTTGAAGACTCTGGCTTGCGCTACCATGCTAAAAATAAATGTGTAGACGGCACTTTGAAGTTGTAGCTCAGGCTGGAGCATGGGCTCCGAAGCTGACCCCCTTCCCTAGGTTCCAGAGGCTGAGCTCCAGACCAAGTGGCAATGTCTACACAGCTATTTTTAGTGTGGTCATGCAAGCACCGCAAACCCTAGTCTGTAGACCTGGGCTGGGAGTCTTGCTGATGTGGGCTGTGTAGGCATACCCATAAGACTGTGGGCCATATTTAAAATAAAGGCTGTGCACTGATTTTTTTTTTATCGTAATGTCAGTAATGTTCACTGAACCTGTGTTTTCTTAAATGAACTGTGTATCAGATGGACCGTAGCAAAATATAGAGAAAACTCAATAGGCTTAAAACACCTTTACATCTATACAAACTTTAGTAGTATCCATTGAACAATAAAAATTAATTCTACCCACCACATCCTCAGATATGGGAGTTTTGTCCCGTATAACATACGAAAAATTCAGAGTTTCATTTTCTGTACTGTGTTCTGACTTACCATACAAACTAATGGGACAAAATGTTCCATCTGTGTTGTAAACTCATCTGGATATGGTAATAAACCTATTTCTCCCTACTCCAGTGATTCCCAGCCTTTTTCGAATGGAGCTTCCTGCTGTATAACATTTGCCACCATCTTCCTGTCGGCTTTCTCTCTCTCCTGTCCTTATCGTCCTCCATTTTCTACGTTTTTATTTTTGCTTTCCAGCTGTTCTTCATTTTCACCCTCTCGTTTTAGGGTTTGTCCCCCCATGCTGTTCTCGACTCAGCGGAAGGCCACATACTCTTTGGGGTGGTGGGTGCCCAGGGGTGGATCAGTTGGCTAGGTCAGATACTGTTGTAACTGAGCTGAGTGCTCTGGGAGTGGAAGAGAGAAGCTAGGGCCAGAAAGTTGCTGCTTGAGCCTCTGAGTCTGTAACAACCTGTGGCCATCTTGAAGTGGGGCTAGTATGGGAGAAGGGATGAAAGGCTGGTGATTTTTAAGGAGCCACCCACAACTTTACTCACAGTCCTGGGCATATATATCATTGAGCAGCAGGAAAGATCTGGGTTTATGCAACTTTCTCCACCCCCATGTTCTTTTCTGTCTGGTGCCCCCTTTTTACAGTTCCTCATTTTTGGGCACCCTGGTAGTTCTCTATTTTTCCAGGAGGTGGACCTACCAATCATTATAAAACTGGTTGATTAACTGGCTTTTATGTATTAAATAATGACCTTAAATTACCATGTTGTCCAGATTATCCTTTTCAGAGAATGGGGCTTGAGGAAGGAAATCTCCATGAGGATTAGCTCACAGATTTCCTCCTCTATCATGCCTTTCGAGAGACAGCCAGCCCGCCCCCTAACCTGAAGCAAATACTCAATAGCAACTACACACCACACCACAGAAACACTAACCCAGGAACCAATCCCTGTAACAAACCCCACTGCCTTCTCTGTCCCCATATCTACTCTAGCGACACCTTCATAGGACCCAGCCATACTACCACACCATTAACTTGCACGTCTACTAATGTAATATATGCCATCATGTGCCAGGTATGCCCCTCTGCCATGTACATTAGCCAAACCAGACAGTCTCTATGTAAAAGGATAAATGGACACAAATCAGACATCAGGAATGGTAACATACAAAAGCCAGTAGGAGAACACTTCAATCTCCTTGGACACTCAATAACAGATTTAAAAATAGCCATACTTCAACAAAAAAACTTCAAAAATAGACTTCAAAGAGAAACGGCTGAGCTACAATTCATTTGCAAACTTAACACCATCAATTTGGGCTTAATATGGACTGGGTGTGGCTGGCTCACTACAAAAGCAATTTCCCCTCTTTTAGTATTGACACCTCCTCATCAATTATTGGGACTGGACTGCATCCACCCTGACTAAATTGGCCTTCAACATTGGTTCTCCACTTGTAAGGTAACTCCCTTCTCTTCATGTGCTAATATATATTTATGCCTGTATCTGTAATTTTCACTCCATGCATCTGAAGAAGTGAGGTTTTTTACCCATGAAAGCTTAAGCCCAAATAAATCTGTTAGTCTTTCAGGTGCTACCAGACTCCTCATTCCTTTTGAGAGAGTGGGGTTCACTCCTCACCAGGATAAACTGTGGAGCATGCTTCCAAATGTTGTAGATAAGGATTTGGAAGACCCATAAGAGACCAGGGCCAACCACATGGAGACCTGTGCCTTCTTGGCAGTATGGCTCCTGTGCAGCCATGTTATCAGGACTTGCCTGGTCAGTGTAGCTATTGAGACCTAGGGAGAATGGGGCTGGATGCTTTGTGGAAAAAATAATACAGAGTAGGGCTACATTATCTTTGGTGCTTATCCTCTGTGGGACTCAATGTCCTCTCTAGAGGGCTGTACTCTGCAAATCTTCCCACTGGCCCACCTAGTCTCTATTCCTTTCCCTGTTCAGACCTCTGATCCATGCAGAAGTCTCAGTGGGAACTGAAGGAAGGATTGGGAGGGAAGTGGTTGACCCACTCACCAAGCAGGTTGGGAAGGATTCATGTGCAGAATGTCTCGGTGGATTAGGGACAATGGGGATTAGGGATTAAAGGCCTGATGCTGAAGCTCGCAAGGATCCTCCCCTGCCTCAAGACACTACACCTGCTATGGATGATGCTGAACAATAGGCAGCTACATGTCCACTTGTGGAACAAAGTCAGTTCACTCCTGTTCCTCAGCAATGGACTGCCACAAGGCTAGTACTCGCACCAACTGTCTTCAATGTCTACATAGAATCATAGAATTTAAGATCAGAAGGGACCATTATGATCATCTAGTCTGACCTCCCACAAGATGCAGGCCACAAAAGCTGACCCACCCACTCCTGAAATAATTCTCTCCCTTGACTCAGCTGTTGAAGTCCCCAAATCCTGATTTAAAGACTTCAAGTAGCAGATAATCCTCCAGCAAGTGACCCCTGCCCCATGCTGCGGAGGAAGGCGAAAAACCTCCAGGGCCACTGCCAATCTACCCTGGAGGAAAATTCCTTTCCGACCCCAAATATGGCGATCAGCTGAACCCCGAGCATGCGGGCAAGACTCTCCAGCCAGACACTCAGGAAAAAGACTTTCAATATCCCAACATTGACCCTCGGTACTAATTACCAGTGGCCGCACGTTATTGACCTATTGACTAAATCACGTTATCCTATCAAACCATTCCCTCCATAAACGTATCAAGCTTAATCTTAAAGCCAGAGAGGTCCTTCGCCCCCACTGTTTCCCTCGGTAGGCTGTTCCAGAATTTCACTCCCCTGATGGTTAGAAACCTTCGTCTAATTTCAAGCCTAAACTTCCCGACTGCCAATTTATATCCATTTGTTCTCGTGTCCACATTAGTACTGAGCTGAAATAATTCCTCTCCCTCCCTGGTATTTATCCCTCTGATATATTTAAAGAGAGCAATCATATCTCCTCTCAACCTTCTTTTGGTTAAGGAAAACAAACCGAGCTCCTCAAGTCTCCTTTCATACGACAGGCTTTCCATTCCTCAGATCATTCTAGTGGCCCTTCTTTGTACCTGTTCCAGTTTGAATTCATCCTTCTTAAACATGGGAGACCAAAACTGCACACAGTACTCCAAATGAGGTCTCACCAACGCCTTGTATAACGGGACTAGCACCTCCTTATCTCTACTAGAAATACCTCGCCTAATGCATCCCAAGACCGCATTAGCTTTTTTAACGGCCACATCACATTGCCAACTCATAGTCATCCTGCGATCAACCAGGACTCCGAGGTCCTTCTCTTCTGTTACTTCCAACTGGTGTGTCCCCAGCTTTTAACTAAAATTCCTGTTAGTCATCCCTAAATGCATAACCTTACACTTCTCACTATTGAACTTCAACCTATTACTAATACTCCAGTTTACAAGGTCATCCAAATCTCCCTGGAGAATATCCCGATCCTTCTCCGAATTGGCAATACCTCCCAACTTCGTGTCATCCGCAAACTTTATCAGCCCACTCCTACTTTTGGTTCCGAGGTCAGTGATAAATAGATTGAATAAGATCGGACCCAAAACCGAACCTTGAGGAACTCCACTAGTGTAAATGGTGAATTCTCTGTGACTTGAAATCTTTAAATCATGATTTGAAGATTTCAGTAACTCAGCCAGAGGTTACGGGTCTCTTACAGGAGTGGGTGGTGAGGTTCTGTGGCCTGCAATGTGCAGGTCAGACGAGATGATCATGACGATCCCTTATGGCCTTAACGTCTCGGGATCTACAGGTTCTTTGCACATCAGTTTAGTTGGCTACTGGGCTCTGGTGTTTCATTTTTATTAAAAGCAAATCTTGTGATCAGTGCACTGTACAGAGCAATAGCAAGGTGCTGTGGACTGGCACAGTACAGCCAAGAATAGAATCCATTATCCAAAGGCTTGAGGGAGCTATTATTTCTGGCTAACAAAGAACAAAACAGTGTTATAAAGTAGCTTACGTTCATGGCTTAACCAACCCAAATAAAAAAAATCAATTTATAGTTTTCTTGAGAATAGCTCTTCTTAAATTCCTTGCAATGGAAGGTTTATACAGTAAAGAACAAATCATCATTATTATTATTATTATTATTATTATTTTTACCAAAGATGATGGTAAAAAACCCAGTGTCGGACACTGGGCAATATTGTGACCTTAAGTCACTGTCCCAGTGGGAGTTCTAGCAAGGATTATGCCTGAAGCTGGCACAGTGATGTCTGGAGTTTCAGGGAGCACAGCTGCTGTGACATGCTTTTCAAGGGAATAGTGTACTCTCCGCTCATTAGTCCTTCCCTGGGCCTAACTCACTACTTGTATTTTTCTTTCCAAATTATCATGAGCAATTGAACTAATCACTTTGGGCTAAAATGAGCCTCAGACTCAGCCCAGTGTAAGGGTGTCATGGACACTGCACTGCTTCAGGAGGAGCCCAGGTAACAGAACTGGTTAAAATTCTGCATTCAAGCCTTTGGCTCTTTTTATGAAACGTGGTTCCTTTTTGAAAATGAGGAACTTTAGCAAAGAGCTTCAATTTCTTCCATAATTTTCTGATAAATTGTCAAAAACTGTAGTTTTGATAGCTCGGTTTGGGGGATCTTGTCGTTTCCCCTTTCCCTATTAAAAAGGGAATAGAATGGCTGATACACACAGAGGGTTTTATTTTTGCTTCACTTTTTCATTTTCTCTTTTTTAAAGTTCATCATTTTGCTACTCTTATTTTCTAAATCTTCTTCATCTTCTGAGAATTTGGATTGGCTAAAAGAAAAAAACGAAAGCGTCGGGGAGCAGAAAGGTTGTCAACATTCATTTTGGTGCAATCAGTGGCAGAAAGCAAAAAGGAAGAGAGGAGAAAGAACATAAAAACGGTTGTACTGGGTCAGACCAATGGTCCATCTAGCCACGAATCCTGTCTTCTGACAGTGGCCAATGCCAGCTTCTTCTTCAAGGGAATGAACAGAACAAGAGTACAGAGAAAAACCCAAACTCCAAACAGGTGAACTTGAAATGAAAAACAAAACAAAGCTATTTTGATAATAGGTATGTAACTGATTGTATTTTCAAATTGCTCCCTTGCTTACATTCTGTTTGCCTAGTTTCAGCCTGCAGCAGAAGCTTCAAATGAGTTAACTCATTTATGATGGAAACACTAGTGAAAGAAGGATGGTCTTTTGGTTAGGGAATTGGCTTGCAGATCTGTTTTCAGTTCCTGGCTCTGCTGCAGAGTCCTATAATCTCTCTGTGCTTCATTCTCCTGCTGTAAAATGGGAATGATACTTCCTTTGTTGGTCTTGTCTATATAGATGGCAAGCTGCTGGGGGCAGGGACTAACTCTGACTAGGCATTTGCGCATTGCCTTGCAAAATGGGCCCCAGATCTTGTTGCCAATAATCTCCAATCTTGGTACTGTAATGCCGGTAATAATGTATTATGAGCAGACACAAAATAGTGAATCTCTAGCATGTGTTTACAACCAAACAGAAATGATTGGAATTAATGTTCCATGAAGTGGGACACATTTCACACAACTTGCTCCTAAGTCACTTGGAGGCATTTGGTTCAACAAAACTGTATTTAGGCAGATACTAATACGGCTTCCATTCAGCACAGAATGCATATTTGGCAGAAATTCCATAAGCAGCTACAGTATGACATTTTGCTTCCAGTTGTGGATTGTCTGCCTCATAGATCGTACAGCCAGAGCTATGAAATTTGTGAGAATGAGGGAACAGCAATCAGACAGCTAGTCTCTCACATTGGGTCCCCGCATTTGAGGAAAGGCTAGTCCCACAGGCTCTTGCTAATGTGCAGACTGCACACGGCAATAGGATTAGCCCAGTTGCTCATTTTTATAATTCAATGAGTTGATCATCGTGGTCTTTTCTTTCTTGATAATCGTTGTCCACGTTTCTGAGGAAATCTAGTAAAGTGAGAAAGAAGCCTCAGCCTAACAGTTATTTATTTCTGCAGAGATAGTGCTTTCTCTGTGTTTTGTATTGAAAGTGCTAAATTAATCATGATCAAGGCAGAATCTTGGACCCTCAGGCATTTATGATGATATGCAAATCTTTCCCTTGACTGCTCCGTAGTTATTGCTAAGCCATTCTTTGTTAGTAGCTCTTTGTTCTGCACTGCATTCAGAGTTTGCTCCTGCTCCCATTGAGTCAAGAGGGCTTTGACTGCAAGGGAAGCAGGATCAGGCCCATAGAAACCCTATTTGATCAGGTTTTCATAGCAAGTTTTAATATGGTGTGTGAGAGGGTTCCCCTTTTCAAAAAGAGGCTCCAAGTTCCCAAAAGCCTTGTACAACCTTTGAAAAGGCAGGAGCTCACTCCTGCATGCAGGTCTAGTCCAATACATTGACTGCAATGGACAGAACCCACAGTGTCATTAAACAACACAATTAACCCCAAAATAATGAAATCAGTCCAAGATGCTCCAAGCTCTAGCTCCATGAGAAGAAAACAGTCTACGCTGCCTTCTACTCCTGGTCCCTTAGTCCCAGATCAGAGCACTACCTTCCCTCTGGGTTCTGTCCAGTTCTTGTGTGCAGTGCAAACCCTTGCTGGCCATGGACCCAGCCTGTTTCCCAGGCCAGCTCTGAGCTCTCACTGTGTCCCTCCCTGCAGCTGTGGCATGTACCTACTCCTGCAGCCTGGGTGGTCTCTGAGTGGCATTTGCTTTCTGCCAGTAGGAAGAGAGCTGGTAGTGAGGGTAATTTTCTTGCTAGTTCTGTGGCCAGCCAAGGCTCTGGGGAATGATGAGGCCAGTTGCTCCTTTCTGGCCTGCCCCTCAACTAACCAGGGCAGGGCTGGTGTCACAGCACTGGTGTTTATGTAGGGGGAGGTGTATTAAACTTCGCTTCTTCCTGAATCTTAGCTTAACTTTTTGCTGAAGCACAAGCCAACGTTCAGTGTCTTTATAACACGTTCCACAGAGTTAAACCTCAGGGCTATTGTCTGGAAAGCCCTGAAAAAAGAAGTTAATAGCTCCCAGTCAATTTCAAGGAGAATACCACGCACATTCTTAAAAACAAACATTTGAGGTACACAAAACACACTCTAGATAGTATAAAACATAGTATTCCACATCCTATCTACAAAGAGTAACTTTTAAACAAAAGCTATCAGACAGAACATTTACTGGTGTTCCCTATCCCTTTTGTTTCTGTTACAAATGTTCAGAAATAGAGTTTCACTATAACATTTTCTATTCTTTAGCAGACGCATCAAAGCACATTCCCCTGTGATCTTCTCTCAGAGATATTTCAGTCTTTACAGTGTGGTCAGAATATGTAGTGTTGTCACCTGAACTCTTCAAAGCTTGAGAAATTCATAGATTCCAAGGCCAGAATGGACCATTGTGATCGTCTAGTCTGAGCTCCTGTATAACACAGGTCACATAGAATTGCCCCAAAATAATTCCTAGAGCATATTTTTTAGAAAAATATCCAATGGCATCAAATGTCAGCATCTCAGTCCTTTTCAAACACTCCAGAACCCTGTCAAACAAGCAATCTGGGGAACTCCATAACTAGTAGCATTCTAGCCTGTGGGTTAATAGCTAACTGGTCCTCTCAGTTGCTGGTGAAACAGAATTCTTTAGCCTGTACAGGGTTTGGGATCAGCATATAAAAGATCCATTCCTTGGATTGCCACAAGGCTCTCACTCTATAGGGCATCATCTCCTCCCCATAAGCCCAGCAAAGTCAGGCAAGAATTCACAAACCCTCACTTCACTGCATGCTGGTCCCTCCCCACTCTTTAACTTAGACAGAATCCCAGTTTAAAGCAGTTAGCTGACAGCTAAATGTAAGTTCCACTGGCTCTGTAGCTTCCAGAAGATGACAAATGTTTCCCGACCCAGGTCCATAAAACACACCATGATGGACTAAATATTATCCTAATGAAGGGCTTCCCTGGTAAATATAGTTAAAATAGCACTCACTTGTATTCAGAGTGGTACAAGGATTGGGACCCAGCCCTCACAGCTGACACATCTCTTGGTCCTGTGTGGATCAGCTGCTGAGTTCACAAGTTTTTTTTTTTAATTTTCAATCCTCTATTTGTAACCTATCCTCCCCCACCCCACTGCCCTTTTTCTCTCTGATTGGCTTAACTCTCAGAGGGTGACTAGGGTGTGACTTGCTAGGTGGTTTGCCCACTATGAAAACTTCCTATAAAGGCTCAGAACAACTACTGAGCCTATTGGATAACTATCACATCCTGTTCTGGAAGTTTCTGGGTCTTTCTAACTGAATTACTGTGCTCTGCTCCGCAGCATGTGTGCAAAGACACACTATCCAACTAAGATCCATGTCTCCTCCCTACTTTTTCTCTTCCCCCTCCCCGGAGAAATAAAGTAAAATACTGCAGTATAAAGCAATGTGGGTTACACTTACATGTGGCCTGGAAGAGCTCCACATATTGAAACAGTTCAACATGCAAAAAGATTATTATCTCCTGCCAACTCTAAATAGGTTCCGTTTCTTTTTCCTCCATAACTTAGACTCTATAATAAAGTAGTCTCATCTTCTGGTATCTATCCATTTGTGTCTGCCGTATTTTCAGTTATAAGCGGCCTTGTTTAAAAACATGCTGAGATGAAATTTGCAATGCATGTCAGTCCATTAAGATTCTCGTCCTCCTAGTCTACAGAAATTTGGGTCAGGTGTTTTTTCTTGTTGAGTAGATACAAACCCCTTCCCCAACTCTTACATTAGGAGATCTCAATCACAGTTACATAGGTGTATGTCACAGTAATTATTAAAGTCAAAGGATCAACTCCTGGTTCTCTGGTGTAACTAACACTTCAGTCTCCCTGGTCACTCAATAACAGACCTAAAAGTGGCAATTCTTCAACAAAAAACCTTCAAAAACAGATTCCAATGTGAAACTGCAGAACTGGAATTAATTTGCAAACTAGACACCATCAAATTACGTCTGAATAAAGACTGGAAGTGGTTGGGTCATTACAAAACCTAATTTTCCCCATATTAATTTTCCCCAACCGTTACTCACACCTTCTTGTCAACTGTTTGAAATGGGCCAATCTCATTACCACTACAAAAGTGATTTTTCCTCTCTTGGTATCCTACTGTTAATTGAATTGTCTTGTTAGACTCACCTCCCACTTGGTAAGGCAACTCCTATCTTTTCATGTGCTGTGTATTTATACCTGCTACTGTATTTTCCACTGCATTAATCCAATGAAGTGGGTTCTAGTCCACGAAAGCTTATGCCCAAATAAATTTGTTAGTCTTTAAGGTGCCACAAAGACTCCTTGTTGTTTTTGCTGATACAGACTAACACGGCTATCACTCTGAAACCTTACACCAGAATCTGACCATATAGTAGCTGATATTTCTTCTAAGAAGAGAGCAGACTTTTAAACGATGAATTTCACTTGTACATTTGGCTCAATTCTCCCAGCACTAATTCTGCACTGCTTTGTACCTTGAGTAGTCATTAACACCTGCTCAATGTGGGTGTAAATGATGCCATTCTGTTCTCACAGCATTTTACACCCACGTTGCAGAGGTGGCAGTGACAACACATGGTGTAAAGCAGTGCAGAATTATGTCTGTGATCTATAGAATGGCACATCCCCCTAATCTCATGTATTATATTTAAATCTTGTCTCTTAGCACCTCCCTCCATTCCCCCTCACTATAATACCACTCCAGGTAACATTCCCCACTTCCAAGGGTGCGGGGAATATGTGGAAGGAGTAAAATCTGCCAGGAAGACAGCATGGAAATTGTACTTCAGTCTAACATCTGGGGAAGAGATTAGCAGTGGTGCTGGTTCAACTCTGCAAATCTCTGGGCATGTATGCGGAGTGCTTGACCCTCTATATCAGGGTTTCTCAAACTGGGGGTTGGGACCTCTCAGGGGGTCGCGAGGTTATTACATGGGGGGTCGCGAGCTGTCAACCTCCACCCCAACCCCTCTTTCCATTCAGCATTTATAATGGTGTTTAATATATAAAAAAGTGTTTTTAATTTATAAGGGAGAGTCGCACTCAGAGGCTTGCTACGTGAAAGGGGTCACCAGTAAAAAAGTTTGAGAACCACTGCTCTATATACTGTCCTGGACACACCGTCTCTGCTCATCTCTATGGCTTGTTAGCCTACATTGCCACTTGCTACCCATACAACACTCAGTCCTATCTCCTGGCACTGAAGAAGGTGTAACCTGTAGAGTATGCCATAGTTCTGTAATGTAATTTGAGAGCAATCACTAGGGGTGCATGCAACAAAGGGAGTCTGCTCACCAGCTCTTCCCAATTAATGCCCAGTCTCCCCCTGAACAGTCTCACTTATTTTCATATATGCAGGAAGGTTTCCAGTAGCTCGAATGGCAGAGGAGAGAATTCAGTATAAACAATGTTACCTTCCTTTTGGGTTTCCTGGTCCCATCCAGCTGCTGTGCACATGTTTTCTCCTGTCCTCACTATGGAACATCTTGCTCTTTGGCAGGACTTTACTCTTCATTGCCCACACAAGTCAGCATAGTTTTCAAACAAGCCAACAAACACATGAAGATATCACTAGCTGAGAAATGTTTACCCCTGTACTGTGTTTACTCCTGCTAAATAACTGCTAGGTGGAATACAAGTAAAACAGCTTCTTTCATTCCTATCAAATTTAAATCTCAACATTCATGCCACCTTCCTCTCTGTGACAGTGAGTGAATGGTCCTTGTATCACCAGAGAGAGATAACAGTTTTAGCAAATACTAGCAAAAAATGTTTTAAGAAGTCTCTATTCACCTTTAAATCATTTATCTTGTTTGGGCTGACTAATATGTATGTGAGCTGTAGAAATCTACATTTCATTAGTGGTTTTGGGTTGATTTTGGTAAAGTCCAAAAGAGGGGTTTTTTGCTTCAATTTTCTTGCCTGTTTTTTAAAGCTGTGATGTTTTGTTTAAGTTGTTTAAGGGCTCATCATTATCATAAGGCAATAAATGTCTTTGCAGACCAAGGACCTCAGCCTTTATGAGTTATGACAGATGTTTATGCAAAGTAAATACTGAGAACTATATTAAAAAAGAGGAATTGCAAACAAGAAGTTATTTGTGCCAGAGAATGTGTCATTTTAATTTTAATCTATGCACTAAAGGAGATAGACACACTAGAGCAGAGTGTATTCTCAGCCAGCCAGGATGATCAACATTTTTGTGGTTAGTTTCTGATTAGCTGCAGAGGTTTTCACTATATTACTACATGCTTTGAAGAATGTTTTGTTATCCATTGAATGCAGAGAATCCTGCAGCCTTTCCAGGAGTCACATTGGCTGATGGACTCCTTAACAACTTGGTGATAAATAATTTTTCACTTGAACATTTGACTAAAGTTACTTTTGGTGCAGGAAGTAACTGGCCAAACATTGCTTTTAGTTTCACCAGTGTTTATCTATCCTTAGAGAGAGTTATAGTAATTTTCAGAGTTATGAACAGCAGAGTTAGGAACTGGTCAACCACACTCCTCATTAGGAACCAGAACTACATAATCAGGCAGCAGCAGAGACAAAGAAAAGCAAATTTAGCACAGTACTGTGTTAAATGTAAACTACTGAAGGGAAAGGTTTTAAAAAAAAGATTTGACAAGGTAAGAAAACTGTTTCTGTGCTTGTTTCATTTAAATTAAGATGGTTAAAAGCAGCATTTTCCTTCTGCATAGTAAAGTTTCAAAGCTGTATTAAGCCAATATTCAGTTGTAAACTTTTGAAAGAACAACCATAAGGTTTTGTTCAGAGTTACGAACATTTCGGAGTTACAAACAACCTCCATTCCCAAGGTGTTCATAACTCTGAGGTTCTTCTGTACTATGGCTTCAGACCAGTGCAATTGGGAGAAGAATTTGCCCACTGATTCTCCTCCTTTAAAATGATGAGTTATTTTCTAACTGTATACATGGAAAATTAAAGGTATTTCTACAGCATCTGAGCCAGCAGGAAATCCATTCTACTTAGGAAAGTGACTATAAAAAATGGCACCTTCTTACATAGTCTGTGTGTATTCAGAGTCATTATATTATAAAGTCTTTATGGTAAGGACTATGTCTTAGTATTTGTTTGACTAGTACCTATCACAAGGGCTTGACTTTGATTGTGGTCCCCAGGTGCTTATATAATAATAAATATTGAGAACCAACATTTGTTGATCTTAGTGACAAAAAACAGGCTTGTCAGTTTTGTTTACTTCTGCTAGCCCTGGAGACCCAACACAGTTAGGACAGGGAGATGGATTCCATCCTTTCTCTGCACTAAGCCAATTGGTAACTCATTCCCAGTCATTTGCATAACTGCCTTAAAAGCTGTGTGTGTGTGTGTGTGTGTGTGTGTAGGATGGCTGTGCACAGGTATCATTGATACTATAGATATTTGTATTCTTCCTTCAGTTACTGATAACACACTATATAAAAGGTAGATATTAGTCTTAATGTTATTTTCCTTCCTATTTGAGGTTTGGAGGGGTACAGGGAAATAAAAAATAGGAGGAGAGGACCCGCACTCCAGAGACTTCCTATTGAAATGAATGGGAGGTGGGTGGGTGTGCACCAGCACAGAATAAGGATCAGCTCCTAAATGAAGTTGTGTGGTGTTGGATGAAATGTTCCTCCCAGTTTGTAAGAGTTCGGTCAGTGGACTACAGCAGCAGTTTAAATTTCTTTTGTAAATGTACTTGGCCAAATGTTATTGCTCATGAAACGTTTAGCACCAAGGCGGCTGCTCTGATACAAGATATGCACTGGCAGCAGAACTTTAAAGGTTTTAAGGATAATTCACACCCTGTTCCCAGTCAATCTTTGGGATCACTGCTGAGACTGACAATAAGGTGGGCAATTAGTATCGTGTTTATTATGTGGCCATGATTTCAAATGGGCCACTAAAGCAGCATGTACTGTTAGAAGCTTTCTGTCACTGCTAGTAATGGGCCAAAAGCAGAGCCATTCTGTGTGAGAGAGAAACAGAGACAGAGACAGAGAGAGAGGGGTGTGTGTGTGTGTGTTATGGCAAACCCTGCAACCTGCTCATCGGAAGGGCTGGTGTATGTTTTTGAGTAGTTGGGATTTAGAGGCCTACCCTGCTTAGGCACTTTTGAAATTCCCACTAGGCTCCTATCTAGATCTTTAGTCACATAAATACCTTTGTAAATATGGCCCCTAGGCTTTATTTTAATTAGGACTTGGGGTGGCTTATTGCCACTGCTTCTGGTTACTATTCCTGCTATTTCCTGTAAACCCATTGACCAGAGCTCACAGGAGCAAAGGGACCACTTGATAGCTGCATTCCCTCTGCTGCTGTGTTTATATTCTTTTACTCTTTGAAATTGAACTTGGTCTGGCATAATTCAGTGTTATCTTGCTTAGTCCACCTGGTGACACTGCTGACCCTGTGGGGGTTTGAAGTGCCTCTCTGTTCTTCCAATTTTTTCTCTCATAGTGATCTTCTTCACCTACTTTCCTTTACCTTTTTTCCTGGCATGAGGCAGAGGGATAAGGAGAGAGATGCAAATGCTAATCTACAAAATCTCCAGCGATACCCAAGGGAATTGATAATGTGAAGAAATTGTCTCATCCCAGCCCCTTTTGCATCCTCCATTATCTCCAATTGTAAGGGAAGTTATATAGTCAGCAGAAAAATAATATGCTTCTAGATCAATAAGTGAAGGTTCTTCTAAGATTTCTGCAATTCAGTCCTTACAGACAGAATCTGACACCTTGGAATCAAGAGGGGATTAATTTCCACCAACAATCTGGAGCAACATACAAAGCTAGTTAAACAATCTTAGTCAAATTCAGATAAGGTTCTCAAACTGCAAATCTCAAAATGACATTTTTTGCTTGAATACTAATCTAAGACAATACATTAGTACATAGGAGAGCCAGAAAAAAAATAAGTCTAGCATTATTTGCAACCTTGGAAATCTTTACATTCTTAATGATGATGAGCTACGTAGAATCACTTCTGCTGTTTCATTTATTTTACATTGCCTTTTGGGACTGAGATTGGGGCCTATTGCCCCAGGCAGTGGCACAAGGCCCCAGAGGGCCCTGGGGCAAGAGTAAGTTAGAGGCCCCCCTTCCAGATTCCAAAATCAGAAATGTTACTTACCCCCAACGTTATAGCCCCCACAATTCATCCCACTGTCGCTCACATTCCCATTTGCCTGGGTCACCCCAAGCCCTCACCCTGCCCCCCAACACTCCCCACTCACCCCCATAGCTCATTAACAACTCACCTCTCACCCCTAGACCCTTGCTCCCCACTCACCAGCATGCCCCTGCCACAGTACTTCGCTCCCACCCCAGGCTAGGGCAGCTCATCCTGATCCCAGCCATCCAGCGGCTCTGCTTGTCCCCATCGCCAATCCTGCACTGACACAGCACAGGCCAAATTTGGATGCATGGGGTCACAACACCATTCAGGTTTGGCCCAGCTGTCCTTCTTTGTCATGATGGAAAGGAAACCAGGCCAAACCTGAGTGGCGGCACTGTGACACTTCCCCCCGCACCTGGTCACAACGCCAATCAAATTTGGCTTGACTACCCCTCCATCCAGGCCAAATTTGAATAAGTGACTTTGTAACCTCTTGTGCCAAGTGAAATGCCAGAGCACTGCTCATGTGGTTGTGCCTCCATAACCTGATGGGCCGTGGCATGATTGCACTACTGTAACTACGTCATTGGCACTAGGCACTGCTAGAAACAATCCCTGCCCTGCCCAATTTAAATAGGCAAGACAAACAAAATAGAGGAGGGAAAAGAAAATTAGAAAGGTGAAATAACTTGGTCACATAGTAAATTGGCGGCCAAGTCAGACACAGAACTCAGATGTTCTGAGTTCCAGTCCAGTTCTCTGTCCATTGAACTATGCTACCTATTGAATTTGATATTTCAGAATTATCTATTCAAATTTCCTTAGCGCTTATTAGTTCTAAGATACTAGAATAGTTATTGTGACAGCTCTGTAACCCTTTGTGATGGTATTATGATTCAAATATAGGCACTTAAGACGTAATATTTTTTCAGTGATATAGATGTATATCTTCTCTGATGTGAGTAAAGTCACCGTGGCACAAAACGTGATATTGGCTCTACAGGCAGAATTTTAGTCTTTCAGCTTCCATACTTCACTCTGGATCATGGCAAAATTTAGATTAAAAATGACAAAGTATCTGTATTTTATTACTACATTCAAGCCAAAGATTTCTTTTTTTTAATCTTCTCAGTTGCTTAAACTAAGAAGGTGCTTTAGCTGGTGAATTAGAAGAAGCTTTAGCTATTTTGTCTAAGTATAACTTACTAATAATCTATATGCTGTTACACTCTACCCAGAAGTATGGTAAGTGCTTTACATTATATTCATAAAACAAGACACAATCCATTCTGCAAACAGCTTACCATCAATGGAACTACTTGTGGTAGTAGGTACAATATTCAGTAGTATTACATTTAAAACTTGGACTAGACCAGGGGTAGGCAACCTATGGCACGGGTGCCGAAGGCGGCACACGAGCTGATTTTCAGTGGCACTCACAATGCCCGTGTCCTGGCCACCAGTCTGGGGGGCTCTGCATTTTAATTTAATTTTAAATGAAGCTTCTTAAACATTTTAAAAACCTTATTTACTTTACATACAACAATAGTTTAGTTATATATTATAGACTTATAGAAAGAGACCTTCTAAAAACGTTAAAATGTATTACTGGCATGTGAATCCTTAAATTAGAGTGAATAAATGAAGATCCGGCACAACACTTCTGAAAGGTTGACGACCCCTGGACTGGACCCTACAATTAATGGAAAGGTAAAGGCTGAAGGACAAGAGTTCCAGTAATAGGATTGTGCAATTATCAGTTTTGGCATCTGCACACCTTGGGGGTTCCAGTAATGCCTATACATTTTTATTATAGTTTGCTATTCACAGCTGGATGTTCTATACTATGTCATCAGAAGACCTGTCTAATCTTTGTAGTCAGTTTTGCTATTTGATGCTTGTGGAGGATAGAAAGATGGGTCAGACCTTCAGGTTGGAGTCAGCTGGGATGCCTCTAACTTCAATGGAACTATAGTGATTTACACTGTCTGAAGATCTGGCTTAATATCTGCCTGTGAGATGATCTATGAGGAATGTTTTATAATAGTCACCCTGATATTTCACAGATAAATATATTGTATTTTTCCTAAACAGTGGGAAAAGTAAATAAACAAAAAAAATGTTGTTGTTGTTACTATTTAAAAAGGCAGGCAACTAGCATTTTGGATTATTTGCATAACAATAAACTCTGAGAGTCTGCTTTTGTATTCTACCGTATTTGTCTCTGCTTTCAGGGTATATGGTTCTTGGCTAATAAACTATGGCTGTTTAATTAACCACCCAAGCTAACTTCAATTACTTAAAACAGACCAGAAGCCAGGTATGCAGAAGTGAAGGTGAGAAAGCTAGCACAGCACATTAACCCTCATGAATTTCAAACATTCAGTTCAGCAAACCAAACATTCCAACAATCTGTAAGGTGAAGAACAAATAATGAATGCAGGCAATGCAGCCTCTCATAGTTTCAAGTAATTCCAAGATTAAAAAAATTAGACACATGAAAGTAGTACGACTAAAATTATAGCCACCATTTTCTGAGAAATAAAATTAAAAGTAAGATACACAATGGGGTGTAGTAATGTGCAAAATGAATTGTGCACAGCATGAGATGCTTCATAATTGTATGGAATCTGTCCAAATTTAGAGAAAAAAATCCATCCTACAAGGCATTGCTGAAACCCCAGATATTTTAATAATAAAAGATACATGATGCTTAATTGCAGGTGGCAGTTGAACAAGAAGCGGTATTCCTGTTATTTACATTGATCTGCTTTAAAAATGCTGTGGCAAACTCATTTCCCACCCTTTATCTGCCACATTTTCCAAAAATAAAGAAAAATTGTGGTCCCCAGGAAAATGGATTTTCATTTTCTGCTCCCATTTACAGAGCAGACAACAGGAGAGAATACTCTTAAGAATAAATTGTAATGGCTCATACTCCATTTTCAAGCCAAAGGTTTCAATCACGAGTGCAGCATGACAGCAGAAATTTTCTCCTGTCAAAAAGTGAGAGGAAAGAAATGTGGTTTCTAAACAAATTGATGAGTCAGGGAGAAGAGTAGGAGTCAATGATTAGGCAGCCTGTCTGAGGCAGTGCTGGGTTGGACACATGCCTACAAAATAGGAGGGCTTGGACGCGGCCACATTTTGTTTTAATTTGTTGATGAAGTGGATGTTTGGAGAGTTCAAATTCACTCAGCTCTCATGGTCTCTCTTCATCCTGCCCCTGTCACTTGTGAAGAACTAGAACAGGGGTGGTCAAACTGCAGCTTGTGAGCCGCATGTGGCTCTTTTACAGTTAAAGTGTGGCTCGTGGAGACCCTCATGCCACCCCCTATTCTTCTCTTACCTCCTACCACCCCCCAGATTTCACTTCTGCCCTGTGGTGGGGCTAGGGACTTCTGCCTAGTTGGGGGAGGAAGGTTCTAGGGGCTTCAGCCCTGCAGGAGGCACCTTCCGTTGCTTGGATCTTCAGCAGGAGTGTGGCTGAAGCCCCAAGACCTCCATCCCTGCAAGACAGAAGACCAAAGCCCCCCCAGCTCACCCACAGGGCTAAAGCCCTGAGCCCCAGCAGGCATGCCTGGCTCTTGACCTTCTGAAGAAGTTCCATTCCCCCCCACCCGGACTAGAATATATCGCTGCATGCTTAGCAGTGCTGCTGACTGTGATTACCGGTAGAGATGGAACGGACACATTTCAGAGACATTAGAAGGTGATGGCAAGGCAGAGTGCTGGCCAGCCATATCCGTACACTGGTGGTCATCAGAGTGGATCTGTGAGAATGTAGGGCCATGTGCGGTAAAGTACATATGGGCAGAGTATTTCCATTCTAGAACATCTCTAAGCATTCCTTAGAGGCTCATCAAATATTCCCATCGAGCAGTGTTCTTACATGGCTTCAACCCCATTTGAGCCTTTATCTTTCCAATTAAGCTGCATTGATTTACACTTCAGGCTTGTTGAAAAAAACGCACTCCATGGATGCAACTTCTTACGATGTAGTTCTAGAAATTCCTTGCAACTCAGGAGTAGCTGTTAACTTCAGCACTGATATTTGTCAGTGTGTTACAGCCATTTGAAATTGTTACACACCAGATAGAAAATCCTGGGTCAAGGCAAATAATTACATTTGAATTGGTTCATCAGGTTAATGGAACTCATGCTGCAGCCCATCAGATAACATATGGAGATCTCTGCCCTCTGATTAGCTTATTTGAGGTAAAGGATACCAGTATAATAGTTCTGAAATGGAATTTAAAAAAATCCATTTAAAATGTTTAACTTTAGGCCATCCCTGGCCAAAAAATACTTGGTGGGTGATATTTCTGATGAAAGCAGTCAGAATACCTGATTACATCTATATCAGTGACTGTCATGATTTCTGGTCCATGAAGGTAAATAGTGACGTTCAGAATTTGATATTTGCTTTCTGATGATCACATTTGTCATAAATCTGATATATTTGAAGAGTACAGTGCCAACAAAACCTCAGCTACCCCAGCTTCTTACGTGTATTAATACATGTTAGCCATATAACTAAAAAATAAAAAAAGGGTTGATTCTCCCCCTCATTGTAGCAAATACTTCCCAAAATATTCTAAACGAGTAAAGGCCAGGTTGTTCCCAGCTGTTGCATCAGATAACAATGGATGAATTGTTCAGAAGCACCCAGGAAAGCCGATAAAATGTTTTGGCATTTACTGAGCATTCCAAAGGAGAGAAACGTAAGCCAAAGAGGCAGACTTCATGATTTTGTCCTTGTTTTCTGTGCAGGAGCATAGGTAGACAACTACTTGCATTGCCCACACATGAAAAACAAACACACACACACACACTTTTGAATTACATGTTAAATAACACAAAAAACCATGCTACTGCATACAAATATCAGTTTAGTTTAATACAGGATTGTAAGAAGGAAAAAAAAACCAAGCAGAAAGAGAAGAAGAATGGGTCAGCTAATCCACTTCACAGCAAACACTTGAAAGTTGTTAAGAGCAGTTTCAGGGCAGGAAAAGGCATGAGAACCAGAAGAAAGAACTGTGGCAGGTTTAAAAAAGAAGAGACTCGGGGCAGGGGAGGTGAGAGGAGTTGGTTGGGTGGACCAGATTGAGAGACAAGGCCCCAGATAGGGGTGACTGAAGAAGTTAGGCTTGCCTAAATTACCACAGTAAAATAGACGTGTTGTTTTTAACTCCCCCTTTTCCTCTTAATGCTTTGTTCCTACTCTTAAAAACAAACAGTATTTTAGTTTTAAGAAGGCTGTTTGATCACTATCTTCACCACTGGTCACAGACGCCCGAAGGGAAGAGCTTCTGGTACTGAACCCATTTGGACTTGCTGGGACACAGAGGATGCTGTAGCCCAGGGCCTGGTCTACGGGTATGAAAATGGCAGAACTCCATTCCAGGAGAGGTAAAGGCAGAAGGGCTGTCTCCTGAGGGGGAGGCACTCCGAACTGAGATGAGACAGAGGTGCACCTAGCCCCACAACTGTGACAGTGGCATCTTGTGAAAAGATCAGGTTTGAAGGTAGGGGTGCCAGGTGCGCAGTTTTCGACCAGAAAGTCTGGTAAAAAAGGGGACCTGGCACTGTCCCGTCAGATGTACTGACCGGACACCAAAAGTCTGGTAAGTGAAGGGGAGAGAGGTTACCCAGGGCTGCCTCCTACCTGCTAGCAGGCTTCATGTCAGGCTGCAGCATCTCTTGTCCCAGCCCCAGAGCAGAGGGAGCCCAGCTGGCCAGGGGAGAGAGGTGGGGACAATCCAGCCACGGGGTGGGGGAGAAGTGAACGGGGTGGGGCCTCTGGGGTCAAGTTTTCAGTCAATAGAAAGTTGGCAACCGTATGAAGGTAAGCATGTGTATTTGACCAAAAGCAGCTCTGGTAGCTACTCTCTCAAGTAGAGCTCACTGTGCCACTTCAGTTCATAACTTGTAATGGGTGTGGGGGGGAAGGGGGTTGCTTGTCTTTGCAGATACAGTATATGCCTTTTTACTTCCTGGCTTACTGCTTGAAAGATGGTTATTTATCTATAAACAGTCTATTTCCTGTAAAAAAACCAAACAAACAAAAATACCCCATCTATTTTCTACTCCCCTTTCTAATTTTCTTGCCACACTTAGTTTATTCATTTATTTTGATTTCAACACACAGTATAACAAGAATACTTATCACAGGCTCTAGCAAATAACTGAAAATGCAAGCCAGCTAGGAAACAGACAGTAACAAACCAACAACCTCTCTCTACACAAAAAAAGTCAGTCCACAAAAATAGAGTCTGCCCGTATCAGCTTTCACAAAATCCTACCCTGCACCAACAAAAGGAATCAACCCCCAAAATCTTAGCTTGCCCCAAACATCTGTCCAACACATGGGATTTACAGTGTATATTCATAAGTTACTGGACATATCTGAGCTCTCTTCTTTGCAGATCATCTTCTCCTCATACTTGAAGTGAAGTCATAGGGCTACGTTTGTGATATCCCATTCATTTCCATGGAAACAGATTGCTATTTCACAAACAAAGGATTATGGCTTTCCTGCTGGATAAAGAGAGGGAGAAGCTGGGCTCTGAGGGAGAAAGCTTGTATCAAAACCAGCAATATACACAATTATTAGCAAAGTAAATCAGTGTTCGTAAATTTTTTACACATCCACCCTTTCCCACACACCCTCCACTATGAAATCCCCTTTAAATGCCAATTTTGATGCTTGAAATGAAGTGCATGGTTGCACTCAGGCTTCAGTAACAATTAGTGATGCATAATTCATCACAACCCTCACTGTCTATAGAAGGCATTATTTCAAGACACCACTCTCCCCTGCCTGTCTCCCTGCTCATCTCTTTCTTCTCATGCTCTTCCAAGTTCTCACCTTCACATTACTCCACTCATAATAAAAAATCTAACCACCCCTACATGTCCTTCTCACATGCTTCTCTGCCCTATACTCCAGGGCCTCCCCAAAATCCACTCTGACACTCCTCTTCAAGAGCCTCTTTAAAACACATGCCTATCCCTAGAACCCACGATCACCTCACCTCAACTTACTGAAAAAGATGTGCCAAAAAAATATCCACACAAAAGCATTGGGACTAATAAAATACAAACAAAGGGTGGAGGGATTGTGTGGCATATTTAGATTCTAAACTAGTCCCAGAAGCCGGGACCTTAGTCCACATTCTTTGGCCTGGCTGACTGTAATCAGTACTTCACATCGTCTTTATGTTTTTTCAATGATGGGGTTAGGTTGGTGTAAGCTAGAGTTGCTTGAAGGGTGTTCTAATTCACACCCAAATACTGACTACTGCCCAGGGCTATTCAGGCAACTAGGGATTACTGGAGGCACTCCAATCCAGCCATGCCTTTTTTCCACCTTACCACACCCCCTCTGACAGGGAGAGTGTGATATAAAGCCACTATGACAGCGACAACAACTGTTTAAAGAGGATCCTGAGAGAAAGGGGGCTGAATCCTCAGTTTGACTGCTGTGTGCCACCACAGTGGCACAAACATCAGGCCCTTTGTCTTCATAATTATTTGTAAAGAGCCTAGGACACAATTGGTTCTATACAAATACTTAAATAATACCCCCTGCTTGTATGCAGCTCTGAATCAAGTTAGGATAGGTAGCCAGCAGTCCAGCCATCTCGCTAACCTTTAGAAGTGCGACCTTGACATAAAAGGTAAGAAATCCTTCGTTCCTTTTGTCAGACACCCTCAGCTGCCAGGAGTATTTCACAGGATCAGGACCTTTGTTTTTAAGCCCTATGTTTTAAGGCAGAGACTGCTAAACCACCTAACCTCACCACTGGTCTGTACGTAAGAGTGATATTTTCTCTGTAGGATGAGAGATCTTGTAGAAGCAGTGCACAGGGAGATATTGATCTAGCAAGGCTTAGAGCCAAGGAAACTTACCCTTGGGGAAAATCTTATGGAGAAACAACTGTGTGTGGCTGTGTGTGGGTAAGAGGCAAGGGAAGGGGGATGTTTTTAAACAAAGAACAGACTACATATGGTAGACCAAAATCAGAACTGGAGGGGCATAACGGCATAATAATAAGCCCGTACATGTAAATAACTCATTTACAAGCACGTAAATCCCAGCTGGGATTCAGTGATACAGAATTTGCAAATGAAGTCCAAGGCACAGTGAGTGAGTGGGCAAGAATGTGAGTGACAGACTAACTTTCAGAGGCCAAGAGGAAAGGTTTTCACTGACACAGCACTTGGAAGAGGCAGCAGAGAACTCAGGGGAACAGAGGCAGAGAGAGAGACAAGGCCTGGAAGCTGCTCAGGAAACAGGAAAAATCAGAGAGTCACACATATGGTGCAGGGCCTACTCCCACCTGTAAGGGAGAGGCATATAAAATATTGATGTAATTTAAATGTTATATAAATTTGGAATTTCTTATAATTAGGGCTGTTGATTAATCGCAGTTAATTCACGAGATTAACTCAAAAAAATTAATCATGATTGTGATGAGTTGTCCACCCCCACTCCGGGGTGCCACCTGATATATTGGGGTACCACTGAGGTCGCCAGTTCCACCGGTCTGGGTTTCCTTACACTGCCTGCTGAGCCAGGCTCTCAAACCTCCTCTAGCACACACACAAGTAGGGCCACACCCAGCTGCAGAAAGACACAGACACTGAGATCAGCTCTGCGCGGAAAGACTCAGCTAAGTAATTACCCAGCACTCAAGTGCACACCCCCTCTGGAGTGTAAACCCAAAATTGTCTTGTCTTGCACTGCACAGAAATTTGTACAGCGTAAGCTCATGAAATTCTCTCCCCCCCCCCAATGTGGAGAAAGATATGCACGGCTTTTTGCCCCTCTCCATCATGAATCGCACAAACAGGTTTATAGAAAACAAAAACAAGTTTATTAACTACAAAGGATAGATTTTAAATGATTATAAGGGATAGCAAACAGATCAAAGCAGATTACCTTGGTAAAGAAACAAAAACCTCAAACTGAGCTTACCACACTATATAGGTAGGATATAAATTATAAAATTTTCACCCTGAGTGATAAACAGGATGGCAGATTCTTAAGGCACAAGTTGCTTTGGCTTTTCCAGGTTTTCACACACAGGCTAAAGATCCTTCTAACCTGGGATCATCAATTCCTACAGTTCAGTCCTCGCCCCTCGGGTGTTTCCCGGTGTGTTGTTGAAGGAAGACTCAGGTCACCTCATGATGTCATTGTCCCCCTTCTATATCTTCTTCCCACTTTCTGGAAAGCTCTTTTGCTGTTTCCTGGGTCAAACAGTTCCCATTGGGTAGTGCTGTCTCTGAGAGGTTTCTATTGTACACAATTCCTGGGGTAAACCTTGTGCTTGTGTGCATTTCCTCAATAAGCCATTAACATTGTTTGGCCTTTTTACTGTTGTACCTGAAAGGCTGCTTGTGGGTGTTTTCAACCTCACAACATGTTTCACTAACACATACATAGCCAAACTTCATAACTTCATATACGACGATAGCACATGCAATTCAACAAGATATTACCATCTAGCAGATCAAGACTTTTAGAATGATACTTCACAAGATATATTTTGTACAAAACATATCCTACTTACATGACAATGGTAAATACTGGGTGAGGGAGTCACAGCGGTTAAAAAAATTAATTGTGATTAATTGTAGTTTTAAGTTGCACTGTTAAACAATAGAATCCCAAATGAAATTTATTAAATGTTTTTGGATGTTTACAAGCAAAAGGCCAAGACTGAGGCCCGGGTCTTCCGATGAAAAAAAGAAAATTGGCCAAGCTTCTTTCTTCAGAGGGCACAGGCTAGTGGTACTCTCAAGCCATTCTTCAACATGGAAGTCTGGGAGCACTAGGTCTCCTCGTTTCAGAATGCCACCCCAACAGGGCTGAGTTCTTTCCTTTTAAGGACCCTCCCCCAGGCCCAGCAAGCCACACAGATGCAGTGGGTTGGAGCTGAGTGTGATCACAGGAGTTCTTTTATCCTTCTTGACTGGGGGAAGAGAAGGTTATCTCCTCTACATTATGATTTGGGGATGAGACTTTGCCTGGAGTTTATATATTTTTCTTGCCATCTGACTGAAGTACATTGTGATCTCCATTGGTAAGTGAAGGTTGCTGATTGGCAGAGTAGTTTATTTGTATATTAGGATTAATGTTGCAGGGTAGTTATTGCAAGTCGAACAATTGTCAGGATGCTCAGAGCCTTTGAGTGGGTGTTCTTTTTAAGGTGCAAATCTAAAGAAATAAAATACTTTGATAAATAAATACCTTTCTGAATCTAAAATCCTCATTGCAAATCCTTGAATGACTAAATGAATTTGATGCAATTTTCACTATCAACCCCTAACATGCATCTTACACCACTATTTAGACTGCAAATGAATATAGCATATCTGTAAGTACTATGATAAATTGTTCCTGGAAAGATAGCTGTTTATGCTATTTAACTGTCACAATTATATTATTTAATGTACATGAGGCAAAGGTTAACAGGGATGCTATTTTATGATGGGCAGAGATTTAAATATGGGAGATATGAAAATGAATGATCAGAACAAGTAATTTTTTTTAAGATTAGCTCTTCTATTAAATAATATTACTTAGCACCTAATAGTTTCAGAGTGCTGTACAGACATCATTAACTATTTAACCCCCAGCTCACCCAGGTGAGATAGCTAGGTTTTGTTATCCCCATTGTATGGATAGGGTAAATGATGCAGAGAGATTAAGGCCAATATTTTCAAACTCTGGTGCCTAAGTGAGGCATCTAGATTGCCAAGGAGTTAGTTCCTCTACACTCTCAGAGTCTCAACCACAGACATCACAAGACTTGTCCAGAGCTTTTCAGTACACATTTTGTTTTGCTGAGCAACTCTGGTGACAGACAACTTCTACATTAAACCTAGCTAATGTTATCAAGTGTAGCCAGGAGTGCCTGATTTGAAATCTTGCTTGTGCCATTGATTTGATTGACCTTGGGTGAATCACTTAAGCCAAGTCTTTCAAATTTGGGTGCATAAAGTTAGGCACCTAAAGAAATGGCCCATTTTTCAGAGCCTCCATAGTTCCCACTGACTTCAAATCAGGCGCTCTTGGTGTCCAGGCCTGAACACAGTCCCCTAGATGCTGCTGTTTCTTGATTAGCTATGTTAAACCTAGTAATTTTCTGTCATTAGGGCAGCTCACTGTACTGCAACATGTAGAAGGAAGCATTGTTAATTGGGAGACCTCTGTGTGGTTTCTGTGTCTGAGACTGCCAGAGAGTGTTAAATCTGTAATTAATTGGTCTTTCTTTGGATGTGAATAGGACTCTGAAGGCATGACCTGTACAACCTGGCACAGTATCATGGGAGCACTTACAGTGAAACTTCCCCTAGTAGGGTTTAACTACTTATGCTAAACAATCTGTTCCACCTTGTATTTAGCTGTGACATTCTGAGTACCTTTCCCAGACCCAAGAAATAGCTCTGTGTAAGTTTGAAAGTTTGTCTCTTTCACCAACAGAAGTTGGTCCAATAAGAGATATTACCTCATCCACCTTGTCTTTCTGAAAACACAGTCTATAGGTAAATAGCAGAATTTGATTCCTACAGCCTCTGGCAGTTTTATTCTCCAAAGCACAGTATTAATTCAAACAGTGGAAAATAAATGAAACTGACAAACTCAGGGGTCAAAGAAAGATTTCATCTTATGGGAAATGTTACATTTAATGGAACGTTTTTCTTCCACATAAACATTTAGTGTATCCAATAACAAGGAACCTTACACGGCAGAAATTAAGCAGCGTTGGCAGCAGGGTCTCTGCAGGTTTCCACAGCTCTGTTGCTGTGGAGTTAATCCTAACATAGGAGAAAAGATCCCTGCCTTTTTGCTTCATCCCCTGGACAACCACATTATATAAACAAATTGTTACTCCATTCCCATTGATGGAAAGTAGCGCACACCTATGGTGCCAGAAGGATTCAATTGAGCATGTGCCAAAAGAACAAATGGGCTCAACTAATTTCATAGGAGGCTGGATGACAACATCACAACACATTTGCCTTGATATGGAACCACGGAAGTTTGTCGTAAGTGTCTGCCAGGGATTTGCTAACAGGCACACTTAGTTTCTGGATCATGATGGTAGTAACACAGTATATTCATAATCATGGACCATTAGAAATCAAACAGATTTTTAGCATGCTCGCCTGAAACAAGCTTGCAATTCCTTTCCCAGATTTTAATACTTCCCCTTTTGCATGAAGGGCCAAAAAGAAGGATTTATAGTAATCTTATTTGCAGGCCCTGGTAAGGAAAAGTGTATAAAATGCTTTTATTGTTGATTTTTGCAGGTTCCCAGTAAACACAGTACAAGGCAGCAATGTGCAAGCACTGTTGATTAGGGACTTGGAATGTGTTATACTGCTGTACCTCATGACAGTCTCAGAGGTAAAGAAAGCAGGTTTTTATTTACAGTGCAAGCGGGTGCAGACAATTTAATCCCCAAATCCAGTGACATATAACACATATGGAATAATAAACAGATTTTTCGAGAAAAGTGAAAAGCACAAAAGTGAAAAGCAAGCTACTAGAGTTGTTGTGGGTATTTTTTCTCTGGCAATTAAGACTAAAGGAATCCCTCAAAAATCTCTGTGCCACATCTTTCCTCAGCCTACCTCTAAGATTCAGCTCACTATGCTGAATCATCTCACCCTCCTCTCCACTTGTGAGGGGGACAGGAGGTATCAAAAGCGGGACCTCAGTTTGTGAAGGCTTCATTTCCCACTTTTCCCAAACCCTGAGGTCCACCAGCAAAATCCCAGATCTATTTTACTTCTGGAAGCTGACCCTTTTGGCTTTTTATCTGCACTGCATGCTAACCACAATTTGAGACAAAAGTAAACATTCACACAAATTACTAATATTAAATTCAAAGTCCTTTTCCTATTTAACTTAACGGTGGGTACATGATACTGTGAAGAAGGCAAAAGAACCCTACCATGCCACTGCCAATTTGGCTGAATGGGAAAAATTCCTTTCTGACCCCCAACATGGCATTGGTTAAACCTGCAGCATCCTAATAAATACAGCTCCAATACTGCTACTACAGGGAAAGAGGATGGGGCAGCTAAAATTAAATTAAATTTTGGGGTAAAAGCCCCAAAATCCTCAGGCATGTGTTTAAATTAATGAGGGGGGAGAGCACAGAGCCAATCAGCTCCCTCTCCCTCTGGTTGTCAATGGGAGGCAGAAAGCTCATGGAGGAGAAGGTGCCACCCCAGATTCCTCCAGTGTGCACCCTGCTTTGCCTCCTCCCCGGATGAAGTCCAGGTTTCTTTGTTTTATTACAATAAAAAAGTTAAGCTCTTGAAAGCAAAACAAAATGTTTTGTCTCAAAATGATTTATTTATTCAGTTATTTTTACTTTTTTGGTTCACTGAAAATTTTGAACAATTTTCACGTCAGTTTGACCCAAAATAGATTTTTTTTTAAAAAAATCAGGACTGGCAGCAAACGGAAAAGTCAGTTGTTCACACAGCTCTAGAACTGAGGGCAGTCCGATCCCACTAGGGATGCTGGGTGAGGGTGTAACAGAAAAGCAACTGCTATACTGATTGAAAGGTACAGAGTGTACTTCTCTGCCTCAGTGTTGGTTCAACAGCCAGCAGGGAAGGAGGCAGAGTTGGTGTCTTGTCCTTTTGGGAAGTTTAATGCTGGTGGTGTGTGCTTAGATTCCTGGACGCTTTCTTCCAAATTTACAAACCTGGCATTAGCCTTTAAAAAAATGAAGGGAATGGCTATCCGTGTCCACGTTATAACTAAAAGTAAATCTTTATAGAAAGGTAATGCTTTAATCCCTTCACATTCAGACTTACTGGCAGCACTATCAGACCTACACATTATTGCTTGACACACACATTATTAGATAGTTGGTCTGCAGAGATAAAAAGTGCACTGATCATTCAAGATATCGATGTCTCAGCTTTTCAAATCATGTACCCTGTTTATCTTTCATTTGATCTCTCAGTAGGATATATTTATAAATAATTCTCCATTGTTAAACATTTTTTGGAACAGCTAAGAAAATGGACTTTAACAATAGTTGAAAAGTCCTTAAATTGGGTAAAATTGGTATTTCTTTGATAACTGAAAGCATGAAATGTTTACATCTAAGGGTCTCCTATTTAATTTCATTTTAATAAGGAGAATAGGAATATGTTAAATACCAGCTGCTTATTAAAAGTATATTAACTGTGTATAAACTAGTTTTTTCCTGAATTTTATTACTTCTGCAATGAGTCCCAGCCAAACACAGCTGCAGAGATTCACAATTCTTTTGGGAGTATTAATTGAACTGTAGTTTATTGAAAACTGTGTTAAAATTGTAAGCTATCACTTTAAATTTTCGGGGGGGGGGGGGGGTTCCTGGTCCTGCTTGCAGACTATGGGGCTCTGTAGGAAACATGCAATCTAGGTCTCATAGTAGTCATTCCACAAAGAGCCAACCAACCATACTGCAAGGGGTGAGTTGTGCTTCTTTGCCTCAGAGAACAACCTGCCTTGTCTCTCTCTGGTTTTTGTTCTTGTGTGTTAAGGTTCTGGATTTTTAAGAAATAAAATAGTGTTCGGTTGCAACATTCCAGGGACTGTATTTTTGTATGTGTTTTTATCTAATTTCTCTATTTGCATTGCTGTGAACATTACATGAATCTTGCATTGGCTCTTACTTCAGGTGAACTAGGTCACCCAGCCTTACATATAAGCAAGTGTATATTTTTATTATTATAATTAGGGGGCAGATTCTCATCTTTGATGCACAGTGCTTGTCTTTCTGGAAAAAAACCAAACAAATAGAATGGGAGTGGTACGGGACTCCTTACTCCAGTTCTACAATTCTCTACTGAGAATTCCCCTTATAGTGATCTGTCTGAGGCCTAACACATAACTTTAGGGCCATCAAGCAACTTGAATGCAGGGAGAATATGAGCCTGGAGGAGCAAGAAATTTGAATCTAGGTACTTGGGGAATATTAATATAAAACAAGATGCATGGGCACAGAACATAAAATTATATAGCTGGGGAGACATAAGCCTGTAGCTTTAGGAATACACAGTAAATGGCTGCTGTAAGCAGTGCTATGGTATCGTTCAGCAAACATTTGTCAAACACTTCCATTCAAGAACAGAAATGAACAGTAATGTGTTGGGACATGTCCCCCTTCACCTCCTCATGTGGTTGCTGCTACGCTAGCAGTCAGCTCATGAAGAATGTTCCAAGCATGCAAGATGCCTGGTAAGTGAAGGAGAATAGAGATAAATACCTTGTTAAGATGACCTAACTCTTTTAAGAGAAGGCACTTTTAAGGGTATTGCTACAATATAGCAGCTACTGCGACACAACTACAGCCATAGTGTAAATGCTTGAAACAAGGACATTATGAAGAAAGGGCCATTTGTATTCCTTATGGAAGATGTGGAGGATTCAATGGAATGTAGCTAGCTAGATTTACATATTATATCTCTCACTGTAGCATTTGAACACCTAAAAATAAAAGTGGACTGGAGTTGGCTTTTCCTCTAGAGATTTCCTTACAGGTTAGAACTTTTTTTGGCTAGTGCTGGTTGCTGCCTGTTGCCTCTTGGAAGATTTGAGAATCTTTGAACTGTGCATTTATTTTAAGTGAGTGCCTTTGGTTAGCCTCATTCTCTGGAAGGTTCTTCTTGTGACATATGCAGCTGAGGATGATTCCTGATTTCCCCTTGTGACATACGGAGGCACTATCCAGACTAGAGGGGGTCTGAGTCACCCCTGCCCTGCAACCAGCAAAGCTCTAGCTTTTTTGCCGCCCCAAGCACAGCAGTCAGGCAGCCTTTGGCGGTTTGCCTGCGGGAGGTCCCTAGTCCCGCGGATTCGGCGGCTTGCCTGCGGGAGGTCCACCGGTCCCGTGGCTTCGGCGTACCCGCCGCTGAATTCACAGGACCGGTGGACCTCCCACAGGCAAGCCACTGAAGGCTGCCTGACTGCCACCCTCGCAGGGACCGGCAGGGTGCCCTCTGCGGCTTGCTGCCCCAGGCACGCGCTTGCTGTGCTGGTGCCTGGAGCCGCTGGTGCCTGCAACCTCAGGTGCCTTACGATATCTTGCTGAAGCAGACCCCCGGGCCACTCACAACAGCGTTCCAGCATGCAAGCCACATCCTGAGTGTTTGTGTGTAACTGCAGCCTGCCACTTACCGCCTGGCTCTCACTAGCCTTGGTTATACTGCAGGGTGATCCCAGTCCCTGATTTCCCCTAAGAAATGTATGGCCTGTACCTTCTAGTCCTCTCCTGGACAGAATATATTAAATCTGTTATTCTTTTAAGGGAATAATATGCCAGTTTATTATTTTAGAGTAACCCAGACACTTCAATTTTAATACCCTGGATTAGATAAAACAGTATAACAGATTTATTAACTACAAAGGGAGAGGTTTTGAAGTAATGAGGTATAAAAAGTTAGAAATGGTTACAAGAAAAATAAAGATAAAATGCTTACTGGTGCCTAACTTAAACTATATTGGATTCAAACAACATTTCTCACCATATGTTTTCAGCAAGGTTACTGACTAAACTCTTCAGGTCAGGATCCCCCCCCCCCAATACACACAGCGATTTCTTTTTGTCTTCTTAGGTGCAGAGAATGCAACGGGCTGGGGGCGGGGGGGGGGAGAGAGAGGGGTGTCTTGGGGTGTTTGCCCCTGCTTTTTATAGTTAGTCCCCTGCCTGAAAAACATTTCCAGCTGTCAACTGAGAGACTAAAAGTCTATGTGGAACAATTTTGCCTGCTGGGTTTTTCCCACCTGTTTGAAATTTCTTTGTTTTCTCTTCCTGCTTGATGACTCTGTTTACTGCTTAAATACAAATTAAGGCAAGAACACAATCCTTTGTTTAGGACAGACCTGTTTTCAGCCTTGGGCAGGGCTGAGGGGTTTGGAACATGTGTTAATAACTTCACATACAATATTGCCACACATATTTTATCAGGACGATACTGACCAGCAAATTATGAGCTTTTAAATTATACCTTACAAGGCATCTCTTGTACAGAGATTATAACAATAGAGTCCAGGGTGTGAATACTGGGATGTATTCCAGCACACTCCCTCTCCTGATTAAATCCATCATCACTGAGGCCTATGTTAGAAGCATCATTTTTCCAACCATGGAGGAGTGAAAAATTTCTGTCCATCAAAACGGTTTCTTAGTCAGCTTGAGAGGGCCATTGTTGTGCAATGCAAAGCAAACCCTTTGTCCGCCCCTAGTAATATACCTCCTGCCAGCGGAAAGCATAGTGGCTGTAATGTGGAGTTGTGGGGATAAAGAGATTTGAACTAATAGGGGCTTGCTCAGTGCTCGCTCCCTTTGCCAAACTAACAAAGGGCCCAGCTCTGCAAATACACATGAGTAGTCCCATTGCAGTCAACTGGACTACTTATGGGAATAGAGTTAAATATGTACATAATTGTTTGCAGGATCTGGCACAAAATTAGGCATGGGTACCTACAAAAATCTGTGGAGATGCAGATTGTGTAGATCAAGGGTCTCAAACTCAATTTACTTCAGGGCCAGTGCCAGTCCTCAAATCCTCCCAGCGGGCCAATGTCATTCATGCTGCCCAGAATCCACACCCCAAAAACTCTGCCCCCCAAAAAACTCCGCCCTACATCTAAGGTTCTGAGATGGAGTTTGGATGGGGGAGGAGGTCTGCAGGGATTGGGGTGCAAGCTCTGGGAGGGAGTTTGGGTGCAGAAGAGGTGAAAGGTTGGGTTATGGGAAGGGCATTTGGGTGGGGGAGGGACTCTGGGGTGCAGGTTCTGGGAGGGAGTTTAGGGGCTGGGGTGTGTGAGGAGGGGGTGCAGGCTCTGGGAGGGATTTTGGGGGCCAGTCCAATTAATTCAAGAATTCCTAATTGCAAAATAGGAGTTCTTTTACTTCTAGGTAAATATATTCAGATTCAGATTTCCAACAAAGAATCATTGCTCTTCTTCCAGAAATATGTTGGTGATGGAGTTATTAGAGAAGCAGGTTATGAAAAAGTCCCCTGTGACTGATGCATAATTACTGCACATAACTCAGCTGAGGAAGTTGCCATCCAGCAAGGAAATATCAATGGAGAATTGGCACAAGGTATTAGAACCTGTCTCCATAAGATAACTGAGTGGAATTATTTTTGGGAGAATGAATCTTCAGTCTCCTTACAAATAAAAGTGGCAGAATTAATTATTCAAATAGAAAAATCTCCAGCAACCACTAACTTCCTGTTTAGAGGATCTCTGCTTTATTGAACTGGAATTAGCCCAGTGCAAAATCTGAACATAACAATTGCCTTTTAATTAATTAACCCCCTAATTATATGCATGGATGCATGGGCATAATTAATATATACATGCCCCATCTGTATTCAGTACAACAATGATTTTAAGACAATGCGATTATTTGCATTTTTAAATGACTGCTAAAATTATCAACATTTCAAAGTTAATACAAATGTAAAGAGGAATAAATGTTTTCTCTCTTGTATTTATTGTATTCCAGTGAGAATAAGTATCAAGAAAAAAAATCGAGTGTAAATAATTTTTTATTAGGTTGAGTTTGATGGTATCCTAGTTAACATTTTAATGGCTTCTTATAAATGAAACAGTCTTTTACAATAGAATAATATGGTGTTTTTCTTGAGCAGAGTCCTTTCAGACAATAGAGTTGGCTCACACTGATATGCTATCTAGTTTTAACTCTGGTTCCGGAAATGGCCACTCTCTTGGGTCACCAAATATTCAGATGTGGATTAAGTAATAAAGTATTTCAAATGTCCTAGACCAGTGGTCCCCAACCTTTTTCGTCTGGCGGGCTCCAGACAACGAGCCACGGAGGACCGTGGCGGTGGACAAGCATCCACTGAAATTCCGCCGACAAGCGGCAACGTCAATAGGCATCGCCGCCAAAATGCCGCCGACAAGCAGTGTCATCCAGAGGCATCGCCGCCGAAATGCCGCTGAAAATCAGCGGCATTTCAGCAGTGACACCTCTGGATGACGCAGCTTGTCGGTGGCATTTCGGCGGATGCTCATTCGCCGGCCAGTATGTGGGCGCACTTAGATGCCCCGGCAAGCGCCATGGCGCCCTCGAGCACCATGTTGGGGACCCCTGTCTTAGACTCTAAGGTGCCCTTCCTCAGTCCTGAGCACTGATACTTACATGATATGTATTGCTATCAAAGTCTGTGAGGCTAATCATATGAGTAAAATTATCACAAGCTGGCCCACAGAAATTAGAACTCAGCTGGAAAACATGTATTAGGCCATCGAGGATAAAATCCTGGCCCCATTGAAGTCAAAGGCTAAACTCCCATTGACCTTAGTAGAGCCAGGATTCTACCCCCATGTATTCCTTTCACAATGCAAGACTTTTCCCAACACTATATTTTCCAATACTGTGTCCAATCCAATAATCAGAAATGGGGCTTCTACCACATCCCTTGGAAAGTTATACCACAGTCTTATAGAATGAACCGCACATATGGTCTGGCAGCATGCATTTTCTCTTTACTGTCAAACAGTTCCAACATCTAAGTGAACATCTCTTTATGCCATCCTAAAACAATGCAAGTTCTCTGGAGAGCACATCAGAGAATGGAAATAAATAGACTGCAAGTAAATAGACTCAAGAATAAAGTACAGCCATTGCTTTTAATAAGAAAAAATATTATAGTAATTTTCTAATTAGGAAAGCCAGAAGGATGAGTAGAGAGAATAGTTGCTAACTAGAGAACATCTTCTAAAAATCTTTAGAAACACATTGTTATTCCAACCATAAATTTTGGAATACTACTGCAGCCTTAAAGATACAATGCATTTCAGGTTACAGATATCTCATCTATTTATATTTTTTCCTGCAGGAAAAAATAATCCCATTGCAGCTAGAGTTGTGTGAAACTTTTAAACAAAATATAAAAGCAGATTAAACTCAGTCTTCACTTCATGTTTTTGTATTTACCCAAAACGTGAGTCTGATGGCTTACAGAACTTTTAATAAACCTGGACCAAGTTTTGAGCAAATGTGAGATTAATTTATGATTTCACATAGAAACCATGATATAATTGTGGTTTTGTATGGTTTTGATCTAAAACCAGGCAAAACTTGTGGGGTTTGTCTGTGTATCACTGAATTTCAGTACTGTTTTAACCCCAAATGGGTAGCAAACTCATCTGGAACAACAACAAAAAACCCACCTCAGCTGAAAACCAAAACAACTGAGTTTAACACAGCTTCAGTTGCAGCATGGAGAATTGTCTTATGACATTGCATCAGGGTGTGACAAGGTATATCAACCCCACACTGATCCAACTGGGGTTAACGGCACACTGTGGGCCAAAGAGGTCATGCCCCCTCACCCCTGCTGCACATGCTCAATGTGCAGACAGGATAGAAACTGGAGTGGCCCAGCTCAGTCTGGGCTTGCTGAAGAGGAGAGTGGATGCAGGCTGCAGGCACCAGCCAGGAAGTGGCTGGAAGTACAGACCGCAGAGGCCGAGCCAGTGGGATTGACAGTGGAACCCCTACTGATCCTGGAAGATGAGAGTCGGAAGGCCGATGCCTCCAGGAGAACTGACAGAGCGGCAACCAAGGGTAGGAAGCAACTTAGGGAACATGACTGTTAAAATAGGAAAAAGGGGCCGAACCGTGGACTATCAGTTTCACGGGACCCTGGGTAGGGACATGGTGGAGTAGGGTGGGCCCGGGTTCCCCTACCCAGCCACACACCTACCGCAGAGTGTGGGCACTGTTCAAGGACTCTGGCTGCTGGGCCATGCTGCCCTGAGACCAAGGGCAGCCCCAAGGACTCTGGCCGCTGAGCTGCGCTGCCCTGCTTTGTAGGCTAGGACAGCAGCACCTATTCTAGCCACTTGAGCCATAATCCTTTATTTGTTGCACGTGACTGGACACCCCACGATATGTATTTACCCCACGACAAAGGGTATGATGACTAACACGCTGCTAGGGATACCCAGAGCTGTGAGTCACTGTTACACATCTCTGCCTCAGTAAGAGTGAGTTTTGTGAGAGTGTGTGTCAGTTCCCTGCCACACCAGATTGTCTTCCTTACCAGCAAACTCCTCAAGGCTCTGCCAGCTCAAACCTCACCTAGAAAGTAACATTCAGTGAAATTCAGCCCCAAAGCTTCTCAGGGATATTTCTCTGTAGTGCTTAGTCCCAATCACTGTGCATTCACAGAAGATATCAAGTTTGCTGTTCTGTTAAAAAGCCAGTACCTCACAGCTTATTCATTTAACTGGGGTAAATACACCCCTCCCTTCAAATACAGCCCTGAATTGTTTTACTTTTAATATAAACTAAGTCATTAACAAAAGAGCACGGATTAAGTGATACCAAGTAAAAGAGAGAAAGGTAGAGATGGCTACAAGCAAATAAAAGTGAAAACATGCATCTAAAAGTCTAAAACTTAATCTAGCATGATACAATCTTTGTTTAAGATGGTTTCTTTTACCCACAGTCTCCTTTCTAGTGTTTTTTTACTGGCCAGGACCCATCATATAGAGATCAAATTGCTTGGTTTCTTTGTCTCTTAAGGTGAAGGATAAAGATAGAGTCTCTCTCTGTTCCTTATGTTCCCAAGGGGATTTCTTTGTCTTACAAATCAGGAACGGAAGCCCTCCTGGGGACTCAGTCTCTCTGGGGTGTAGGAACCATGCTAATTCTCTCTCTCTCTCGAGTTAAGGAACAGGATAACCTCCACCAAGCCAGCTGAATAGCTTTGACTGCTAATATGTAAATTGAGATAACCCACTTTCCTTTAGCTAGGACAGACCTGTTTATCACCTTAGCCTACGCTAGGATATCTTGTCTTAAACTTGTTGTAGTAACATGAGAGGGAATTCATAACGTCACATGGAAGGTTAACACATGCATTGTATAATTATATTAATAACCAGTGTGTTAGTAGCACAATACAAGGCATATTTTGTACAAATATTATTGCATTAGTGTAGAGCATGAATACAGGGATGCCTGGGGTCACAATGATATCACATTGTGACACAACAACATGAACTGATTAAATGTCTTTATGCATTGATGCTACATCATGATGTCAAGACACCTGAAATTACCATAGAGGATGTAAGATGCTGTGTACATTGGGATGGTCCTGCCAGTCTCTGGACCTGTGGTATTCCTATTGCAAACGTGTGTGAAATCTGTTTGGTGTCTAACACACATACCTTTTGACTAGAGGAATAGACCCACTTGCAGCTGTTAATATGGGACTAAAAACTAGGCAAAAAATGCTTCAAATACATGCAGTGGTTCCCAATCTCTTGTTTCATGACAACTGTGTTGGAAGAATTTGCCTCAGTAAAACTCCCAGCTGGATCTCTAATTTAGTCCATCTTTTAAAACTATTGACTGACAAACATTAACAAATAGCAAATGTTGGTGTCAGTGGCTCTGGCAGTAGCCAAACAGATTATTCTGTGCAAATGGAAAACTGAGACTCTGCCTGCATATTGTGAATGTCTAAAGGAATTTTCAAATACAGCATTCACACTGAAACTATCTCCTTGGTATAGAATGGACTGAAAAAAAACCCCATTTGGGATAATAGGCCTGAATTGTAGAAGTAGATACAGAGATACAAAATTACTTTAGTACATCAGGGTTCATTTGGCATATACTCCTATTTCTATAGTAGGTTGTGAAATGCTTGTCTTCCCTAAGAGCCTTCATAACGTCAGAATTTATTGAAGTTTTACTTAGTGGTTTCATATATACAGTAACATCTGTTTAGAACACTGATATTTTTATTGTTCTCTATATGCTGTTATATTTTTAAATATTACTACCAATATGTTCTTGGATTATTCTTGCGCAATACTTAGAGTGTTGTGTGTGGGATTTTTTGTATATTCAGAAAACTTCAGTAAAGATCATAATTGGAAAAAGTGTCAGGCATAATCTGCTTTAAAGAGGATTTACACCTCCTTTCCTCCCTCCCCCCATCATCAGTGCAGATTTCAGGTTGCTTACACTGCTGACAACCCATGAGGTACTAGCCTTTAAGTGACGGGGTCTAGATTTCCATTACTGTAGCTCTTACGGTATGTCTACACTGCAATATAAGACCCATGATATGGTCATGGCTGGCCTGGGTCAGCTGACTTGGGATCGGGCTGTGAGGCTAAAAATTGCAATGGGCATTTGGGCTGGTTCTGCAGCGAGGGCTCTGAATGTGTGGGGCCGGGTGTGGGGGAGGGGCAGGTGGATCTCAGAGCCCGGGCTCCATCCCTAGCCCAAATGTCTACACTGAAATTTTTAGCCCCGGTGAGCCTGAGTCAATTGACCCAGGCTCTGAGACTCAGGGCCGCAGATTTTCTGTTGCAAAGTAGATGTGCCCTTAGAGGCGTCAACTGCCACTGGGGGTCCATTGTACAAAGAGCTTACAATCTAAATAGACAAAACAAAGAATGGGAGGGAAAACTGAGGTACGGAGGTGTGAAGTGACATGCTCAATTAGAGCCAGGAATAGAACTTAGGTCCCCTAACTCTGAGTCCAGTCCCCTATCCACTTGAAAAAATACCTTCTCAGATGTCATTCTTCAGATAAATTCTTACCTGTTGGTTGGACTCAGAGAGGTGGACAGACATACTATCAACCAGTATATGAGAACTTTTACCGTGACACCGAGAGGATGCTGGGCTCTTCATTGACAGCACCTGTGAGCAGTGATTGACGATAGCAACCTGTAATCCTAGACTGGAGAGAAAGTTGCAATGGAATGATTTTTATTATGTTGACTGATTGCTGGTATTTTTGATTGTGTGATTGTTCTGTATATAAAAGGTCCCTCAGTTGGCACAGTTGCTTCTAAACTATAGGAAGCTTCCAGCCAGCTGGTCATAGCCTGATACAATGCCAAGCCTACTCTATCAAAGACATGGCAAAACTCCTGTTTGGCTTCAGTTGTGCAGATGTGTGCCTCACATATAGAAAGAAACGAGCATTCAAACAGGGCTTCCAATCTGGTGCCTGAAATTTTGGATGTGTGCCTATTTATACATACAAAAGATCATTCGTGACAGCAAATGGGCATTTGCCTGCACATTTGAAATGTTGACCCATAATGTTCCTTATTTTAACAGTCTAAACTACATCTCACTTTCCGTGGTTCTAATACTCATGGCCTACCATGGAAAGAAGCACAGCAATAGATCCCTTAATAATGCACCGCAAGTTAAATAGAAATATATCTTCCTCGTGCCTGGCTTAACAAACTTGCACACCACAATTGGTTTCCTAATTTAAAAATGGGTAGATCATAAGCCTAAGTGAAATTAGCTCTCTTATCCTCAGACACTGGCCACTGAAGAAAGAATCACAGAATTTGCGATACCAGATCAGACCATCAAAACAAGATTTATCTTCTCTCAGGCAGAGATCAATGACTGATGTATGAGAGGGAAGCATAAAACCTCCATAATATTCTGAGCCAATTGATCAATGCTACCTGTGAAAGTTAAAAAAAACCTACATCCTTCCTGACCCTTGCAGTGATCAATTTACATCCTGAAGAATGAATTTGATTACAGGTATTTTAGCATGCTCATTGCCAATATTAAACAGGAATGTTTTCTTCCTCTGATAAATACATACATCACTTAGCATTGCCTGACTTCGGCTGCGGTTGCATATTGGAAGGCTTTTGTTTCTCTTAAGTGAAAAATGGACAAAAAAACAAAAACAAAAATAGATGAATAGGCAAAAGTATGAATAGAAAACTCCCATGCAACTGAATAACTGATGGATGGCATGACTGAACAAATGGTTGTGGAAGATTTCTGGTGGTGGTTCTCAAACTTTTGTACTGGTGACCCCTTTCACACAGCTAGCCTCTGAGGGTGACCCCCCTTATAAATTAAAAACACTTTTAAATATATTTAACACCATTATAAATGCTGGAAGCAAAGAGGGGTTTGGGATAGAGGCTGACAGCTCATGACCCCCCATGTAATAACCCCTGAGGGGTCCTGACCCCCAGTTTGAGAACCCCTGATCTAGAGAGATAGCACATATAGATAAGATTAACAACAATTTTTTTTTAACTTAAACTGAGGAAGTGGAAATATCTTTACCTGGACACAGAAACTTTTAACATTAGATATCCCAGTGTATTGTGATAATAATGCAAAACTTTAGACCCTGGCAGATTAAATTATTTTTCTGGCATTTGGCAAATCCATGAGAAAAAAAAAAAACCACAGCCAGGCCTGTTAAATACCGGCCAGGTGGTAACCGTAGCCCCAATCTATATGGCAAGCAGAGGTGGGTGTATACACTCTTCCTGCTGTCACCAACCCCAGATGATTTGGCCAAGATTATCAGAAGTGACCATTGGTTGTATCCTTCAATTTTCAGGTGTCTAACTCAAGTAAACAACACTGTGGCCAGCTCTTAAACACAATTAAGGAGAAGCAACTGGGGGGCCTGATCAGAGGTGGGAGCTCTACACTGTTCCATGTAATGAGTGCTGGGTAACTATGTGAGAGAACTCAACTGTATCTAAAACTAATCTAGCTCATTCGGAGAATTATTTACAGAGTTGTTGTGACTGCAACTGTCATTCAAGGCAAATGCACCCATACTGGCTTCCTGGTGCCCCCTCCAAACTCTTCCCTCCTGCAACTTGTGCTTCTTCCTCCAAGTTCCATGCAGTTTGCTACATGTTTACATAGTCTGAAAAATCAGGTCTTCCTAAAGGTGTCTCAAGTTTTTCATCCAAAATAACTAATTACTTGAAAATCATGCTGATTGTTCTTCAAGATGCTAAGTTAAGGTTGAAAGATGCCTGCTAAAAGAAGTGTAATGAGATGTTGGCTACTTAAGTGATATTTGGAATGGAATAAGGTAAATGGTTTTAAACTTCCCAAGCGTGAGTGATCCAACTGAACAATAAGGCCATGTTTGCCCTGGCACAAATGTGACCCCATAATTCACCAGTAATGAAGCACTACATTGGTTTGGCTCAATCACTCCCATTTGTGTTTCAAACTCACTCCAATTGGAATGTCACATCCATAGTCAAACTTTTCTCAGGGAAAAAGGTTCCTTTTGGAAGGAATCAGTTACATTCACTGAAGGAGTAGTGTAAGGCAAATTTTTTAAAACATGGATGAAAGTTGCAGGAAAAGGAATTTTAGGCTATGTCTATACCAACAAAAGAGTTGACACATGGCATCAAACAAAGCTTCCCAGCCCTCAAACAATGTTAAAGACATTGTTCTGGATTTGAAATTGTCAACTGAGTTCAAACATCTACTGTAGCCAAGTATGGTCACATCATCATTCTATTAGAGAGCATGCAGGGCTACAATGTGGATTGAACTCAGTTGACCCTATTCATACCAGTGCAGTAACCATTTACAATGCTGATGGTGGGACAGCCATGTTTGACAACCAGTGTCAAACTGGAGTCCCTTTGCTAATTTCTCAATCCTAGAAGATGATAAATGCCCAATCTAGCAAAATTCTTACATGAAAGTTTTACTTTAAGCATGTGAATAGTCCCACTGACTACAGTGAAATCTCAGTGAAGTCAAGAGGACTACTTACACATTTAAAAATTAAGCACATGCTTAAGGACTTTGTTGGATCATGATGCTCAGTGTGACAGACTGATTGGGGGTAAGAAGGGCCATGTGAAAGCTCAGCCCCATAGGTTTTAAAAGAGGAATATTATGCAGGATGGTTATCAGAGAACTCTGTACAGGTAATGGAAGAGATGCCATCCAGGGAATAAATCTGTCCAGAAAATAAGTCAGTGGTTTCCCATAAGGTGCTGGTCAGTACCCTAGTTACACCCACTTCTGTAGGTGGGAGATGTGACAGACTGACAATTTCCTGCAATATCCTGACTGAACTTTCTTGAATTAAGTTAAACCTTATTGAATTAGGGTTAATACCTTTGGGATACATTATATTAAACATGTAATTGTGCATAGTATAGTAACACAGCCGTGTTAGTCTGTATCCACAAAAACAACAAGTAGTCCAGTGGCACCTTGTAATTGTGGATGGTTTATTGTGGCATTGCATGTACCTTCATTAGTAAAGTGGGGTGATGCTAATCTACTTTCTCCCTTATCAATCCTTTGAAGCCACCCACCTGGAAATGTGCACATATACTAGTTCAAACTGTATTCTCCAGGGATCAAGAAAGGGCTTTTGCATAAATAGCCTCATAGTCTTCTTCCTGATCCAGCAAAGGGACAGGACTCCTGCTCCACAGAGAGCCCCAGTTTTTCGATTAGAGTTGGAAGGACAGGGTGCTTGTTCTGAGCCGAAGCTGTGATGAAATTGTAAACACATGAAATTGCCCTTGGGTGGGGGTTTGAAGGACTGTTCCTGCTGGAATCTATGTTAGGGATTGGTTTAACTCTGGTAAGCTTATTGGCATGTGTGTTAAGGTTCTTTTATTGATTTTAATATGTTTTCTCTGTAAATGTTTTTACCTTAAGAATAAAGTTGACTTGTGTAGAAAGAACTGAATGGTACTTTATAGCTGTAGCAATTTTACCTGTTAAGCATTTCTGAAGAGAAAGCAAGCAGGTATCCTGTTTGTGCTGGGAAACATATAGTGAAGGCAGGGAACTGTGCAACCTGGAAATACCTTGGTCAGAAGGGAGAGCGATGTAGGTCTCTACCCAAGAGAGGAAGCAGCTGGGGACCTGGAAGCCTGCAGGTTGGGGGCCCTTGCTCGACTCCTGAGAAGAAATACAGGGGCACTTGCCCTGTACTGTGACACTTGGCACCTTGCAGTATCAAGTATGTCTGACCAGAAAACATCCATGTTACAAAAAATTCAAAATTTGACATGTGTTTTCATTCTGCACTGGAAGGAAACAAAAATCTTTTGAAAAAAAAATTTGGGGGTGGGGGAAGGGGAGGAGAGAAAGATACCCCAGAATAACTAGCCAGTATCGCTGTAGTCAGGGCAATCATATGGGAGGATCCAGGTTCAAGTCCCTATTCTGAATCAGGCAAAGCACCTCTATCAGTTTGGACTAAACTTTTGTTAGGAAGATCTCTCAGCTCCAGGATGGAATTTCTAGTCAAAACCGGAGAGAGAGAGAGAGAGATGTCTACCCCAGACCAGTCAATAGCCTGCTGGTTAGATCACTCACATGGGATGTGGAAGACCTGCACTCAAGTCCTGCCTTGTTTAGACAACAGACTTGAACCTGAGTCTCCCAGATTGGTGCCCTAACCACTGGATTATTAGCTATTTCGGGGAGTGTCTCTTACACAAAAATTCCATCCTGGACCTGAGGAAGCTTCCTGCTGAAACCAACCCTCTCCTACCAAGTTTTAATTCTGATGAATCTGCATTTTTTGATTAAAAAATCTTTAGTCAAAAATATTCCCAGTCACCTGTAGCAACACATCCCTATGCAGACAACACTTAAGGCTACAGTAATAATAGGAGACTGCTTCCTGCTATTTCTCAACCAGACAGGAATTATATTAAAACCCATCAATCCCTATCTTGAAAAGTGAAATAATATGGATATGTGGTTCCTCAAATCATTTTGGAGCAGCTAGAATTAACTGCTTCTGAATAAACTCAGAATGGGAGAAATATGGACAGATTTGTGAGGAGTTAGAGCTAGGTACACACTGGAAATAAACAGATTAGACTAACTTCTTGTGGGCAAGGATGTCTCTTTCTATGCATTGGTATGAATGGGGCCCCAAACTTAACCAATGCCTTTGGGTGCTACTGCAATACAAGTAATAAATTACACATGGAGCTTTCACGGGAGCTGGGCAGACTGTGGCATGAACTCCTCCAGGAAATAAGGCCTATCACAAATCTCACCCCTTTCCACTCCAAGTGCACAATCACATTTCTTTGAACTTGTCTTCTCTAAGAAACATATAGAACGTTTTGTGTGTATAAAATTAAAAAGTCAAAACCAAGACACTCCACCGCACCTAATTTTCCCTCAGAGGAGAAGATAAGAGAACAAATGTGCCAGATGTTAGTTCTGTTGCTTACTGCACTGCTAGAAGGCACTCAGATGCTATGGTGATAAGTGCAGTATAAGTACAGTATAAGGGCAGGTCTACACTAAGGGCGGGGGTCGAACTAGGGTACGCAAGTTCAGCTACGTGAATAACGTAGCTGAATTCGAAGTACCCTAGTTCGAACTACTCACCCGTCCAGACGCCGCGGAATCGAAGTCCGCGGCTCCAGGGTCGACTCTGCCACCGCCTTTTGCAGTGGTGGAGTACCGGAGTCGACCGCGGCGCTTCCGGAGTTCGAACTATCGCGTCCAGATTAGACGCGATAGTTCGAACTCCGAGAAGTCGAACTCACCGCGTCGACCCGGCTGGTAAGTGTAGACTAGCCCTAAGAATCTATATAAAACAGAAGAGAAAGATATTTGGAAATCCCTATAGAAGGAAGGTTACAATAAATGGCCTGTAACATTTGCAGTAGAAATAATAGACTAGATGTCAATTTTATAAGGATGAATATGGAATGTAGTCAGCTAAAGTCATGTTGTATTTCTAAATATCAGGGTGGGAGGCAGGCAAAGGTCATGAATGCTATGTCATGCAGGCTTGAATTCTCTGGGGGCACATTTTATATGGCACACTAGGGGGAACTTTATTCTTCATCTGACACATTAATCTGATCTCTTTCTCTTTTGTTGATGCAATAGTGATCCTGTTGTGCATAATAACATGATTACTTTGAAAGATTATACGTAAGCATTGGCACGGATGGAAGCAACAGATTGGCCAGTGTATGTAAAAATATTAAATTGCTCAATTCACCTCTGGTCAAGATGTCTCACAGTATAATATTAACACTACGTTATACAATTAATATGAAACTCATATAATTTTATTGTCAAATGATCTACACAGGACAGAGATTTAAATCATCACAGACAAGGATCAAGAAATAGATTCTTCAGAAACCCCAGCAGTGATTTGTAATCATGTTCATGCTTTCTTCTTTCTACATCCTGCCCAATTTAGGTTCCTGGACACAAGGCTCAAGGGGAGCTTAAGGTCCCAATGGCAGAAAGCAATCAAAGGAAAAACAACTCTGAGGTTTTATTACCAAGCTGAGATTCTGTTGCCTAGATAATTTGTGCCACTTTGCAGATGAGACAGCACAAAAGGCAAAGTGGAGTGAAATAAGTGCTAAGATGACTCATATTCACTGGGAAGAGAACACCTTGAAGAGACTTGAAGTGGAGCTGCAATTTCAGATTCCCTTCCTCTTTCTTGCTTTTCATTCCTTTCCACAGCTCTTTGTTTTATATCTGGAGCAAAAAAGGGGTCACAAGCCAGAGAAGTAATCACAAGCTCCTACTGTGGTACATTGATAATTGTTGATGAATGATGTTTATTTTCATATAAATGGTCTCTACAAGGAGATGGTGAATTTTCCTTTCTGTAATTGTGCTAATGCTTTGAATTTATCTTCAGTGTTGTATGAGAAATATTTTACTGGCTAACTCCCCTCTGACTGTAAGCAGTTGAGTGTTACAAAACTGATAGATGATGTGAAGGAGATGCTTACCTTGGCAATTATTTGTTTTGCTTTTTCTCTCTTATTTTGCAAAGGTTAAGCACACATTTCTGCTCTCAAAGCTGCACAGCGGATCTCAGCTCTGATCAGATATCCCTCCATGTGCCCACCTCCCACTGACATCGGGAATAATATTTGTACTTATGTATGCAAAGATAAGAGTAAACAAAACTCATTTTTAGAGTGTTAACTGAGCAGCATGAGGAACAGGCGGCCCTTTCCCACCATGCACAGCATTGCTAAGTGCATCCGGGGCTCTCCATCTTCCTTGAAAGCATCAGGCATTGGCTATACTCATAAATATATAGGCTGTGATGGATGGGCCAATGGTCCAGTGTACTACAGCAAATCCTATGTATCTTTCAGAGATAATTTTCCCATAATCATCTGTAAGCAGAAAATAAGAGTGTTTCCTTCCATATATGTGTGGAACTGGTCATTTTTTGTCAAGTTTTGACAAAAAAAAGTAGGGTTGGTTGGGAAGAGAGCACACTTGACTTTCTGTGAAAGTGTATAGTGAGTCACTTAGACCTACCCTCACCCACTTAATTTGAAGTATTGTGCCTGCCACGGAAGAAGCCACTTTTAGGAGCAAACTCTGGTGCCTAGGACAATAGGTCCCCAACCTGGCTGTTCTCAGTCATTTAGTCTCATATAACAGTAATGCCTTTCTTATCCCCTACCCTTAACATGGACATTGCTTATAGCCGCTATCTTGCCCAGAACACAGGATATCCCAAACTGAGCTGAGGCAATGATTTATTTGCTAGAACTGTAAACACAATGTGAGATTTTTGTTGTTAATAGTCATTGCAAAAATCTTAAGAGCAGAGGGTGAACAATGAAAATGCCTAGTATGGTGACTACTGTCATCAGTATTTTGTATAAGCTATCATTATCCATAACTGTACAAACCTCTTCAGGAAAGATGATGACATAGTCTTACAACAATTGATTGCTGAAGTCATGGATCACCATTACAGGGTCAGATAGAAACAGATGTCTGCAGACATTTTCCCAAGTGGCAGAAATAAGACAAAGAATTTTTTATATTGTATTTGTCCAAAAGAGAAAACTGTTTCTTAACTGATATACATCAGTTTAGTGCCATGACAAAAAAAAATATGTAACTAATGACTCTCGTTGAAGGAGCAATACCACTGGGTATAAAAGCCTCAATTAGCTATATATGCACAAAATTTGGCCTTGAAGTACCAAACTGAAGACAACGTGGCATCCATTTCTGCACCTCCGTTAACAGGATAACTTCATTAGGACAGTCCTGACCTAGTTGCTGCTCAGGGGAGGTATAGCAGAATGTCACCACTGTAGCAAGGATGGCTCAGATCATACCATTACAAATATGGATGTGAGGGGAAGTCTGCATGGTGCTGTGTGTTAATGGTCATACAGGGTATTCTAATATTTTAATGAATAGGAATACACTGAGGAGAAAAGTTATGTTCAGAGGGCTGCTTGGCTGAGTTCAAATGTTAACTAAATCAAATGTGGTAACTAAAAGGGGGAAATATAAAATGACCTCCAGGATTACTTTAGCTCAAAGCCTCAGAAAATAAGACTTTTCTGGTTCTCCCCACAACAGGGCAGCCCAAACTGCAGATCCCCTCACATAAAAATGTGTGTTGGAGCAGAACGGATGCCTCGCTGTCTAGTAAATTTAAAAAGGTATTGGACAGAATACAGACAATAAAGAAATGCACTTAAGTGAAGAACTGTGTGTCAGTCCTTGCCATCACTTACACACCCAGTTCCCATGGGGAGTTAATTTATAATTGTGCAGATATTTTAGGAAATAATCTGGGCCTATAAACTCCATATGTAAAGTCTGTTGAAGAGGGAACAATTAATTGTGAGAATATGCCTCTTTTACTGACTAGAAGGCATTGAAAACCAGATTACAGCAAACCCTGAGTAATGGATGGTGTTCAGGGTGAGGACTTTGTTACTAGCTTCATAAAGAACCAGATATCTAAAATACTGCATCCTAGTCACTGATGAGCAGGCTGGAAAGACTCAGAGTGTCTGTTCAATTAGGTGTCTTTGGGTAAATATCCAAAAGTATGAATGGTTCTCCAAACTTCTGTAGCCTAAAAATCAGGTTAATCTTGGACTACACTGGGTTTTCCACTGAGATTTCTAGTACTTCTTGGACCTAGCCAATTCACAAGTACCACACAAATTGCCTTTTGCAGTAATTCAGTAGATAACCTGCCCTTATGAAAACACTCTGTGGACATTAAAGATCCCAAGTGGTCAGACTTTGGTTTTACATCTAAGGTGAAAGATAGCAACCTCAGAAGCACAGTTTCCATAGTGTCACGCTGGTTCCAGTGGAAGAGTGCCAAACACTAAGTCACAAACACCAGTTTTTGCCCTCACAAAGATGCAGGAGGACATAGATTTTATGAGGTGTGTCTAATGACCACACCCTACTCTGAGCTAGATTGAGAATTTACTCTCATCCCTGAGTAAGAGACAGTGCACAGGTGTGCTGCCCAGGAGGCATCTAGAATGGAACGATGACTCACACACCTCTCTGCAGTTCAATTGCACAAAACAAGAGGAACGTGCTGCATCAGTCTGTTACCAGACACAACACACTCCTAGGCTCTGTTGCTTGGCCTGGATTGAGGGGGCTGAGTCATGACTCTACTTGCTCCCTCTCCCCACTACCCGTTTCACTGGTAAACAAGTGGGAGTATTGAACATGCACATCATGTCTAGACTTGATCTGGGGTAGGTCCCATGTGGCTGTGAGAGAGTTAGAAAGTGGAACTTATTCCCCTTTACTCTACTTCATGGCCATGCAATGCAGACAAACATATATTCCTGTATGTGTATGTAAATAGAATGGAAATAAAAATCCAGATAAATCAGGAGATTTGCAGTGTGGATGAGAAAGGGAAGTCAGTTTATTGGGTATCTAAAATGTCAAGTAGAGCAGATGATCAATGGATACAGTATGCTTGCAAAAAATTAAAGGAGTGCAAGGAAATTGATAAAGGTGGCTAAACCAGCATGTGTAATAGGAGTAGCAAAGCAAGTAAAGATAAAGAATAAGTAATTCTTTAAAGACATGTAAAAAAACAGGCAGACATGTAAAGACACTGTACTGCTGCTGATAACGGGATTGGGGCAGGAAGCTACTGGTAACAGATGAGGTCACTATTGCTCAGACAACATGATGCAGTCATAAAGTCCTGAAACATTCATTTCTTATCTCTGGAGGAATAGATTCAAGCCTCCAGGTTGTTACCTTTTTCCTTTTATGAATACTGAGCTGAAGAATGCATTCAAGAGATGGTAACATCCCATAATAAACCTGGATCTAATTCCCCCAGGGTAGGAAATGAAATGTTTCAAAGAGACTTTGCAGTTGCATCACACCAGAAGATTAAACACTTAGAAATATTAAATGCTGGCACAAGGACAAGATGATTTACACCCAAGAGTTCAAAAGGAAGCAGTGAGATTAATAGAAGGCTTTTGGCAATGTTTTTTGATAGTTCAGTAAAGAGAACAGGGATGGCAGCATTACAGGACAAATAGCTAATATGGATCTCAGCAAGCAACTTGTGGAGCGGTAGACCTGACTTCTTGTGCTAAGATACTGGAAATATTGATAAGGGGGTATGTTCACTGAATTAAAAATAATTAATTTCGATAAGCAATATTTGACCTGGACTTGGAGAAGGAAGCTCACATGAAAAGCATGCTGTACTGCTTGCAGTATAACACTGAACCACCTTTCCTGGGGTGTACAAAGCACATACTGGGCCAGAGGATGGAGGCATTAATTGTCTCTCCTGGAAACAGATTTAATTGTCTCTACCCTGCAACATGTATCAGATGGGTCAAAGTTGGAGGGAGATAATAATCAAGAGGAAAGAAGATATACAGGGTTGGAGGCAGGCCTCAGAGGTGGCTGCTCTGGTTTGAAGCATCGGTGACTCAGTCAACTGTCTTTTTGACCATTCCATGAGTGGGAGAGAGCAAAGGTATTAGGTATGCACTAGAAAGGTGTCTGGATGTAGAACTGACCCCAGCAAGTATCCAACATGGTTGAGCAAACAGTTAAGAGTATCTTCATTTGTTTTCAATAAAGAGATTTGTTCCTCAACACAAACTGGAGAAGCGCCCTCTTTTTTTGGTACCAGTTGTAGCTAGTGTTGCATTGTAAAATACCAACCAGCATGCACCCTGTCTGTCCACGTACAGTGTTCTGAAACCCAGAAAGTGAACTATAATGTAAGGAGGAGCTCAGACTGAAATTTGAGGCAATAGCAATAACTTCCATTGACATTTTCAGCGAGTGGAACTTTATGAAAATTCCTGGCTGGCTCCATTTCAGGTTCTCTGACTGACTTTAATTTGTCCTTCCTGAAATGACTGAGGTCATCAGGAAGCCAGCCCAGGCATGGGAAAGAAAATGCAGTGGTTATAAAACTATTCTTTCCAGCCAGAATATGGTTTTGGAATGGACAATCCAAAATTCCAAATCTGTGTGAGTGAACATATCTGGTGGGCTACAACTTAATCTATGGTGGTATGAGGGGAAAAATACACAACATACAGGAAGCGGAAGGAGTCATCAATATTGTGAGTTAGTATAGTGTATGTTAGAGTTCCCCTTTCTATGCTCAAGCTGCAGACGATATAGACTCACAGACTTAAAGGCCAGAAGGCACTATCATGATCATCTAGAATGACCTCCTGCACAATGCAGACCGCAGAAACTCGCCCACCCACTCCTGCAGTAGACCCTAACCTCTGGCTGAGTTACTGAAGTCCACAAATCATGATTTATATAGTAGCTCTTGCTTTTAACTCTGAAGGTCCTTAGTTCAATCCCCAGTGTGTCAGGTAAGATGGCAACCATCACAACAACAGGCACTTATGTGAGGAAAATATATAAATTCTATGATCCAGTGATAGGACCTTAGACTGGGAGTCAGGTGCCCTAGCTTCAAATCCCAGCCCTACCACAAGCTAGCTCACCCCTCTGGAGATATTTAAGAGTAGATAAATGTCTATCAGGGATGGTCTAGACAGTATTTGGTCCTGCCATGAGGGCAGGGGACTGGACTCGATGACTTCTCGAGGTCTCTTCCAGTCCTAGAATCTATGAATCTCTCTGCCTCTGTTTCCTCCCTCCCTCCCATTGTCTGTATTTGTCTATTCCACTGTATGCTTTAGTTAAAAAGATGAACCATAAGATATTTTGACTTAAGCACAAGACAAACCATATGAAACAAGGGAACAAATTTTCTTCAGTTGGCAAACATAGCTGGAATAGTTTGTTTTCTCACAGAGACTGTATTGGTTCTGTTCTGCCAATAGCATAGACAGAGCCATTGTTATGGTCAGAGCTAGAGCTATTTATACCCTCTGAATGAGCGCTGCTTTCTCCAATTGTGTGCTTTGATTTACTTCGAAACATAGTCCATCAAAAATCCTATTCAAATATTTTCTACGTTTTTTCCTTATTCATATCAATTATTTTTCATATTGCAGGTTCAGTCTCTCCTTCAGTGCAGAGGCAGTTCAGGCTTTAAGAGCAGAAGGGAGCATTACATGATCTAGTCCGACCTCCTGTATACCAGAAACATAGAATTTCATCCAGTTACTCTTGTATTGAGCCCAATAACTTATGTTTGACTAAAGCAGACCTTCCAGGAAGGAATCCAGACTTGAATCTACCACTTGCTGAGGCAGTTTGTACCAATGGTTAATCACCTTCAGTGTTAAAATGTGTGCCTCTTTCTAATTTGAATTTCTCTGGCTTTAACTTCCAGTCATTGGTTCCTGTTCTGTCTTGCTTTGCTAGGTTAAAGAGCCCTTTAGTACCTGGTATTTTCTCTCCCTGAAGTTACTTCTACATCACAATCATGTCACTTTTTGATCTTCTTTTTTGACAAATTGCACAGACTGAGCTCTCTCACTGTAAAGCATTTTCCCCCGGGCCTCAAATAATTTTTTACTCTTCTCTGCACCCTCCATTTTTTCAAAATTCTTTTAAAGATTGGGACACCAGAACTGGATGCATTATTCCTGTATTGGTCTCAATGGCTGAGTCAAGTTAATCCAGTACATGGCCTCCACTCCAGCTCTATTTCCTAATATTACTTTCCCATTACTTTCCCAATTCTGCTTAAGTTGCCACAGAGATGTTGTGTGGCCCATACGTTCACAAGTGGTTTGATCAAGGTGAACCCCTGCCTTAAAATGAAAAAATCCAAAGAAACCAACTCTTATTGCCTTTGTTCCTTAGCACTGCAATTTCAGAGACCTCGACAACTGCATGACAGCTGAGCTGCACTACCCAGGCACAAGAAGCTGAGTTGAAGGATGGAGTATCTGTCGAACTCTAAATTCCCTGCACTTTGTTGGCTTACACCAGATTTCACATTATTTAAATGGAGTGCTGTGTAAGAACTTATCACAATTTGCCATACTTATGACGAGACTTAGTGCATGTTTCACACACCACGATGAGTGTTCATCTTAAAACCTCCCCTACTCTCCTGAAGTCAAAAGGATAAATCTGAGCTGTCTCACGGGAATGATAAAGGAAGAAATAGCTCCTGAAATACTATCATGGCATCCATGTCATTTTGATAGTAATACAAAGAACAGTTGCCCTCATTCCTATCCTCATTATGTAAATTATACCATTTTCAGCACCACTGACTTGATGCTGTGCTTTCCGACTGGTATTATAGCCAGCTAATATATACTCTTTATGTATGATGGTGTAATACTTTTTGTGCGGTTCGTATTCTAGCCTGCATCAATGCATTGCATTATGTAGCATCGCTCTGTGTCAATGCGGACTTAATTCCTCTGTGATATTGTTGTTACTACTGTAATTTTACTACTAAATTGAATTGGCAATGAATTGAAGCAGTATGATCGTTATTCATTAGATGTAAGCAATCCTACAACTCTATACATTTGCCTTAGGCTTGGTGAGATAATGGGAATCTTGTCAAGTTTTCCTGACTGACGAGGCTTTGGGGGGCTCATAAGACTTCCTAGACCATCGTTTTTCTTTTTTTAATAAAAGACAATTTTAAAGAATTTAAAGAGACTCCCGGCTCTTTAGCTTTGTGTAACTTTCAGATTACTTGTAAAGGAATGCTTTCATTTCAGGAAAAGAGTGACATTTAATTGAAAAAAAGCTACACAACTAGGTTTCAGCTGCATCTGTCCCAGGGCTGGTGACAAATGTGGGCAATATATCGTCCACAGCAACGCTGCTGTGAGAGGTATAAGTAGCAGGGCTTCCATGTGAATCCTTAGAGCAAGATGCAAAACATTACACTTACCCTACTGCCTTTGGCACTGAGGACTGTTCGCCCGCTCTGATGATTGCATTAGATCAGCCCTAGTGTTTCACCACAGTTGAAAGTAATCTCAACCGAAAAGAAAGGCCTAAAGAAAGCATTACATTATAGTTGTTGAAACTGGTCTTGTATGTGTCTTCTGAAGTATGTATAGTGCAACAAAGAACTGTCCAATGGCAGATATCCCAGTGAAGAGCAGGGTAAAAGGTCTTGCTAAGTAAACAGACCCAAAGTTTAGGGAAAGGTTTACTGTCGACCTACTGCTAATGCTGTGTGATGTGGTTATAATGTTCACAAGCTTAGTTTGATTATTAATACAAACAGATACAATAGAAGCAGCTGTAGCGTAGGCACAGTTTCCCAAGATTCAGATTTAGGTTTTGGCTTTGTTTTGTCTAGCCATCTGTAACATCTGATATTTAACACTCTAACTGGACAAAGTAGTTGGAAGAATTCAGTGTTGCCAATTCTTGTGATTTTATTGAAAATGTCACATTATCTGGTGTTTTTCTTAAAGCCCCAGCTGCTGCAATCAAAAGATTGCATGAGAATTTCCATTTTTATTTTTAAAATGTTTTTGCCTTCATGGTTGTGGATAAAAATCTTAAAGCAAATGAACTGTAAAGTTTCATAAACCAGAAGGGAAATAAAGGAAACCCAATTTTATTTAAAAAAACCCAAAACCTCATGATGCTTAAGCTTTTTTAGGGGGAACTGACAAGATTTTTCAACATGTGATATTGGCAATGCTATATACTTTTAGGAACCCTTTCTTTTGGGTTGTAGATGCACAAGGTGAGCTATCATCTCTTCCATCTCTAACTTTTAGGATAATATTCTGCTTGGGTTGTGACCTCTCATTGTAAACTAGAGCATTACAATCCTATTGAAACAATAGCACCAATATCAAATACAGAAAATCCAGACCTAATGGAGATGTGTGTTCAAAATTGTTACACTTCTTAGTAAGTTTTGTCAGCTTTCACTTTGTCTGCTGATTTAAAATTATATATAATGTTTTCCCTAAAAAATAAAAAAATCTATACTTAAGAACATGAAAGCAAGCTACCATCCCAGTCACAGTAAGGAAGGGACAAGCAGGCAGGATAGCAGTTTTATTTGCTTCTGAATGGTTTCTCTCACTCTACTTCAGTTTACAAAACTAATCCCTCAGTAGCAGATGCAGATTAAGGGCTTGTTTATGATCTAGAATCAGATCTCCCTGAGCTGCACATCTCACACTACTGCACAGAAGCTTTTTGAGTTTTGTTCTTGTGTTCCAAGTGGATGAAAGGGCTACAGCAGCCACGGAGCAAGCCTTTCCTGTGGGATCTTCCCTGCCAGCATGGCTGTGGTCTTTCCCAGAGCCCTCTGAGCAAGCATGTTTTATATTCAAAAGGAATTCCCACAATTAAGAAATGACTTTTCCACTCCCATGCCACCAATTTTATATTTTTAAACATTGTTCAGTATGGAAGGCATGCAAATCATAACCACAAAGTTAACAAAACCAGAAGCTATTAAAATAGACAAAGATCCATGAGTATGTTCAACATAACCTAGGAAACGGGTTAGAGTTATGGTTCTTCCCCTTCCTGCGCCAACACCCTTCCCATGCCTGGATCTCAATTCCAAAGGGCTTAGGAACCCGGCAGATCGTGCCATGAAGGTAACACTGTCTCCTTTCAGTTGCACCCCCCTTCTCAGAAAGTCCTCTCCCTGCACAAATCTGAGTGGGACAATCCACCCCAGCCCTCCAATTATATGTACAGCTACTTTAGGATTCAATTCTAGAATGAGTTGAGCATTCTGGCACTAATCCAGCTAAGCATGTGCTTAATGTATAGCATGTGAGTAATTCCGCATGAAGTCCATGGACCTATTCATCTCCTTCAAATGTTTAAGTACTTCTCTGGATCAGGCTCAGAGTGCTCAGTCCCTTACATTATTGAGTCCCTTATTATTATTATTAATGCTACAATTATTATTGTAACTGACCCCACTGCAGGGTATTGGTGTGTGTGTGGTGCTACCCTGTCCCCTCTAGGTATCAGATAGTGGACTAGGTGTGCCATGGAGGCAAGTGCTGTAGATACTTGGGGAACTAGGATCTCCAGAACCTAGCCCTTCAAGGGTTTCCGTAAACACTTGCACATTACATGAGTAATGCAGGATTGCTTGACTAGGGCTGCCTGAAACTAAAGATTGTAAATATCCTGGGTACGATTGCAATGAAAAAAAATCAAACCAACGTTTCCTAATCCCGACCTTGGGACAATACTGTACAGGACAAGAGTTCAAAGATAAAAGAGTCTTGGTGGTACCCCCCAACTAAGGTTGCCACCTTTCTAATTGCTGGTAACTGGATCTCAAGCCAGGCACCCTGCACTGTCCCTTCCCCCAAAGGCCCGCCCATGCTCTGTTTCTTTCCCTAGGGTCCCACCCCAGTCACTCACTCCTCTCCTCCCCTCCGCCCGTCGCTTGCTGGAACATCTCAATGAGCCTGCCTGGAGGTAGGGGGTGGCCCTGGCTGTGCAGGATCTGGTGAGGGTTAATGACCCGGTGCCTTCCCCTGCCCTGTGGTAACTGGACTTTTGGTTCTGGTGCCATTTAGGGATGCCAGGTCCCCTTTTTGACTGGACTTTTGTCAAAAACTGAGCACCTGGCAACCTAAATGGCACCCGGACACAGAAGCCAAAAACCAGACAGTTTGGGTAAAACCCGGACGGGCATTCTGGTTGAAAACTGGACACCTGGCAAACCTACTCCCAGGCTGTACCTCTAGCTCAGTGGTTCTCAACCTGGGTGTTGCAACCTCCAGGGGGTCACGGGACAGGTTTAGGGGGGTTGCAAGTTCAGGGTTATTATTAAGGCATGGCAAGCAGGACAATTGCCTGGGGCCCAGTGAAGCTAAGTTACATACTTCAGCCCCTGGAGGCAGGGTTTGGGCTTCAGGATCCTGAAAGGAGTATAGTAGTCTGGAAAGGTGAGACCCACGGCTCCAGCTTACTGATTGGGCGTTCCCTCCAGCCTAGTGCCCTCTGACCCCAGGATATTACCGTATTTCCTTCACTTGTACTCTGGGGAATATGGTGCCCTCTATTTGCTGAATATTGGACTGGATACTATGGCCTGCCATTGGAGAGATCCTTGCCCTCTAGCTCAGCCAGGATGGAGGGAATGACCCGAGAAAGAACCAGCAGTTTCAATAAAATATTAATGTTAAGCCTTTTCTTCAGTACTCAATATAAAGGTAATACTGATCCCCTTCACCCCCACCACCCCCAATGGATTTCCTATGGCACAACTGAATGGACACTTCCTTTTTAATATGAAGTTGTCACTTTCAATATATTATCTGTGTTTCTTTTTACTAGGTTATGGGGTGGGGGGGAAGCCACAACCAAAAACAAAAACAAAACAAAAAAAAACACACCAGGGGACCTAGAGAAGGTTTTGGGTTTTTTTAAAAGGAAATTTCTAAACAATTTTAGAATGGACACTTTAAGATACTTTATTCCCTTTGTTTTCCACTTCAAAACTACAATGTGATCTTCCTACAGACCTATTTACTTGAAAGGGTCCAAAATCAATTTAAATTTCTTACGGCATGCCATCCAGCTTAACTATTAATATTGATCTATTTCTACTCTTTTTCCTTTGCTTAAATTACTTTGTATTCTCTGGTAATATGGATACTAGTCTGCTAATCAATACACCAGAGAGGTCCCCATTGATTTTTCAGAGAACTGTGTTCTGGTATATTACCAGTGGTTCCTATCTAAATTGCTCCATTGGATGCATTTAACTGTAACAGAATAATTTCATATTGGTTAAGAAAAAGCATTTGCATTTCAGAGTTAAAGATATACACTTTCTAGGAATCAGGGGCGGCTCTACGTTTTTGGCCGCCCCAAGCAGTCATGCGCGGGAGGCGCCCCGGAGCCGCGGGAGCAGCGGACCTCCCGCGGGCATGACTGCAGAGGGACCGCTGGTCCCGCGTGGCTCGGCTGGACCTCCCGTGACTGCGGACGGTTCGCGGTCCGGCGGCTCCGCTTGAGCTGCCGCAGTCATGCCTGCGGGAGGTCCAGCCGAGCCGCGGGACGAGCGCCCCCTCCGCAGTCATGCCTGCGGCAGGTCCGCCGGCCCAGCCTGCCGCCCGCCCCCCGGCCGCAGGGGACGCCCCCTAGATTTTGCCGCCCTAGGCACCAGCTTGTTTTGCTGGTGCCTAGAGCCGCCCCTGCTAGGAATGAGTCCAAGAGGGTCTGTAAGTGTGTAGATCTCTGAGATTTCATTGCCACAGTACTAGTAGGACAAGAGATGAAAAACCTCAGAAAGGGTTTAAGTTTGACGAAATTATAATTGGCTTAACTGGACGTTTAAGGAGTGGTGATAATTTCAGGACCCTTTAACATGCTTAGAACAATAATAGTTTTAAGTATAAGGCTTTAATTAAATAAAAATTAATAATAGTTTAAAACAGAGAATCTAGTAATGGCTGTTATAGGGTGATGTAAGTAATAGAATGGGAAATGCCCTCTCTAGTGCCCTCTCTATACTGGGTTTTGCTGAATCATTCTACACAGGAAGTGGAATTTACCATTGTATCAAAAGGAATAAGATTATTACATCATATCCAATGGGATGGCCTCTCTCACTGAATGCCTTCCTGCATTAAGCTGTGCCCCATCAATGTGGGAGGAATGCATGAGCTTGGAAAACATGTCATCGCAAGTTTGGTTTTTTTTCGCCTTCTAATCTGTGATAACCACAGGGACAGAAATGATAGGGGGAGTGTAGAAACATTCTATGCTCTACTATTCTGGGGGGACTGCATGGTCACCTGTGCTGCTGAGTTTGCCATGCTGACCAAACAGGAAATGAAATTCAAAAGTTCCCAGAGCTTTTCCTGTGTACCTGGCTAGTGCATTGGAATTCAAAGTGCTGTCCAGAGTGGTCACAATGGAGCACTCTGGGATAGCTCCTGGAGGCCAATACCGTCAATTTGCATCCTCACTACTCCAAATTTGATCCAGAAAAGTCGATTTTAGCACTATTCCCCTCGCCAGGGAGTACAGAAGTCGATTTTAAGAGCTCTTTAAGTCAACAGAATGGGGTTGGTTGTGTGGACACATTCATTTTTAAAATCGACCTAACGAGGCTAAATTCGACCTAACCCCGTAGTGTAGACCAGGCCTGAGTCTGGAAGGATCAGGTTGACAGGGAAGGGGAGTGGCTATAGCGGGAAAATGAACCATAGAGGGATGAGAAGCACTGCAAAAGCGCAGGGCCTCTGCGTAGAAGACCCTGACCTCTAGTAGATACAACCAGGTTTGCAAGTTCTGGATGCTGCATTCTCTGCCCATTCTATGGGATGGCAAATCTCACTCCCACTGACTGAAGAATTGATTGGTTTTCTTCTTCTTAATCCCCTCCTCCCATGGGTTTTCCCTGTGGAAAGATGACAAGCTGGCCTTGGATCGGTAACATTTCTCTGATACAGTGCAAATCATATTTGTAGCCATTTTATAGCTGAGCAAAAGTGCATCTTAGAGTCTATATTCTCTAGGGCTAAGATAATAATAGGCCTGAGAATTCCTGGTGGTTGTTAGCTTTGATTTGCAGAATGTTTGTTACACCACATTATAAATCAGAGTTTGTATATATACACGCTGGTAAGAATATCATAAGTTACAAAAACAAAATTTCTGCCAAAGTAGCCTATTCAAAAAAGTACAGTAGATATTTTTTAAAAAAAGTTTTCATGAATCAGCTGATTTCTGAGTGGCTGAAAAATATTATAAGCCTGCATTTTGACTGAGTCAGAACACAGATTTCCAGTACTGAACTAGCAAAAAGCTTGTCACATTTTCACACATTGTTCAGATCACTAGACTATAGAACTTGGTTGTTGTTTACCTGATGCTGCAGCTCCTTCTGAAGTCTTTTCTCGATATTTTTTTGCTGACATTTCATCATGGGTGCTAATTGCTAAAGTTTTGCACATTTTCATACTTAGGAGATAGGAACCACTGTGTTTTATCTCCATTTGTCGGGCATTTTTCCAGTATGGAAAAAGCTGAAAAAGTTATTTGTCATCATTATCACTACTACTCCCTCAGGGTCTAATACTTTATGTGCTTTGTTTGGTACACTGTCCACTCCCTCTGCCTTCCTATATTGTAGTGTTTCCCAAACTTGGGACACCACTTGTGTAGGGAAAACCCCTGGCGGGCCGGGCTGGTTTATTTACCTACCGCGTCCACAGGTCCGGCCGACTGCAGCTCCCACTGGCTGCGGTTCGCTGCTCCAGGCCAATGGGAGCTGCTGGAAGCGGTGGTCAGTACGTCCCATGGCCTGCGCTGCTTCCAGCAGCTCCCATTGGCCTGGAGAAGCGAACCGTGGCCAGTGGGAGCTGCGATCGGCCGGACCTGGGGATATGGCAGGTAAACAAACCAGCCCGGCCCACCAGGGGTTTTCCCTGAACAAGCAGCATCCCAAGTTTGGGAAACTGCCATATTGCATCATCTTTAGCACTATCTGAGTCCACTATGGTGACAGGTCTTGTGAGATTGTTGCTCGTGCATAATTTCCTTCAATGGTTTCTTTGCAATCTCCTCATTGAGCAGTTTCTCATAAAATTGCTGCCACCTCCTTAGGATTTCACTGTCTTTCACTAGTAGTTTTCTGTTTTCCTATTTCACACATTTCACAGCTTCAAATTCTTCTGTGTTTCTTTCTCTAATTTTGGCTGATCTTCCTTTTTCCCTTTCCTTCATTAGTAGTGCTGCATATAAAGGCTGTAAGTGCCGGTTCTGCAATCATTCTTTTCACAGTTTTCTTTACCAGCTTGTGTTCCTCATAACTTCCCACCATTGCTTAAACCTTTCCTTCTTTACTGCCTCCTCCATATCATTGCACCACCACCATGGCTCCTTGCCAGGAAGTTTTCCATCTTTCATTGGGCCACAAGCAGCTTGTATACTTCTTGTAATATGTGTGGATATTTCCCCCACAAATCTCATTGGTGTTATCACAGCCAGTTTGGCCATTGTCCAACCTTGTAGAACCTCATCCTTAAATCTCAGACTAAATTCCCTATCTGAGAGCGCCTGCCACTTTACCCTTTGTTCTACAACTCACCTTTTGTCCCCACTAGCCTTTCACCCAGAAGTCCATTACAAGCAATGCAATCTGCTCTCCTGACACAACTTTACAGTCTTACATTTTTTAGATTCTGAAATAATATCTACAATATTTCACATCTGAGTACCTGTTGGTCTCCTATACAGACTATGCACTACTGACTTCTATTGTGATCTGCTCAGGAGAGAATGATGTTGTTCTGTTATGGCTACATATCACCACACAGATACAACACTGACATTTCTGAATTAAGTCAGAATGAGTGAGATTGTGTTTGTGTATTCTTATTCTCATGTTATCCTCTAGTGGCTAACTTATTTATTGCCAGTTTTAAATTAACCTACTACTTTGTTATTTTGTTACTGAGAAATTCCAATAAGAAAAATAAAATAAACCACACCATATTTTGGTGACAACTTCAAAGAAAACAACCTGGTAGGTTCCAGAGCTGTGAACATTCATTCAGGCCTCATTGTATAGAGATATGAAGATCAGCAAAGAGCTTTGTGGATTTATGCTTCATTAGTGAGAAAGAAAGAGAAAAGATTATTCACCAGAAGGAAAGAGGAATTTGGTGGGACATGAAGTTTAACTTGGAAGTGTCTGAGAACATATTACAAATAATGGAAAGGAAAAAAGTCATAACACCTGATACCTTTATTCACATAGGGCCTTACTGCTTGAGTAATCTCATTGAATTCAACATGAATAAGGATGTCACAATCTGGCCCTAAATCTTTAAGGCAGATGCATCACAGGGAAAAAAATTCTACCTTTAAACATTGTTTCCTTGGCTTTGCCAAAATGTTAGTGTTTAACAAATGCCCCTGCTTCCTCTTGTGTTTATCTAGTAGTCAGAGGCTATTGTCTGTGACAACTTTCTATTCAAACTGCCATTATATCTTAGGAAACTGTATTTTAGTCCTTTATAAACTGGAAAAATAGGAAGCTTTAAGAGGATAATGTAAACCATTAACATTGACCATTGTTGACTGGTGTTTTATGTATTGCACATCTTAATTCATCATACATTGCACATGTATAGCCCATATTGTCTAGTGTTCCTGAAGCACTTTAAAATATTTTTGCACTTAAGGGAAGATTTTGCCACACTTATTCACACTGGGCCAGATTCTGATCCATTAATTATGATGAGTAACACCTTTCTCTGTGAGTTATCTTATCGACTGCGGTGGGACCACACACAGAGGAAGGTATCAGAATCTAGCACAGTGTGAATTGTACAGGGCCTGTGAGAGATTTAAGTGGTGCAAAGACCCTTTACCCTCACTGATCATCAGTTCTCCTGCAGGGGTTCAGAGTAGTACTACCAGGTGTTAAGCAGAGTGAGGAACTCTGTCAGGGTTTGGCTGCCTACTTTGGCCCTGCGTGTTTCAGGCAGTATTGATCTTAAAGAGAGGAGTGGGCTGATTACCTGGTGATCATGCTGCTTCAGTGATGACAACTGGTATCAGGGATACGAATACTTCAGCTTTCTTCTTTATCCATTAGTAACTATCTTCTGACTTGCCTCTTTTCTGCACATTTCCCTCTTCTGAATCCATAGCTTCTTCCTCTATCTTATTGCTGTCTTCTTCCTCTGCCTCCCTCCTTTGTCTCATTCTTCCCTTTCCTTGTTTTGTTTTCCACTCCTGCAGCTTCTCGAGCAGAGTTCCCATTGTGCGGAGTCTCCAGGACAGGTTAAATTGACTAGCTCTGGTAGGTTTTCCCTATTGTGCACACACCTCTGCTCTATCCCCCTGTACTTACAAAATCCTTACTACGCACCAAGAAACATATAGACTCCTCTGGAACTATTCTTCAAGGGAGAAAACTAGAATAGGTCTGAGGGAAGCAGGAGCTGGTGGGAGAGAATTGGAAGTTCTTGGGCTTAATGCACTACTGGAAGGCGCTCCCATACTATGTTGATGAGCACAGCACAAAACCCTATATAGAACAGAACAGAATAGGAGAACATTCCACTAATGTGGGATATTCCTGCCTGAGGCAGAAAAATTGGCAGACATCACTAAAAGAGCAAGGTCAGACATATCATTTTCTGTCCTAAATTACCAAGGCCAGGGGTCAAGTAGTACTAACATATAATGCAAACCTTCTATAGGTTGTCAGTAAGAGATCATCACAAACCTTCAGAAAGGCAGTTTTGGTGCCAGGTCACCATCAATGACAGGTGTCTAAATACCTTTGAGGATGTGGGACAAAGTCACAAATTCAGTCACATGCTTGGAGGTATGACTAATTCATTCAGGTGCCAGTAATGGCTCAAATGGTCAGAAAAAAATGTTAATGATATGGCCTTTTAGTTTGAGCCACCATGTAGTTTTGGTTACTACCAGCTACTTTCTGTCACAAGAGATACACTTCCACATCCGATACCTGAGCAGAATATCTCATTCCAATCAGATTTCTGCAGACCAGGCTCAGATTCCAATTTTAAAGGGCTAAATTTTCAGAAAGTAGCATCTAAATTCACAAATTGTGTGTGTTTATGCTTGGTGGGTATGCATGTACCCGTGCAAACAGATGTTTAGACAGCTACCGAGTCTAGCTGATCACACAAGCTAGCCCAGACGGCCTTCTCTTATGGGAACTCTAGCTGGAGGGGATAAACTCTGAAGAATTTCTCCGGAGATTACCCTACATTGTTCTGCTAGTGAAGTGGCATTTGCTCCACATGCAACAGGTTGTGGGACCTTCACACAAGCCTCATTGTCCCTGTGGGATCCCTGCAGAACACACTCCATGGGATGTGGGAAAAGAAGGGAATGGATCCATGGAGGTGCCTGACTCCCTATTCTGTATGATTCATGTGCAAAGGATCACCTCTGCCTGCCGGTATCAGGAGGGGTCTAGTTTCCTTGTGCACACTCCCATTCAGTACCGGGTTTACCATGGAACCACTGGCACCATGGCACCAGGCCCATGCTCAGCCCGGCCTGCTCCACTTCTGCTGCTGCGCTCAGAGCAGCTGGATCCTCTCCATCCCCCCAGCGCTCTCCCCCCACTCCTCTTGGCCGTCCAGGGCTTTTCTCTGCCCTTGGGCCCACCCGCTGGCTCCTCCCTGCCTCCTGGCCCCTCACCCACTGCTTGCTCCTCTCAGCTGCTGGCCATCTGAGGGCTTCTCTCCAGCCCATCTCTGCCGGCGGTGGAAAGGAGCCCTCAGCCGCTGCTGCTCTGGGCCGGTGACCATCTGCTTTGGGCTCCCCTGTGGAAGTGGCGGGCTGGGGAAGTTGGTGACTGCCTCTTCCCCCCACGCCTGCCCATGCAAGGAAACATCTCTTCTGCCACAGGCAACACCAGAGCCAGGTGGGTAGGGCTGCTAGGGCCCCAGGGGACAGGGATGCTCTGTGCTCCCAAGCTTCAGCTGTCCTGCCCCCTTGCACTGTGCTGGGAGGCAGGATCCCTGCTCTGTGTTGGCTTAGAAGGGCTGTGGGGGCAGAGTGTGGGGGAGTGGGTCTATGGAGGGGACGCTGGACTGTAAGGGGGTGGAGGATGCTGGGCAGTGGGGGAGGATTGTGTGGTTTGGGGTGCTAAGCAGTAGGGGTCTGTTGGGGGCACTGTGTAGTTGTAGTGGTGGGGCTGTGGGGAAGGGTACTGGGTAGTGAGGGTGGGTGAGATCTGTGTGTGTTGGGGTGCTGGCCAGTGGGGGGCAGTTATGTGAGGTGCTGTGTAGTTGTGGGGCGGTGGGGAGGGACACTGGCCAGTGGGGTTGGGGGAGATATGTGCGTGTTAGACCCCCCCACTGCCCAGCACCCTATGTGAAGCACTGTGTAGTTGTGGTGGGGCTTTGGGGAAGGACACTGGGCGGGGGAGGAGATCGGTGTGTGTTGGAGCGCTAGGGAGTAGGGGTACTGGGAAGTTGTGGTGGGGCTGCGGGTGGGGGGGCCCTGGACAGGTGGTGGTGTGCAGGGTGCTGTACATTTGGGGGGGCTGGGCATAGCGGGTACAGGGGTGCTGGGTGGGGGTGTTGTGTGGTGCAGCATGGACCGAGCCCCCAGGGGGAAGAGGCACACTGGCAGCACAGGGCCAGGTGGGCCAGTGTGCATCTGGCAATTGCCAGTTTGTAAACAGTGCCCTTACACTGGGCAGAGTGGGGCTGCCCCGCCTTACAATGTCCCATTGCCCCTGGCCGGCTCCTCAATCCAGAGACCAACCTCCCTGCACCCTGTTCCATTGCTCCCATGGGAGGGAGCCCACAAATATGTTTGGCGCCGAGCCCACAGAAGATTTATCCGGCCCTGCTCCCATTTACATGTGTAGATTCAGTTACCTGAACACTCAAAGTCAGATAAAAAAAATAAAAGAGAGAAAGTGAGTTTTCAGGAAAGCTGAGTCACTAAGAACAAGAGAAGAAAGATGCTGAAATATAGAGAAAACATGGACAGTAGAAGAAAAGTTTGCTTACTGAAAATGTTTTGCCTATGTTTTAATGGCAGTCTAGACTATTTCTACTAAAGAAAAAAAGTGGCAAAAAGGGGCCCAAATCCCTTTCATGGATCTCACCAGCCTTCCATGCTGACAAGAAAAGTAGCAATAGCTTCTCCTTGGACCATGCTCCTGCTGGAATCTTAGTTTATTTTTGGTAAATTTGACAGGTACGTTGGATCACTTCATTGGGACTTCCTGGAGATCCTGTAGTGTAGTGCAATCCTGCACCATTTCCATCATGTGCCTCTTAGACACCATTTAAATCAGTGAATTGAGGTTGACTTTGTTCTTTAAGAAATCAGCTTAAAAATTTGTTCTTAATAGAATTAATATGTTAAAATAACGATGCACTAATAGTTCTAAAAATAGACCTTTTTGCAATATAAATATTTCAGTCTTTGTTATGTAAATCCTCTGCTCAAATGCGATTGTAAGATCTGTAACTTGTATCATTAAGTTCGGCAACCTTTTTGCAGACTTTGTAACTTCAGTTCTTGTTCGCATAGCCTTTTAAGTTTTGTAACCTTTGCAAGCTCTGTAACCTTTTCATGTTACCACTTGTATGAACTTCCAAGCTTTGTAATATCCCATCACGCAATCAGAGAGAGTGTGAATGATGGAGTGTGTGGGGAAGATAAGGGAGTGTGAACAAGGGAGTGTATGTGGGACTGGGCGGAGAGGAACTGCAAGGAGAAAAGAGCCCGGAGCCAGGGGTGCCTGATGTAATCTGCCCTGGGAAGGCAATCACGGGGTGCTGTTAAGAAAAGAAGAATCTGGTATGCATGAAAGAAACTGGTCTGAGAATGCTTCTCGGTGACGGACACAGAAGAAAAACTCAGTGTACGTGACAGGAGCCACTCAGTTCCAGAAAAAGGAAGACGGCATGCACACAAGCTGCTGCTCCTTGACCTGCTCACCAGCCTGGATTCATGACCGTAGGCAGACACACCAGATCTACCACGCTGTGGCTTCTCGGCTTCCATGCTGTCTCCGGTAACTCTCCGCTTGTATAAGTAAGTGTGTGATTGCATGAGGGTATGAATGTGGTGAATATGTGAGTGTGTGGATAAGCCCCATCTCTTTTCTATCTGACACAACAGTGGCATCATAATAAAACCAATACAAGTGTGACCCTGGGTTTGTTTTTAGGGGAACTGAGGTAAAAGTCTTAAAATTATATAATTGTTCTCTACAGCTCTATGACTCTCTGAATTAAGTCTCTGAGGTCCAAAAATGAATGGCGTTCTAGCATGTACCATGGCTGCATAGCAGAGCAATTTTATCAGGAATACTGGACACAGTGGAAATATACAAGTCAATAGCACTATTGATAGGAAGTGATGACTCACTCAGGTAATGCTTTCAATAAAAGGCAATATCCTACATGGTGAGAACATGTCTAGAGTAATAAGTTATTCCTGGTAATGGGGTATGTGGAGTAGTGTTAGTGAAGAGAGTAGTTAGGAGGGAAAAGAAAAATCACATACTGAGAAATGTTCGATACTATGATTAGTTTATGGAGAAATTAATTTTGAATTAGGAAGTCATTACAAGACTTTTACATCTTTGTCAACACACACAAAGATCACGTGTAAGAATGTGATTGATAAACACAGTTTATTATTGCAAGATCTGTAATGAGTTCAGAGAGATCTGTGATAGACGAACCATTCAGTAGTTAATCACCAGAGTAATAGGTGAAGGAGATGTTTATTGGAAGACAACATAAACCACTGTATTAGAAAGTGGATCCTAAAAATAAAAGGCATGAAAGTCAGATATGAACCAATCTGTCCTGCCTCTCAAAGTGTGCTGAGGCTATTTAAATGAGTTCCAGGGGCATGTTTTTGATAAGCTTAACAATTCATGTGGCACCATGCCAAATCTGCATGAGGCACAGCAAATCTAAGTTGTTCTCAGCTTTCTAGAGAATAGATTGGATGTTAAGTAGAGCAAAGCAAAGTAGATTTCTACTGTGTTTCTAGACTTGGGTAGTAAATGATTTTTTGAAGGGACATTGATTAGAAAAATGACTCCTTGCCCTTGAGTCACTGCCAACTTCTGTGTCTCTGTATCATTGCTGATGAATGCTACTGATGCAAGTAGAATGAATAAGCTCCTGGGATAATGTTAGGTCTAGACTCCCATTGAGAGAACTTTTTGTAAGGATTTAAGGATATCGTTTACATTCAAGCTTAAAAGATGGGAAAGCCAAAAATTCAAGACCCTAGGGACACCTGAGAAATAAAAAAAACTGCAGGCAAAGGAGAAAGGGGAGCTCATATATTGTATGCTGGTGATGCCTTTGTTCATTAGCAACACTTTGTGAAAAAAGCAGTAGCTTACTCACTAGTGAAACACTAAACTGAGTAAGCTGGAAGTGAGAGAACATTATTCCCACTACATAATTGTCCTGCATCACAATGCAACACTTGCACAAAGTTTTTGCTACAGACACATTCTGGTCACGGATTTTTCTCTTAAATACAGCTCTCACTGTCACTGACTCAGTACTATTACTCCAGTTAACCAGGTTCATCCTGTGTAAAGAGACCAAGTAATATACAGCGGCACCAATTGCTAAGGCCACACTAACAACATCCTTCTTGGCTTCCAGTAGCCTCCTTCAGGGAAAAGGGGAGACAAGCACACACTGGCATAACACTAAAGCAATAGTAGTTGCAGACCAGGGACACTAGTACTTATACTTCCAAAGACAGACAATGAAACCAAAAAGTAAGTTTTCTGCAGAACAAATAAACGGAGGCACCAGGAGCTAATCAAGCAACTGATCTGTATTTAATAAGCAGCTGACATGAAAATTGAAAACAAACACAAATTGAGGCCCAGATTATTAGCAAAACATGTCTGACTTCTGCACTGAATAAAGAGCCAGTAGCCTTGGAAAACTGATTTGTATTAATGAGGTGAAATTAATTCATTCTCTGTTCAAGTTTCTAAATGCAACTATAAAGCAGTCATTGTGGCAGAAAAGGTGCATGGATCAATAAATCATTCCATGGGTCATTAAGTTCCTAAATAGAGTGGGAAGACTTTGAGATTATGATGACAGATAAATATTATAAACAGCAATATCTGTTTCATTTTATACACACACAGTACAAGTTACAGAAGCCAGCAAACAGAAAACACGTCTGTACGGGAACAAGCCATCAAAGACTCCTTAGATTTTCTTGTTAAAATTACACTGCTACACTAATTGGAAGATTGGGACAATTTCCCAGCCGCTGATGAAGTCTATTCCCCTCTTTGGATACTACTTTATCATCCCTGCCAAAAATGACTTAACCCAGTGTCACTTAACATTTCTGTAGGACAAATTTTTTCATCTTTGGTTTGGGCAAATGTGCACCAGATTACAGGTTTAAAAAAAAAAAAAAAAGAAAAAGGAAAGAAAAAAGCATTCTCAAGCAATTAATCAAACTCCCCTAAAGGACATTAACTCTGCTTTTTGGATGCCCACCTCAAGTTACACAGTGGAAACGCTGTTCTCTTTTAGCAGTATATTCAGTAAAGCTGGTTGGAAGCTGAGCCAAGAGGGGAAATTGCAGAAGGTGTTCATGAAATCTCCTTTCCTCTTTTAAAATCAAACTATTTTTGTTGGCATGTTCTGACCAGCTCTAATACCTGCAGATATTGCACTTAGTTCCTCAAAAATTATTTCCAACAAAGTGCAGCAATGTCGATTTGTTTGCCACCACCTTACTTGGTTGTAGATGGTTGTGAGAAACCATTTTCACTTCAATAGAAAAGCAAACAGACTTCCTTGTTCCTTACCCTTGTCTCCTGGGCTCTCTCCTGTCAGCTTAGAAGGTCTTCACCAGAAGCGCTACAGCAGTGAAGCTGCATTGGTGCAGCCATGCCGCTGTAAATGATTTATTGTCAACATAGCCTAAGACATGTTTTGTAAAATGGTTTCAATCACATGGAAGTGTTGTTTGGTTTTCTTTCTTCACAGTCTCCTTCTGTCTGTTTCAGGGCCTCATATATTTTGCCTGTGTCAGCGCCTCTCTCACTGCTAATCATTTTCCTGCACAGCTGCTAGTCTTTCCATCTCAAAAACTACGCACAAATCTGTAAAAATATGTATAACAAAATGTGAAGCTACTTGAAAAATAATGGAGTTGTTTGCATTTCATTAGTACTCCTAAATGCTTCAAGGCTGCAAAAAAAGAAATTGACTATGATGTCGAAAAAATGCTAAAATGCCTACAAAAGATTAGCACTTGAGTGAAGAACTGGCTCAAACTAATTCTGTGCAAGACTGAAGCTGGTTCTAACAGGCAATCGCTTTGAAGAACCAAGAAATGTATTGAATTCCTCTTCCATCAAAAGAGTATCCCCTCCCCACTGTTTGTGAAAGTATTACTTAAGGTCCTATATGACTCCATCGGAGAGCATCAGTGGTGAGAAATACCTTCTTCATTCATTCCCCGTCAGATGAAGATCTGATTACAGTGATCCATGCATTCATCAAATTCAGACTAAAATACTACAACTTTCTTTTTTTGGGCCTGAAGATGACAGCAGTGCGGATGTTGTACCTTGAACAGAATGTGGCAGTCTGTGCTCTCAGTAGGATGGACTGCAGTGAGTACATCATTCTTATGTTCCAGTCCCTGCACTACCTCCTATTCTGCTTCCATTACCAGTTCGTGTCCTTTGTCCTGATCTTCAGAACCAGCAATGGACCAAATTTTATTTCACAACTACAATTTCCATCCAGGACCTACCAAGACAGCTCTGGTCCTCTGAAACAATGCATCTAAAAAACCAGGATGAAGCATTTGCCAGCTGGATATAAAGCATTCTTGGTCAAGAGGGTTTGGCTTTGGAACAAGCTCTCAAAAAGAGTAGGGGAATCCTATCTGACCACTTTAGGACATGCTTCAGGATCCTCCTGCTTGAGATACCTTTTCCCAACATAAACAGAACAATTTATATTAAAAAGTTACAGATAATACACCTCAAAGAAAAAACTTTTGATAACCAGGAAAGTGAAAAAGCAGAAAACTCCATGATATTCACTAAGAATCTTACCACACAGATTTAGTTGTTTGAGAAACACTTAGGTACCATGGAAATTGGTACTAAAGAGAACCTTGAGATAGGGATATACTTCTGTTTAGAAAAAAAAATGAGCTAGCTCAAGCCAAAATGTCTTTGTTTGAACAATAAAGGGTTGGCCTTGCACCAGAAAATGGGGTAATTCATATTTTTATATGATTCTCAATGCCAAAAGAGTAATTTGATTGTAGTTATGAGTAAAAGATAGAGGTGAAAGGCTTGAATCACTACTGTACCTGAATGTTTAAATCACAAAATTGATCATATACACAAAGAGTGAGTCCAAGTACAGTAAAACCTCAGAGTTATGAACACCTCTGGAATGAAGGTTGTTTGTAACTCTGAAATGTTCGTAACTCTGAACAAAATGTTACGGTTATTCTTTCAAAAGTTTACAACTGAACATTGACTTAATACAGCTTTGAAATTACTATGTAGAAGAAAAATACTACTTTTAACCATCTTAATTTAAATGAAACAAGCACAGAAACAGTTTCCTTACCTTGTCAGATCTTTTTAAAAAACTTTCACTTAATTTTTTTTAATAGTTTACATTTAACAGTACTGTACACTATTTGCTTTTTTTTTTCTTTTGGTCTCTGCTGCTTGATTGTGTACTTCTGGTTAAAAATGAGTAAGGCTACGTTTTAGTCACAGGTATTTTAGTAAAAGTCGTGGACAGGTCATGGGCAGTAAACAAAAATTCATGGCCTGTGACCTGTCCATGACTTGTACTATATACCCCTGACTAAATCTTGGGAGGAAGGGTAGCCCAGGTGCTCAGGGGTGGGGGGCAACCCAAGGGCACTGCAAGTGCTTGGCAGGCTTGGGGGGGTGGCCCAGGCTTGGTGCTGGAGGGTGGAGGTTGGTGTGGCTGGCAGGCTCCCTACCTGATTCATCATGGCTCTCCGGAAGTGGCGACATGTGCCTCCCTCAACTCCTAGGCAGAGGCATGGCCAGACAGCTCCGTGTGCTACCTCTGTCCTGAATGCCAGCTCTGCAGCTCTTATTGTGGTCAATGTGACCTGCGGGGTGGTGCCTGCAGGTGGAGGCAATGCGTGGAGCCGTCTGGCAATGCCTCTGCCTAGGAGTTGAGGGAGGGACATGTCACCACTTCCGGGAAGCCCCCCTGAGGTAAGCACCACCCAGAGCCCTCATCCCCTCCCATGCCCCAACCCCAAGCCTCCTCCCACACCCAAACTCCTGCTGCTGCTGGGTGTGGGGGGGAAGATGCGGTGGCCCGAGACTGCCCTAGCAGTGGCTGGTGCAGCTGGCCAGGGGGTGCCTGAGCTGCTCAGACAGCCCCCAGGCTAGCCACACTGGCTGCTGCAGAAGTCAGAGGTCCCAGAAAAAGTTACAGAGTCCATGACTTCCAGGACCTCCATGACAAAATCGCAGCCTTACAAATGAGGTGTGTGGTTGACCAGTCAGTTTGTAACTCTGGTGTTCATAACTCTGAGGTTCTCTTGTACCAGCTTTCTCTGGGATGATCTACCTCTACTACATGTCACATAATCCCTCATTATACAGTTCTTTGGGTTTAAGTGTGATTTAAGGCATATATGCTGCTGAACTTCACTTACTGAAATGTTGCACCTCTATGTGGTATGAAGGAGAGACCTCAATATTGATGCACATGTGGTATTAATAAAACAACTTTTTAAGTTAGGTCATTAGAAACTTGTCTGTGTCTCTACTGAATATTAAGATATAGTTACAGCCAAGATGCTTGAAAATATAACAATACATATTAAGTTTAGCTATTAATATTACAAAATGTTCAAGCTAATCCAAGAAATTCCAGGAAGTTTCTGCTTCTGTGACTCTAGAGACAAGCAAATATCCTGAAGATAAGCCCTCAATAGCCATAAAACCATGTTTATTACCGCTAAAAGTGATATCCAAAAGCTCTATTTTAAACCTGACCTTTTTGAAACTTTATACTATTTTCTTTATTATGTTTAAAAGGTGTATTGTTTACTAAAATTTGTGTTTTGTACAAAGTATTTAACAAAGATTGTAACTCTAAGGCACTTAGGTCAAGAAATGAATGAAGAAGTGTCTTATGTAGACCAGGACACCACTTTCTTGTATGAGATATCAGTTTGGTGCAAATGGAATTCTTATCTCAAGAAAACCAACCATGTAAAACATGTTTTAGGAAAAGACCTAATTGTAAAAACAGAATGTAGGGTTGTTATCACAGCACTAAATCTAGGTGTAAAGTGGGCTTTCTTACCCTTTCCATAAAAAAAAAAAAAACTTCTAAGTTAACATACACAAAGAATACAAAAAAATCCTTGTTGAAATAATTTGTATAACTACTAGAGTCAGAAAAGACTCTATAAAACATGTGTACCTGGAAACTTTTAAAACCGTTTATTCTTTAAATGTTGAAATGGCAAGCACCTTTTAGAAATGCATACTTGCAGATATGTTAGCTAAATGCAAAGAGCCTAATATCATTGCTATGTAAATTGCAAAATGCTTTATGTAGCAACCTGAAATCTAATAACCTTGCTAATCTGATTATCAATACAAGAAGCCATTTATGTATGGAACATTGATAATAATGGGCAATTCATTAATTAATTGGCATGCTTAAACAACTCCCTCACCCAACTCAGGAAGACAAGAATCATCATCTCTCCAAAACTGTCATGAAGAAACAACAACTTCTTTAATAACTATTTAAGATGAACACTCTCTTAAAGAATTATTTATTTTTAGAAGACTGTTTTGAGAACTAAAATCTTTTATATATGAGAACAGAAACCAACCCAAGGAAAACCTCCTCAAGACTTCAACATGGATTGGTGACAGAAAGTGAACTAAGCCACGGCCAAGGAATGAGATTTAAAACTGTTGTAATGATTTTATTGGAATATGGGAATACTATTGTAATTTAAGACACTAACAGTTTCTTCTGTTAATCACCAAATGGATAAACCATGTATTTCTGAAGAGGAGACGGGGGCTAAACACTGATGGGATTTAAGATTCTTGATATTCATGATTGGTCTGTCTTGACAGCTCCTTAAATGGCTTCTTCTAAGTAATGGATTTTAATATTTTCTTTGATTTCATTGGATTTAATAAAGATTGCTTATTTTGCCCAATTATAAACTATCAGGTTATTATTAATAACTAACAGGATCCAGTCGTCCTTAAACAAAATTCTTTTGCCCATTTATAAACCTTCTTAGTTATCTAAGGATATACTAAGACTGGCTTCATGATAATTTTTGAGAAATAAGACCAAGGTCTTAATTTACCAAGAGGAAAGTGCCCCAACCAGAGATGGGCCTGCTCTCAAATGTGTAGTCTCTGCTACAAGCTCTCCACAGAGAGGCATACAGGAGAGATTGTAACTGAAGTAATAAATTTAACATTTGTGTTTGTCATTTTCCTTTCTTTAATAATAAAATAGGCGTGGATGATAACTGATTATTTTGCTTGCTTTTAATCATGATGTCCCCTTATGTATGTAAAAAAACCCTGTGACTAAAATAGTGGGCCATTTCTTGTTTCCCTACTAAGTATTTTTAGTAATTTCTGAGATAAAATTTCTTGGGATCCAACAATTTAAAATGACTCCTTCCTATCCCACAGTGAGTAAAAAGTTACAGGTAAAATGTGCAGGACTCAGTTTTCTCTGTCACATGAACATTTTAGATTCTGAATGTTTCCATCCTGCATTGGGACAAGCAGTCAAAAATTTCAAATTTTGCAAACCAAAAATCTAAAAAAATAAATAAATAAATAAATAAAAATAAATCAGATCAGGGCAAAATATTTTATTTAGTTCATTTCAAAACAGTTTATAAGAGTATGGCAGCTATTGGGGGCTAGGGATAATAAAGTATCTGATTTGCTGCACCCAACCAGAGGGTGAGAACTCTGTTTTTCTCCGACAATTTTTGGGCTCATCCGGGATGGCAGTGCCTGTGGAGACACTAGCAGCTGCTGCAGATCGTTCCCCTTCGAACCCCATGGTGCCACAATAGAGGTAAAAGATCTTTTGAAATCTCTATTGGGGTGTCGAAGGAGGACTGTCCGTGGGGCTGTCTGTCCCTGTTGGGCTTATGACATCTGACCTTATTGACTGTGCAGCAAATCAGATACTTTATTATCTCTAGCATTTGCATGGAGGGAAGAGAGCTAAACAGGTCTCTCTACAGGTAAACAATTACAGCAAGCATTTATACCTTTTGTTACATAAATTAATGAGCAACAGCTGCATTTTGTTTATACATAGGTCATCCTGATATCTTATTTTTCACATCTATTTAGACTCTAGTCTACACTCCATATTTATCTACACAAGGTTGCAACAACTTCTCACACAGTTCTTTCCCCACTCGCCTCACACAATCCTCGCTTCTACAAGTCTCGCATTCTATAAGTCTGTCTAGCCTGACTCTTGCTCACCGAAGGGACTGTTTGCATTAAAATCCCCTTCAAATCCCTGTCAGTTCTTGTTCTACTTTCACAAATCTCTTTACATTTAAATGTAGACTCGTCCCTAAGAAAGCTCTGTGTTCTGCATAGACAATCTTTACCCTTGAGGTGTACAGATCCATTGTGCCTGGGGAGAGAAGTTGGCAACCATGATCCTAATCTTGCAGTTTTAGGTGATCTTTTAGCTGCGCCCAAGCTAATAATAAAGACCAAAACCTTGAACTTGAAGCCAGTATAAAGAGCAGAAGACAGGTTTGATGTGCACATGGTATCCCCATGTTGCTGAGGGGACATGTTGCAGTGTTCTATCCTAGTTGGAATTTCCTAAGGGCTTTATCCTTAGGTATGTTGCATTGCAGTAGTCCAGCCTGGAGGTGCCAGAGACATGTAAACTGAAGCCACCAGGATAGGACAGGCTCCTAACCAGAGATGTTAGAAAGCATTACTCACAGGTGCTTCTATTTGGGAGCTTAGCATCAGTGAGGAATCCAGGAGGACTCAAACTATGGACTGGATTAACCAGTTGTGGTTGTACCTTCAGCCAAAGGAGACAACATTTTGAAGAGTTTGCAGTCACTGTGCATTCTCCTTTGCCCATCAGCATCACCTCCATCTTCCTTGGGTTCAGCTTTCAATCAGCTGTTCTTCATCTATGTGCTGATCTTGTCCAAGCACTGGGCCTCCTTGGTGGTAGTGGTATTGCTATGTTGGGTGAAACACAGGTGGATCTCTATGTCCTCAGTTTATTGCCGACACTTAAACCCAAGACATCTTACCAGTACTTCTAATGGCTGTATATAGATGTTGACTATAATTGCAGAGAGACTAGAACAAAAGAGAATGTATCCTTTTGGAACTCCACAGGTGGGGAGATCTAGTACATATTGTGATGGAGCAAGGCCGGATGGCTACAGGAAAGTACTGAGGAACAGGTATGTTAGCCCCAGGCTAAGCAAATCCCTAGTACCATGGGAACCAAAATGGCAGTTGCTCCAGGGTAATCAAGGCACCTGGGGCCAATTAAGAACTTTCTAGAAGGCACTGGAGAGAGCTACATTGATTGGAGCACCTGCAGCCAATCAGGGCAGGCTAATCAGGGCACCTGGTATAAAAAGGGGAGCTCACTCCAGTCAAGGGAGGAGGAGTCAGAGGAAGGAAGTGCATATGAGGAGCTGGGAGCCAGAGACACAAGGAATTAAGAACTGAGAGGGTGTACTACTGGAGGATTGAGGAAACACCATACAATCAAGCAGTATCAGACACCAGGAGGATCCTATGGGGAGGATAAAGAAGGTGTTTGAAGGAGGCTATGGGGAAGTAGCCCAGGGAGCTGTAGCGGTCAAGCAGCGGTTACAAGTAGCACTATAGAGAGTGCTGCAATTCACAGGGCCCTGGGCTGGAACCCAGAGTAGAGGGCGGGCCTGGGTTCCCCACAAGCCTCGCTACTCCTAATCAGACATAGGAGGAGTTGATCCAGACTGTGGGTTTCATCCAAGGGGAAGACCACTGAGGGGAGGAAATCCACCAATAAGCACAGGACCTACTAGAGGAGAGGAGGAACTTTGTCACAATATGTACTGCACAAGAAGATATTTCCTGGAAGAATGAATACCCCTTGCCCATATTTTTATTTTCTCTTTTAAAGAAATTGTCTTCAAAAAATAAAAATAAACAAATAAAAAGTTTTAAGGAGTTTTAAGTATTGTCTAAATCTTTCCTTGCTAATTTTCATGTTGGTTAAGAAAATACAAGACTACCTATAGCATAGGTCAACATAGAAACATAGAAGATTAGGGTTGGAAGACACCTCAGGAAGTATCTAGTCCAACCCCGTGCTCAAAGCAGGACCAACCCCAACTAAATCTTTCCAGCCAGGGCTTTGTCAAGCCGGGCCTTAAAATCCTCTAAGGATGGAGATTCTACCACCTCCCTAGGTAACCGATTCCAGTGCTTCATCACCCTCCTAGTGAAATAGTTTTCCTAATATCCAACCTAGACCTCCCCCACTGCAACTTGAGACCATTGCTTCTTGTTCTGTCATCTGCCACCACTAAGAATTAGAATGAGGTCAATGAGATACTTCGACCTATTTATTTTCCAGTTTAGAAGTAACTTGCACATCCAGTTCGCTGATGAATTATCAAATTGTTTCTTAAAAGAATAATTTTATGCTTAATGGTAATGACTACTCAAGGGACATGATAGTAATTCTTCAATATCTCTTGTTCACTCGTCTTATTAAAAAAAAAGAATCTATGAAGTCTACAATTTCTGCACCAGCTTCAAGGGAGCTTGAAAACCCCAGTGCCCTCACCTCCTTCCAGTCCACTCCAGCAGCAATGGGAGCAATAGATGCATGAAGAGACTGAAGCTAAGTCAACAATAAAAAAATTAAATAGTAAAATATTGAAATAAAAAAACTGAAACAAAAACCAGCAAGTGGCAGAGTTTACTTTTTATTATAGTTATTAGTTCACTTTTTGTCCTAAATATTAAAAGATGGGGGGAGGAGGAGAGAGAGCACAATGAGATAGAGTTTAATGATGGACTTGGAAAAGTTCAAGTACAAGTGGTCAATTGAAGACAGAAAAGTAAGTTGACAGGGAAGACTTTTACAATTAACACACAATATGTTTCAATTAAATGCACTCAAACTTATACCATATTTTGGCATACCATATATTCTGCCTTCTCTCAGTATGGGTAGATTCTCATAACCTTATTTACATACACCCTACCCCCATAAACCAACCAACAGAAAATCAGTATTACTAATAAATGGAATCAATAAAAATCTACTTTCCATCACAGACTAACAGGCTGGTGACCAGATGAAGAATGTTTAAAGGCACTTATAGTTGCATATTAACTGAAAAGGTAATTCTGTCTGAGTAAAATAGTCAATTTCAGGAAATGGTTCAGGAAATGTAGAGAATAAAAACAGACCAATCTTAAAAATGGATTTTATATTATCCTCCTCATAACCTGAATTCCCTCCAAACTAATTGCTGTTCCATGATCCACTGGTCCAAACAATATATTTCAGCTGGAAGAGGGTGGAGAAATTTACATTTCAATCACATATTAATAGATTAAAACTGTCCCCGCCCGCAGGTATATGGGATCTTGGGGAGCAATTACCACACAGGTGGGGTGCCAATTAATTTCTTTATTAAAGGAAAAAGGAAGTGGTGGGAATTTAACAATGAAATACGATGGGATGGGGTGTATAGGGTGTTTACAATAGACAACGATGGGGGGGGTTCCTATTGAACAGTGTAGGGAGTTCTAACAGTGGGGTACAGTAAGTGGGGTTCAGCACAATGGGATACAGTACAGTCAATAAGCAACTCAACTTTATATAGGAACAACTTTAGATACAGCGTGGAATGCAAAATGTACCCAAAAGAAATGCAAAGTAAAATGGTAGCTTCAATGCAATACAAAGTATATCAGAAAAGTGGAGGCAACCAATGGGGTGTTATAACCACAAGTAAAATGTGAATCACAGTGCAATGATACAATATGGGTGATAAGTGAAATTATGCAATGTAACAGTATAAAAGAAAATTAATGACTTAATTTTGAGGCTGTGATAGCAGATAATCTGCAAGAGTGTACCTAAAGGCTGGGTCGAGAAACAGGAGTGGGGAAGGGAGTGAATGATCAGTGGCAACTGATGAGAGGAGAGTGCAGCTGCAAGCAGCGAGAGACTCTGAAGCCCTGCGGGGTGAAGCCCAGAGCAGTCTTCAGGAGCCTGCGGGCTGGATGTACGGGAGACAAGAGCAGCTGGAGCACACTTAAGGGGAGTCTGGGAGCAGCAAGAGGGGAGAGTGCTGAACGTGCAAGCGATGGGAAGGCACGTGGAGAATGGGGGAGACGGCTGAGGGAAGAAACAGGTTGCAGCAGCGGAGAGCACTTCAGGGAAGCTGCGGAGCAGCGGGGTGAAGACAAACGGAGCAGTGTGATGGTGATCTTCGGTAGGGGAGGGGCAGCGGAGAAGCGGGAGCACGAACACAGGGGATACAGGGAGAGGCAGCAGAGAAAAGTGTAAAGAAGGGCTAGAGGGAGGTTTAAGCAACAAGCGGACACCCCCCCAAAAAAGGAAAGAAGCGGCAAAGGGTTTGGGAAGTTACACAGGGGGAGAAGCAGCAAGGGGTTTGGGAAGTTCGGAGGGTGATGCAGACGCGGGGGAAAAAGCAGCAAAGGGTTACAACAGGGAGACACAGAGAAGTACACAGAGGGGGAGATTGGAGCGGGGGAAAAACAGACACGGGAAAGTTCAGGGAGAGATCGGGACAGCGGGAAGACAAATTCAAACAGCAAAAAACCTTATCTATCATCTAACTTAATTAAACTTATATAAAATGACAAGCAGCTTATACAAAGTAACAAAACAGGTACAGAATACAACCAGGCAATGGCTTTTTAAAATCTATCTTAACCAACGACTAGGCAAAACAACAAATATCACAATTCTAAGCAAAACTATAACAAGCAACTATATGGAGCAACAAAACAGCAAACTATAGCAAGGCAGGTGAAACTTACAAGCGCTACAATCTTAGCAAACTATGACTTATTAGACTAAAAAGCAAAACCTTATGCTATGGTGCACCTTATGCTATGGGGAAGTTACAGAGGGCAGAGTGGTATGTGCCCAGGATACAGCTCCCAAGGCAGCCCCCAAGGAAGCCAAGGGATGGTGGCTGCAGCAGTGGATACGGCTGAAAGCAGTGAGCCCCGAAGCAAAGCCCACTGGAGCAGAGCTTAGCGGCGGCACAAACTTATTTTTAGCAGCAAAGCGCCGCGGAGTTTAAGAGAGGTTTTAAGACACAGACCAAGGTTTAGCTTGAGTCTGTGTGCTGGGGAAACAGTATAGAAAGTTTCACAGAGGGCTCCTTACCATTCCCCAAGGCAGCAGCAAAGGCAGAAGCAGCAACAACATCAGAAGAAGCAAGGAGGACTCGGTACGGTCTCGATAATCAGGAGGTCTCTCAGGCAGCAATTCGTTCTTCGTGGGGGGGGGGGGGAGAGTTAAAAACGGGGGTATGCTCAAAAATAAAATGAGAGCCAAGAAAGGACCCCCCCAGAACTCCTGGCTGATCAGACCAGGCAGCAATGCAGGAACCTTTCTGATGTTTGTTTCAAAATGCCTGTTTTTTAAAGACAAACTCAGGCAGTTTCCCGCCAGTAATCCTGATAGGCTCCCTCTGTCACAGGGGAAGAGACACAGGGAAAAACTGCAGGTGAGCACAGAGACGTGCCTGGGCAGAGTCCTGGACAATAGGTGTGAGTTCACACCTCAGGACTCAAAAGCACATGAGGCCTATGACTCATGCCCAGGATCTCAAAAACACATTAGGTCTTGCAGCTCTGGACAGTGCCTACCCTACACAAAGCCCAGGTTTAACAAGGTAATAACAGGACCAACCATTTGAACAGGGCAGTGGTCCCACTTAGCACGCAGCACAAGTGGCCATCCCTTTGAGAAGGGCAGTGGCCCTGGTAAACAACTTAACAGCCAGGGAGGGGCGGCCACAGGAGGAGAACAAAAACAAAATGGAGTAAGGGGACAGCTGTAAGAAACAAAATGGAAAGGGGGAAAGCTGTAACAGACAAAAACAATATCGGGTTGATGTATAGTAATGATGGGGGGGTGGGGCGGGTTGAGGTAGAAAAATTAACTGGGCATTTGAAGTAACATGGAAGTCTAATAAACTATATTTGATTTAACAGTTGTAAGAAAATAAAATAAGATAATCAGATATATGCCAACCCTACCTGTTTAAAACTAGTGCGTTAAACACCCAAAATTATGAAATTGGCAAAAAACCCATGAGTTTTTAATAAACTAATAATCATTAATAACAATATTTTTTTTATTTGCTTTCTCGTGTTGGCGCTATTAGGGTTTGTATTTTTAATCTTTTCTCCAAAACGGTCAAGGCCAGAAACTTATTTTTCTATTTAGAGTGAAAGCTGAGATTTTCAGGTAATACATAATTCCAAAAGAAAATGACCAAATATTAATTGTATTATACAATTCCTCATCAGGCTACACTATTATACAGTAAAGCTACATTATCCTCCCATCAGTTCTAGGAAAGTGGGATAGGGGCTCATAATTCTGATTGCCACACTTGCCTGCATAGTCCTTCTGAAGTTAATAGGAATATATAAGGCAAGCAATTTAGGGCCTGATCCAAAGTCCAGTGGGGTCAATGGAAAGACTCCCACTAACCTCCATGGATTTTGGATCAGGACTTAAAGAGACAGTATGATAAAGGGTCAGCTAGGATTCTTGTACCAAAAAGAAAATGAAAAGTGCATTAATTTCATTACAAATAATAAAAACAAGGAAACTTCCTTGATATCAGACTTGGAGGTTAACCACATCTGAGAAGATCATTAAAATTGCCTCAGTCAACTGCCATTTAAAGTTCTTGAACTCCTTTACATGCAAGGACATGTGTAATAATCTGAGAGGCTATGACTTCCATAAACAAGTTATTTAAACAGACAGATGGTAGCTAGCTAGAATATCAAAGACCTAAATAAATCAGACTTTTCCCCTTCACTACTACACTGGTAAAAAGTCAGATATGTGAAAGTTAAGAAAAAACAGCCTGAGATATGGAACTTGTTCTTGTGCCTTTGGCAATAGCACTTTTGGAATTAGGAAGGTATAGGACCACGTTCAGAGGACAGTCTAAATCAGTGATACTCAGACCTCAGTGATTCAGGACCCATATTAGTGATCAACATTACCCAGAAGAGCCAGGTAGTATGAATGACTGGGGGAAATATTTAGCTATATTGTTCTCATAACAAATAAGTTAATAGCTTAGTGTGAGTTGATAACATAGTGGAAGCATCCTGGTTGGTTAATAATTAAGTCCCATGGTGTTTTAATATCATGAGCTGCAGGAGACACATTAAAGAGTCACTTGTGGCTTGAGAACCACAGTCTCTGTATCACTGGTCTAAATCAATGTAATGTACATCTTCTTCCATCCCCCTTAGTAAGCCAGTTGCATTAGCCTAAGCATGGCTATATTCAGTGGAGCAAATTCTGAAGACTGAAATCAGTGGATTTACTCCAGATCTATGCTGGTGTAACTGAAAGCAGAATATGGGCCCAGTTTCTCTCCCTTATAACCATTTACAAAGGTGCAAGTTACACCAGCTTACACATCACCTCTGAATTTGGCCCATGGTCTCTTTTAGGTAATAATTGGAGATATACCAATCTCCTAGAACTGGAAGGGACCTTGAAAGGTTATTGAGTCCAGCCTTCACTAGCAGGACCAATTTTTGCCCCAGATCCCTAAGTAGCCCCCTCAAGGATTGAACTCACAACCCTGGGTTTAGCAGGCCAATGCTCAAACCACTGAGCTACCCCCCCCCCCAAACAGGCAAGATGACCTCTGTGTTACCCGAGAACAGAAGGACCTTGGAAGGGAAAGTCCTGCAGCCAGCTTTTTGTTCTTGTTAATATTACACAGCTATGAAGTATGGACATTAAAAGATATTATGTCATGAGAGAAATGTAGAGAATGTGGGATGTTTGGATTGTATGTGTGTTTGACTTGCATGACACAGTATTCTTCATTCCTTTTAATTTTTTTTTAAAATACCTTTTTCTGCATGTTAGCATTAAATAGTTGTGTTCCCCTTTTGGAGAAGATTGTAACTGCACAATACTGGTATTCTGGTTTTGATGGTTGGTAGTCAGGATAACCTGCCAAGTTGGAGTAGCTAGAAAGCACACATAGGCTGTCCCCCAGTGAAGAGAACACTGCTGAATTAGCTAGTGTTTCAGGAAAAGAGCTGATTAAGTCACTGACTCTGCTTCATTTAGGTAACAAAAGCAACAATTCAGCTTCCCTTGATTGATTCTCATTTAGCCTTCATATCAAACTGACTAACGATATAATATTAAACCATCATCACTGAAATGTAGCATTGGAAGGGACCTCTACAGGTCATCTAGTCCAGTCCCCTATGTTTTCATTTACTCCTTGCACAAGTAAACTAGAACTGTCAGCTCTTCGCTCCCACCCCCCAGTCTGCTGTTCAATTCTCTCTTCTCTTTGTTTCTGAAGATACGGCCCTGTTAGAAAACATTGATATAATTTATTAATGTGTGCCACATTATTTACAAGAAATTACTGCTAGGCATGGTAAGAATGAGTGGGCTTTTTCTAACTGGTTCATTTGGAAGCTTACAATACCAATATTTACTGTTATTGTCAATAATTTCTTGAATTTATAATTTAAAATTTAAATCAGCAAACCAGTACATAAAATGAAGTTAAAACAACTAGAAGACTGATAAATCTTTCTCTAGTATAGCTCGTCAGTGGACAGATTTTTGCTATTGTAGAAGAGTCATTTTGAGAGTCTGAATGATTAATGAAATATCAGATAAGAGCAAATATGCAGAGGCTTCTAGTACTTCATGAGCCTGTTCAATTTATTGTAGCATCACCAGAAAATGGTTTATTGTCAAATGACACCCAAATAAATCCAGGATCCTTGGGATAAATTTAGGTTGAATTCAGTCATATTTTTGATTGATGACATTGGGAAACATTTTGAAGTGTAATAATTGGACTGTCTAGAGATCCAGGGATGACCCAAGTGTCATTCTTCTCATTCAAAAGCAGAGTCAACTCACATCTCACTTTTTTCCCCCCTTGTGTCAAACAAAAGGATGAAACTCTAGCTCCATTGAAGTAAATTGCAAAAGTCCCCTTGACCTCACTGGGGCCAGAATATCATTTGAAGTCCACAGATGATTTAAACTGAGAGTTGATATAGTTCCTGAAGAGCAACTTCCCTTAGGTCAAAAGTGGGCACCAAGAAACTGAGGGGAAATTTTACAAGAGGCCGCTGATATCCACTTTTACAAACTTAGAACTTGTACAGAACTTTGGAAAAGATTGTAATAAGTTTCCTTGTAAAGTAGGAATTTACTAAAGTGCCTATATCAGCAGAAGAAAAGTTTTTTTTTTAAATAATTTAGAGAATAAAAAAATGAATTTGTGCAATTTTGTATTATTCCACCAGTGAAGTCTGGTGCCTTAATTACCATTAACTAAATCTAAACTGGACAAGTATAAAGGAAATGAAAATAAATACATTTTAAAAAGCCTTGCATAGAAACGTGAAAAATTAAATTTATGATCTCCAAACTCATTGTAGTACATTCGAAGTCAGTGTTGTGTATCCCTTGAAAGACCCTTCCTCAGTCAAAAGAATAAAATTCTAATTTCTAGCTTTTATGGATCACAAGTTATGACTTAAAATTGTTGTAGATCCAGGACTGAATATTTTCCATCCTGGGCCTTGGGCCAATGTAATTTTGGGGGGAAAATTCCATATTTGGTGGGAAAGAAGGAAAAATTTCACAGCCAGTTCTCCCCCTCCTTTATTAGATTGTTTGAAGCTTCTCAGAACTTTGGAAATTGAAAACCAGAGAAAATGAATTATCAGGCAGAAGGCATGATAAACTGTGACTTAGCACAGTGTTTTGTATAGTGTATTTTGTAAAAAAGCTAGTAGACCTACCTATAGTTAAAGTTTCCTAACACTTCCCATTATCGGATCCTGTTTTCAGTTGCTTATAACTTTGCCAAACCATGATCAGTTGGGCTGAAATTTTCCATACTGGCTGTTTTGAATCACACTGGCTATTATTAATTATTAGAAAGTCTAAGATCCAATGGTTCAGCCATTTCAGAGAATGAAGTAAGGGGAAAAATATGTTGTTTTGACCATGTTAAAAATAATCTTGCAATCATTACATCGAGAAGCTCTAGAGCCTCCTTTCTTTGTATCAGGGACTTAAAAGTTGACAGGGTGGTTGTCCTGGGATTAGAGATATGCCTTTTCCTATCCCCTTGGGAAACAGCCCTAATTTGGCCAAGTTATAAGCCTATGTAAAAAAACAACAACTCAGTTCACATATGCTCAGTAGAAGTTGATAGAGTTTGGCAGCTAAATTCTGAAGAGTCCACCTGCACTGAGCCTGCACCATCCTATCTCAGACCCTAGGTGCAAACCAAACTGCACATACAGCCTTCCCATAAGAGTGCTTGGGCATGATCCAACCCAGGGGTGCCGGGGCTGAGCAGGACTTTCCTGGTAATTGTTTCTCCTGTGCTCCCCTTGCTGGCACCCAGGCTGTGAAGAGAAGGAGTCGAACTGGAATGCAGATGGGACAGAAGCTGTGGCAGGGTGGGGAGTGACAATGGGAAAGAAAAGGGTTGCAGGAGCCAGAGGGTGTGTGTATGGAAGGGGCGGGGAACAAAGGAGAAGGATGATAAGATCTAGGGGGGAGTGAGCAGTTGAGGGGGCATATAGGTTCTGAGGAGGAGAGGGAAGAGTCAGAGGATGGGAGCTTGGATAGATGCAGAGGGGGAAGGGGACCAGGAGCCATGGTGGGAGCTGAGTACCAACCTTAATTCTCTTAACATAGAATTGTTTTTAAATGTAATTATACACTTACAGATGTATCATGTCTGTATTATACATACTGTGCTAAAGAGCAGCCCCCCTCCAGAACAGGCATTAAAATGAATATTAATGGACTAAAAATTGCAGTTTGTATACCATAAAACATGGCCAATTTGCATTGGTAACTGGGAGACCCATGATGAATTAGAGTAATTGCATAAACAAAAATGAAGGATAATGCATCACAAACTTACTTTGTACAGGTTAAAAGTGCAGTCTGATTAGAAGTAAAACAACCTTTAATAGACTAGGAAGTATATACCTGGCGTATTTTGTAAAAATGAAGTGTTAATAGTGAGACACTGCTATTAAACCTTTGAAACCTGGGGAGAAACTATTGGTTTGTGTGTGTTTTAGCAGAGTTCTGCTCTTCCTATGGGTGTTTGAACTTGTAGAGATTCTACAGTACAAATGAAAAACTGGATCAGTTTATAAGAAGCATTAAACCTTGTGGAAATGAGAGCCACAAATCCTAGAGATCAGAGAGTTGTTTGAAGATTTCAAGGTTGGATTTAAACTAAATTGTGCCCAGATGCACCAAAAGTCTGCTCCACAATAGACATCATTGTGCTCCCCATTTACAGACTCTTCCTTCCTCTAATTCCTAAGGCTTCTTTAATCTGTCTATCTTGGTTACCAGTGAAAGACTCGTTTTCTCTGCTTCACCACTTCCATCAACCTCTTCTGACTGCCAGGGCCAAATCCTGTGGAATTTGCTGTAATCTACTCCTGGCTGTTTACCTGAGGAGCTTTAGGACTGCTGATAATGGTACATGGCCTGTGGTAAATGTAAAACCTTTAAACCGATGTTTTTAAGATTAAATGGTTTCCAAACGGATACTTTCAGAACCCAAAGTTGACATTTTTCACAAGGTACCTGTTAGTAAAAATATATCGGCAATAAATCCAAATCTGTAAGGAAGCCGTGAGTCATTAGCTGTGATATTTGAGGAATTGAGACTCCTAAGAATTTGACAGTATGAATCATATTTCTCTTAGTCATCGTCATGATTCACTGTTTCCCACTTGAAATGGTGGCTTCTCCAACCCTCCCATTATCTCTGAACACCTGGTGATAGGAACGATCACTTAGGCAATCAGGCTGAGTTCCCTGAAAACAGATGATACAGAGAAGATAGTATCAGAGAGGTAGCCATGTTAGTCTGGATCTGTAAAAGCAGCAGAGTCCTGTGGCACCTTATAGACTAACAGACGTATTGGAGCATGAGCTTTTGGGGGTGAATACTCTTCTGAATACACATGCATCCCACGAAGTGGGTATTCACCCACGAAAGCTCATGCTCCAATACATCTGTTAGTCTATAAGGTGCCACAGGACTCTTTGCTGCTTTTACAGAGAAGATAATATCCAAAGGGTGGGCATGGAAAGCTCTATGTTTGGGGAAAAAAGCTCAGAGAAAAGATTTTATTGAGTCTATCAGGCTGAACATTACCCTTTTCCTTCAATTCAGTTTTAAGAAAAATACTAAATGTCCTCACTCTGAGAACTGATAAGCATCTGACTACAGTAACAGTAAATATCAGATATACTAATTTCCCCTCCCTTCACCACCCCCGCCCTCCCAACCTGACACATCTAGGAAGAACCCACCTACTCTCACCAGCTAAGCAGCTATTTTTTGCAGATAGTTCAGTACACGAGAATAAATTACACTGATGTACCCTTCAGAAATAAAGAGAAGATTGAAAAGCACATTGGAGGAGGCAGCCAAGAGTTCCAGTTGGGGATTCTGTCTCTGATAGGGGTTGGAGTGCTCTGGATCAGGCCCTTAATTTCATAAATCTCTGGTGTAACCTAAAATATTTTAACCTGACTATTTCCAGCTCTAATCAATCTCCCTGCCATGAAAGGATTGTTCCTTACAGAATACACCCACCCATCCACTCTCTACCTTCCCTTGGGAGAATATTCCCCTGTTTTATAGGCATCACCACTGGAAAATATTTCTGTAAGAAAAGTGTACAAAAATATTGAGATTAGAAACCTCTAAAAAAAACTTCTCTTGGACTAATATGGGAACCTACTTTGACATTCAATTTTAATTTTTTTTTTAAATTTCAATACATTCTTCTTGCTTAATGTTTCCATGGACCACCAGAGATATTTCCTCTCCCCTCCTTGGTATTTACACTTTTTATAGGTTTACAGGCATAACTGCTCGTACACATTGTTTGGTTAAGCTGCACTATCTGTCCCTCATGAGTTTTTTCTTCTATCTCACTAGTCTCTAAAATCACTTGTATTACCCTTCTCTGAACTCCCTCTGATTTGTTGGTGTCTTTGAGGTGTCTAGAGCCGATTGTAAAATATTGCAAAGGAGAGAGGTCCTATCTCCTCACTGACCTATGATGTAGTATTTCTGTGTATGCAATGCCAAAGCAGAATGGCTGTTTCTACCACTATTTCACACTGTAATTTGTCTATCCTGTTCTTATGAGATGCTCTGACTTGGTGTCCTATTTCTGGTCCTCTCCTTCAGGGATATTTTGCCACATTGCCTCTTTGGAGACTCAGAACTCTCTGGTTGGCCATTGAGGAAATCCTTCAGAATCCCTACATCTAGTGTTTTTCAAGGAAGGAACTGATGTACAACATTTCTCCATGGCCATGATAAATCAAACATTTTCCTCTGTGGGATTTCATTACTCCCACAATGCCTGTGTCATTTAATTGGAACTGTATAAATGAATTTTATAACAATGCACTAACATTCCTAATAATTACAGCTGTCAACAATATTCACAAAACTCTTTTTGGCCACCTCTACTAACAATGAACCCACAGCACAGTTATATTGTAAAATAACATTTACCATGTTATACCTTGTTGATTAATCCTCTGACAGGAATATCTAGAGACCTCTGGCTACAGATATTAAAAAGGTAACAGAATAAACAGGCTTGCTTCCAGTAACAATGACAATTGCTTAACATATTTATGATGTTGCAGTAAGGATAAAGATTATTGAGATTGCTGTCGAGTAAGTCAGTAAACACTTCCTGGCATAAATGTGTGTGTGTGTGTGTGTGTGTGTGTGTGTGTGTGTGTGTGTGTGTGTGTGTGTGTGTGTGTGTGTGTGTGTGTGTCTTTTTTATGGATTCTTTGTGTCAGCACAAGGCCCAGTAACAAAAGGAACAATATCAGAGTTTACGACAACAATTGCAAACAAGATTTTTATTAATATTTCCTCTGCATCTCCCAGCCACAGTATTTATAAGCATGCTGCACATAAACTCTGAAGGGAAGAAATTATGTTTCAGGAGGGGATTTTTAAATACACCTAAGAGATTTAGGAATACTGTCACATTGAAATTCACCTCAACCAGCTACACAGAGGTAGAGCTACAACTTGTCTTGTTTACTCTAGCATTTTACAATTTTAGCTATCTAGTTGTAAAAAACACAGATTTAATACTTCAGAGACTTGACCCTCGGTCTCCCCCTTCACCGTGTAAGTGCCCTAAGAACCAAGCTATAAGGCAATCTAGGGTGCTGGGCGCGTGGATCTCAATCTCTTCGTTGAAGCTGTTCCACCTTGTATGAAGATAGTTGAATAGCCCCGTTGTGTGAATCCCCCAGGTGAAAAAGAGCTATTACGATAATGTTGAAACAGTTAGTTTCAGTATATCCTATCTTTCCTTTTTGTTTCAACCAAAAAAATTTTACCAATGTTGTTTCACAAATTTGTGTCACTTTGCAGTTGACCTAACTCTGCATTTTTTGGCAAAAATGTTTTGGCCAAAAAAAATTCACCCTGCTCTAGTCACCATCAAAATGGTAGTTGAAAGCCTCAGTGGACTATTTTAAAAGCCACAACTTAGCAATATCAATCGGTATATTAGTCATAACATTTACCAGCCACATCAAAACCAAACAGAATTATCAGAGGGATTTAAAATGAAGGCTTTGTTGCCTACGATCATCTGAGATTTGCATATAGAGGAACTGGGATCTGTTATGGATTATCTCTTGCACTGAGATTTTACAATATAATCTCCAGAAGTACATAAAATAGACCCCAAACTACCACATTAGACACATTAAAAGGGTTTATAATGGTATCTTTATTCTTCCAGCTCACAATTTATAGTTGCTGGATTTTCTTTTTACTAAAGCTCCTTGAAAATTATCTCAGCCTTTGTTGACAGTTATGTCTCCTGCAAAGAGGAAAAGAGTTATGAAAATAGGCATTTCTTCACTGGCAAGTAAACACAGTCTGACTATTTATATGGAAGGATGAGTTAAACAAGCCCCAGGAGGACCTGAAATGTAGTTTCATTTCTTCCACAAGCCATCTGCTGTCCCTATTTCTAGAGAAAAGAAAACAGACTTCACCTTATGGCTATCTCACAAAAAAATGTAGGCGGTTTAATGCTGAATCACTATGAAAGAGGTTGCATCATACATCCTGCATGCACTCCAGTCACATGAGAAATTGTGGGGTTAGGGAGAAACTCTTTTGGGGCAGGTTATTTCATAATTGTCCAGTGTGAGGTTTCCTACATTTTCAACTGAAGCACTTAGTATTGGTCACTGCCAGATACAGTAGCAGGCTAAACAGACCACTGGTCTGATCCACCATGGCAATTTGTAAGAATGTGATTTTTTATGCCCTTATCCTTTAGTGATGCTCCTCCTACTTACACTAGTTTAAACCGTTAATTACCCCATTGAAGTCAATGGAGTTACACTGGTATTAAACCTGTGTAAGTAAGATGACAGTTCAGGCCTGTGATGGTTGTGATGAGTGACAAGTGCTCAGAAGTGAAGTAATAAGTAGTGAGTCTAAAACAAATGAAGCTCAGGTAAACAAAATCAGGGTGGAGGTGGAAAGAAATAATTCAAACAAAGGCTGGATTCTTTTCTTACACGGGTTTTATAGCAGTGATTAGGGTGACCAGACAGCAAGTGGGAAAAATCGAGACGGGGGTGGAGGGTAATAGGTGCCTATATAAGGCAAAGCCCCAAATATCAGGACTGGCCCTATAAAATCAGGACATCTGGTCACCCTATCAGTGACTTAGAGGTGAAAGGAGTTAGTCTAAAATGAAGAGAACCTGTGGGATTTGGGGGTGTGGAGAGAAAAGTTTTAAATAAACTGCCAGAATCTCTGTGAGAGGCCTTTAACGTCTCTAGAGAGACTGAGTGTTCTGTAAATCAAGCACTTCCACCGAGCTTGGTAAGCTTTCATATGTTGCACCTTCATCACGGGTGAACCAGTCAAAGATCTGACATCTGATTTATGACCTTCCTAAACTCTATAGCTTTCTGTAGGAATTGATACCTCTCTTCACTGCCAGTCCATGGGGCACTGTGTAATGGCAGAATTACAATTCATTATTTTGTAATGCGAAAGATCACACTAGTGTTCTAGCACAAATGAGATACGACGGTGAGATCTTGAACAATGTCATTAAAATAAATCACATTGCTTGCTGTTTGAGATTAAACTTCAAGTTTTATTCAGCCTTGGAATTATTTTAATGAAGTGAGCAGCTAGCTTCAGCTTAAGCTTCCATGACAAACATGCAAAGACTGGCCAGTATAAAGAAGCTAATTCATTCCAGAGTTATTTTGAACAGCTCTGTCAAAAATGATTTGGTTGAGGAGTTGTTGAGTTAGGTTCAACATCATAACCATGTGTAGCACAGAGCTGATGAGTTTGTTTACATTTTTAGTTAAAATAAAAAGGAGCGGTAGGCGATGCATTGGGGTATTATAGCATGAATGTTTTACTTCAGGAGAGTTTACAAGTCTTCTGAGATCATAAGTATAAAGGGTGGTACCATTTTAATACCTATTTGTACATATCACAAAACTGCCAGAGAGTTTGGCATAATAGTATCTTGTAATAAATAATGCCTTGCACTTACATAGTACTCTTTGTTAGGATCTCAAAGGGCTTTATAAGCATTTATTAATTAAGCCTACTATTCTAAAAAGAGAGAGTTAACTATTTATATTTTACAGCTGGAGAAAGACACACAGAGGTGAAATGACTTGCCAGAGGCCATACAGCAAGTCAATAGCAGAGTTGAGAACAGAACCTTGAACATCTTACTCTAGTCCAGTGTACTAACCACTAAGACTATGCTTCCTTTGTGGCCTGATGTTTTCCATGCGTCTAGGTTTTTACAAGGTCACCCATCACTGTAATATCAGAGCACAGATTGTTGCCACAATTGGCAGTCTGCTGAAATGGGGCTCACAATTGGTAATAGCAGATTACAGTTCAGGAATGAAGAGCGTTTGCCAGAATTGTGTGTTTATAATAATGGTGTCACTTTTCTCCACAGGCCGTGACTTTTGAATGGTATCATTTGAAAAGGCTACTCTCTGCAGTACCTCTTTGTGCATGTGCTAAATTAAAAGGTTAATGACTAAAAAAGGTAGTTCTCAAGAATAGCTGTTAGAGCCAGGCAAAGAGTGAGAAAATATATTAGCAAATGATTCTGGAATTGGAATGGTTTTTCAGTTAAATTATGTCTTTTGCTAACTTGGCTACAAAAATCCGTGTGAAGTATTTTCTGCTTGCACAAATGTTTATGGGGAGCTATTTGTGCAAATATGAGTATCTGAGTATGAATCAGAATAGTTTTATTGGACGTTTTATTTATAGAGAGCTATAGGGAGAATGACAACATCCTTCATAAACACTGAGTATGTAAATACAAAATATCTTCATCAAGGGAGGGTGGAAGTGCTATGAAATGGAGACCAATGGATTCACACAATGTATTTGGCAAATATTAAAGTGTGCTGTGTATAGGATGGGGAAATAGAAAGCAGCTCCCTGATCCACCATGGCACCCAAGCAACCTATCATACAAAAGGAACAAAGACTCAGCATCCTTTACTAAAAGTATTGTAAAGGTACATGCAAATGAAGTTACTGTGTGTGAATGTGAAGTCTGCTAACCAGTCAATAAATATGGCTTATATTTTTCTCTCCCCCTCCGTCAGGAAGGAATCCAGGTATTATAAGATATAGAATACATGCAAGTAGCCAAACATAATGCTTTCTCCTGTGAAAAAGAGAACACAAAAAGATTTATTTCAGAGCAGCAGCTGTATTAGTCTGTATCCGCAAAAAGAACAGGAGTACTTGTGGCACCTTAGAGACTAACAAATGTATTTGAACATAAGCTTTCGTGGGCTACAGTCCACTTCATCAGATGCATGTAGTGGAAAATACAGTAGGAAGATTATATACACACACACACACACAACATGAAACAATGGGTGTTACCATACTCACTATAAGGAGAGTGATCGGTTAAGGTGAGCTGTTATCAGCAGGAGAGAAAAAGAACTGTTTGCAGTGGTGATGAAAATGGCCCATTTCCAGCAATTGACAAGGAGATGTGAGGAACTGTAGGGGGGGGAGATAAGCATAGGGAAATAGTTTTACTTTACATTAGTTTTACTTTGTGTAATGTAAAGTAAAACTATTTCCACATGCTTATCCTCCCCCCCTCCCCCCCCACACACAGTTCCTCACTGTGCCCTGAGGAGCCCACAAGCTAAAGAAAGATAACGGCAGATCACTAGATTAGTTTTTCCTCAGACTCCACAGTGATGAGCATGTTAAAAATGTCTACATATATAGATTAGCTTGTCATAACACCCTGAACACTCAGGCTTTGGCTACACTTGCATTTCAAAGCGCTGCCGTGGCAGCGCTTTGAAGCGCTAAGTGTAGTCAAAGTGCCAGCGCTGGGAGAAAACTCTCCCAGCGCTGTCAGTACTCCACCTCCCTGTGGGGAATAACGGACTGCGCTGGGAGCGCGGCTCCCAGCGCTGGGGCTTTGACTACACTGGCGCTTTGTAGCGCCGCAATTTGCAGCGCTGCAGAGGGTGTGTTTTCACACCCTGCTGCAGCGCTGCAAATCTGTAAGTGTAGCCAAGCCCTCAGAGCTTTTAGGCATACCTTCCCCCCCCTCCAAAATTAATTACACTATCAAACATAAGCAGAGTATTACACATACTAGAGATTTTATTTGTATTTTATTAGTGCGTAAAAGCCACAGCCAAGATCAGAGAAAGACACTGTACAAACATAGTAGAAGATAGCCCATGTTGGAGAAGTTTGCAGTGTAAACAAGACAGACAAAGGGAGTATTTTACAAAATGGGAAGTGAAGGAATAAGTGACCTTCACAACTTCTTACAGGGAGTCTGCAGCAGAGTGGGGAGCTGAGAATTCCTGAATCTCAGAACAGTGTCTTTACCACCAGACCACTTGCTTATTAACATCTGCAATTATACAGAAAGGTGGAGTTTGCTAAAAAAAATTGCAGGGTTAAGCTTTCTTACAATTATAGCAGGCCTAATATCATCTCCCATCTAAACATCCAGTAATAGTGGAGCTGCAAATTTGCTCCAAGTTGTTTTCACAAAATAAGAGGTTTGGCAAACCAGTGTAGTTCACTAAGTGTTTATATCTTCCCCAGCCCTCTATAAACTGAATTATTTCTCTATTATAAAATGCTGCAGTTTGGAACTAAAGTTCATTTAAAACAAATGATATCCAGGTCATAAAAATTATCATCTAAAGGTTGTGTTTATGAGGAACTTTATCCTTGAAGAAGGCTAGCTGGGGAAGGGAATTAAAAACTGTACTTAACAGACAAAACAACATGTGGAAATAATTACAGCACTCACAAGTACTGTGCAGCATCTGTGTTTAACAGTGTTTTGTTTTAGCCAGTAAAAGCAGGCAAGCTGTCTGCTCTTCAGATGCAGACAAATATATAAAATGCCTTAGTTATAATAGAAATTTACTAACACCTGGGCAGAGATAAAGTGATTGAATCTGCTGAAGGGAGGAGGACACTGATAATGTCTATTACAATGAGTAACAATAACGGAATAACAGTTTATTAACAAACTCCACAGGTCGCTGCACAGTAATAGCAGTAAAGCAGTAAAAGTGAAATTCAATCATGTTCTGTTAGAGCTCACAGCATGCACTCCACTTCCTCATTAGCCTGTTTCACAATCTTAGAAATTGGAAAGGTCATCTATGTGTGTGTGTGTGTGCGTGCACGCGCATGCAAGAGACAGAAGTTGGTATTTGTTGCTTCAGTTGTACCTCACTGCGGGCTCCAGTTTTAATTCAGCTTTGTTTTTTGTTGACCATCACTGATGCACACTTTTGCTGTATAAGACACATTTACATTCAGCTCTGGAATCTTACGCCATCCAGGCTAATGGCTTTTCCTGCAGCCTGATTCCCTTACATTGAAGGCAATTGAAAAGAAACGACTCACTACATTATTAAATAAGCTACCCTTTCACTGCAGGAGCTGCCTCAGACTCTGAGTAGCAGAAAAAGTAAAGTAAATAATTTAGTTGGATGACACGACAGATTTTAGCTAGTTTGTTTAAAGCCTATATTGTTTTCATGAAAAAGACATCACATTTACACATGCAGGTTTAAGCTTTTGTGTTTCTATATCATGTTTAAACACCAGGCCACTTCCCAGTGCTCTCCAATTTCCTGATCCTGCAACTGGCTTGGTACTGTTGGTGACAAATAGGGAAGGGTTGCATGGCCATGTCCCAGATTTACCTCAGGGACAACTCCCTCACCTCAGGGGCCTAGAACCTCGAGTCATTAGGCAAACCCAGATCTACCAGCTGTCAGGGCAATAGCCGCTGTACCTAAGTGAACCCTGGATTAATTTCGCTCCGCAAGTTATAAAAGCATTTTAAAAATCACACGATTTCCTACACAATGTCCCTTTAACATGGGCAACAGAAGCAACACAACTGAAGAATGAGAGGTATTTTTAGAAGTTATATGCAAGATTTTGATGTCTGCCTCTTTCAGAAACTAACATCTTGTATCTGTTACGGTAATTGATTTGACAGAAGTATATAAAATGCATTAGCTAAATCCATTGGAAAAGACTATGCTAATGAAGCTCAGCCTGTGTAACAGTCTCCGTTTGGTACTGTAGTTTCTATTTCCCTCTCTTATGGCTAGAATTTTGACAATGCCTGAGTGAACAAAGAGCAGATGGGATTTTAACATGGTTTTGATACTTTATAATAATGAATACCTCTGGTTCGGCAAGAAGATTGACCAGGGGTGGCTCTAGCCATTTCGCCGCCCCAAGCATGGCGGCACGCTGCGGGGGGGGCGCTCTGCTGGTTGCCGGTCCTGCGGCTCTGGTGGACCTCCCGCAGGCGTGCCTGTGGATGCTCCAAAGCCGCGGGACCAGCAGACCCTCTGCATGCAAGCCTGCGGGAGGTCCACCGGAGCCGCCTGCCACCCTCGCGGTGACCGGCAGAGCACCCCCTGCGGCATGCCGCCCCAAGCACGCGCTTGGCGTGCTGGGGCCTGGAGCCGCCCCTGAGATTGACCCCCTTTGCAAGGCATCTGGGCTGCTTGTGATACAATTTAGGAAGGGCAGACTAACAATACTTCACTTGCCTGTAAGAAGAAAGATGATAGTACACTGCATCTAGCCATGGGGAAATGGTCTCATGTAGAATTGTCCATGAAGGGCTCCCACGTGAAGAACAATTTTAATGTATGCACCAGAAGTTCTATGCAAATGACTTCTTGGGTATAACAAGCAAGCTGCCAGAAATATACTGAATTCTCAGAATCAACAGAACATGTAGTTTTGCCATTAAAAGTATATATTTGCTAGAGAATTAGTCAGAACAGTTGTCCTTGAATTCTAGTTCTTTGTAGTTTTGTATTTGTAGTGCGATAGAGAAAACATTCAATAGCCCTAAAAAGCTGAAAGCATCTGAAAAAGTCAAAATGTGAAGTATCTGATAACAGTATGTGCTCCATTTACATCAATCATAATGATCATATTTTTCCATGATGCATTAAAATATATGTGTGTTTTAATTATGGTGCTGTTACTCGTCAATATTATATTATTTTATTGCATTTTAACTTTAAATATTTACATCCGACTCATTACATCTCTCTGCCATTTTATCTTCTTTGCCAATTGTTACACACTTCATATTTAGAAATGGTTTTTACTTTACGGCTTCCCTCATACTGTAGCCCAACTAACTCCATTAGCCAGCAATGTTTATAAGCACTTTTGCTATTTACATCTGCACTCCAAAGTAATAGTTATGGCAAGAGCTGTAGGACACATGGGAGTGGTTATTTAACAGGCAAGGAAATGGGAGGTGCTTTTAGTTTACCATTAAGCAGAGATAGTATTTTGATATGCATAGACACTAGAATTCACCAATTTTAGAGTTTGGTATGGCTAGCGCCTATGTAGCGGACATACTGCCAGTTAATACCAGGAATGTGTTAGACGGATATGTCCATAACTCTGTCTAAAGATTTTAATAAGCCTGCCTTGATTTGCCCCATTAAACAGTTGGGTTCAATGGAATGAGCTTACTTACTGTGAACAAGCAATTACTTCCCCAAATAGATAACTTCATTGTGGAAACGACAAGTGACATCCTTCCAGGCTGCTATAATTTCTGTATTTAGAAGAAATTAAAAATCCTGGGATTTAGTCTGTGTCCCCATAAATTAGCTAGATTGTGATATGTACTTATACAGAATGGAGGGGGTGATTCACTGGTGAGGACATATATCCCAGGAAGAGAAGGAGCAAGGATGGACATTGTTTAAACTGAGTGACCAGGCAATCATATATCTGTAAAACAAACATTCCTGACAGTTTAATGGTTAGTTAAGTGAAAACACTTATTTTTTTGCAGAATGAAACACTTCATAGTGACAGAACACACAGCTTCATTTTTCTTGTATTTGCAGAGCCCAACCCAAACCCTATCTTCTATATCAAGTCATGTGTCCAACCTTGCTTTTATTGTCAATGGAGACAGGATTGAGCCCACTGTTTGGAAATGCAGCACTACAATCTGTGTGTCCAAGAGCAGGACATAAAACAGCATGTGTTTTCATTAGGTACTGCAACCAAGACTTCAGGTATTTTGAAAATGCCTGACTGGTGCTAGCCTTCTTCTCCTACACACATACTACAAAAGGGAAAGACTCAGCCTTTGACTCCATACGCAGATTTCTATCCAGGTTGCCAAAGAAGCATTTTTCCTGGGTCTACCAGAACTGTTATTACATAGGTGACCGAAGTGGTTGGCGGGGACAAGGCCTGTATGTCCATTAAGCCAGCACTATTTTATCATTATGCCCACTTCAGTGGTTTGCTTTTATGGGCTGCCCTTACAAAATGAATAGTGGTCTGTTGCCAGTACATTAGGGCAGTGATACTCACCCACTCCAGTCATTCTATGACACTGGCATGGTTAGATCCTCTCTTGATTAGCGGGTGACTAGTTTCCTAGCTCCTGGTGATGGCTCTCTTCTCTTCTAGCTCCCATCTTGACATAAGCCTTGGCTCCTCTCCCCAGCTTCCAAATTCCAGCAAGAGTCCGAAGGGAGAATGAGAACTCTACAAGTGTATTTTGTTGGGGATGATTTTTGGAAGTTCTTGCTGATCTCAGTGCACCCATTGCCACTTCAGTCATCTGTGACTCTAAACTGAGGTATCAGGGTCAAAGTTATGCTGGGATTATATAGCGATTGAGATTAAATAGGAAGGCAAATCAGTAACTGAGATAAATTTGTTACAGATTATCTCATTCTTTGAGTCTTTCCAGTGTGATAATTTCCAGGAGGCTAATTATCAGCTGTAACTAGTACAATATGCTATGTGCTACTTCGTTGCAGTCTCTGATTGTGAAGTATACTCCTGTTATGCATGAAATGCTTTGCTTCTTGAGGCAGGTTATCACAGCCATGAATTATAGCTAACTCAATATCTTTAATCATTATGTGGATTATTGCAGAAGACATTGGCACTTCATCAGAAATGAAAAAGGATGCGTCATGAACAGAGGCATTTGGAAAAGTAATACCATCTTTTTTCCACTAGATGTAACTTAATGTCTGCACAAATTGATCAAACTGAATATATTTAATTAAGTTATATCCCTCCACACATCAAAAAAGAGGAACATCTCCAGCAAATTAACCCCCCAAATGAATGTATCTGAACTGTCACATCAATTCTTAGTTCTCACTTATGAGAAATGATATAGTTTTGTTCTCCTTTCTCCAAACAATTCCTGCTTGCATAAAAACTGCAACCTGTGCTGGTGAAAGCACTCTAAAGAGGATTTCTCCCCTCCTTCCCACATAAGTCTCTCTGCTTCTCTCAGTCTAATGCTCCTCATTACTGTAAACTCATCTCTGGTTGGTCCATATCCAGCTTCTGTTGAGGCTTTTTGATGCTGCTTGCGGTGCTCAAAAATGGCAACAAAAAGGGATTATTGTCCCACTGTACTAGGCACTGTCAAAACAAACAAAATCAGTGCCTGCCTCACTGTAGGATATAGACACAATACACAAAAGATGAACAACCAACCAACCGAAGGAGGGACAAGGTGTCAGTTGAGACAGGACCTGAGCATGCTACCTTAACCATCCTAGCCTCTAAATCTAAATGTGGGTCTCCCATATAGAGGCATAACATAGACCGGGGTCGGCAACCTTTCAGAAGTGGTGTGCCGAGCCTTCATTTATTCACTCTAATTTAAGGTTTCGCGTGCCAGTAATACATTTTAATGTTTTTAGAAGGTCTCTTTCTATAAGTCTCTAATATATAACTCAACTATTGTTGTATGTAAAGTAAATAAGGTTTTTAAAATGTTTAAGAAGCTTCATTTAAAATTAAATTAAAATGCAGAGCCCCCCGGACCAGTGTCCAGGACCCGGGCAGTGTGAGTGCCACTGAAAATCAGCTTGCATGCTGCCTTTGGCACACGTACCATAGGTTGCCTACCCCTGACATAGACCCATCTGACTGTCAGCGTGGTCGCTGGTGATGCCCTTTAACTTTTTCTTTCACAGTCTCCTTGAAGCATTCTTTTTTCTTCTTCTATTTTGTCTTGTTTTGCAAGTTCAAGGTCAGTTATAGGGTCATACATCTCATCTGAGACACACGTTTGACTTACAGAAGATACTTCCAAGATTACACTGTATGGAAAGGAGTATGGATGGGATCAGAACTGCTCAGAGGGTATGTTGTATTTTGTATATATGTATGCATGTGCGTGTGCTTGTGCTCTTGCCTCTAAGCCTTTGGAAGTCTCTCCACTTCTCTGATTAAAGCACTGAAGTCAATTCCTTTTGAAAGGTTTGACTCTGTGAGCTCCTTAGTTTGGAGCTAGTTGTTGCAAAGGTTTTTCTTATAAAATAGCACTTTTCTTAGCTGAATAAAACATATGATAATTTAAGTGCAGAAATTACAATATGATGATTGCTCTATTAAATCAATGTTGCTGGATTATTTTATACCTGTAGACTAAAAAGGTATGCAATTTGGAGTTCTCTGTGTCGGATTGTGCTGTCAACTGATATTTTAACCTATGTATATGTGAAATACCTTTATTTGCCTCAATACAAGTATGTTGGGCCAAGCCACAATTTCTGCCTTTTTCCTAGACTAGCAGAAAGTGAAAATACAGTATATGCATAATCCAATGGACTAGATTTTCAGATGAACCTAAGTATTGCTGCGCCCAACTGGGATGAGGAAAAGGGAGTTTGGAAAAGTTTCTTTGCAGTCCCTTTATCCTGAGGTCAGTTCTGCATGTGCCCATTTCCAGCAGAAGGGCAATAAAACCTCCATACTTCAGGGTTTAAAACAATCTTTAACCATTCAGGATTTGGATGAGCCTTCAATGAGGGAAGATTATATCAGATCTGCCTGGTGCAGGGTTCTTTGCACCTTCACCTGAACCATCTGGTATGGTTCACAATAATACTGCCAGAGACAGGACACTGGACTAAAAAGACCACAGCCCTGATCCTATATTGCAATACCCATGTTCTAGTCTTAGGCTTGCTATAAATTACAGCAGCTGCCATAGCCTCACAACATTAAGAAGGAAGCCAGAATGAACAGTGACATCTACTTCCTGAGCAGACACAAGAAACAAAACATCTGTAACCCGCTGACCACTACATACAACTCCAAATATGCTGAACAGCTCTGCAGAGGGACCTCAGAAAAATTGAAGAAACGTCTCATGCACTTTACATACTCTGGAAGGGACCACCTCAAATGAAAAATCATCACCTGCTTCCGCACACTGGAAGCGGGGAGGGGGACCCCACCAGGAAACCTACCTGGAGATCATGCAGGAAACTGTAAAAACACCCAGATGACAGCCATCCCATTCAAAAACAAAAACTACACAACCAAGAGAACATCACCTCCAGAAGAAACCATGACATCATGAACCACCACATAGACATTACACAACAACATCATATCATCATCAACCTATCAAACCTACCCCCAATTGGAACTGAAGTATCTGCACTCCCCATGGGATTGAACTTCTGCTTCATCACAGAACTTGATACAATACTAACATGTGGAGAAGTAAAAGAATTCTTCCACTGACTCCAACTCAAAGAATTCTTTCACAAGAAAGATGAGGCTACCTACAACTACCATATCCCCACTGAGAGTCATTAGAAAGAAGAACAATATAACTGGATACCTCCCCAGAAGACAAAACCACACACTGGATTATTACATTAATTGCTTCAAGAAAAAACCCAACCGTGAAATCTTCAACAAATATTACATCTACCACAATCTCTCTACTACCAAGAGGATAGCTATACAGCCCCTGAAATCCAACCACCAGACAGTGATCAAACCAACAGTCCATTGTAGCCTTTAATCATGATGGCTACATCGTCAACATGGTCAACAGACAACTCTCTGACACAATCTACTATAAAGAACTCAAAGATGACCCCACAACACAGTTCATCCAGGAATTTAAAGATATCATTAAGTCCTTCTCCAAACAAATCCAAGAGAAACTCTACCATTTCATCCTCAATGAACCAACCTCAGGGACCTTCTATATGCTTCCCAAGGTACGCAAACAAGAGAACCCAGGCAGGCCCATCATATCTGGTCTCGGTACTTTTACTGAAGGAATATCAGGACCATCCTCAAACCACTCAACACACAAAGGACCATCTTCCTCCAAGACATTTCTGACTTCCTTCAGAACACCATTCTTGCCACCATGGATGTCACCTCCCTATTCACCAACATCCCTCAAGTTAACGGCATAACTGTCTGCCTCAGATATTTAAACAATAATTTACAATGCTTGGAAATCCACCCTAAACACATCACCAAACTCATTCATTTCATTCTCACCCACTACAACAACAAACACTTTGTCCAAGCTATGGGGACAGCCACGGGTACTAAGGAGGCTCCTCAATATGCCAACCTCTTCATGTGCCAACTTGAAGATTTTCTGGAAAAATGCACCATGAAACCAACAGTATACCTGAGAAATATTGATGATATTTCAACCTTCGAACAGACAACTTCAACTCCCTCACAGATTTCCACCAAAACTGCAATGACCATCTAGCCATCAAACTCTCTCTCTAGAATGCTCCCATGCCAGCACCAACTTCCTGCACACAACAATCAGCTTCAGCAATGAAGCCATACAAAGAACTATATACATGAAACAAACAGATCACTACACCTACCTCCACAGATCCAGCAGTCACCCCAGATGCACCAAGAAATCTTTTGTCTACAGCCAGGCACTCTTATAGCACAACATTTGCTCTGAAGAAAGTGTCCAGGATAGACTCATAGACTCTAAGGGTCAGAAGGGACCATTATGATCATCTAGTCTGACCTCCTGCACAACGCAGGCCACAGAATCTCACCCATCCACTCCTGTAACAAACCCCTAACCTATGTCTGAGTTATTGAAGTCCTCAAATTGTGGTTTGAAGACCTCAAGCTGCAGAGAATCCTCCAGCAAGTGACCTGTGCCCCATGCTGCAGAGGAAGGCGAAAAACCTCCAGGGCCTCTGCCAATCTGCCCTGGAGGAAAATTCCTTCCCGACCCCAAATATGGCGATCAGTTAAACCCAAAAACACTTAAGCCACCTTCACTAAACAAGGACACTCCACCAGAGAACTAGATTGCATTATGGAACAAGACACCAAAATACTCTGAGAGAACCTGCTTCAATACAGGGGGGTGGAAATCATTAATCACACACCCCTTGTTGTCACTTAGCACCCCACACTGGAACCCATACAGGTTATTAAACAATTACTACCCATACTTGATGGGGGCCACATCCTGAAAGAATCCCCTTCTTCTGGCCTTCAAATCATCCCTCCCTCCCCCTTGCCAAGCTCATCATCAGAAGCAAATGCCCCACAGACCAGGATACACAAAACTCAAAATGGCACCAGTGTATGAGCAGGATTTTATATTGTACTATGAGAATTAATGTATGATTTGATTTCATCCTGCCAGCCACCCTTTTGGAAATCATCCTGCCAGCCACCCTTTCTGAACAGCAGAAAGGAATGACCCTCTGGGACTATGGGATTCTGTTTCCCATATGCATTACAACTTGGGCCCTTTTAGTTATTTGTTTTAAGGTTTAGTTAATAAGAGACAGGATCCTATATTGTGTCTATGTTAAGTAGATTAGAGGAATGCTGAAGGCCTGGGCCTCAATGTGAATTGTTTTGGTTATAAAATTTAGCAAGGTTTAATTTACAATGTCTTTTCGCTCGATATAAAATACCGATGTTTGTATTCTCAAAAGACTGTTTGTGTGAATGAGGAATGCATGCATCAGGAAAAGATAAGGTGTGAAGGCCATTGTTAGCCAAATGGTCAAGAAAGGAGGAGCGAAGACACTTATCGAGACTTATTGATGCCAGAGAACCATCAACGTGCATCCATGATTGAAGAAGGGCAGACTGACGACCCTGAGGTGGAGGCTGTCACGCCTAAAGACAATTGATTAAATCAAATCCAGGACAGGATGACCCTCTCAGAGGTATTTTGGAATGTTTACATCAAAAGAGAACATCAGTTAAGGAGTAACCGGTCATAAACTGACACAGCAAAATCCAGATTTCAACAGAGAAAAGGACTATAAGAACAAGGTGCTTTGCCATGGGGCTTTGGATTCATCTTGCCACTACTCCAGGAGCATTGAATCCCGACCTACAAGCCCAGTACTCCTCTACGACCAATCTGGCTGGCTACTAGATTGATCAAGAAGCTGGACTGGTAACTATAAACATTGACTGGTGGGACTGTGTGCATGGTGTGTGGGTGTATGTGACTGAAAAGCATATGCTAACTGCTCTATTCTCAATAAATGTGGTGTGTTGCCTTCTCCCCTATAAAAGATCTCGTGTGCTTTGTTTAAGCATGACCCTAGACCCTGACAGAACAACAGATACAAATCCTGAAGACATATGTCCACCGTTACAATAATCAACACCCTCCACAAAATGCTTTTCAAGATCCATGGGGTCCTACAAATGCCTATCATAACATGTATTGTACCTCACCCAGTGCGCATCAAATGTCCCAGCAACAAATATGTGAGTGTAACCAGACAATTCCTTCTCTCAAATTAATGCAGAGAAAAATTATAAAAGACAAAAACCACCTGCTGTAGGCTTGGGTCTTGTGTTGGGCTGAGAACTCCCATATACACAGAAAGTTTACAGAAAGAATTTCATTTAGAAAAACTGGAAAAAAGAAAGCATTTAATAAAAAAGAAAATCTTTTTTCTGTTTCCCTTCACTGTTATTGCATACATTTTTGTTACTAGTAAGGGACTTCATTTTTCTTATTATTTGTATTGCAGTAAAATCCAAGGACAAGAAAGCAGGGATTAAGGCCTCATTGTACAAGCACAGTGAGAGTCCTTACCCCAGAGTGCTCATAGTCTAGATTTTAGACAATACTCAATTGAAAATATTCAACTGCGGGAACAAGGGAGGGAAAACAGGGGCCAGGATGTTTGCATTCATCTACTCAAATTCTCCTGCTAGATTTTGTCATATGGTCCTGCCTCAGTGTCCCCCTCACACTGGCCTGTAAGATGTTAAGGGAGCACTAGGGAGGTTGTGCAAAAAGCAGCTAATAGGAGATGGGCTGCAAGAAATAACCCATCAAGGCCTGCCAGGCCCATATAAGAAAAGCTGCAGGGCACAGCAGGGTCAGTTGCTCCCTGGAGCTCTAGGAGGGAGGACTGGCTGCCTTGCAGGCAGAAGAAAGCTAGCACCTTGGAGAGAGCAGTACTGGGCAGGAACAGGGGAGCGAGAAAGAGCTCCCGGCTGGCTGCTAAGACTAACATGCTGAGGCCCTGAGGTAAGGGTGAAGGTGGTGCTGGGGTTGTGGGGAAGTGACCCAGGGAAATGTACTGAGCGGTTGGAGGGGATGCAGCACATGGCTGCCATCTACAGGGTCCCTGGGCCAGGACCTGGAGTAGTGGGTGGGCCCAGATTTCCCCCCCCCCGAGGAAGTGGCTGGATGGTTGGATTGCAGTACTGCTCCACCAGAGTGTGGTACGGCCAGAGGACTGTGTCATGAAGAGGACGCTGCAGTCCTTGGAGTGACAGTGGGTGAGACACCACCGAGAGTGGGCATACCGACCTGTGGAACTGATCCCCAGGACGATCAGCAAGAGGCACTAGTGTGGTGAGAGGAGCCTTGTCACAAGTCCTCATCACATGACATCACAATGTTTCCCTTAAGATGGGCTATTATCAAAAATTGCACATTAGGGACTTCATTGCAGCATCAAGGAGAAAAAAATAAAAAGAGATGCAAGCCAAGGTTAAAGTCAATTGAATAAACAATACCAGTCTCTCTATTGGGTACTAAATATTCCTGACAGATATCTAGCAAGGCGGATCATTGATTCCTCCTTCAAATCCTACTACTTGCTCTACTTTTCCAGTTTGTTAAGAAAAGCCTACAAAGGAAAAGAATTTATGGCAGAGCTGATATGTATTACTGATTTAGAAAGGAATCTCAAACAAAGGGGGATTTTTAAGATGAGAAATTAATCCTTCTCAAAAGAGGAAAGGAGTCATTTGTAATTTAAACACTCAGGGAGGGGAAGGGTTTGCTATTTTATCTCCAAGCTAAACCAGCTAGTCCTGGTCTTTATAATTTCCCCTCCTCCTCCTCCTCCTCCTCCCCCTAACCTTAAGATATTTAGTTGTCAGTTTTGACTTTATTAGAGAGATTAAAAGGACTTCTTTGTGAACTCCTACTTCATGCACAAATTTCTGCAGCGCATATGCCTGATACAGCAGGTCTGGTGGAGCTACTTTATGAGATCAGCAGATACCTAAGGTCACATCAAATGCAATGAGCTGACTGGAATGCCCTCTTTGCCTGCCAGGCTTAGACAGTTTGATTGCCACTCCTCTTGAGTAGATGAAAAAAGAAATAATCGCACAGCCTTGGGGGCTTCTAAAAATGCTACATTTTGCATTGCTGTGGGCTGCAAAAATCTTTTCTTTTGCAAAAAATCCACTACTCTGTTTTGATGATACTCATCCATTTGTTGACCTTTTTATTACTCTTTGGGCTAAGCAATGAATTAGCAAAGATGTATGACAACTTTCATAATCAACTCATACAATGGTGGTGCTTGCTATATTTATGTGTGGTTCAATAGATACCTGGATTAAAGAATAGTGGTTAGTTGTCAGCCCAATATGTATTCTTTTTAGACCCCTGACTGATCACTTTAATACATAGTGCATATAAACCTAGCAGACAGCATAGATTAAATAGCCAGGCCAACATTTTCAAAAGTGGCTGCCTAAAGGTGGCTACATTAACCCATACTTAGGTGCCTAAATCAGTACCCTGATTTTCAGAGGCACAAAACAGCTAGTAGCTCCCACTGACAGCAATGGAAGCTGGTGAATGGTCAACACTTGAAAATCTGGCTGCTGGTTTCCAGAGCTCTACATATGCATCACTTCTGAAAAATCAGGCAACTTTTATTAAGGGTCAGATTTTCAGAAGAGCTCAGGGACATATTGGATCAGCTTGTGACAGATATGGCAATTTCCTGCTATATCCTTGGGAAACTTTATTGAATTAAGTTTTGGGGCCCATTGTATTAAATGAATGGTTCATGTATTATTGTGGGTCAGGATTGTACCCCTCAAGGGAGGAGATGTGACAGATGAGAGTCCTTGGGGTTCAAAGGACTATATTGAACACTGTGCTGGACAAGAATGGACTTTTGGAACAAAAAGTGTTTTTTCTGGGGAATATCTTGGGGGAGATGAATGAAAATTCCATACATCTGGTTTTATAAAAACCCAGCTTTTTGAAGCTATGAATCCCCCTCCCCCTCCAAGATTTCCTCCTCCTGGCTTGGTCCACTCTCAACTGGCACATGCGCCACTGAAGTATCTGCAGTGGTCTTCGCAGTGGAGATGGGGTTGCCGAGTATCATGTCCAGCTCTTTGTAGAACCAGCAGCTCATGGGTGCAGCACTGGAGTGGTGGTTTTCCTCCCGCATCTTGTGAGGTAGGTGTTCTGCAGCTTCTTCACTTTGACCCTGCACTCCATTGCAATGTCATGGCCCTTTCTGTCATGCATCGTGAAATTTGTCCATAGGTATCATAATTCTTACGGCTGGAGCGCAGCTGGGACTGCACTGCCTCCTCTCCACAAATGCTGATGAGGTCAAGCAGCTCGGCATTGCTCCAAGCAGGGGATCACCTGGTGCGTGGAGCAGGCATAGTCACCTGGAAAGATGCACTGAGACCACTGCACACATCACCGAGCAAACAAGAAGGGGACTTTCAAGATTCCAAAGTAATTTATGGGGTGAAGATGACGGTTGGTCACCTGTGAGCAGGGCAGTAGAGTTCAAACCAATGACCAGAGAGGTGAGAACAGGCATTGTGGGAGATCTCCCGGAGACCAATTGCAGCACTGTAATCGACCATGGTGTCTACACTGGCAGTGCAATGCTATACCCCCAGCACAGAAAACTGTACACTTCTTGTTGGGGTGCTTTGGTTTTTTTTTTTTAAGTGCTGCAACTGCACAGTTTCTGCACAATAAGTGGGTTGGCAGTGTGTACACCTCAGGAGTTACAGGACAGAAAGCTGCTTTACTGCGCAGAAACTTGCCAGTGTAGATAGGGCCTAAGCTTGAACAGGGGGAAAGAACTGGGCCCAGGCTTGAAGGGTTTCTGGCCTGTGAAGAAGGTTATTAGAACCACATTTAGAGTGAACTCACATGTAGCCAGTTTTAGTGTATTCAGCTTAGTTTGCATGCTCTGTTTTATTTTCTTAATAAATCTGCCTTGTTCTGTCTGCTACCTCCTTAACTACTTAAAATACACCTGTTATAGTTAATAAATTTTTGCTTTATAATACAACCCAGTTTATGTGATTTCTAACTGGGAGGGGAGATGAGAAACTGTGCATACCCACTTCCACATGGAGGGAAGAGGTGAATAGAATAGACCTTTGGGCCTATACTCCAAGGGAGGTGAACATCTGAGTGCTGGAGCAAGTCCCCTAAGCCAAGTCTTCCCAGAGCCGATCTGCAGCTGGCTGTGGCCCTGCCTGTATGTGTGTTATGCTGGTGGAACAGGTAGACTCAGTGGTATCTCAGCACATCAGGTGACTTCTGTACAAGTAGAGTGTCTCTGAGCAGATAATGCTTGTTCCTGTGATTGCTCTGCTATAGCGACAGAGTAGACACTTTTTCCCAATTGGTTTCATTCTTTGTAGGTAAAACATTAGAATCCATCTGACAGACTCATAGACTCTAAGGTCAGAAGGGACCATTATGATCATCTAGTCTGACCTCCTGCACAATGCAGGTGCCAATCTGAATATGGTGATCAGTTAAACCCTGAGCATGTGGGCAAGACTCACAAGCCAGCACCCAGAAAAGAATTCTCTGTAGTAACTCAGAACCCACCCCATCTAACATCCCATCACAGACCACTGGGCATACTTACCTGATCAAAGATCAGTTAGTGTCCAGTTTATATCCATCCACTGGAAGCATGAGGTTTTGGAAACAATATCATTAAGTGAATAGACTGATTTTATGTGAAACACAGAAATTACCCCAGATCTGACTTTCAGGTGAGGGAAAGGGAAACCTTCTTATGAAAAGTGGTGTATGGTGGGTCAGCCACTAACATCCTCAGTTTACTCACCCTTCTGGTTAATGTGATGGTGATGAGGAAGCTGATCTTCATTGAATCAGTGGCACCATGCAGGTGCTCACCCAACTCTGCTGAGGCCCAGGTCACAGGCAGAGGAGGCCAATTCAGATTGGGGAGGGAAGCCTGACAGTCCTGCTCCTGAAGAGGAGCACAGGGAGCATCCCCAAGGTGGGCAAAAGCTACTCTATACTAAACAAAGACTAAAACAGTAAAAGACTTAGAACTATTTACAATATAGATAATAAAATGACGAAGCAGCTTTGGACAGAGGATTTCGACTCAGGCCATGTGGTGGTAAGAAGGAACTGGAGGAGTGGTTGGTCCACCCCTTCCCTTTTACCTTGGTACCGAGCATGTGGAGTGTCAGGGCTCAGGTGCGGATCAATGGACACTACTTGCAAATTCTTCAGTGGCAGGCTCATGCATATCCTCATGTGGAATACACATAGGGATCAGCGCTCAAAGAAAAACTGAATGATCTTCCCACTTCAAAACCTTAAATCAACAACAATTATTGACTATTAATACAATCAAGTAATTTATCCTATGAATCCTGAAGTCCCTTGAGCTTCAGCTTTTCATTGTATTAATTTCATGAAACATTTATATCAGAATACTCTGCAGAAGGATAAACAACTTGTTCTTTATTACGTATGAGAGTCATGGGGAGTATTACTCAAACACTGATGTTTCCGTAAAATTTAGGAGTCCAGAATCTCTTCTTGTTATAATACTCAAACATTACACTACACAGCAATTTACATCCTTCAAGGGACTGTATAAAATATTTATACTATGGCTATATGTGGTGGCTACCCTTGTGATTAGAGTTACATTCCAGTTAATTATAAACTAACGCAAGTCTTAGAAAATGCAGTCTCTTCTTAAGAAGAGAGGCATATTTAGAATAGAAGCCTCACTACTCATTTAGATTCCTCCTGAAAACTCATTAATTCCATAATCACTACAACAGACTATCTTACTAACCCCCTAGTTTATTCCCTCCTCTGCTTTCCTATTGTATACTGGCCTCTCTACCTTCACAGAACTACATTGGACTTAATTTGTGCAGGTACAGGGATCTTCCAAGATGGAGCTTCTTGCTGGGTAATAGAGTATGTCAGTCTTTGGCATTGTAAAGTCATGGTAAGGCCTGACTATCTGTGTGTCTTATGTAGCAATATTGCCAGTGATAAGTAATAAATACATACAATATTTTAATCCATGAAGGGGTAAGCCACAACATGTTTCTGTTAACTAATTACTTTGCCTTTTGAAGTAAAGTAAGGTGAAGGCTAAACATCCTTGATGCCAAAAGTTTGAATTCCCTTTTTCTCCATAAGGACTTACTTTTCAGTCAGTTTTCTTCAGTGGATGCCCATCAATGAATGGGGACATGGAAAAGTTCATCTTCATTTCAGATGTAGCTTGCTGAATCATATCTACACCTTGAGGATGTTGTAATTCAAATTCGTGAAGTGCTTTGGACATATAGAGTGCTGAGTATTAATATTTCTTAACTTAGAAGAGGCATTTTTATGGTTTCTAATGTCCAGATTATACTTAGGACTTAATCCTCCACAATATTTGTGCATACAAATGGAAAGTGAAAAGGTAGGAGGAGGATGAGATATACGGGGACATGATCCTGCTTTAAGGAGTGTGCTACTGTGTAGCCTCCAAGTTACTCCTGCTTGTAGCAGTAGTGGATCCAAAGAGGGTGGGTAGCTAAGCACTTCATGTACATGCCGAGGTTTGCACGTATAGGCTGATGTCTCCTCAAAAACACAGCTATTACAGACAGAGTTCCTCTTTTACTCTATACTTGAGTATGGGAATGGGTACTCAAAGGCACTAACACAGTGTAGAGGACTAACCCTGTTGGTTATCATTCTCACTTGTTCCACATGTACCCTACACTTACATCTCAGAGGAAGCACAACCAGCTATACACATCCTGGTGCTCACCTCACATGCAGGATCAAGGCCTGAAGGAAAGGGAAACAGCACCCAAATGGTAGGAAAAAATCATATATAAAAGAGAGCGAGAGAGAGAGAGAGAGAGAGCGCATGGTGACAAACACAGCTGGACACCTGAGGATGCTTGTGTGCTTAGAACTTTAGCAGAAAATGGGTAAGTGGAATATCCTTAAGCATTCCTAGCTCACGGGGAAAGTGTTTGGTATTAAAGTGTGCAATGGCAGGTCAAATGCATTGATCACCCCTGCCAGGGTAGACTGGTTACTTCCAATTTGCTGGAATTTGTAAAGCCCTCCCTAACGTCATAGGTTTCCCCACCTTGGCTAAATCTGACCTCCTTGACCAAATCTGCATTGAGGAAGTTGAGGCACAAAGCAACATCTTGAAGTCAAGCAGTGGGATGATCACCCTCAACCTTCCAAGGAAGAGAATGAACACATTCATCTCTTCCCCTCCCCCCCGACATTTGTGCCTGAAGGCAAGATCACCCTCCTAGCATAAAGTGTTGGCAGACATATGCAGTTCTTAATCACTATCTTGCAAGCTAAAAAGAGAAGAAAATAAATCAAAAGGTTGGAAATGTATCTACCCATCCACGAACTGGGAAATGAATGGGCCAGCATGGTGCTGATAGGACCAACATTAGTTAGAATTTAAGAGGCCTGCCCACTGTAGTCTAACAGGAACCCAAATTGCCCTACAAGTTAGAGAGACTGATATCTGGGATAATGCCAGTGAACTTGTACCAAGTAAAATGTGTATGCATACACTTTCCCATCCCCTCGCTCCCCAGTTTAAGATAGATGCTGTTATCAAGTATCCAGACCTTCTCAACTGCAGCATAAATAATGGTATAGCCAGTTTTGAGCTTTTAACGAAACACCAGTATAATATAATCCTTTGCCACTATTTGTACAGCACCTAGGAAACTATTGGGTGTTATATAAAGAATTAAGAAAAACATAATGATGATAAATCTTCACTGATAGATTTAAGGCCAGAAACTGTAGAAAGAGCCAACAGTAGCACAAAATATTTTAATACAGCAGTGACACTGTAAGTATACATTTAAATATTGCTTCTAATAAATCCAAACCAACAGTTTCTACTGTCACAGAGGTGTTCAATTTTTAATGGCATTTTGTCCTGAGACTTTGGTTGGTCTTAATGAGAGTTACATTGATTTGACTTATAGAAATGGGTGAACAAGAAGTTATTTATTAAATGTATTTCACCTCTTTCCATTTGCAATTTTTTCCTGCAAGTATGTTGTGGTTCTCAGATTTGCTTATTTAGAATTCAAATGAATAATTCTTGGTGCATATATTGTTCACTACCATGTCATGAAAGATATTTGTTACTTGAAATTCAGAACTTGAACAGTTTTGAGTAGAAACATAGGCCTCATGACAAGTTTCTTTACTCTGGAGGAGTGCAGTGCCTAGAATCATGTTTTATGAAACATATATTAAAAAACAATAAAAATCTTGTCAGAGTATCACTTAAATGTGTCTAAGATAGTCTCCATGCAATAGCAAGGATGTGGCAGGGCAGCAAATACAAATGTCGTGCAAGGAAACTGTTTCCTGTGCTATTTCCTTTGTTTAAATAGGCTGAATAAATGTAAACACTATTTTTCACTCTTACAGAGCTTAATACAAGAGCACTACACAGCAGTCAGCATCAAACTGTTTGCTACCCCAAGTGGCTATTAATATACTGAAACTGACTTGGGTATCCACAGCACAGTAGTGGTATGAAATTGAACCAGGACTCAACCACAGCTTCCCATTACAGCAGTTTTAGGTAGAAGTTTGTTTAGTCCTGCATTACTGTGCAAATAGGGACTCAAGGCTAGCAGCAAGCATTTGATTAAACTTCTTTAATGCAACTGAGCTGGTAGGGCATTACTATTTTGCTGTTGCCAGCTTGCTAAAGAATTGGATTTAGGCAGTCTCTGAAACGGCATGTACGGCCATAATTTATCGAACCAACTTTGTTCTTTTTCAGTCTTTGACTTAAAGTGTGCTCCTGAGTCAGCATTGGACTGTAGTTTTATGAGCACACTGCTATATAACGTGTATGGATGCATCACAGTGTAGATATAAAATTCCTCTAGAAAACAAATGTGTTGCATTGTAAAAATAAATAAATAAAACAAAGTAAAGTGAGTGTCTCAGAAGGATCTAGCACTATGGACACTTCATTTAAAGCATGATTATGCGATAACATCTTTTGGTCAATAAAGACTATAAAATTTAGGATTAATGCTGCAATTCTTTCAGTTCCCAAGCCTAAATTCAAAATCAAAACAAGAACTTTGTTTGCGATGGAGAAATCTGAGCCCATAAACTTTTTGTGTTGCAGGGTCGGTATTTCAAAGGCAAAGCTTTCATTCAAGCAAAAAGGAAAATGGATTATTAAAGTGCATGTTTATATAGTTATTTCAAGGAATTAAACTCAGTCTTCCACATATCAATGTATTTTGCATACCATCATCTTCAATAGGTATGTTAGCCCCGATTGAACACAATGGGCCAATCCCATCAACTTTGTGGAAGAAAAATCTATTTCTGCTCTAATTAGCATGGAGTAATTCATTTTATACTAGCATATTAGGGGCCTGATTCTACAATGTGCATACAGGCAAAGTCCAATTAACATCAGATGTAATTATGCCCGAGTAAGGAGTACAGGATCATGGGCCAGATGCTGTAATTCATTAAGGCACAAAGAGACCATAACCTATCTACAAGTGTCAAGCAAAGTAGTACCCTTTTGGTGGGGAACTACCAGAGAGTCTCTCGGTTTTGCTGACAGCCCTGTATAGTCATCCATCCTACTCACAAGGCATGAATGGCATGTAGTGGACATGGATGGGTTGTGCTGGAACAGAACTCTGATACATTTCTCTTCCCTGTTTAGGATCTATTAAGAACCCTACACCAGTGGCACAACCTGGAGGAGCCCACCAGCTGTTCTAAATCATTTCAGGGATGGGGCTGGTAGGGAGAATCAGGGAGCTGGAAACTGCCCCCTCATATCTCTCCATCCTCTCCTGTTCAGAGTACGTGTTGGGTTTGATCATTTTTGTAGGGGTGGTGTTTAAATAGCGATGTTGCAAAATCTCTTTGTTGCCACTAGGAAAGTACATCCTGGACAACAGCATCATTTGTTTACTGCAGGCTACAGCCAGATCCTCAGCTAGCATAAAATTGACATATCTGCATTGAACTCAAAGCTATACCAACTTATAGCAGTTGAAAAGCTGGCCCCAGAAATGTCCACCCTGACTTAATATTATGAAACAGGAAGCAACAATACATTGTATGCTCTGGAAACCAGAAGAGATCAAGAAGATAAAACTTTTAAATGACAATAGATTCATTCTTTTACAAAGCAGAATTGTCTTTATTTCAACTGGGAGTAGTTGTATGTGCGCTCTGAAAAGATCAGCATAATGACAGTAGTGCAGGCTTTAACCCCTCTTTTTGTGTCTTATGCCCCTTCCTTCCCACACCTACAATTTTGAGAAAGAGCAAGCCAGCTTTTATACAGCTGGGAAAAAAGTGTTGCTAGCATAAAACAAGTCATTTTGCATGGTGGTTTTTATATTATTCTGGGGATTAAATTCCTGAAGAGAGACTAGTACTCTGGGTGTGTCTGGCTGGGTAGAAATTGACGGCTGTGATTATGGTGAGTTTCAAGTTCTTCTCATTCTGAGAAAACATGTGTGCGTCATGGCAGCTGCAGTCCTGGGAAGAAAGTAAATCCTGTGGTTGGGAAATAAATGGATCTTCTGCTTTCTCTTACAAACAGAGGAAAAAGTTATTTTTTTTAACAATTGACATCTGTGGTCCTAAAAGACGCAGCTGCATCTAGGGGAAATCTTCTTTGAAAATGATCAGTCAAATAACGTTTAAACACTGAATTAAACAAGACGGGTATGGCTCAAAAATCGCTGATCACATTTACTCTAGTATAAGAAACAAAAAGCCCCACAATGGTTTAACAGATCAAAATCCAGTCTTATGAGTGCTTAATATATTGTTAAAAATACACACAGTAATCAGGATTTCAAAAGGTAATTTTTTTTTAAAAAATGTTAAGTAAACCTTGGATACATTTATATTTCTTGGAGTGTTTTAAAAAGATATATTGCATGGAATGGAATAGTATTACACAGTCTGCAAGAATGTAAAATAAATACCCACGTAAAAAAATACCTCATTTAGGGTAAAATTATGTCCTCAGACTTGCACAGCACAAGTCTAAGCTCTGTCCTACCTATATATTCAATTCCCACTTCCATCAGTGGGAGTGCTGCCATGCTCGGGGTAGGGTGGGGGGGGGGGGGGTGTATTCCTCACATAAAGTTCCACACGTGAAAGGAGAATAGAACATCAGCTAAGGCATGGACCGGAGAGCAGAATGCTATCACATTCATCAAATGTGATTCTCATATTTGTCCTGCTAGTACAAAAGTTTCTTACCAAAAATAAATACATAAAAATATGCCATGGGGAAACCTTGAGAAATATCAAAATCCTGACCCCATCTCCCTGTTAACATGTTTCGAAACCACACATTCTCTTCTTAAAAGTCTGACTTTGGGGCCAAAATTCTCAAAAGTAGCTCTGTAAAGTTATGCTTCTAATTCCAGACTTAGGCACCTAACTGGCCTGATTTTTCAAGTGAGCTGAGCACTGAGCAGCTCACACCAAAGTAGAAGGGAGATGATGTGTTACAGCTATTTTACTAAATGCAAGCCACGGTGATAATGTTCTTTGCAAGTAAAGAACAGCTCACATTTCAATTTGGTTTCCTGTGACAGAGTTTACAGACTCAAGCTAAGATAGACACCTCAATGAATAGTTACTTTTAGTTAATGATTTGCTTTTCCAGTAACTTCAGCATGCTTTGGATCAGGCCCTAGATGTAAACAGCCACCCTTATAATACCAGGTCCGCTACCACTTAAACCCCATATTAAAGGGGTGGAGGAGGGGGAATGGTCATTGGCAGAACAGTCACAGCTTCCTTGTACTCTGTGCTGATCACACATGGCTTAGTATAGAGGGCAGCAATGGGGACTGGTCAGAGTATCCATGCTCACATGGGCTCAGTGGACAAAACACACCATGCAGTTAGCATCTCCCCTATAGCCCAGATTGCAGTCCCATGTCCTGGTTCCTGACAGAGGAAGTGGTTTTTCCCCCAGTTATTCAGGCCTTAGAGAAGTGAAGTGAATTTCATCCTTGGACATTAAGTTTTCTGGAAGTGAAAATAAATTAGATCTGGGGGAGGGAGGGGGAATTGAAAATAAAGTTAGCTTTTGTCAGAGAAGGCAGAGCTCTGTCACACCATACCAAACTTGGGCTCTGAATAAGAATTTAACAAGCAACAAAGGTCTGACAATTTAAAAAAGTAATAACCCTCCAATCCCTAATGTACTGCACATTGTGACACACAAGAACGATACCCAGTATGTTAACTGCTTTATAATAAAATTCCTTTAATAGCATACTTCAACTTGCCTTTGTAACCTGCTCCTTTTTACATGCTACGATAAGTCCTTTTAAAAAAAGAGGGCAGATAGAAGAAATAAAACTAATTACAGACATCAAAGATCCCATTATTGGAACGGGAGCAAAGCTGGTTGGTTGGTAGCAGCAGGCATGACTTGAGTGGTAAAGTACTTTTAAATATTGAGAAACAAAGCAGATGAGATAGAAGGGCCATTTCTCTGCACCAGAAGAATGACAAGGAAGTGTTTTCTTTTAAAAATAAAATGTGTCCTCTGATCTATGTTCTTAAATAACTGACCGAGAGACTGACCCTCCAACATACACAAATGGGTCAAGCAAGTTCAGTTTTTTTGCCAGGTCTTTAACTCCTCCTTGCTATTTGAGTGAAAGTACCATAAAACACAATGATCTTTTGCTGGAAACCCAGGCTCTTAATTTCATTTATGTCTACTATAAACTTCACCTTTATAGCAGATATTTTGCCTTAACAGTATAAATTATTGACACCCAAGACAAAGGTAGAATATATACTCAGAATTCTCAACCTGTAACTTTCTTAATGGGGATACCGAGCACTAAAATAAAAGTTGGAAGTGTGCACTTCAAGGCTTTGATCCAGCTCACATAAAGTAATGGAAAAAAATCCTATTGCCCTCAATTGGAACTGGAAAGGATCCTTAACCCCTTGCCACCAAGAAATGGAGATTGCTGTTCTTCATGAATTGCTAGCAGTGGAAATGGCACAGTGGAATAAAGTCAGAGAGAACCTTTTAAAAAAAATATATAGGGTGTGCCAAAATAGCATAAGACATCTACAATCTGTTAACTCAGTCACAAAATTCAACCCCCTCTCTCCCCCCAAAAAATTTCATTTCTCCTTTTTATGGAATGAATATATTTTGGAGTAGACTATAAAGCCAAGCGATTGAATGGAGCACTCCATTTAATGGAGTTATTTTTAAAGGATAATCCAGTGGCTTTAATAGACTCTGGGAAGTGAAAGTCTGGAACCCCTCCCCCCACCCAAGTATCTTCTATTTCTCAAAAGTAATTATTGAATGACACCGCTGTGGATGGATCAGATGCCCTGTTGTAGTGCTCTGTAGACACATGCACTGTTATGAAAACCATCTCACAGTACATGATTTTCACTTTATTTCATTCATGTTGCAGTTAATGCCTTCAAAAATCTACACTGTATACAGTACCTCACTTTTGTATTGTGTTTTAATTCATCAATTCACCATCTTGCAAATTTTGGCAGACCAGGTCATGGCCAAACCAACAGGACCATTTGCACAGAATGTGCAATAAATCAATACAAACATAAAAAAAAAAAACAACCAACCACCAGGAAATGTATTTGAAATTCAAGGCACCTGTGTGAAAATGTAAATGAGTTTATCATACAGTTTCAAAAGAAGAGATAAAACCCCTTCATTTTTAGTTTGGCTCTTCTAACAAAACATTAGTTAATACATATGATGCTGTTTATATGGTTACGGTGTTATATTTTAAATCAATAATTTTGCTTGTGATATGTCAAGCTCTGTCACTAAAATGAAGTTGCCAATAGTTGGCTCTGAATAACAAAAGCTTTTCAAAATTAAGCAACAACAATGACCATACATAAATCATCAGTGTAATTGTATGTAACATACTGAGTTATATAGCGCTGTTTTTTATGCTACATACCTCAGAATGGTATTTTCTAGGCATTTATGTATTAGCCTTATTTCCTAAAAACTTTAGGAAACCAGTATGCTGCATTGCAAACTGTGCAACAAGCAATTATTAAATACAACTGTTTACATCTTGCTAATTACATGTAAGATACATAGTGTCACATAACAGGCTCTGTTAATCAGCATTACACTTTTGTGCTCAGGTCCTCATTCAGATTCCCATTAGTTTTAGCCACCAAATAAAAGAAAGAAAGGAAGACCAACTAATATAACACAATAGCTAACAACAATCCTGATCACACCAGGTGCAGAAAGAGAGAATGCCAATTTATGACCAAATAAGAGATGGGGCCAATCTCAGTTCTATTAAAGTCAATGAGACTTTTGCCAAACATCAATAGTTACAGGATTTTGCTTATTGGGTACAATTTCCACAGAGCTGCTTCTTACACATTGTTTAATATAAAGAAACAAGACCTGCCTAGAATCACAACATCCTTGCATGAGAAGAGAAAACTGCCTTATCATAATCTGCACACAGTAATGCACCTTTATATTTTAATTTAGGGGGTGGGGGAGAAAGAGGGAAATCACCTCATCATCATTCAGTCTCTAAAATCACATCTGGAAGTTTTCCAACAAAGCTTACCTTAACTGAGGGTTTTCTTAGCCAGAAGTATGCTATGTGACCAGTATCCATTACCTACAGAGTAGCTGCTGTGTTTCTTATAAGAAATGCCTGGGAGGTCTAAGTGACCACCTGAATAAGGGTAGACCTATTAAAGTGGGTCATGTGACTGTACTCAAAGAAGTTCTCAAGGGCAAAGAGGGAAAGCTCTGTATTGAATAAAAAAAAGTGAGAGTTATTAGAAAACTCAAGCAAGGAACACAAAAATGAGTTTATCAGGGAAGATCTAGACTGATAAAGCCTGTACCAGTGTAGCATGTTTTTTTTAATATATATATACACACACACACACACACACTTTATGTGCTTGTACTTTTTTCTGCAGTTAGTATTATACCTTTCTTAAGATGCTCTTTTCCTTGTTGAAGCTATTAATGTCCTATTTATGTTTTAAACTCTGTGTTGAGCAAGAGTTAGGGTGGAGCATAGACTGAGAATTTGCGAGCAATCCAACATGGAACAAAAATGGGTTTAAACAGAAGGAGAAAAAATGCTTCACATACATGAACTAATTTTGCAAATCACACAAATAATTTGATAGGGTCACAAGCCTTGAACCCACCCTTATAAACAACACTGGAGCACTGGCTCTAATAAAGAGACATACTGCCCAACACAGTTGTGAATGACTCTTCTTATGTTAAAAATGAGAGCTGGTATTTAAAGGTGTAGTAGTAGTGTTAGGATAAAAAACAAAACCCAACATAATTAAATTCCAGAAATTTGAAGGGAAACGTTGATGTGGATTTTGCCAGAAACTCCTGCAAATTTCTATTATCTTTGTGCAGTTCTTCCAAATTCTTTGGTGGGGCTAAATTTGCTGCTATTTAATGAGCTCTAGCTCTGTCCCCAAAAACCAGTGACTCCCCTGGAATGTGCAGAGATCTCAAGGCACTTGGCAATTCTGTGTAAACCACATAGATCCACACTTTCAAGAGTGTTCAGCAGCTACGATGTCAGACAGATTTTCAAAACAGGTCACCACAATATTGCATGATGAGCACCCACCTTCGGGGCCGATATGGCACATGAGTTCTTTTGAAAATCTGTCCCCAGTCGTGGATGCAGAACATTTGAAAATCTGGCCCATGGGTCTTTCAAGGTATGAAGTGCCCTCCACTCCCACTGACTCCACAAAGTCTGACAGGAGTGCACTCCACCTTACAGGACTGAGCCCACAGCTCTGTGTAGAATTTCAGTGCCCCGGCACTGGCTCTGGGGCAACACTCCTCAGCAGCACCATTACTATGGCTTTTCCTGCCAATGGCTGCCCTTGGACCACTCCTTAGATGGATGGAGTCAGGTGCCCCACCAATGCAGGGTTCTGTGTAGAGAAAGGTAGAGCAGCCTCAAATTTAGGGAGATGATGATGATGCAGTTTGCCTGCTCTGTCAGTGTGGATTTCAGACCTATGGACCCCCAGTAAAGGAGAAATAGTGTTGTGAAGGCAAATGACATGTCATTTCCCACATTTTGGTGCAGAAGAGGCAAGATGTGGCATGAAGATATAGTTGATCTGATTTGCACCAATATAGTCATAAGATAACTCATCATCTCACACCTGTTTGCAGAGAGGTTTTAATTTTGGATGGGCTAGAATGGCCACTGTGTTTAAAATTGAAAAAAAAATGTAAATATCTGACTGGAAAAGAAAATGCTAGTGCTCTCATGTGTGTATCCTGTAAAAGGAGATTGATGTTTCTACATCCATATGAGTACATGCTCTATTATAACGGCTGGAGCTTTGCATGTGTATCACTCTCTGGCACTCCTCAGTGTTCCATAGTAGAAGATTGGAATTACTGTTTAAGAGCTGTTGAGGCTCCAGGATGAATAAAGAGCTATTGTTTATGTAGGTATGTGGCAGGGTTGAGACTCACCGGTGCAGCGCCTCCTGCTGGTTGTCCAGGGAATTAACTATTTTCCAGCTCAGAATGCCCTCTGCAGGCCAGCTGATGTCTCGCCTGCTGCTGGCCCCGTATCCTTACCAGACCCCGGTGCTCTTTGCCCAGGGGTTCTGCCCCCAGCAGTAGCCCCTCACTCTGGGCGCCGCTCCCAGGAGAACCCCCAACCCCCTATCCCCACCTTGCCTCAGTGGCTACTGCCAGTCATCATCTAGCTCCCGCTCCCTGGGGCAAACTGCAGTCTGTAAACCACTCATCATCGGCAAGGGAGGTTGGACCAGCTGCCTCTGCCTATCTAGGGGCTGCTCCTTTGCAGCTCCAGTACCCTTTTGTAGGCCTTTGGCAAGGGACTTTGCTAGGCTGGAGCTCCCCCAACTTCCTCTGCCCTTCCCCAGCACTGCTCCACCTCAGGTACTTTGCTCAGCTCCCAGGCAGCCAGCTAGAGAGATTGAGCTGACCACAGCTACAGCTGCTTCCTTAATCAGCCCAGCTTTCCCAGTTGCTTTTAACCCCTCTTTACTGGGATGGGACAGCTGCCCCACCACAGGGTAGTTTGGACTCTGTCTGGGTTAAGATTCCCGGCTGGGGAATGTACAACTTAAAACAATGCAGAACTTTTATCAAACAGTTACTTCATTATGCCATTTCTTCTTAGATTTGACTTGAGCATTCACCTTTCCACTTGTTGTGGCCAAGTGTTCCATTTTCTGTTGAACAATCCATGTTCATAAATGCCATTTTGTGCATAATTAGCTCATGAGGTGCATTTTGCACAGCCTTTCCAGGAGAGCTCCATTTTCATGCACTCACTTATATTACTCATTCACCAGTAAAGTTTATCACAGAGATTTTATTTTTAATCACTCATTTTCTCAGGTGATGATTTCTAGCATGTAATTGGTGTCTGCAGTTACAGTCGAGTTTCATGAGCAATATATACAGGCTGCAGGACTGCAGAGCAAAACCCCAACACTCAAAGTGCTAAGAACAAGGCACCCTATCATGCAAAGTTATCCTCAGACACAACAGAGAACACATTGTAAAGGATGACAATAACTAGCTAAAGAAACACAATGCTTTTGTTCAAATTTACTATCCCAACACCACTTTAAAAATAAATGTAACAGCAGGTAGTAAAAAAAAACCCGCTCTCTCTAATGCATAGTTTCCTCATTCATATCCATGCTTGAGGCACTCTATATGCAGAATGATATGGTTAGTTTCGTTGAGACAGACTCATGGCCCAAAAATCCCTTAGATTGTTTCATAATTGACTTTTTCAAGTTATTCAGCAGAAGTACCAAGTTTCTTAACATGTCATGTGAAAATGCAGTCAGAGGATCCTCATTAGATTATCTGGAGTTACATATCAAAGTCCCATAGACCTCAGAGGTAGGGTGTTTTCAAGAGGATTTTTGTATGGAGTTTTTCAGATCCCGCCGGGCATTGCAAATCTTTGCTGTGAATTTTCTTCGGAATTCAACCTGGCTCAGCTCTTTCCAGCCTTCTGCAGTGCATGTTTGTCTTAAAAAAGCTGTCACAGAAAAGGAGAGAGATGATCTCGGAAGTCAATAAGTAAAAAGAGTGAGAGTGAAAAGAACTTGCAATAATAATTAGTACTATAATGGAACTTTACCCAATTAACATCTGTTTCCTGAGTACTCTAACTCGCCTCAAAATCTGCTGGAAACAAGCATATTACAACATCTGCCACTCAGTACTATAAGCAAGCACTAAAGCAGTTGCACTGGATTCTAAACGATTTGTTGTTTTGGTAAGTAATTTTGGGCAGTCTAGTTGAATATACCCATTGATAACATTTACCATGCAGTAAGGATAACTATTAGTATTATTTTATATGAATGAATAAATGTATGAGGCAGTGAATCTTTTTGAATTTACCTAAATATTTTGGCCATGCTTTGGAGTTTTGATGAAATCATAGGAAACTGTAGCATTCAAATAGGACCACCTGCTAAAATACTAAATAAATAGATAGAGATATCATATCTCCTAGAACTGGAAGGGACCTTGAAAGGTCATTGTGTCCAGCCCCCTGCCTTCACTAGCAGGACCAAGTACTGATTTTGCCCCAGATCCCTAAGTGGCCCCCTCAAGAACTGAATTTACAATGCTGGGTTTAACAGCCCAATGCTCAAACCACTGAGCTATCCCTCCCCCTAGTGATGAGGATCTAGCAATGATCATTGACTTTTATATAATCTATCATTTGAGGATCCAAAATTTACTTAGAAGAATATTCACACATGCATAGAGTACACATGGCGATGTAAAGGTTTTATCGGCATGACCAATGTCCACATTACTCACAAGAAGTGAAGCCACAACTGAATTACACAGTTCATCCCAAATGAGTGCTTATAAAACTTCCACACAACACCATCATACAATCTGTGTGCCACATCTATTACCAAAATATTATTTGAAGGATATTTGAGAGAAAGTTAAAAGTTAAGATTATTTCTTGTATCCCTTTGCCGACAAGGCTGGATGCGAACAATTAGAATCACAGGATATGTCTACACTGCAATAAAAGACTCAGGGCATGGATGCAGCTGGCCTGAGTCAGCTGACTTGGGGTCATGGGTCTAGAACGGCAGGGCAATAAAATTGCAGTGTAGACACTTGGGCTAGAACCTGGGCTCTGAGGCCAGGGTAGGTGTCATGCACTGAGCACCTGAGTAGTCCCATTGACTTCAGTGGAACTACTCACTCAGATTAAGTTAAGGTTATGTGTCAGTATTTGCAGTTCAGGGCCTCACCTATCAGTCTAACTGTGCACGGCTCAAAGGGAACCACAAAAGCTCTTAACGTAGCTCTAAAAAAAAAGAGGGGTGGTCAGAACTTTAAAGTCCAATGTTTGGGCCATCTCAAGGCTAGAGGGGAGTGCTGGGTGCCAATGGCAAATGGAGAATTTCTATGGGCCTAAATCTCCTGTTTTCCTCCCTTTATGGTTTGAAATAATGGATTTTAAAGCAGTCAAGATTTTTTTTTCTGTAGTGAAAAACAGTTACTGAGTCAGGACTGACTCTTGTCCACCCTGGGGTTTGGGCAGGTGTAATCTGAGGGGAGGGGTGAAATTCCACATTTGGAGGAAGAGGAAATAGGTCTCCAGCAGGATGCTGTTTGAAGCTGCTCAGAGGGCTGGAATGCTAGAATAAATGCCAAGGAAATGGATTGTTGGGCAGAGGCTAGGTCAGATGGTTGAAATGTGCATGATAATTTATCCCGTGGCTCTGCAGTTTATCCCATGTGCATCACAATGCAGACGCTATATGTATTTACATAATAGCGTCACAGCTCTTTCTCAGCATGTATAAAAGACACCACCCAGAGTGATGTGAGGAACTCCCACTTTGCCTTCTCATACTTACTAAACATTTTAATGTATCTTAACATGAGGAGGTGCATTCTCTTTACCACCACCCTTTTTCATTGGAGGTCAATACAATATATTAGAGTTGCAGAGCATCTGTATCACTGTGGAACTGAAGGAGGAGCAGATCCTTCAACAGACTGTAAATGTTCCAAAGTAACACATTTTTAATGTCTCAGAGTAAGTCAGTTTATGTGCAGGTATAGTAAAAGCTGGCTTGAGGTACTTTATTTCATATTGCCATCTGCCAGTTTATTTCAAGAAAGGGAAGATTGTCCTCTCACCCAATAAATTCATCTTTTTTTATTACAGAAATGTTACATTAAATACTAATAACAGTGTTTCGAGGGATCAGTTAAAGGATATAAGAGGCAATTAAACAACTTCAATTATACCATAATGTTCTGTGTAGATTTGTTTCAACAGATTACCACATTTCTACTGACATTATATTCACGAGGGGATTAGCAATATTTTAAGCATATGTTCCAGGACTATGATCCCAGCATTGGATAATAATAGCAATCTAAGATGTATGCTCCCATGTCTCACAAATATCATAGTTTCAGCCCATTTTACCATATATTATTGAAACAAGGAATGCTTTCCTGTTTTCTTTTTGAGCCACTGGAGCTGGAAGGAGTAAAATTCAGCAAATGTGCTGTAATAGATAAGAACCGAAAACACTGTGCTTTAGGACTTCACCTATGTTCACAGATTTATAGTTTATTAAAGAGCGTGGTCCAAATAACATTAGTGCTATATCAAACTGACAAACCAGAAAATTGGAAGCAAAGGCTTGCATGTGCTACGATCCCAGTTTGGGGTTGAAGAACTCAAACATCTAGGCTAATTGCCTATCCATCTAGCATTTTCTTTTTCCAAAGTTCCCCCTGCCTCCCATCTTGAGCTCCCACCCTTTGACGTGTTGGTGTATAACAGCTCTCCTTGCAGGAGGAAATCCGTGCTAACATCAAAAGGTAATGTTGGATCCTAATGGCCCGATTGTGATCCAGCCTAGACTGCTGGAAATCAGAAATATGTTAATCTAATATATAAATGGCTTCAATGGAGTTATCCGACCATAAAAATGATTTGTCTAACTTGTTTGAAGGTGTTCATGATTACAGCTTCTAGATAAGACTTTCAAAAATGATCATGTAAAGTTAAGCTCTCAAAGCAATATGTAGGCACCTAAATTGGTGGCCTGATTTTCAAAAATGCCAAGTACCTAGCCATTCTATTTGACTTCAGTAGGAGCTTCTGTTCTCTCAGCACTTTTGAAAAAAATTAGGTGCTTATACATAACTGATTTAGGTGCTTATACATAACTTTAATAGTTTAATATAGGAGTCTTTGCTATCTGTATAGTCTTGCCCTTTAATGTTTCACAATTTTCACCTGGCCATACCTAACGTAATTTGGAAATTAAATTCCATTTATTTAAAAGACACCTGCACAGATTAATTTTTAATCCCAGTTTTTTGTAATGGTGTTGAGCATGATCTATCCCCATCTATGCTTGCAGTTAACAATGGTTTCTGCTTCATGTGGTTTAACACCCATTGGCAGCAATAGGTAATTTTTCTGGAGTAGACTAGAATGTAAAGATGTAAGACTTTTCCTGAAGTGGAAACGCCATGAATCTAATCTGCCTGCATTTAGCATTTAAGGCTCCAATTCAGCAGAGCTCATAAACTTGTGCTTAATTTTAAACAGATGCTTAAATCACATTTACCTCAATAGGAGTTAATCATTCGCTTAAGAGCTTTGCTGAATCAGGACCTAATTATCTGTTGTCCAGAGAGAGATTGATGCAGAGGCCACTGAAGACAGTGGAAAAGACTCCCATTGACTTCAGTGGGTTTTGGACAAAGTCTGGAAATATAAACTCCCTTCCTTTTTGATTTTTTCTTCGTTTCATGTCTTGGTTTTCAACCCATTACTTTTGGAAAGGTTTTTGGCACCTATATTCTCTTTGACCTTCAATATTTCAAAACATCTGTCATGTCCCCTTTTGTTTTTCTCTTTTTCTAATGATTATAATTCCAGTTCTTACCACTCATTTATAAACTCTCATTCACTGTCCTTGCATTAACTCACACTGTAGCATGGCAAGACCCCCTCAACAAGAAAAGTAAGGATTAAGGACTTTGCTTTTTCAGGTTAGTTAAAATATATTGTGAGTATATTTTCCTTTATATAAGTAAACCCAAGCCTACACTATCAATTATTTTTTGAAGAGACCAGAACATTCCGTCAGGTAAACATATATTCCAGGCAGCTGTAAACCCGTAGCACTATCCAACAAACTAGAATAGTTCCTTCTCCTGAGCCACTTTGGATTCAGGAGTAAATATGTATTTAAATGTTCTTCAAAGGCCCATTTTAAATTTCCTTTCTCCAAAATACCAACTTATTATGGACTTGCAGCTCGCCAACATTTCTTTCTTTAAATGGAAGCTGGGTTCGAGTACATGAAAACATCCCAATCTAACGCAGTAGCTCTATTTATTTTATTTTTTTCGCAACTATAATTTTAAAATGGCTGGACCAAATTTTCCGTACTCTTAGGAAAGCAAAAATAAAAGTGTTCCAAGTTGAGACCTTGAATGCCTAACTTTAGACCAGAGGAAAATGCACTAAGTCTGAGTCATAAGGATTCTCAAGGGATGCATTTTAGAAACTTCAACTCAGCCTTAATTACAGCTGCATAAATGTGTCACTACTGTTAATACTTGAGAGAGCACCTTACTGAATCTGTTAGTACTCCGCTGCTGAAAGAGAAAGCTCTGACAAACAAATTGGTTAAAAGGATAAAGTCTTTTTGTATATAGTAAACAATCTGGTCTTTAATTGTTGAGTGGATAGCACCACATAATCCTGTAGAGCATATTAGTGACTTGATTGTTCAGTGGGGCTATGTCTCACTGCAGTGCTCTCCAACACTTCTCCCATTCATTTTCACCACAAATAAGTGGGAGAAAGTTTGGAAGACACAAAGCTAGTGATAATGGCACAAACCATGAAGGCCTTCCTCAGTTTTTACACAGTCATCAGACAGAATGCCTACTGCCTTCAGGCTTTCAGTGCAAAAATAGCTATTTTATAGAAATTTCACAAAGTGAAATCTAGGGTGTGTGAAATCACAGAAGACTCTCTTAGGGCCTGATCCAAAGTTCAATAAAATCAATGGAAAGACTCCAGTGATTTCATGGTTTTGGATCAGGCACTTAGATGGGAACACGAATAGACTTCAATGGGAGCTTTGTCTGAATAAGGACTAAGGCCTTCCAGGATTTGGCCCATATTGTTTGTCAAAAAGTCACTTTCTAAATCAACAAGTACCAGCTTGCACAGTTAATTAGTGCACTAGCCATTCACCTCTTTTGATCTAGATTCACATTTTATCTTATGCCATGAGGAGTGTAAATCAGTGTGCTGGCCTTCTCCCCAAAAAGTCTGCAAAACTGGAATCAGCAGCTTTTGCTCCAGAGATGCCCAACTTAGACAAGAATAGCAGTTGTGCTGCACAGCAGGACTGAGGTGCTTTGGTGGAGCTTTGCAGGACAAAGCTTTGCTTTACCCACCTTAAGCCTGCTTTAGTCAATGCTATTAAGTCCTGACTTTCATAAGTGCTATGTTTACACAAACAGTAATATTGCCATTTTATCATCACTTGGCAGCATTTGCAAACATGGACTTCCACAATGCCACAAATGATCATATCTGTTAACACACACACACACACGCACACACATGCACACACGCACACACAGAGCACACACAGAGCAAGGAAAAGGTTTTTTATTGAACTTTTGACAACCCAATTATTTTGGAAAATTTTCCAAGCTTAGACCCAAGATTTGCTTCATAACCAACCTTCTGTTTGCCATTTTTAGCCAGCACAGAGCCAGAAGTGGTTTCATAAAGTTAACTATACTACTGGATTTCTGACATGTGGAGTTGCTGGACAAATGTGTGAGTTATACACTCGAGGCATTAGAGGCTAATAGGATTCTCTTTTTTTTCCCATTGCATGCAACTTCTCCATATCCTGAGGTGTCATAGGTAGCAGGACTGACAGGGACCTGAAGCCGAGCATTGTAACAGACAGCAAAAGAGTTTGATAATGGAGGACATCCCACCGCAGCAGCAGAATTGAATGTGTAGCTCTCAACATCAATTTGTTCATTCTCATTGGTCAAGTTCCACAGCAACTCTGATCTATTACTTGGTGACAGGAGCCCAGTCTGAGGTACCCCAGCAGGCTTGAGAGGCAACTCAGCAAATTCAAGATCACTACATTGAGATCATGTCAATTCTCAGGACTTGTCTACAGGGCCCTGCAGTGCCGACCATGGGGATGTGAATTGCAAAGCATACTACGGTGTTGCACTGTAACTGACCCGTGCAGACCCTGCTAGCCAAAGTAACAGGTTTCTAGTTTGCATATATATAGTCTGTGAATGATGTAAACGTGAAATAGGTAGCTAGTCCTATTTGAAACAGGACTATGTTACCGTCAACTAGGTACCTTTTAGTTCACGCTATCAGGGTCTACATGGGCAGTTACAGTGCAACCCCCTGCCCACACTGCAAGGCTGTGTATACAAGCCTTGGCTTCAGATGGAAGTCTCATGTGCCTGGGCCATGAATGGACACTCTTCAGTGGGCAACCCTGGGAGGCTCCATAATCCAGAGAACCCCAGTGGCCACTGATTTGGCAGCCTTTTCAACCAGCCATGCCACATCTTCTACCTTTCAAAATTTTGGCCCAGTTAATCTTGTCTATTTCATTTCTATAATTATATGATTTATAGTTCACCCAGGCAGACTATACAATGAATTATTAAATATGCATATGCAGTATACATCTTTAATAGCTTGTGGCTTTATATTACACTTTTTTTCAAGATGGGGGACACACTGTTAGTGAGAAACTAAATCCCCTTCCCCTTTGCTCATGCTTTCTGCTTAGTTCAAATGTTAGGATGGAGCAGAACACAACCCTTTTCAAATCAGCCACTGTGTGTACACAGACAGAGTATTATAAATTAAATTAATTTACAATGAAGAGTAACATTTCAACTTTCTACAACCAATGAAAATTCACCAGCCAAATCTTTGGACAGGAAAAGAAAATCGTGAAAGTTCTGAGGGATAAAAAGAAAAAGGGCTTTTCCAATGTCAATCTGCATTTCAATTCAGGCCATATCAAATAATATTTAGTGATCTGTCAGCCCGATTTATGACATGAACAAGGTGCTGCCAGACTACCAGTTCCCAGAACTTGGGAATTTCTGTGCTGCTCTTTCACAGTTCAAAGGGAAGTCACTCAAAAGAACTGTGATGGTGCCTAAAGGGACTTAGTGTGAGGGAAACCAGGAGATAGCTGGCAATAATCTGCTATGAAAAAGAGTAAACGTAGCTTGGCAGGAAATGCCCGGAAAATGTGAAGTAAGGAAAGAGTGAAGCAGAGTGAAAGCCAAGGCTGTGTTTATGGAATGAAGCTTAAATTATGGCAGTATCAAGTCTCTTCCAAACCAAACCAAACACCACAGAGAAGGAAACTGGCTCTAAATAAACTCACTGCTCTGTTAGTGACTTCCTCTCCTGAGTCACTTACTATCCTGGGCAACAGGATCACCTGCTGTATTAAAATTAAAATTCTATATTTTTATTTCAGTTTCTGGTTATATTCCCACTCAGATTTATTGCTGCTTGCTATAAGAAGGAGCTTCAATTAAAAGCTATTTACATATGTAAAGGTGAAATAGAGTCATATATTTTAAAATGTATAATTGATTTGATTAATGTCCTAGACATTTTATAAGACACATTCATAATAAAATCTCAGGAAGTCACACTGAATAATTTGTTTCACCATACTTTTACAAAATCTAAGTAGAAGTGTAATTGACTTTAAATGTACAGTATTATCTATGGCTAAGATTCAGAAAAGAATTTAGCAACTAAATCAATACTTAACTTGAAGTATATGCTTAAGTCTCACTGAAGTCAATGTGCTTAAAGTTAAACATATGCTTACATGGTGCCCTGAACAGGGATGGGCTTCTGCATAGTAAGCAAGCTTGGATATCAGGCATATCACTAGAAAAGTTGTACAAGAAACTTTTACTTCTGGAAAATGTGTTACACTCAGAGGTGAAAGTAAGCCGGTACCGCCTGGTATGGCGTATTAGCAAGAGCCAGTATGCCGCGCCGGACCAAACCGGCTGGTGATGTAAAGGGCCTGGGGCTCCCCGCAGCAGCTGGAGCCCCGGACCCTTTAAATCGCCTCCTGAGCCTTGCTGCCAGAGCCCTGGGGTAGAAGTGGCAGGGCTCAGGCAATGCTTTAAAGGGCCAGGGGCTCCAGCCCCTGTAGGGAGCCCTGGGCCCTTTAAAGCACCACCTGAGCCCTGCCGCTGGAGCCCTGGGGTAGTGCGGCAAGGCTCCCATGGTGATTTAAAGGGCCCAGAGCTCCACTGTGGTAGTGGCAGGAGTCCTGGGCCCTTTAAATCACCCCTGAGCTACGGGGCTCCCAGCCGCCTCTGCAGCTGGGAGCTCCGGGGGTGATTCAAAGGCCTCAGGGCTCCCAGCTGCAGTCGGAGTCCCAGGGCCTTTAAATCTTGATTTAAAGGGCCCTGGAAAGTTAAAGGCCCTGCGTCTTCTGGTTAAGGCCACACCTCTTCCAGTGGAGGCCACGCCCCCTGCTCAGGACTCCGGAGTACTGGTAAGTCCTTTAAGTTACTTCCCCCCCTGGTTACACTGCAGATATGAGGCATGTGTATATAAATAAGGGTGGACAGGACATTAAGTGGCAGGAATTGTTATGGCCATAACAAAGCAGGAACCCAAATTCATGAATGAAAAATGGAGCAGTTTAGGAAAAGTTAACTATGCAGTTTAGACCTAACCCAAGGTTTGGTCTCAGTTGACTGATTGGTGCTTGCCTGGTAGGTAGTTCAAATTGACACTGACATCAGAGGCAGTGCAGCAGTAATATCAGCACTTTTGTGAACCGCTACAGACCAGTTTCTCCAGTCTATTGGCCACAGCCAGGATTTCCCAAGTCCATCAGTCTCAGCCCTGCGTGTGTTATTCCAGCTTTACTTCTGCTCATTTGAATTTACTCACATCCTTCTTACAACATTGTTTGGCAATGATTAATTACAAGAACTTATTCTACACAGGTGTCTGGTTTCTGGGTCCCTCAGCAAACTCAGTGCCAGAGAGCAGATGGTAACATTTAGCTGCCTTCTGCGCCTGCATGGATAAAAATGTCTGAAGCCCCTGAGCTGTGTGCTAACTAGCTCAGAGCAGGTCTAGATGACCTTGTGGTTAGCACACTGGTAGCCAACATTTCCCTACACTAGCATTCATGCTGTTGCTCCAGTTTGGAGAGCTGAACTGGCGGTAGCAAACAGTGGAAAATTTTAAGAATTTAAGGCCAGCGTAGACCAGAAAAGAGCGTGCAATGACATTGTAAGCTTCTGGCCTGTCTCCCCTGCCCAGGAAGCATTAAACACCACATTAAGAGTCTGTTTAGGCCCTTTCTTCAGGGGACAGTTTAATATCAAAACACAAAATCAATCAAGGTAATAAAACAATCATCCCCCGACGAAACCAAGCTGCAGGGGCTCAGAGACTTTCCCCATTGCAGACACCCTTCAACTGAGCTCTTTCAACTCTTTATAGCAGTCACCTGGTCCCTTCCAGCTCAGTCCAATAATCCCTTCACCCAGGCTCAAACACCTGTTGTTAAAAGGGTCTCTATCACTAAACAGGCCCTTAAAGGTGCAGATCACCCTGTTACAAACATCAGCACACGAGGAACAGCATCAGAAGCATAGGTATGAATGGACTGGGTTGAGCTAGTTCTTTTGTGCCATGTATGAAACAGATCAGTTCTGTACATAATTCATAATGATCAAAAGGGTAAATCCTTTCTGCTGCATTTGGAGGTGCATTAATGCCATGTGATCAGATCTCAGCTAGGTGCAGAGATACTGCTGAATGGTTTTGGAACTTTTAAAATACATAGATTAGAGGAGTCACTGTGCCTGTTTTCTAAATATTTATTCCGGTTCCATGAGGTAATCCAAGATGTACAATTTTAATCTACTTGAGGAGGAGGAGCAGAAGAAGGAGGGTGTGGACATAACAAACAATGGTGTTGAAGTTTAAGTATATAAAGAGTGTAGGGGCTAGTGAGCCAGAAAGCTGAGGGAGTGAGAGAACAGACTCGGAAAATAGTAGCTGGGAATGTGAATTAAAGGGAGGATTAAAGAAACAGAGACACAAAGACTAAGGCCTGGTCTACACTACGCGTTTATACCGAATTTAGCAGCGTTAAACCGATTTAACCCCGCACCCGTCCACACAACGAAGCCCTTTATATCGATATAAAGGGCTCTTTAAACCGATTTCTATACTCCTCCCCGACGAGGGGAGTAGCGCTGAAATCGGTATTGCCATGTCGGATTAGGGTTAGTGTGGCCACAATTCAACGGTATTGGCCTCCGGGCGGTATCCCACAGTGCACCATTGTGACCGCTCTGGAAAGTGATCTGAACTCGGATGCACTGGCCAGATAGACAAGAAAAGCCCTGCGAACTTTTGAATTTCATTTCCTGTTTGCCCAGCGTGGAGTGCTGATCAGCACGGGTGGCCATGCAGTCCCAAATCCAAAAAGAGCTCCAGCATGGACCGTATGGGAGATACTGGATCTGATCGCTGTATGGGGAGACAAATCTGTTCTATTAGAACTCCGTTACAGAAGACGAAATGCCAAAGCATTTGAAAAAATCTCCAGGCTATGATAGATAGAGGCCACAGCAGGGACTCAACACAGTGCTGTGTGACAAGCATAATGGAAAGCCAAAGAATCAAATGGACGCTCATGGAGGGAGGGAAGGGGGACTGAGGACTCGAGCTATCCCACAGTTCCTGCAGTCTCCGAAAAACATTTGCATTCTTGGCTAAGCTCCCAATGCCTGAAGGGTCAAAAACATTGTCGCCAGTGGTTCAGGGAATATGTAGTAAATTTACCACCCCCAAGGGAAAAAAATCGTTTCTCGCCTCTTTTCAATGTCACCGTATGTCTACTGGATGCTGCTGGTAGACAGGGTGCTGCAGCGCTAAACAGCAGCATCCTCTCCCCTCCCCTTCCCGGTGGCAGACGGTACGGTACAATATGACTGATAGCCGTCCTCGTCATCATCCTGTGAGTGCTCCTGGCTGGCCTTGGTGAGGTCGGCTGGGGGCGCCTGGGCAAAAATGGGAATGACTCCCGGTCATTCCCTTCTTTAAGCTTTGTGTCCTGGAGATTCAGTCCTGGCAGATGGTGCAATAGGGCTGGTAACCATCCTCATCATAGCAGCTGGAGGCTGAGCTCCTCTCCCCACCCCCTTTCATGTCTAATGGAGATTCTGGACTATCATAGCAGCGGGAGGCTGTGCTCTTCTCCCCCACACCTTTTAATGAGTAATGGAGATGTCCTGCCTGGAATATCATAGCAGCTGGAGGCTGCCTCCTCCTCATTTTATCTCACTAAAAAGTCAGTGTTTCTTATTCCTGCATTCTTTATTACTTCATCACACAAATGTGGGGACACTGCCATGGTAGCCCAGGAGGGGTGTGGGAGGAGGGAAGCAACGGGTGGGGTTGTTGCAGGGGTACCTCCTAGAATGGCATGCAGCTCATCATTTCTGCGGGATATCTGGGGCTCTGACCTGGAGCGGCTGTGCTTTCTGGTTCTCTAGTAGACTTGCCCCATATTCTAGGCAGGACTGACTCTATTTTTAGACAAAACATAAAGAAGAGAATGACCTGGGAAGTCATTCCCATTTTTGTCCATGCGCCCCCGGCCGACCTCAGCGAGGCCAGCCAGGAGCACCCATGACAGCAGCAGACGGTACAATATGATTGGTAACCGTCATTGGCAATTTCCAAAGCAGCAGATGGTGCAATAGGGCTGGTAACCGTCTCTGCTACCTTACAAAGGCAAGGGGATGCTGCTGTGTAGCACTGCAGTACCGCGTCTGTCAGCAGCATCCAGTACACATACAATGACAGTGAAAAAAGGCTAAACAGGCTCCATGGTTATCATGCTATGGCGTCTGTCAGGGCAATCCAGAGAAAAAGGGTGTGAAATGATTGTCTGCCGTTGCTTTCGCGGAGGAAGGATTGAGTGATGACATTTACCCAGAATCACCCGCGACACTGTTTTTGCTCCATCATGCATTGTGATCTCAACTCAGAATTCCAATGGGTGGGGGAGACTGCGGGAACAATGGGATAGTTATGGGATAGCTACCCACAGTGCAACACTCCGAAAATCGACGCTAGCCTCGGTACATGGACGCACACCACCAAATTAATGTGCTTAGTGTTGCCGCGTGCACTCGACTTTATACAATCTGTTTTAAAAAAACGGTTTCTGTAAAATCGGAATAATCCCATAGTGTAGACATACCCTAAGAGGTACTAGCAATGGGAGATAAAATGAGAGACTGTTCCCTGAAAGAAGTGGAGAAGCTAGTAAAAGTGAGAAAAAGCTGAAAACCATTGCTAGAAATTTCAACTCAACAAGATCTGTGCAGCTCAGTGGAAGTTACATTATTTATTAACAAATCTGTGCTCTTTTAGACATGCCAGAAGACACAAATTGATCACTTCAGTTAGAAAGTGTGGGCCTGCGTCTCCTTCCATTTGCACCAGCATAAATCAGGAGTAGCTCCAGCCAAGAATGGGAGTTCCTTACCTCCAGTGGCAGGGTATTCAGGCTCCATTGTTTTGGTTAAGACCTGTTTCTACATCAAATTAATCATTTGGTCTTTTAAAAATAATATTTACCTTCACAGGCTGATACTTTTACTCTGTTGAGGGCCTTTTCTTCTTTATCCTTCCCTTTCAGCCCCAGCCCGCGGGCTACTGCTAGCTCCTGAGTGCTGAACACGAGATCTATGAGTCCATTCAACAGGCTAACTTCCTGGTGGGATTTCTGCTCTCGTGCTTTTTTCACCACATTGTATAGTTTGTTGGGGTCCACAAGCACCTGCGAGTATCTCTCTGGGTTATCAGGATCAATGATCAAAGGCTTAAAGTATTTATCCTACAAGGATAAAAGAGAACAGAACTAGAAATAAAAGTGAATTTGAAATTCTTGTGCTTTTAGGCATTTCAGTAGCTCTTTGCAGTCGGAAATAGATCTTTTAAAAATAAAAACTAAAATGAAAGCTAAAGAAACACATGTGAGTAAAAGAACAAAGATCATTCAGCTATAAAGAATTGTCAATTGTTACAAAAAATATAGCAAGTCAGATTGTAAGCTATGTAAATTTGTGTAGCTCCATTGGTACAGGATCGAGTTTTAAAATCAACGTGTAATTTCATAAAAAATAGGCAATCCAAAGTTACTTCCAATTGTTACACCTTTGAATGCAACCACCACAACTCTCTAATTATTAGAAATTCAAGACTGATATTATTCAGTGGGAAGAGAGATCTCTTTAAGAGTCCCGTAATGTAAAACAAACAGGGAGGGACAGAGGCCTTCAAAATATAACTATTTTGTAGATCTGTCTGATTTTCTAATCTATTTCTGATTTTTTTTCATTTGAAGTATTTACATCTGACGTCATTCCAGATGTCATAATTTTGTAATCACAGCTAGAAAGGAAATACATAGGATTCTGAAAATCTCCGCAGTTCTACAAATGCCAACTAATAATGCTTGCCTACCTAAATTGTAGATGCACATTGGTCGTTGATTAGATTTAAGAAGTTTTATTCATTAAATCTGTATACTATTCAAAACTATTGCAGATCTAGATGTTACCCTATATCAGAAAAATCAGAAAGAAATTGACTATGTATTTGCCAATTTGATAGATAAAAAAGAATTTTATTTGGAACAAAACCAGATCCTCTTATCATGCTCTGCTAAAACTCATTTATATTCCCCTCCAATATATTTAATAGGCAGCAATTAAATCTTTGATCTGCCTTTCACTTCACTGGCTTACCTGCCTTATAATGAGACTCTTATTGATTTGTTTTTTGACCTATTCTCATGGTGTCTGTAAGCATGACTTGAAAGCAGATGCAGAACAGGAGTTACATAACTTTTTACTAGTGATTGGGAAAATTTATGAAAATCATTATCTGGTGTAATTGACCGTGGAACATTAATTCTCATTCTCTGTTACATGAATTCTCAACCTGGGTATCACAAACAGGTCCAGGGTGTCACAGCCACCCTCCGTTTCTTTATGGGTAGATAGTGGGGGTGGGAGGGTGAAGGGCATTGAAACTTTCTTCTGTTGTAGCATGGAGTCACAGTGTGGAACAAATAAGAACCATTGATCTACTGATGCTGGTCTTCCCATACCAAAACAAGTAGCTTCAGATATTTTTAGTAGAGACAGTATTTATCATGTGTTAAAGATGAGACCAGTGGCAAAAGGAAGAAGGCTCCTTGAATCAATAACAGCCATTCCTTGACATGCAGCTAGAAATTGGCTGAATACAGATCATGTGATTGAGAAGTATGAATTTGACCAGTAGATTGCCTTCTCCCATTTCAGCTGGCCAGCAGTCTGATCCTCTCTCCTCATACTAAGACCTCTCATTTAATCTAGTTTAACTATTGCAACTATGCAACCACTACGAGAAGGCTGAGGTTGGTGCAGCACAGTGCATTTTCAGGCTCTGATCCCAAACCCACTAAAGTCAATGGAAAGATTCACATTGGCATTTATGGGTTGTGGATCAGACTCATAACTCCTAATTGTAGGAAATTCAAAATATTGACATTTATCATTAAAAAACCCTCTCTTTACTAACTGAAATATAACAAACACCAATGTTTAGGTGCAAGCATAATAAATATGTTTTCATTTTAAAAATATAACTGTCCGATTTAGATCTAGCCAGATTCAGTCTGGGTTGAAGGAGTGGTACTTACAGGGTAGATAATGCGACCTGACATGGACCTGAGAAGCAGTGCAGCAGTAATATCCTCATTTCAGTGAACTGTTTCAGACCAGTTTCTCCAGTCTCCTGGCCACAGACATGATTTCCAAGCCCATCAGCATCAGCCCTGCACAAATTAGCTCACCTTTTCTTACATTAAAGTAGAAGGAATCTCCTACCTTCTGTTTGCATATGCATTTTCTTATTTCCTTCTTACAGCATTTTTTGGCAATGATTACAAGATCTTATTTTAAATGAGTGTCTGGTTTCTGGTCTCTGTCCTTATTCCTAAGACACTGAGATGGCCTGAGCCCTAGGATATCTAAAAGATTACTAAGGCTCTGGGATGACAACTTCCATCCTCTGACAAAACTGAACTCTCTGCAATAAGGGTAAAATTTGTCTGTGTAGGAGACAGCGCTTTCTCAAGTGCTGGTCCAAGCCTCTGGAATGAACTCCCACAGGAATAAGGGCCATTGCAAACCTCACCACCTTCTGCTGTAAGGTTTGTTTTTTAAACTCGTACTCTAGCAAACAGCAATTTTTGTGTATGGACATATATTTATTTAAACAATTCCAAAACAAAGCACTCCACTGCATGTTTCTTCCCCTGGGGAAGAGGACAAGAGTACAAACATATCAGATATTAGACATGTTGCTTAACACGCTACTGGAAGGTGTTCAGATACTATGTCAATGAGTGTGGCATAAGAACTTATATAGACTAGAACCGACGGATGTGTTAAGGACAGACTCTTGAGGAAAGACCGTGGAAGATGAAGACAGCTATTGGGTTTTGAGGCATTAAGAGAGGATGCCCAAATTAGTCTCCTCTCTCTCCTGTATTATGTTACCATGGTCAATAAAGCATTTACTGGTTAATTTGCCTCTGATCATTGTTGTAGTTTCTCTGAGAAATCATCATATGATTATAAATACATGAATTGAACCATATTTGTATGATAATACAGGTTGTTTCTCTAATTTCTGGCTTGAAGTGTTTTCTTCATGACATTCAAGTATTATTGATGAGGAAAACATTTGGCTTTGTAGCTTGAGGTCTGATATATTATTTGAAATTAATAGAGGCCCTGTCTCCTGCAGGAATATCCATGGGGAGCAAAAGGGCAGGACATCTATGTAAATTTTACCTCACAGAGACATGTCTGATCCTTTCATTGGGAAGGGAGGGTTGTTGCCCACTTGCACTGGTGCCGGGCCCCCCATTTTCTTCAGATTCCTAAATGGATCTTAACAGAAGGTCAAGGCCACCCCAGTAGAGGGTCCTTGATTCTTCGCTGGCTCTAGGTCAATGATGATCCTTCCAGCAAGATTCCCACAACATAGAGGTGATCCTTAAGAGAGCCACACCATGGAGATGGGCTGCAGAAATATCACAGCACCTGGAACTGTATTATTTCTCTGCCATGAGCTCTTCAAGGACTCTATGCCTCCTTTCCACAGCTTTATGCCCTGCCCCATTTACTCCTCTTTCAGATTATGACCTTCGCCCATGCAGATCCCAGCACTCAAGAAGTGTCCCCTTACTGGTCCATAAGAAGAGGCTGCTGAATCACCCCTCCCCTATTTACGAGAGGTAGGGGGTGCTAGAATACAGAGATGTCTTCAGCATGCAACTCGAGAGGGAGCACTGGACCTAATGCTATTATGAAAGCATTAATTTTAAATGGCATGCCATGAACAAGGAAATCACTTAAGTCACTGCAGCAAGTTTCAAATCTTGCACATTTCACCAAAATATGCAGTGTGTGTATACTTGGAAGGATTAGATTTTTATCAATAAATATCAGTAAATGTCAATTTGACCATACATACACGTGAAAAAAATGTTTCCATCTATAACTGAAATTTATAGAAAGGCAAAGTAAGAAATACGCTGCTTGAGAACTTACAGTTTGATTTAAGGACATTTATTTTGTATATTTTGACATGTGATGTTGACAATTTGTGTTTTTAGGGTTATAAAGCTTTAACTTTTTTAATCTAAACATCTACTGTCATTAAATAATTCTCTGACCCTCCATAATTTCCTGCAACTGTAAAAATTTAAGATTGATAAAAAGTTAAAAACAAAACAATATTATCCATTGAAATTATATAGAAAAAAATGAGTTCTGCCAAGCCTACTTATGCAGGGTTGTTTTTATGTTTGTCTCTCATGGAATTATGGGACCAGATTTTGCTCTAAGGGTCAAACCATAGAAGCGCCATCAATGCCAATGTATTTACTTCAGACTGATACTGGTATAATTGAGAGCAAAATAATCAAAGCCCCTAATGTTTACTACTTTGGCTGAAGTTAACAACAGGAAAAGCATTTCCTTCACTTCACTTTCTGACTCCCTGTCCTGTTTTCACAGGGTGGGAGGTGCCCACGATCCTTTGCCACTTTTTCTAGTCCACAGCACAGGTTCCTAGGTCTTGAAGTTCTAGTCCTTTTCTCTTCAAAGTTCTCTTGACAAAGTATTTCCATTGTATGCTAGGTCTTCCACATCCTTTCCTGCTCTTCTCTTCCTCCCATGCTTTGTTTGATGGTCGTTCTTCACCCATTCTTATCACATTTCTAAGCCTGCCTCAAACATGTGTTCTCCAGCCTGAGAGACCTAAATTCATCTTTCCCCTAATTTCTTCCATGCACACTCTGTCTACCCTCTGTCCTCCCATGTGTCTGACGAAGTGGGTATTCACCCACAAAAGCTTATGCTCCAATACGTCTGTTAGTCTATAAGGTGCCACATGACTCTCTGTTGCTGTCTACCCTCTGCTTGCCTGCTAATCTCCTCAGTATATTATTTTCTACTGCACGTTTCTTTGCTTTTTCCATATCCGTAAGACCCACTGTTTCCAAACCAGGCAGGGTCAAACATACACGACATACACTTTTCCTTTTAGTTTGTTACTTAACTGCTTGTCTCACAGTACTCCTGCCGCCTTTCTCACTGAGGCCCAGGCACACTGGGTTCTTCTTTTCAGTTCTCCAGATCTCTCTCCCATGGCACTAAGTGTACTTCCCAAGTACACAAATTCTTTCTTTTGCTTCAGCTTCTCTCCTGAAATGTCAATCAACAGCTCTTCTTCCAACTTCCCTACGTCAGATTTCTTTGTGTTTACCTCCAAATCATGATCTTCAAACACAGATGCCTAGTCTGATCCCATATTTACCAATTTCTCTTTGCTATAAACCAAAAGGGCCAGATTGTCAGCAATATATATGAGTTTTCTCTGCCTCCCCACAAGCTTGGTTCTCCTAATTAACTCCATAACTAGGACGATGAGAAATGGACTCAGCACACTGCCTTGTCTCAAACCCACCAATACTGTAAAACTCTCTGAAATTCCATGTATCATTACCACCTTAGCTCTTGACCCTCACTTCAGCTCCTCTATCTTCCCTACTTCTTGCATTCTCCCTCCCATCCATCTCAATACTCCAAAAACCAACTCCCGGGGAACCAAGTCATTAGCTCTCTCAAGATCAATAAATGCTACATAGCAGTTATACCCTCCATTTATCGTTCTTTCAAACTTTTGCCTCATTGCAAATATTGCATCTGCAGTACACCTAAAGGCATGGAAAAGCATTTCCATCAATTAATTGAAATTAGCATTCTGTTTATAGCATGAGCAAGCTTTTTCTATTTCTCTAGTTCAAGGTGAGCTCTGCGGCCTCCTAATGTGCCTCCTGGTGATTTCAATACCAGATACGTACATGTGAAAAAAGAGAGAGATGAAGAAAAAAGAAAATAAAGGCAGAAAGGTTAAAATAAAGAAGGGATAAATATGAAGAAAAGGAAACAAATATAAAATGAATGAAAAAATAGGAGAGAAGGGACCAAGAAAAACAGGGGAGTTAAGATATAAAGGAAAGGAAGGAAGGAGGGTTAATAAATGAGAGGAAACACTCAGCAATAAATGATAGATAAAACTGATAATATTGAATAAAAAGGCTAACTAACCAATTATGGACCTGATCCAGCAGGTCTTACTTAGGTAAAACTCCCTGTGGACTGGTACACTGATTTCCCTGCCCAAGAAAATAAAACAGTCAGGCAGCCAGTGAGTCAGTTGTGGTTACTTCTTCCCAAGGCCATCTTTATGAGAACTTACAAAGAGTCTAAGCAGAACAAAAACAGCCATTGCACCACAAAGGCAGCAACTACAGTCAAGAGTTTCCACATACAGATCTGTCGGCAGGGCTCCAACTCACACCCAGATATTTCTCCCTCCGCTCCTCCCCCTTGCTGCCTTTATATTTCTCCTGCTCCATCTAAGGGTATGTTTACAGCATTTTTGAGAGAGCCTCCCAGCCCAGATCGACAGACACAAGCTAGCAAGGCTCACGTTAGTGCTCAAAAGTGCTGTAAAGGTAGTTGTTTGAAGTTGTGGCTTCAGAGCCCAAGCACCAGCCCAAGTCACATCTTCAAAGCAGTGTCTATATAACTATTTTAGAGCACTAGGGCAAGCCCTGCTAGCCTAGATCTCTCCACTCAGGCTGGGAGGCTTGCTCCAAAATGTTAATAGGTCAGGGTTAACTGGCTGCTGCATTAAGCCTTTAGGGAGTGTCCTCATCTGCTACAAAATCAATGGGAATGTGATAATGTACGGGAATAGGGTAGTATCATTTTAAATAGTGTATGAGCCCCATAGTGGAGCTCAGAATGTTCTATTTTTTAGAAGCTGCCAGAATTGAACCAGAGTAGCAGTATATACACACTTAAGCCTTGTTTATTGTGTAAAGACCAAATAATGGACCTCAGTGGGGATTTTTGCCTGACTGAGGACTACAGGATCTGTCCTATTATGGAAATCTATCCAGATATCTCTCTCTCTCTTTGTGTGTATATATAATTCACACACACAGTTCTTTTTACTACATTCTTCAGTAATTTCTACTTTTGTAGATCAAAATATGGTATAAGGATGAGCTCACATAGCTAACATTTTCCTTTGAGTGCTCGATACAGCATTAATATATTGAGAAGTCACATTTATGTTTATTTTATTTATTTATTGTGAACTCCCATTACTTCAAACCAACTCTTGAATGTTTATAAGCATCTATAGCACTACAGATGTTTAAGAGTCCTTCACCTGCTCTCTATCCTGCTCCCTGAGGATCCAGTCTCAGGAAATCTTCCCCCTCTTCAAGAAAGATAAATTTAAATGGAAAAGGTGCAGCGATGAGCTAATAGGCTCTCCCTTCCCCATGATCATTCTATCTTACAAAAGGAGATTGGAAGAGGTTGGCTTGTTTATTCTGGCAAAAAGAAGGATGAAGGGGGAATATGACTGCTCTCTAATAGGGCTGTCAATTAATCACAGTTAACTTACACGATTAACTCAAAAAATTTAACTGAGATTAAAAAAATTAATCACGATTAATCGCATGGTTAAACAATAGAATACCAAATGAAATTTATTAAATATTTTGGATGATTTTCTACATTTTCAAATATATTGATTTCTATCACAACACAGAATACAAAGTGTACAGTGCTTCCTTTATATTATTATTTTTATTACAAATATTTGCACTGTAAACATGATAAAAGAAATAGTACTTTTCAATTCACCTCATACAAGTACTGTGGTGCAATCTCTGTGTCCTGAAAGTGTAACTTACAAATGTAGATTTTTTTTTGTTACATAACTGCACTCAAAAACAAAACAATGTAAAACTTGAGAACCTGCAAGTCCTACTTCTTGTTCAGCCAATCGCTAAGACAAACAAGTTTGTTTACATTTATGGGAAATACTGCTGACTGCTTCTTATTTACAATGTCACCTGAAAGTGAGAAGAGGTGTTCGCATAGCACTTTTGTAGCCAGCATTGAAAGGTATTTACGTGCCAGATATGCTAAACATTCATATGCCTCTTCATGCTTCAGCCACCATTCCAGAGGACATGCTTCTATGCTGATGATGCCCGTTAAAAAAAATAATGCATTAATTAAATTTGTGACCTTGGGGGGAGAATTGTATGTCTCCTGTTCTATTTTATCCACATTCTTCTATATATTTCATGTTAGCAGTCTCCGAAGATGACCCAGCACATGTTCATTTTAAGAACACTTTCACAGCAGATTTGACAAAAAGCAAAGCAGGTACCAATGTGAGATTTCTAAGGATAGATATAGCACTCAACCCAAGGTTTAAGAATCTGAAGTGCCTTCCAAAATCTGAGAGGGACGAGGTTTGGAGCAAGTTTTCAGAAGTCTTAAAAGAGCAATACTCTGATGCAGAAACTACAGAACCCGAACCACCAAAAAAGAAAATCAACCTTCTGCTGGTGGCATCTGACTGAGATGATGAAAATGAACATGCGTCGGTCTGCTCTGCTTTGGATCATTATCAAGCAGAACCCATCATCAGCATGGACGCATGTCTTCTGGAATGGTGGCTGAAGCATAAAGGGACATATGAATCTTTTGCGCATCTGGCACGTAAATATCTTGTGATGCCAGCTACAACAATGCCATGCAAATGCCTGTTCTCACTTTCAGGTGACATTGTAAACAAAATGTAGGCAACATTATCTCCTGCAAATTGTAACCAAATTTATTTGTCTGAGCGATTGGCTGAACAAGAAGTAGGACTGAGTTGACTTGTAGGTTGTAAAGTTTTACATTGTTTTATTTTTTAATGCAGTTATTTTTTGTACATAATTCTACATTTGTAAGTTCAACTTTCATCATAAAGAGATTGCACTACAGTACTTGTATTAGGTGAATTGAAATATACTATTTTTAGTTTTTTACAGTGCAAATAAAAATAAATATAAAGTGAGCACTGTACACTTTGTATTCTGTGTTGTAATTGAAATCAATATATTTGAAAATGTACAAAACATCCAAAATATTTAAATAAATGGTATTCTATTGTTGTTTAACAATGTGATTAATCGCGATTAATTTTTTTAATCGCTTGACAGCCCTACTCTCTTTATATACATTGGAGGGAGGGGACAATACCTGGGAGCGTGAAGAGCTATTTAAGCTAAAGGACAATGTTGGCACAAGAATAAGTGGATATAAATTGGCCATGAACAAATTCAGGCAGGAAATTAGAAGAAGGTTTCAGAGGGGTGAGGTTCTGGAACACTTTCCAAATAGGAGTTGTGGGGGCAAACAATGTAATTCATTTTGAGAGTGAGAGATGGACACATTTTTTAATACAATTGTACGATGGGGTTGCCTGGGATGGTAGGAGACATGGCTCAACAGCTCGAGGCCCATGCAAGGACCGGGACATCACAGAGGGGTCAACGTTGCCTAAAAGATTTGTAAATAGACATAGAAAGCAACCTAAGATGAACCCAAGGCTCATTCTCATACAGGAAAAAAAAATCATACTGTGTCCATCAGCAGCAGGGAATATGTTAAAGCAAGTGAGAGAGCTTTAGTTTGCAGTTTATCTGTTCTATCTGCATAATACAGAGATCAAGAGGAGATTTTTTTCCTTTCAATTTATGGCTTTGTTGTCCCTCAGCCATTTCCTCAAAGGGATCAGAACATCGACAGACACTTGGTAATGATTTGATTTGTTGCTTGAAGAGCGGGAAGGTAGAAACATTACCCAAAGGAGACTCATTTGGATGCAAAGGCCTGCTGCTGCTATCATTCCTGGGGATGCCAAGTGCAAAATCCTGGGCTCACTGAAGTCAGTGGGAGTTTTACTGCTCACTGCAATGGGATCTAGATTTCACTCCAGTTTTTTTGGCTTAATACAATAAAATTAAATTAAAATAAAGGCTCTTCCTGACGCTGACTTCTATGTAAAGAAAACAACAAACAAACGAACAAAACCTACCCAAACAGAGGAAAGAGAAAGTTGTTTGTGCACAGAGTACCTTAAGAAGCTCTAATGTTTAGACATTTTTAAGTATAGGGACATAACTTCCATTAATGTCAAATGGAGTTAAACACAGACATGGACAGGATACTACCCCCCCAGGAAGAATAACACACATGAAACCCTCTACATCTAAGAGTAAGAAACAAAAATCAACAAGAGTAAGAAAATTAAAATTTAAGGTTGATACTGTCACAACTTCAGGGCATATGATCCAACTGTTGGAGAAGAGGACTGAGGAAGATAATTGCAAATGGGAAAAAATGTATGCATCCACGTGAAGGATCTGTGCTGATGAAACAGCTTAACATTTCTGAGTTACTGTCTCAATGGTTATGGCCTGGCTCCTGTAGCATGTATCCTGGCTGGGGTTCAGAAGGACGACAGAGAGTCTTAAAGTCTGGGGCCACTGCCAAGAAAAATTGAGATAATTAAAAAAAACAACTATGTGCAATACAAATGTCTGTGGTGGTGGCAGCAAGTGTTTGTGGCTTGAGTCCCTGTAGTTTCCTTTCTGTAAAGAGCTTGATTACAAGTAATAATAAATTTGAACGGCTGGACCTATCCATGTGTTGAATATGGTTAAAAAACAAAGTGTCAGAGCTAGGGGTGTTGTGGATTTATGCTGTGTTACAAGTGCAGGTAGCCATAAGGGAGTGAGCAATGCTGTGGGGGAAGAGTGGGAGGCAGGGGAGAGGCATGCCACACATCTGTTGCAACTGATGTGATTTTGGGGGAGAACATACTGTAAATATTTAACACTTCAGTGACACAATAGCAATATTTCAAGTGCAATGCACTTTAGGACTCTGAATTAGACTCTGAACAAAAACAGCCTTTCAAGGCTAACTTATATTGGCTCTTATACTCATGAAGGATATTAGTTAAACTTGACCTTAATCACAAGCACTTCAGAAGTAAAAAACACTTATTTAAAATGATGTTGTCCATGCTGTTTCAATGTGGGGGCGGTGTCTAAAAGGCCAAAGGCAGAGTGCAATGATGCAATAATATAATCACAAATGCTTAAAGAGATAGGGTAGTGATTTGTTTCCATTTCTTTAAGAAATGTTCACTTGCATTAAGTTTAATAAACATTGAGTGATTTTATACAGGGACATATATGTGCAATGAATGATACAGTATATTTCTGTAATATGTAAAAATAAAGTCCATAAGAATTTAGTATTCCTATTCATATGTAGTGTGTATATATAGCTCCATCCTGGAGCACCCCTAGCACACTAGAGTGGGAGAGTCCACTTACCCCTCCTTCCTAAGTGGCCCTTTGGTCCAGGTCTCAACCTTTAGCTCATCCTTCCTGGAGTATACACATTAAGGTGCAGTGCCTCCCACCTAGAGTATGTCTACACTGCATCTGGGAGCGAGCCTCCCAGCCCAGGTCCATGGACTTGTGCTAGCAAAGTTTACACTAGCATGTCAAGAACAGTGCAGCTTGTGTAGATGGTGCAGCTTGAAAGCTTGAGCCACAGCATTCAAGCAACATCTACACAGCTATTTTTAACAAGCTAGCGCAAGCTCTGTGAACACATCTGTGGACCTGGGAGGCTCACTTCCAGGGGTACTATAGACATAACCCTAGTGTCCTCGTGAATGAATGTATATACAGGTCTTATGATCTCTATTTAAGGAATCATATAGTAAAAAGAAACTAGCCCTTTACTAAGGGAAAGGATGGGGTGACATTAAAAGAAGGTGTACAGACAGGAACCAGGGATAAAAGGGAAAAGCATGGAAATCTAGACCATCAAAGTAGTGAAAAGAATAACTCCACAGCATTTATCAAATACTTCCCTCCTCACTTGACTACAATCCCACTGAATACAAAAATCAAGAGGAGAAACACCACAGTCTCCCCTCAGACATTAGCTGACCAAAGCTTTTCATGGTGTGGTGTGTGAGATATTCCCCTTTGCAAGGCAGAGAGGTTACCATTTGGTGTGAAGCAAGCCCCTGGATGTTCAAAATCCTGTTTGACCTAACAGACCAGGCTGGTAGGGTCAGACCTACCAGGCAAGGATGGCAGATGGTTCTCTCCTGCATGTGGGAGACTTAGGGATCTGTCCCTCCTTCAAACCACTGATAAGCTGCATCTCCTCAGGGAATAATGTATTGTGACATTTCTCCTAGCTGCAATGTCTGTGGGAACTGCTTCACATAGAAAAGGAGGGAGGGAGTATAAATGTAAAAATGTGGGTCTGTGCACAAGAACACTCAGGAAGTGTGCCCATTTATCTATATACGTTAAACTAGGAGTAACAGGAAGGGGCACCTATGCTCTAAGACTCTACTTTAACAGCTTCATTGAGGCCCATTAGTATTCAAAATAATCTTCCTAATATATTTATTTTTAACTCAAGCCCTTTTTAAAAACAAACAATTTGCTTCCAAGCTCCGTTGACAGGAAGCTGCTAGATGGCAGCTAGTGGGAGTGGAAGCAGGTTGCTGCATGTCTTTTTAATCCAAGACGTAAAATGACCCCCTCCCTCACCCCACAAGGACCGCAGAAGAGGGCTACAAGTTAAAAGTATGAAAAAACAAGGGGCAGAAAATTGCTGAGCTCAGCCCTAGTGTGATATCTGTTAAAGAACTGCATCTGCACAAGAGCCCAAGACACTAACAGAGGGTAGCTGCAATCTTCCTCTATTCCATCCCTTATTCCATCCCTACACTATGGCAAAACTGAATCTGTAACGCTCCAACGCTCTTTTTAATCCATATAAAAGCAATCTGTCCTGACCAAATAAAACCATGCAGGATTGTTGCAAGGACAAATAAGATTAACTCCTTTCTGCACCAGGACAGTGACACAGAAAAGTAGGGTGTATGTTTTGCAGAGTCTAAGGCCCTGGTCGTGCAAAGGGATACATGCACTTGACCATTCCAGCCTTGTGAAGTCCTATTGAAATCAACAGGACTCTGTGCAGTACTAAGGACCCACTGAGCACATCCCATTACAGGAACCAGGAGGACCCAAGTCCACAGTTTATATTTCAGAGGTCCTGGAAAGAGCCTTGGGGGTAGCAATCACAACAAGTAATTATTTCTGAAATTGGGGCATTAAAAATTTCTATTACAACTATACGCAACAAGTTGGATCAGCACAAACATCTACTGGAATTGGTAAAGCAGCACATTTATGATTCATTATTATTAATAAGTAGTTTTTCAGTACAAAAATGTGATAGACCATTTACAAAAACATGTAAAAAGGCACAATCCCTGGCCCCAATAGTTTACAATGTAAAAGCTGATGTGACACAAGTGACAGTTGTGCACACTCTCTTTTACACCAAGTGTTCCATAACAGAAAGTAATTTTTTTCTCTACTCGTCACAAGTGAGACCTCAGCTGGAGTACTGTGTCCACTTCAGTAAAGATGTAGACAAATTGGAGAGTCCAGGGAGGAGAGAGAAAAAAAAAAAAAAGATAAAAGATTTAGAAAACCTGACCTATGAGGAAAGATTAAAAACTGAGCATATTTAGTCTTGAGGAGAGAAAACTGAGGGAGGGGGAACCTGATAATATAGTCTTCAAATATGTTAAGGGCTGTTTAAGGTAGTCACATCTCTCTCCCCATTTGTCTGGGAGGGAGACCACGCCCCCTCGCTATAATGCCTCTGGAGCGACCCAGTTCCGGGAGGAATTAGCCAACAGTTAGTAGGCCCAAGCCTGCAGCCCAGGCCGGGCAGCAATTGAGTCTGTGAGCCCCAGCCCTCTGCCACAGTGGGTCAGCCAACAGTTAATGGCTCTGGCCTCAGGGCCAGCCCACAACATTTTGGCACCTGAGGCGGGGAGCTCAAATGATGCCCTTATCCCCCCTCGCTTGGGCCAAAACTTTGAAAGGTCTCAATTCTGCCTTCTTCCTGTTCTACTCCTCTCATGGTACTGGCTCTACTACCTACCCCAGTAAAGGAGAACTAACAACTTAAAATGTCTTGTTCAAAAATTTTAAGTAGCACATAACTTTCAAATGTCTGAACAGCAAATGTAACTTGTCTGCATAGTAAACACTGGCATTTTTATTTGTTTGAATAATCAAAGTGGTGCTTTCCATGCAGGGGCGGCGCTAGCCATTTTGCCACCCCAAGCACGGCGGCACGCAACGGGGGGCGCTCTGCTGGTCGCCGGTCCCGCGGCTTCAGTGGACCTCCCACAGGCGTGCCTGCGGATGCTCCACTGAAGCTGCGGGACCAGCGGACCCTCCGCAGGCATGCCTGCGGGAGGTCCACCGGAGCCGCCTGCCGCCCTCCCGATGACCGGCAGAGCACCCCCCGTGGCATGCCGCCCCAAGCACGCGCTTGACGTGCTGGGGCCTGGAGCCACCCCTGTTTCCATGCCTTCTTGGTTGCAAAGATTTGAACTGCTTCCTGCTGAAGGTCCACAGTCTGGGCCAGCTCATGCTCTGTTGAGATGGTTGCAAGGCTGACCAGCCTCTCCTGTGTCATTGTGGAGCGTAGATGTGTTATTAACTTCAGCTTGGAGAAGTTGGGTTATCCACTAGCAACTGTTGCAGGAAGTGTTAGAAGTAGGCGCAGAGCAACAAAAGCATTTGGAAAGAGGGTGGTCACCTTATTTGTGCACATATATTCCAGAATAGCCTTTGGAGCTGATCCTGCTGAAATATATCTTGAAAGTATCAGGTGGTAGCTGTGTTAGTCTGTATCCACAAAAAAAAACAACAAGGAGTCCGGTGGCACCTTAAAGACTAACAGATTTATTTGAGCATAAGCTTTCATGGGTAAAAAAACCTCCCTGCATCTGAAGAAGTGAGGTTTTTTACCCACAAAAGCTTATGCCCAAATAAATCTGTTAGTCTTTAAGGTGCCACTGGACTCCTTGTTATATCTTGAAAGGGCTTTCAGTTCATCACCTAAATCACTCGCATCGATATCGCACGTCATCATATGTCAACACTGTCTCTAGTGCCCTGCATTGCTGGTGTAAGTCTTCTTCAGGTATAGTGAGGAGTTTTGGAATATCATACAACATCCCAAATATACTGCTGTGTTCCCTGAGCTGCATGAAACGTTCTTCAATTGACTGTATTGCACAATCTAGCACCTGGTTAAAGAATTCAACTTTGAATTGTTGTTTGGGGTCTGTGGAAGCCAGTAAATAATTAACAAGGTTTTGAAGAGATCTTAATGAATGTTAGTTAGCATGAGTTAGGTTAACTGTGACCTGGGGTGGTGTGAGGAGGAAGCAAAATGTAGAGACAGTGTGAATTGTGTGAATATTACGAATGCAATATGCAGTCTTGCAGTCTTTGTTTTTTTAGTGAGATAGCAGAAAATGTATAAATAAAAAAAATGTGTTTTGTTATTTGTATTGTTATTGTTATTTGTTTTGTTTGAATGAAACAACAAATAAAAATAAAAAGTTGTTGTGTTTTTGAAACTGTCCCAGAACCTGTCCTGTGGTGTCCTCTCTCTGGCATTAAGTATTTAATTTTGCTGCACCCAAACAAAAAGCGAGAACTGAGTTTTCTTCGACAGGTCTCTTATAGTATTATCCCGTGCCTCGTAATCAAAATGTCTTCTTCTTTGGTGACTCTTGTATTCTTGAATGGGTGGGAAAATAGCTTCAGTGTGAAGTTCCTCTGCCAACTTCTGTGCACTCTTCAGAACGTTTTGAAATCTCTCATCTGACCAGTAAGACTGTAGGTATGACTTTGCTTTGTCCAGTTGTTCCATTGCTCCAGATATATCAAGGTCAACACCTTGGAGTCTCTTGCTTACAACATGTATTTCAAACAGTGTGTCATGCCACAACACTGAGCCACACAGAAATTTGAAGTTATGTATGTTTCTGGTGATTCCATTTCCCTCTGCCACTGTTCTCCCACGAAGAGTTCCTGTCATAGCATTATCCTCCATAATGGCAACTATGGCATCATCTATCTTCCCAAAATGGTGTTTGACAGGCTTTATCGCCTCCACTCGACTTTCCCATCGTGTGGCACTCAGTGGTTTCAGTGTCAGAGAGAATGTTCCCAGATGTTGCTTCAAAAATTGCCATTGATGAGTTGATGCAGAGAAAAATACATAGATACTTTGAATTACATTAAAAAATTCAGCAGCCTCACTAGAAGCTGATGCTACATCCTTTGCTTTCTTTCTTTTTCTGAATGCTGCCCCAGAGGGGCGTTTTCTTCTTTCACTCATGACTGCTGGTCTGTGCCAGCTATAGTGGCTCTCAACACTCAGTTGAAGGGGACAAATAAACAGGCTGGTAGCAGGGCCTGAGTGAGGGAAGATATCAGCATCTTAAGGGCCTAACTGGCTCCTACTACTTCAGCTGACTGCCTGTTCTCCTCAAGTGGGTTCAGGAAAGCAACAGGACACAAGAAGCTCCCTGAGAAGCTGGTGTTAATCAGTCCATGCTCCTGGGGTGCTAGAGAGGTACATAAGAGGCTCCTCCTCCTCTCTCTCCCTGCAGCTCCTGCTGCTGTCTGTTATTCCCTCTCACCTTTTCTCCTGCCTGCCTGTTATGTCTCTTGTGCCCTCCTTCCTCCAGCACAGCACTCCACCATCATTGTGCATCTAGAGCAGAGAGAATACATATGCACCAGCAGCAGACACAATTTTCTACACTCTGGGTCCTAGTGGTGCCCCCCCCCAGAGTCTGGCACCTGAGGCGCCCGCCTCAGTTTGCCTCATGGTAAGGCCAGCCATGGCTGGCCTACAAGTCAGGCAGAGCAGCAGTGAGTCTATAGCCCCAGGCCCTCAATCAGGATGGGCAGCAAACAGCTAATGGCTCTGGCCTGCAGTCAGGCTGTACTCTAAGGGAATCAGCTCTCTGGCAGGGCAGACAGCAAGACTGGGACGACAGACCAGTGCAGGCCTCTTGGCCTACAGGTGGGAAGGCTGCCATCCCTGGGGTGGGGTAGTAGGGGGACACAGGCCCACCTGCCTCCACTGCGTCCCAGTCCGGGTCCCGAACAGTGGTGGAGTGGTCTGCCACCGGTCAGCAGTGAATCTGGCCACAACATGCAACAGTCAGTAATGCAGCTGAACCCTATTCAGCTTCCCTGGGCTTCTTCCTACACTTCCATTTGGGGGTACCTGGGTTCTCGGGTCGTTGCTGGGATAAACGGCTAGTGGCAGCCCCAACAGCTCATCGGTGACCCCATGCCTGGCAGCTCCAGCAGTCCTTCCAGGTCTCTGGTACTGTAGTGGCCTGTCAGGCCTGAGCTCCAGCAGCAGGAAAGGGGAAATGTCCTGCTCCTCTAGCAGCTCCCCTCTAAGTGAGCTGGAAGGCCTGCCTTTTATATTTCTGGTTCCTGTCCTGCCCCTCTGCTTCTGGCAGAGTGGCCACAGGTGTCACAGCTCTGCTTACCAGGGGGCAGTCGTGGGTCTCTACCCATCTGTCAGGGAGGGAGGCCATGCCCCCTCACTACAGGCTATGGTTGTGCAGATGGTTGAAACAGCTGTAAGGTGTGTAGCTGAAGCCACAGGACCTGAAACAGAAAGGGAAGGTGGAGGCCTTTGACACCACTCAGCTCTAGAAGCCTTTAAATAATTATGTTCTTCCAGTTCACAGCAATTCAAGGGACTGGAGGTCCAGGACATCCACCCTGCGAGGGGTAGTGTCAAAGCCCCAGCAGAGGGGGAGAAGACTTATAGGTGCTGCGCACCTCCAATCCCTCTTGAGACATTTCTGCCTTATTTCTCTTTTGTGTAGCACTTTACAAGGAGAACTGTACTAATTAACGCCCTGAAGAAAGCCAGGCTACTAAAGTGTCCCAACAGCTTGAAGGGGTTGGGTATGGGAAAAGGTAAATTCATGTCTACTGAACACATTACAGATTTAAGACACCCATTGTTTCGGTTTTGTGGCATAAGTGCAACTGAAAGTTCCTGCTGTTATACAGGGTGGGAGAGGACACAAAGTTTATTCTGTAAAGGCACAAGGCTGTCTGTAGACCATTGAAACTGAGTTTTTATGATTTACTCTATTACATTTTATTTCAAATTGAGTGCAAGTACATACATAATAGGTGTTTGTGTATTATTAAAATTCTGGTTGCACTGGGACTTATCATAAAAATCTGTCAAACCATGCTTCATCCACTATCAGGGCACTCACACCATCTTAGACTTCAGTTTAATTTCAGATAATAGCAACATCTCCACTATATGCACATGAGAGATGGATACAAATATTGCTGTGATTATTGAGCGCTAATCTTACTTTGCTGATATACGTTTGCATTTCAGGTACTGTATATCTACAGCTTTGGCAAATGCACAATCTTCCTCAATACCTCCTACTGCCAACCCCCCGCCTTCAAACAAAAAAAAAAAAAAAAGAACAAAAAAACCCTTACTATTGACATGTGACAATAATTTGAGACTACATACAAAGCTTGGTTTGCTGGTCAGACTAATCCAAAACATCATTGGTCATAAATCTAGTCAGAAGAAATGTCATCATTCTCCACTTGAGATAACATAATTGATACAACCTTGTGAAGGGCTCTTTATAACTATCATATGAAAATGTATGTCTCAATACTCTACAAGCATTTAAATGTTATTTCTCTATCTTTAGGGCCGCAAGACAAAGAAAAAAAAAGGAGTCAGATACTTCTCTATTTCTAAGTGTATTTAAAAGGAAACTTACCTTGATAAGATTTTAGAACATTCTAGCTCTCATCCTTTTATAGAAACAATTTGGGTACAGGGATATTCCTTAACAGGATTCTTAAGAAAAATTTTTCTCCAGTAACACAAACTCACTCCAGCCACCAAACTGAATCATGATCTTCAGTAAGACCAGTAATTTTCTTTTGCCTTCTAGTAACTGTCTTAATTCCAGCCAGTTCCCAAAGAATCCAATGGTTTATGTGTAACATGACAATGATCTTCATTTGAACTCCCTCTCCACAGGGCTGAAGATCATCTTCTCTTTCCTTAGTCCCTGATATATCCTCAGAAAAGTCACCTTTGTTCCCCCACTATGTCTGCCTTCCACTATTATTTGGGCAAACTTCAACTGACTTCTATAGTTGAGATAAAATGAATTAGTGGTCAGATAATTTCATAGTCCTGTTATTACTACATATACATGACAGCATAAGAAGATTACTACAGTGATACTTAGCACTTAGTTATATAGTAACCTGGCATGAGGAATCCAATGATGGCATGGAACTGGCATAGCTAGCTCTATGCCACAACCCATCTATTAACATGAGAGTAAGAAAAGTATCAGGGGAGGAAAAGGTGTGGCCTGTTGTCTGATAAATAGAGCTGCTTGGAAATTTTCTGTCAAAATGTTTAAACAGAAAATGTTTCTGCAAAAAAAAAATTAATAAATAAATCAAAATTTTCCATGGGAAAATACCAATTTTGCAAAGAAAAAAAATTAACGTGCCATTGGTTAAGTTGAATTAAAACATTTAGTTTCCAAATAATTTCATTTTGGGTCAGTCAACTCAAATGAAACATTACGTGTTGGACCAGTTTGATATTAATATGCTTCCTTCTAAGATGCTGTGACACCTCATAGAAACTGGAATTCAGGTGCCTTAAACCCCAGTTGTTCTCCCTTATGGGTCAGACTTGTAGCCAAACTAAATCTCCCATGATGCACCAGAGTCTCCCCTCTGACTGAGCTGCTACCATGTATCACAGTAATCTCACAATCATGTTTCACTATGGAAGATGCAGTGAGGCTGGGAAGCCTGGCCCATAGGAGGCCATGAGGCACCCAAACCACAACTCCTATGAGGTAATATGGCAGCTCAAGTGGATGCATTGTTAACATTGAACAGACCTGTGACAAAATTTTCAGATTCAGGAATGTTGAAACATTTCATTTTGCTCAAAAAGGTCCAAGTAAAAGTGTTAAAACTTTTCATTTCCATACTGAAATTTTTCAGAACTTCTTGTTTACAAAGTATTCGATATTTTGTCATTATTCAGAATAAAAAGAAGTAAATAAATACCAGGATTTCCCATGAGACAGAAATTCTGGTTTTTGATCAGTTCTACTGAAAAAACCCAGATGCACTGTGGTCTCAGAGCTGCTCTAAATTATGCTGAGCCAAATTGAAGTATATATCCCCTTAGCAGCCATAGGCACTGGGGCAGTGCAGAACTAGCAAAAAGACACCTTTCACTTCAACCCCTTCCCCATTCAGCAGCACTGAGTGGAAGTCTCTTTCATCTGATGATCTGGGCTTATATGTTTAGAATAGAACTGGGCAAAATACTCATCAATTTTTTCTCCCAATTAATATTTGCTTATATTATGGTTTGAAAAACTGCAAAATTGGATGAATTCTGAAAAAAATAATATATTTTTCTCCATCAGAGTTTCATGTAACAGATGTTCCACAATTTAGATTTTTATTTTTTATTAATTAATTTATTTTTTTTGCACGCAGTGGGCCACTTTCACTCAAAAATGTGCATTAAATTTTAAAGAAGCTGCCAGAGGAAGAACCTCCTCAGAGGGAAGAGAAAAAGGCTGGGGGCCATCACGCTCTTGGAAAAAACCGGACAAATTTTTCACAAAAAATGCTCCATTTTTTGACCATCTCTGTTCTGAGTTCTAGTCTCATGTCTGCCAGTGGCTGGCTAAACACTTTGCACTTACTAGATACAACAATTTGCAGACATGATGTAGTTAGGCATATATGTATCCTCATTTATAGCTGTGGAAACAAAAGTATAGAGAGGTTAAGTGACATATCCTGTGTCATATCTTGGTCTCCTTACTGCCAACCTTGTGCCAAGGTGACAATGTCTCCCCAGGCAAGATGCTTAACTCTTCTATGTCTCAGTTTTAACCAGCTTGCTACATGGCAACCACTACAAAGACCATTTCAGTCATCAGATTAACTTTGATTAGAGTTCAGAATAACTGGATTTAGTCATTCGAGGGCTTCTGGGAATAGGATTGCTACAAAATAATAATTGCACGGAATTAGGTAAATTGGCCTGACTTGACCTAGATGCAACACATACTAGGTTGTCACCAGTAAACACATTACAACAACAAAGCCAGTAGTGTCTAATTATGCCTCTCATTGAATTTCTTTAACTTACTCTTTCCTCTGAAAGATGTTGACACCACGGAAAAAGCATGTCCTTTTCACAAAAACTTTGATAACGTTGTCATACTGTGCTTAAGTTTCCAGAGACCTGATCACATGCTCTATAAATGTTTATGCACATGTTTATGTTTATGATTAAATGTTAATATTAATCTTCTATAGGACATGTAATACTGCACATGGATTTGAAAGGTAACAATCTCTGTACAGTTTAGATTCTACATAAAAAAAAACCAACAGTCTGATGAAAATAATAGAGTAAGAATGACATTAAAAAAGGGTTGTGCTTTAAAGGCTGAAACCTCAAACCATTTTTATCCAGTGAAGATTGCTATTACCTTATTGACTGTTGTGGTAGAATTTTTGCTTCCCACTGCCTGAGGTGAAGGAGAAGAATCCATTGTAACTGTTCTTTCTAAGTTTTCCAGGACCAACCGCAGGTAATAGGCAGCTGAATCACGTGTTTCTTGAGAGAACAACCTGAATGGTGCTTAAAGAAAAAAAGAAAGTTACTTCAGAGGTTTTTACTTTTAAAGCTTCCACCTATAACAAACTACTGCATTGTGGCCCTTGATTCTGCTGATGTCCAGTGTAACTAGAAATGGGCCAACTTTGGAACATGGAATCGTTTAAATTTTGTGGGGTTTAGATTCACAATTGCAGATGTTATCCTACCTCCACAGTTTTGGTTCTCAATAGGTTCCAAAACTGCAAGAGGTCTTGTTTCCTGCTTCCAAGTTGGATGTGGGCAGAATCACACAAATTATTCTTGCGCAATTACAGCCCCAAATAGTAGAAATCTCATGTGAACAACAGAGCTGGGAAGTCCCTGCCATTGTGGTCTGGAATCCTACAAGAAATGTTTGTGAGACTTCAGCTATATTAATTTTAAGCCTGAGCCTGCATCTTAACCCTGGTTGGACCTTGAACCTAAAAGCCAAATCTTAGCCCCAATCTAATTCAGATCCAAAGCCCACCTTCTTGGCCACCTCTAATCCCTTTCATCTCTCACCCACCACCAAAATGCAAATTCATCTATAGAATAGGAAATATCCAAAGCTTGCAGTATAGCCTTTTGTTAAAATGTATGTTTGATTGTTCGCTGTTGAAGCCTCAGTAAACAGATCTTATAATGCTCACCCTGGGATTTACAAACACACACACAACTTCTAGCTGACCCTAGTGCAGTCCAAAAGCTTCATTTGGCTCCAGCAAAGATGCAGTATCAGCCAACTAGCTGCTAACACCCCCTATTTTAGGACACATGATAAGTATATGATAGTATGATTGACAGTAGAAGATTCTATATTGTAACCGAGCATAATAAATTTAACTAGGGTCTGAAGCATTCATTTAAAGAACTTAAGCTATACATTTCAGCATAGGTTCTGAAGCCCTGAAAAAGCATGTTCCAGTTTCCATGCTTTCCAAACCTTAAAGTAACTGGTATATCAAATGTATAGAATTTTCCAGTTCTACCTCTCTTCATTCCAGGCTTTAAAATTGAATGAAACGCGGAGAACAACATTTAAAGCCAGGTCTTTGGGCATGGTGCAACATCTTTGCACCAAACTGCTGGTGGACTTTGCAGACACTACCTACCTGGCCTAGTGAAGATCACATAGACTGGCGTAGAATTGATGAAACAGCCTTAGTGGCACTGATAGATGATCTCTTCCTGTCTATGGATAGAGGACAAACATCCACTATCATCATCCTGGATGCCGCTGCACCATTCAACACTGTTGATCATTCTGTCTGACATGGGAGAGGTGACAGGGGTCCAGGGTAATGCACTAAAATGGTTTGAAGGGATGCACCCAACAAGAAGTGATAGGAAATTGCACCTCCAACACTAGTCCCCTTACCTGTGGGGATCCACAAGGATCAATTCTCTTTCTGGTCCTTTTCAACATCTACATGAGGCCACTAGGTGAACTAGTCTAAAGACGTGGACTCAAGTGCCAGCAATATGCAGATGATACATAGCTCTACCTATCTTTCATCACATATGACCACTCCACTACCACCAAGATAGCCCAGTGCTTGGATGCGATCAGCTCATGGAGGAAGAACAGCTGACTGAATCTGAGCAAGACAGAGATAATGCTAGTGGACTGAGGAAAGTATTTTGAAGGGTTTACAGGCATGGTGCAATCTCCACTGATTAAAGAGTCACATGCATAATGGGTCAATTCAGTCTGTAGTCTTGGATTACTTGCTGACACTGAACTCTCACATAGCAGCATCTTTGCGTAATACTTTCTCCTATGCCCACTTTGCTAGGAAACTCTTAGCTTATGGGGAAGCATAAGTTAGAGCAGCCTGAAGGCTACTCTAACACAGTGCAGGGAGAATGGCACACAAAGAACAGCATCTGGACCAAGGCAGTGCAAAGGAGTCATCTCTGCATAAACCTCTGGCTTCAGCTCTGTGCAATTTGGCCATGCCTGAAGATCTGGCCAACAGACCTCGGTGAGGGGGAAGCTCCCCACCACAATCAGGAAGGATCTAAAGAGCTCTTTTAGGCACAAGCATCCCCAACCCAGTGCACTCATGAGGCCTGGCAAGACTGGAGATGGGAAGGTCGTTAAAGGTGGCACTCAGAGGGAAGCAGAGCAAGAGCTCCTTAGTCCAACAGAGCAGGGGCTGTTTACCAGTGAAGCTGCTGAAGAGCCTCTTCTGCATGTAAAGGGACCATCTGTACTTCGTTTTTCTTTTTATTAGATCCCTGGGCACTCAGGCTGGGTCTCTCAGACACACAGGGGTTAGGAATCCAGCTCCCTTCACAGAAACTTACTTTTGGCCTTGTGGGGAACAGCAGGGCAAACCCACACTGCTTTGTGGGCTGCAGGACTATTTTGTTTGCCTTTTTTGTTTTGGACAAAAGCGGGGGAGCTGCTCTCCTAAGACATATAACCTGGGGACTGCAAGCTGCACTCCGAACAGATGATACAGCAATGCCTACAGCCAGAGAAGGATGTTTGAGAAGAGAGAGGGGCCTATCCTCACCTCAAGGGGGTGCCCTAGAGGTACAGCTTATGACAAGTTTCTTGTCTAGTCATGATTTCTTGTAAAGCAGCGTTTAAATGGATGTTTCAGGGTGTGCTCTGAGTAACTGTGTTGGTGCTAGACTTACATAAACATTTTCACCTTTTAAGATGTTTACAGTGAAAACAGATTTTTCAATTAACTGTTTTAAAACAAGCCACAGTAACGAAATCCACATTTGTTTTGCAAAGATCTGCCTTAGTAAAGATGGCAAAAAATTGCATCACGGCCCCATATACAAAGCAAAATTATTCAAAATATATATTTAGGGAGGTTTATGCCACCCTTGTCATCCTACTTTGACCAGTCAGTACATTCTAAATCCCTTGCTGGATTAGTGTGGTGCAGTGTGGCTGCCTTCCAGGAGGTGGATTTGGGAGCATGGAGATGCTGCTTGATAAATTACAATTCTTGGCAGCCACCAATACCATTTGAATTCTTAGTTCATTGACAGATCACCAGCTGAAAGAACATTGGAGGGGCACACCACTAAGAGTGGAGTTGGAGATACAACAAATGAGTAAGTTGATCCTCATACCATCTCTAGGTTACCAGAGAGGGCTTATATTTTATTTCCTTTAGATCTGGTCTACAGATAATTTTCTGAATTCAAATATGAAAATAGCAATTTTCACCTACAATAACTATCTTAGCATAAAAGTTGAGGCAAAATCCATTATTTTTCTACTGTTTTCCACCAGTGGAGATGTCTTGTGTATCTTCAGGGGGAAAACCCTATCTGACTCGTTGGCAGCCAAGCAGTGATCTGCCACCAGAACCATTTTGCTCTAAAGTTGTATCTACACCAAGAATTGTAGGCACTTCTCCCATCATTGGTCTAGCACTGAGCAGGTTCACCAGGGCTAGCAACAGTCAGAGTTAGTGTAGACAGGCTGTGGTAGCCTTCAGTTTTGTACTTTCTTGAGCACTAGGCACCCTCTTGCTGAATGGGTGGGGTGGGAAAGGAAGAATTTTCCTACACCCATTTCTCCTCAGCATATCCACATAATACAGGATAGGGTTTGGCCCTTAGCTGGCACTTTAATCACTTGCTGAACAGTAGGCTCAGTAATAAGGTGATTTCAATAGGATTTAGGCACTTTTGACCGTCCCAGTGAATGCCTAAATACCTTTAAAATCTGGCCCAGTATCACCTCATTCATGAACCTATTGTCCACCAACCCAGGAAACCCTGCTGTAATAGTTACTTTTCAACCATGTCCATTCAATCTCATCCTCTGGAAGGCATGTGAGGGAGTGAAATCCACTGTCACTATGCATCCATGCTAATAACAGAAGACAGCTTTCCAGTAGCAATCACAAACATTTTATTTAGCTTAGACTGTGTATTAGGAAGCACATACTGTAGCTGGAGAAAAAGGTTTGAAAACTGGCATGGTAATAGATATGAGTAACAAATTGTGTGCATTTGCCAAAAATGTAGTTCTGTTTCCTTGGAAACAGATGCATATGTGTATGAAGTAGTCCATTTTGTGGGTTTGTGGTATTGTAATCAGGCACATACTGTGTGAGTTGTGTGTGTGTGAGAGAATGCATATGCAGTTATATGAACCAGTCTGTCTTGGCAGTAGGGAACAGAGTTTGGTTTCAGTATATCACATGCTGGGTAAAATACAGCTAAAAGTATTTCTCTGACTGATTGTCTGAGAGCGCTTCACTATATGAAATTTTTTTCTGCAACAACTTACCATAAGTGCACTCAGAAGGAACTGTGGTTTGAAATCTAGGCCATGTACTCGCTTCTAAAGTTCATCTTTTATTTTGTTGTAGAACAGTGATGCTTTTATAATATTTGTCCAGAATCCCAATTCTTATAACTTTGCAGTATTCTGAATACTCAAAGACACCAGTAAAATTACTCATTTTACCAATAGAGGAAATCTAAAATTGAACAGTAGCACTTCTAGACAGTGGAAAAGCACAAACCATAAAATAGGTAGATACTGTACACATGCAAAACAGGAGTCACTACTTAAAATTTTGGGACATCATCACATCATCTGATTCAGGGCCAGCACCCCGGAAGGCTCAGATAAAATAATGTTCTGTGACTCTTCAGCTCCTGAAGGCCTTCAGATTTGTAACATTTGGTTTACAAATCTCCTTTGCTTCCAGTTATCAGACAAGATGGATCTAGCCTATGGATTCAACATTTGTTCAGAACGGTTCCTCCCTCTAAGGCTATAACACCTAAAAAGCTGTCATCAACCGTTATCACCAAACAATCACTAACCTCAGAACTAGAAATACGTTAGGATTTAATAAGGGCTAAAGGCAGTTTAAGAACATTTCTCTTGGCACAAAAGCTCACAACCCCTGGTGTCAAATATTTTTCCAGACACCACGCTAGAGAGTCTTAAAAAAAAAACCCAACCAAGTCCCCCCTCCCTTTTTTCCGTTCGTTTTGGTCCATTGCTCCACTTTTTGGTATTTCACTCCTGTCAGCAGAAAGAGCTGGAGATTTTAGTAACATTTAGATGTAAAGCATGAGGGGCTCATTAAAGGGTCTGAGGGGAGAAATCACTTTCTCCATAGGGATTCTGATGGGACACACTCTCCCTTTGCATGCCCCCTTGAGTCTGTACATAATGTCACTGGTATCTTCAGCTCCAGCACCTCCTGCAGGCTATCTGCCTCTCACAGGGCTTTCCATGGCTTGGTCTTCTGGCCAAGCCACAAAATCCAAACCCCCTTCTGGAATAACCGAAAGGTCCAAATGCAAATCCAAAAAATGAATCTCCAAACTAATAACTTCTTCTGCTCTATTTCCTGGGCCCCTTCTCCTGGCCCCTGCAGAGCTTCTCCTACATTGCTGCTTCCCCAGCAGGATTCCCTGACTGCCTCCCTTCCCCAGGAGATGTGGTACTTTATCTCTGGGGTCTCCCTATTTCCATTTACAGTCCTACCTCAGGACATCCCCAACAGGAGCTTAACCTATTTTCTGTGAGTTTCTTCTACCCATTGTAGACCCTAACTCAGGATCCCCTCCACCCAGGAGCCTACTCCATTCCTTGTGGATCTTCCTATCTCCTTTCCAGGAGCCAGATTCAAACTGTAGGACTGTCTGATCTAGGCACAGTCCCCAGTTTCCTTGCTGGAACTTATTGATAGGAGCACCCAACTGTCTCCCTCAGGGCTCGATTTAAGGGCAGGCGACGCAGGTGACTGCCTGGCATGCTGTACGTGGGGGGCACTGGGCTACAAATGCAGTAAACGTTTAACCAATGGAGAGGGGGGGCACTGAAGATGCTCCTCATCTGGGGTGCCATTTGGTCTAGGGCCGGCCATGGTCTCCCTTCCCCAGGGATCCTGACAGTTCTCTTGGGGCTCTCAATGTCGCCGCTAAGCACTTGTCTCTACCGCTCCACCTCCTATGGGTTCCTGCAGCAGCCACAGGACTTCTCTAGAGTGAGAGCCCTCTTTCTTTCCCTCCTCCTTTCCAACAATTCATTATGCTGCTCTAACAGCCTCTTTCTAGCTCAGTTGCTCCATTACTAATTAGCTAAAAGCCACCACCCGGAATACCTGATTGCTCCCAACTGTAGCCCACTAGTTTCTCATGGGCCAATTGGGTCTTAATTCTACTGAAGGGTCATTGGCCCAATGACAAGGATAAAGAGAGCAAAAAAAGAAAACTAATCTCACTCGCTGCTCTCTCGTTCAGACTGAGGTGACTCCTTGGTAAGTCAGACCAAGCCTGCCAACCACTTTTTCACTGCCCCCACCAAACCTAACCAATTTCTGTTCACATGATCGTACCACTGCACACAAGGCCAGCCTGATGGTTTTGGGGTAAGTCAATGAGAATTCTTTGGAGTGCAGTCCAAATATAAATGACACACTTTACATAAAGAGTGTCGAGAAGGGAAAAATCCAGCTGCAGAAGAGGACCTGATACTGCTGGGCTGTGAGCATAGTTGCCAATAGTTAAAAAAAAATTCAAGGGACATTTGTCCAAGCAAATAAGGGGTCTGGTGGACAATTAGCTTCCACTGTGAAATTTTAGCAGGATCCAATGCACATACCGTGCTTTAAACATTAACTACTATATTATTACAGCTACCTTACCACCACCTGTATATTCCCCAGGCTGTCCTCTCAAGGCATAGAACTAGAAATGTGCTTAAAAATTAAAATGGAAATTCTCCTTTATATTGTTAGGTCCCTGAAATTAGTGGGAAATATGATCATAGACTGTTTTCAGAAGCGCTGTCAAAAAATGACATATTGTACCCTTGATCCACATGCACGGCCAACTGTTGCCAATGACAGCTGTATGCATGGATTGAGGGAACAATATGTAACCATTCAGAGTATCAAGGTTATTACAGAATTCAGTAAGTCTCAAAGATGCACACAGCTTGGTCTATCCCTCCTTCCCTCAGCAGGTGTCAGCGCAACAAAGGCCTGATCCACAGACTGCTGAAGTCAATGAAAAGACTCCCATTGTCTTCAAGGAGTTACATAGGGAGTATTTTTTTAAACCAAAAAAACATATTTTAAACAGACATTTAAAGGAAAGCTTAGTATTCTGAAAGTGCACAGGGTGAGCGACAACCTTCCTTTCTCACATAAAAAGATTTCAGTTACTTAAAAGAAACAAATTTCTTCTTGTGGTTACTAAAGAGGCATTAGACTGAGACGTGGTTAACAGTCCCCGACAACAGGTCACACGTTGCAAGAGGCACGGAAATGTCAAATTTAGCATTTGCTATTCAAATAAAAATTCAAAGTTCATACATGGAAGGAAAATTCAGAACACTGTGCTGGAGAGAACAAGCTTTCCTTGAAATCCTGTCAAAGTTTGTAATGTTGGACCAAATCTGATTTACTCTTTATATAATATATATAATTATTTCTGACATCCAGATAAATATATTATTTCCACTCAAAACACAGGCATTACTGTTTCTTTCAGAAAGTATCAGTGCCAGCTGCACTACGTTCATGAAAAAGTTTCCAAGGAACAAAATGCATATGTGGAGGCAGTGGAGGAAAAACAATAAAACATCAGATTTCATTTCAAGCTTCTCAGGGGCTATTAAACAGAAGTGAGAACTTGTTAATAAATATTCTGAAAGCTAACTTGCTAGTGCGCTGGAAGTCAAAATGAATGTGGTGGACACACTCTGGTTCCCATCAGATGTGTATCCATTTCACCACAATCCGACAACAGCTAGCAGTCTTTTTTCAAGGGAACTCCAGGTCTGGGACCTGTGTAGGAGGTGGTGGTAGGCCATCACTGAGATGCACTGGCAGAGCTGTATGGGAAATCTGTCACAACACCTGCTCACAAAGACCTGATGCTGGGCAATGCTAAACATCTCCTGTGTGGTCCTGGAGGCCCTCAATTCCCAATGACATCATACTACTGAGAATTGAATAATAAAGACTCCAGGAATAGTGGGAAATTGAACTCAGGGCTCTGATTCACAAAACAGGTTTGTCCCTAGTTGACCAAACTTATTCATGATGGTAAAACATTCACCCCAAAACTATAAAGATAATCCTAATACTTATTGTGTAAGGTGACGTGGTTTCAAATCCTGTCTGGAATCACAGAATAAGAACACGCTTACCTGAATTCTGGGCTGCTAGCAGCATCTGTTTCAAATGTGCATTTTCTTTTCGTAGCATTTGATTTTCCTTTATCAGTTTTTCAAGAACAGCAAATGGGCTTTCTTCCTCACTGCACTCCTCATCCCCCTCCCCCATGTCTTCATCCTCTTCCAGCTGGAGCGCCTCCCATGACAGCTGAAAGCAATTGTCTTCCAAAGCAGATCTTTGTCTTAACTCTCCTGCCAGCTCTGACTTCACCGACACAGATGGCAAGCTGTAGATGGCATGGAATTGAGCAGGTGCGGTTGATACTAGACCAGCGGCTGTGGAAGGAAGGTTCTGAGTTGCACACATTTTCCTTCTTTTGCTGCTCAGGCAGACATCATCCTCAGTTGTTTTGCTGACTGGGAATGATTGGACATTGCAATCCATGTAAAGTGTTTTACCTATATTTCTGCCATTTTCTCTTTCTTCTTTCAGCAGGAGATCCAAGATATCACTCCCAGATATGCCTTTCTTTTCAGCAATGAGTTTGCAAAAGATTTTTTCTTTTTCCTTGCAGTGAGTCAGACCTAGAGAAACAAAAGCATCATATGATTTCAAATATAGATTTTGAAAATGAAATTTCATGGATTCCTAAAAACATTGCCTGCTGCAGACGTTTGTCTCTTTTTTTAAATGGCTTCTTCAGTGCTTATATACTATTCCTTCTAGAAGAGAGATTTTGATTTCAGGAGACCTACATTTTAGCAAAGACAGTTTGCACAGGTGTGAAGCTCCCAAATATGAAAACTGAGAACTGTTGCTAAGGTCCTGCTGACCTTGTAATACAGAGAAAAAACAACAAAACAAAAAAACCTCAATGTGGCTGCATGCCAGTAACATTAAATAAAAAGAAAGCTGACACATGCCCAGCTGAATGCACCTTTGCTTTGCAATTTTGAGAGACAAAACTGCTGGATTTATTGAAGCTTTGCATAAGTGTATTGGCCTCTTGTCTTTTTTATCTTCATGCATACAAACAGGGCTCAGATGAAGGAGCTAGATGTCGTCTGAAGGTAAAAGTAATCCACACCACAAACCCTCCTCATATAATTTAAGTGGTGGCAACATCTGACAAGGAGAATTAAGACGTCATGAGCTTGCATTCTAAAATGCTTGATCACTCCTATGTACAAGTCTATAACCTTACAGCTTGAGACTCAGAGCTGTGACTAGCAACCATGCAAACAAAATACACTATCCTTGTAAATATTGTTTATGGTCCCAGCATGCAAAGTGATTATTACATCCAAAAGATCACCATTCATGAGTGAGCCTTCCAGTCTGGGCAAGTCTGTTATATGGAATGGAAAATCTATGAGCTTAATTCTGATCTCATATTGTTTTTACACTGATATCAGAAGAGTAAATCCTGATTGATACCAATTACAGCAGAATCTAGCTCCCTCAACGTTCCCCTTTCTGCTTAACATTTTTAACAGACTTGTGTGAAGAGCTTTGTCTAGAGCAGTTGTTCCCAAACTTTTGTATTGGTGACCCCTTTCCAGGGGTGAAAGTAACTTAAAGGACTTACTGGTAGGCTGGAGTCCTGAGCAGGGGCGTGGCCTCAACCGGAAGAGGCGGGGCCTTTCAAGATTTAAAGGCCCTGGGGCTCCGGCTGTGGCTGGGAGCCCCAGGGCCTTTAAATCACCCCGGAGCTACCAGCTGCAGAGGCGGCTGGGAGCTGCGGGGCTCAGGGGCAAATGAAAGGGCCCGGGGCTCCAGCTGCCGCGGAGCTCCAGGCCCTTTAAATCAGTGCAGGAGCCCAGCTGCTGGAGCTCCGGTGGGGATTTAAAGGGCCCGGGCTCACTGCAGTGGCTGGAACTTCAGGTCCTTTAAATCTCCACCGTGGAAGCCGGTCCAGTCTGGCACAGTGTACTGGCTCTTGCCGGTACGCCGTACCAGACCGTACCAGCTTACTTTCACCTCTGCTCCTTTCATATAGCAAGCCTCTGAGTGTGACTACCCCCTTATAAATTAAAGCACTTTTTAATATATTTAACACCATTATAAATGCTGGAGGCAAAGTGAGGTTTGGGATGCAAGCTGACAGCTTGCGACCCCTCATGTAATAACCTCGCAACCCCCTGAGGGGTCCTGAGCCCCAGTTTGAGACCCCCTGGTCTAGAGCTATTAGTAGTGAGGGTAGGCAGCATGCAAGCCCCTCATCCAGCTTTGCCAGTCAATTATGAATCTCAACACCCCACAGCTCTGGGTTGCTTTAACACAGTTGCAAAGATTACAACAGTGCTAAAGCACCAAACTCGTTTTGTAACCTATTGTAAAACAAGATTAGAACAAAAGTGGTCATCGGAGGTTAGAGGCATAAACCTATTGTGTAAACTAGCTATCCCCTTTACATTCATTTTACTCAGAAAGAAGGAGTGAGCAGAACTGGAGTGACCATATGTCCAGAGCCAGAGCCGGCTCCAGGCACCAGCTTAGCAGGCAGGTGCTTGGGGTAGCCACTCTGGAGTGGTGTGGCACGTCCAGGTATTCGGTGGCAATTTGGCGGAGGGTCCATCGCTCCCACTCGGAATGAAGGACCTCCTGCTGAATTGCCGCAGATCGCGATCGTGGCTTTTTTTTTTTTGGCTGCTTGGGGCAGCAAAACTCCTGGAGCCGGCCCTGCCAGAGCTAAAACAGGGGGCCAGTTTTCATCAGGTGGATTTCAGAACTGACACTAAACCAGTGAATGAGAGAAACCTAGAAAAATAGCATAAGTAAACTCTTTCAGAATTGCTATATTACGGTTGAGGAGAAAATTCATTCTTAGGATAAAATTCTCTGCTGGTGTAGATTGGCACAGCTCCACTGAAGGAAAGAAGCTACCCCAACTTACACCAGAGAATTTGGCCTTAAGTGTCTATCTTTAGCCACTTACAATTTTGCATATTACATATATAACGTGAACAATATTAACCCAAATTCATATACATATGGGTTAATATTCTCCATGTTTTGCTCATCTACAAGATCCGGGTAAACTTTTTGGCCCGAGGGCCACATCTGGGTGGGGAAATTGTATGCAGGGCCATGAATGTAGATCTGGGGCAGGAGGTTGAGGTGCAGGAAGGAGTGCAGGGTGTGGGAGGGGGTGCGGTGTGCAGGAAGGGGCACAAAGCAAGGGGTTGGGTGCAGGAGGAGTATGGGGTGCAGGGGGAGCTCAAGGCAGGGGGTTGGAGTGCAGGAGGGGTGTGGCAGGGAGCTAAGGGCAGGGGGTTGAGGTGTGGGATGTAGGAGGGGTTTGGGCTCTGGCCCGGGGCTGCTTACCTTGAGCAGTTCCGAGGTGACAGTGGCGTATAGTGGGGCTAAGGCAGGCTCTCTGCCTGCCCTGACCCCGTGCTGCTCCTAAAAGTGGCCAGCATGTCCAGCAGTGGCTCTTGGGCGTGGGGTGGGGCAGGTGGCTCCATCGCATGCTGCCCTCGCCGTGGTTCCCCGTTCCCAGCCAATGGGAGCTGTGAGGGGTGGTGCCTGCAGGCGAGGGCAGTGCATGGAGCCCTCTGTCCCCCGCAGGGGCCGCAGGGATGTGGTGCTGGCTCCTTCCGCAGAGGCAGATTTACCATGAAACAAACAGTATAGTGGCACAGGGCCCCCAATGATAGGGGAGCCCCCTAAATGCAGGACAAATCTCATCTGACAACCTGCCTCCGAGTCCCAGCCAGAGGCACAGCAGAGCTCAGGCAGGCAAGCTGCTTCCCTGCCATGGCCAGATCCAGCCCGCGGGCCGAGGTTTGCCCTCTCCTGTCCAAGATGAATCTTTTGGAAAGTGTTGAGGAGTTTCACTTCAAACTTGCCAATGACTTCATCCTAAATGAGAAGCATACTTTTTTTTTTTTTTGGCATTTTTATTAAAGGTGGTTTTAAAGTAACATGTTCACAGACATTTGAAAATTGCATATAGTGAATGTGATGTACCAGGGATCGGCAACCTGTCAGAAGTGGTGTGCCAAGTCTTCATTCATTCACTGTGATTTAAGGTTTCGCGTGCCAGTAATACATTTTAATGTTCTTAGAAGGTCTCTTTCTACAAGTCTATAATATATAACTAAACTATTGTTGTATGTAAAGTAAATAAGGTTTTTAAAATGTTTAAGAAGCTTCATTTAAAATTAAATAAAATGCAGAGCCCCCCCGGACCAGTGGCCAGGACCCAGGCACTGTGAGTGCCACTGAAAATCAGCTCGGCACCTGTGCCATAGGTTGCCTACCCCTGTGCTATACACTTTGAACTTTGTGTATGAGAAATTGTATTTCAGTTTTGATGATTTATGTCCTGTTAAATAAAACAACAAAGAACAAACTGATATTAAGTTTCCAAAGGAGGGAGAGAGAGAGTGTGATTCATTTTGTAGCACTTTGCACCTGATCTGAAACACAAAATGTTCATGGCTTGGAACCATGCAGACAGACTCCTATCTATTTAAAGGGGACTTTCAGGAAAACACAGTAACATCTTACGGTTATATCACCCCGTCTATCAAGCACCAGTAGATATTGAGGCCTTGAAAATCATTTTCCCAGTGGAGGAGAAAGCAGCAGCATAGAGTCAAGATATGTTCTTAGTGTAATTTGTTTATTTACACTACATACCAGCCCTTGAACTGAGGTCAACCACCACCCAGGCAAACCTCTCTTTCAGAAATCTCAACCCGACCACCAAAGTCAAGTTCCTAGAAACTACGCTACACCAAGACTTAACTCAGTAAAGATTAAGGCGGAGAGCAAACTCTTGTTTGCAACAGCTCACCTCAAGGAATCAACATAACAAAACTAACAATACATCATTTCTTCAAAGGCTGTATACTGCTTGAATGCTAAGAAAAATAATGGGTAAGACTATGTGTAACAATGCTACCTAAAAAGAACAGGAGTACTTGTGGCACCTTAGAGACTAACAAATTTATTTGAGCATAAGCTTTCGTTGGCTACAGCCCACTTCATCGGATGCATAGAATGAAACATATAGTAAGGAGATATATAGACACATACAGAGAACATGAAAAGGTGGGAGTTGCCCTACCTAATGTCTCCTGCCATAAGTTACATAACTAGGTACAACACATGACTGTTTAGCACAAACAGCAGTACAGTGCTCCTAGTATATGCATGAACCAGTAGGTATAAAGTGAAGTGCTATGCAATGAAATCAAAATGAAATCAACACAGCTTCCATTTATTTTAATGCTTTATTATATAGATGTGTGTGGAGTGCCAATATTACATACACACATGTACATACACACAGCATCTATCTATGACAATGAATTTCAATCTCACACTAAAAATCTGTGCAGTGCATGGGCATGTTTACATCTCTCAGGATAAGGCTTCCTTAAGGACCAGAGACAGGACCCTTAAAATCAGTGCTCATTGTTATAGATTAACAAAAGAGGACACAAGTTATTCCTAATTGAAACTCCTACAGAGAGTTCCAGAACAAAGCTCTACACGGCAAGGGTGGAGAACTCCAGGTCCCACGGGGATCCCTGCCCACGCTACCACCCCTTCATTAATTATGTAACCTGAAATCTCTGACTGCTCTGCCTTGCAATAAATTACCCTTTAGCTCCTCCTAGTGGATGATTATAAACTGCAGAACACTTCAGACACTCATATTACATCCTTCTCAATTGAACCTACATTAGAGTTGCCAATTTTGGTTGGACTTATTCCTGGAGGTTTCATCACATGACATAATCTTTAAGTAAAGATTAATCTTTAATTCCTGGAGACTCCAGGACAATCCTGAAGGCTTGGCAACCCTAACCTCTATTATTATTGTTTGTTTATATTACCATAGCATCTCAAAGCCCTAGCGATGGCCCAGAACCCCATTGTACTGGGCTCTGCATAAACAGAACAAAAAGAAGGTACATGCTCCAAACAGCTTACAGCTCTCTGTGCACTGAGCTCCTGCACATTTGTGCTGAAAAAAACCTCTATGCCACCCCAGGCTATCAGCCCTCCTAGACTCAAGCCTCAGGCCTGGTCTACACTACGCGTTTAAACCGGTTTTAGGAGCATTAAACCGATTTAACGCCACACCCGTCCACACTAAGAGGCCCTTTATATCGATATAAAGGGCTCTTTAAACCGGTTTCTGTACTCCTCCCCAACGAGAGGAGTAGCGCTAATATCGGTATTACCATATCGGATTAGGGTTAGTGTGGCCGCAAATCGACGGTATTGGCCTCCGGGCGGTATCCCACAGTGCACCACTGACCGCTCTGGACAGCAATCAGAACTCGGATGCAGTGGCCAGGTAGACAGGAAAAGCCCAGCGAACTTTTGAATATTATTTCCTGCTTGCCCAGCGTGGAGCTCTGATCAGCATGGGTGGCGATGCAGTCCGAAATCCAAATCCAAAAAGAGCTCCAGCATGGACCGTAAGGATGTGATCGCTGTATGGGCAGGCAAATCTGTTCTATCAGAGCTCCGTTACAGAAGACGAAATTCCAAAGCATTTTTAAAAAATCTACAGACAGAGGCCACAGCAGGGACTCAGCACACTGCTGCGTGACAAACGTAATGGAAAGCCAAAGAATCAAATGGACGCTCATGGAGGGAGGGAGGGGGGACTGAGGACTCAAGCTATCCACAGTTCCTGCAGTCTCCAAAAAGCATTTGCATTCTTGGCTGAGCTCCCAATGCCTGTAGTGTCAAACACATTGTCCACGGTGGTTCAGGGCATAGCTCATCAATTTGCCACCCGCAGAAGTAAAAGGGAAAAAAATCCTCTATTGACTCTTTTAAATGTCACCCTATGTTTACTGAATGCTGCTGATAGACGCGATGCTGCAGCAGTCAACGGCAGCATCCTCGCCCCCCACCATGGGTGGCTGATGGTACAATATGGCTGATATCCATCATCATCATCAGCCTTGTGGCAGATGGTGCAGTACAAAAGGACTGGTATCCGTCCTCATCATCAGCCCATGAGTGCTCCTGGCTGGCCTCCGGTGAGGTCGGCTGGGGGCACCTGGGTAAAAAACTCCTGATCATTCCCAGTAGATGGTACAGTACGGCTGGTAACCATCTTTATCATAGCAACAGGGGGCTGAGCTCCATCAGCCCCTGCCTTTCATGTGTAAAGAAATGATTCTGTTCTGCCTGGACTATCATAGCAGCGGGATGCTGGGCTCCTCTCCCCCACACTGCTTAATGTCCTGTCTGGGCTATCATAGCAGCTGGAGGCTGCCTTCCCCTCATATGTCACTAACAAGTCACTGTTTCTTATTCCTGCATTCTTTATTACTTCATCACACAAATGGGGGACACTGCAACGGTAGCCCAAGAAGGCTGGGGGAGAAGGGAATCAACAGGTGGGGTTGTTGCAGGGGCACCCCCTGTGAATGGCATACAGCTCATCATTTCTGCGGGATCTGACACGGAGCGGCTGTGCTCTCTGGTTCTCTGATACACTGGTTCTCTAGTACACTTGCCCCATATTCTAGGCAGGACTGATTCTATTTTTAGATACCATAAAGGAGGGATTGACTTGGGGAGTCATTCCCATTTTTGTCTTTTGCGCCCCCGGCCGATCTCAGCCAGGGGCACCTATGACAGCAGCAGATGGTGCAGCACAAAAGGACTGGTAACCATCATCTCATTGCCAATTTACAATGGCATGGTAGATGGTACAGAACGGCTGATAACCATCTCTGCTATCATGCAAAAGCAAATGAATGCTGCTGTGTAGCGCTGCTGAATCGCCTCTGTCAGCGGCATCTAGTACACATACGGTGACAGTGACAAAGAGGCAAAACAGGCTCCACGGTTGCCATGATATGGCGTCTGCCAGGGCAATCCAGGGAAAAAGGGTGCGAAATGATTGTCTGCCGTTGCTTCCCCGGAGGAAGAAATGACTGACGACATTTACCCAGAACCATCCACGACAATGATTTTTGCCCCATCAGGCACTGGGATCTCAACCCAGAATTCCAAGGGGTGGGAGAGACTGCAGGAACTATGGGATAGCTACGGAATAGCTACCCACAGTGCAACGCTCCAGAAATCTATGCTAGCCTCGGACCGTGGACGCACATCACCGATTTAATGTGCTTAGTGTGGCCGCGTGCACTCGATTTTATACAATCTGTTTTACTAAACCAGTTTATGTAAAATCGGAATAATCCTGTAGTGTAGACGTACCCTCAGTCCAATTCACACCAGGATCCTTCATCCACATGCCCCACATAGTTGTACCAGCACAGTCTGGAGTCAGCAGCTGGTCAGTTTATGAACATGTATTATGTATTAATCATTACAAGATTACCATAGCACTTAGCAGCCTTAGGCAGGGGCCAGGACCCTAGTGTGCTAGGTGCTGTACATCTCTAGAATCAGCTGGGTACAAATACAGCCCAGTAATGGGGAGGCGGAGGAAACAAGTGTGGGGACAGAGACAAACCCTGCAATTCTATATCCTGCAACAAGGTGGAGAGTTTCTCCACCATAAACGTAGGCTAGGGGTTTTCTTCATCTCAGTCAGAAAAAAAGAGCAAAATAGCAAGTAAAGGGAGATGTGCTTCAGTTGAGGAAAAAACAGCCCTAACTTATGGAGTCTCATGTCAGCTGTAGATCAAGATGGCAGTATTTCCAACTTCAAACTTTCAAAAATCATGAACTGCCCCCCCCAAGCCATGACATTTTTAAATAAATAAATGTGAGATTCTTTTTATTTGCGCTCTCATTTCCAAGCTGCTATATTGTGCTCAGGTCACATCTTCAAGCTTTTTTCTGCAACCACGAGGTCTAGAAACTCAGGGTATGTCTACACTGAGAAGTTGTTGACAAAACTTTTGTTTTTTGCAGGTACTTAAAAAAGCGCCCGCGAAAGACAAAAGTTTTGCTGACGCAAGTGGCAGTGTGAACATGGCTTTGTCGGCAGAAGCGCTCTCCTGCTGACAAAGCTAATGCCACTCTCAGGGCTGGAAGTATTTTGTTGGCAAAAGTGCTGACAAAGTACCGACAAAGAACGTTTACACACACTGACTCTTAGCAACAAGGCTGCGTCGACACAGCCTTGTCACTAAAAGCTGAGTGGTGTAGACAAGCCTTCAGTTTTAAAAAGCGAAAGCTGTAATTCTCACCTAAGCATTTATTGGACGGAACTAGATATCACCAGAGTTGGCAACTAGAGCTGTGTGGAGAAAGGCAATTCCATTTTGTGGAGAATTTTAATAGTCTGAAAATTGGTTTGTTTCCAATTTGGAATGAAAACTAAAACTTTTGAAATTCTCTGCATAAGAAAACAGAGGCCCAGCTCTGGGGCAATCCGCCTGGTGGGCTGTCCAAGAGTTGTGGACCCTCGAAGCCCTGGAATCCCCAGTTCAGAGGCAGTGCACATAGCATCTGTCAAGGAGCTGGGCAGGTAAACTGGCAGGAAGCCCGATGGGTTTCAGATGAAAACCAGCCTGGGTTCCCGCAGACCTTTGTCAAACTCATACCATCTCTGTAAAACATTTTGATTCTGACAAATCAGCAAATTCTGAACACACCCCATCCCCAAAGTTTCCTCAGAATTTTGCCAGCCTGACTGTCAGGGGATGGCTGCCTGTAAGGGTCTCCCTGTCATGGCCTCAGGATTACCCTGTAAGCAGCCCCTGCCTCAATTTCCCTCTCCGGGATCCCTAGTAACTCCACACAAGCTCTCTGAGCATAAATAGCCCTTTGCAGGGTTAATTTTTTACAAATGTCCCACAACCATAAGCCAGAATTCCCCAGCACAGTCCAAACAATACATTTAACCTTTCAAGTCCCATCACCACACCAAATAATGTACTGCTCCGGCATCTCTCAGCATGCATCACCTCTCAGGTACTGCAACATCACTCACCACGCATCACTCCAGCCCCTCCAGCTGAGGTGGTGCTCTGTGCTGTTTCCCTCTCAGGTATGGTCCCAGCACTTGCCCAGAGACATCAGTGGTCTCACCTCCCTATCATTACCCAGCCTTCAGCCCACTCTGGCCCTGCAGCTTCAGCTCTCTGGTTCAAAGAGCTGCTCTTAGCCTTCAGCCCTCTCTGGCCTGGGGAAGTTGATAGGTGACCTCCACCACCACCCTGACTGCCTTCTGCTTTTGAACTGCCACTCTTCATCTACGGAGCTCTCAGCATTCTGTCCCTCAAGGGCATCTCCATTCCTGAAGCGCTCAGCCCAGCTCTGCTCTTCTTCTGAGTGTTCTCTTTCTGGACTCTGGTTCCTGAACTCTCTCTCTTACCTTTGGGCTGTCTCTCATTTATAACTCCCAGGGGACAGCCCTGCCCTCCTTGTTTCCCCAAACTAGGGCAAACCTTGACTGCCACAGGAGAGCTGGGCCCGATTCCATGGGGGTCAGCTCTTCTGGTGACCAGACATCCTGATAAAAATCAGGATTGTCTCGATATTAGAGGGTTTGTCCTGCGTCCCGATCAAAGTACTGTTGGGACATAATTTGTTCTGATTTTTCACAGGGCTGAAGGAACCCCAGCCTGAGCTGCGTGGGGCTGAAGTAGCTCCAGCCTGAGCCCTGTTGCATGGGGCTGAAGGAGGCTTGGGTTTCAAGGAGCTGAAAGAGCCACACCGGGCTGAAGCGTCATGGATGAAGTATAAGACTGCTAATGCTGAAAATTGAGAGCTGTGTGATCTTCAATACAAGATAGCCTATGTGCACATTCTATTTTTATTTTTTTAAAAATCTTTATATGCAATTACCCCTCCCACCTCCTGAAATAAAGGTGTCCTGATTTTTCACCCTTGCTGTCTGGTCTCCCTACCATCTAGCCTGTTACACTGCTCTATTGGCAACCCTATATTTTCTTGTTCCTCTTTGAAGCCAGAGGGCAGGGAGAGGGAGAGGATACCTGCGCTCTCAGGACCCATCCTCCAGTTCTTTTGTGCCTCCTCTTTATATTCCCCGATTCAGTAAACGTTCCCCTTCAACAAAGCACTTAAGCACATGTTTTAAGTAGGTCCTCAAATTCCATTAATTTTCATGGCTTTTAAGGACATGCTTAAGTGCCAAGCTGAATCAGACCCTGAATGAACACCCAGCTGATCCTTGGTGAGAACTATGTATACCTCACCACAAGCTCTTTATCGTACATATCTGTGTAATTGTCCTATTAATCAGGCCCCTTTCATTACTAATATTCTCTCTCTATATATATATATAAGCCAACAAAGAGATTCTGGAGTTTGCAGAGTCAGTCTGTGAGCCAAAAAAAGTCAAAAGATGTCAGTTGTAGGGAAATTTTTGCTATCACTTTAAAACTCCTTTTCTATTATCTTCCAAACTTCTCAGAAAAACTCTAGCCTTGTGTGAGATGTGGCATGTGAAATTTTAGGTGCATTGGTTTCTTTCAAGGTATGACGGGAGTTATAGGGATTCTAAATCAGGCTTCCAATGGGAAGCTTCAATCTTAACTATGGAGTGTCTAGCACCACTCCATCTGACATACGCACTCACACATCTTATATATATATATTTGGATTATACCCCTAGGTGCCAATTCTACAAAGGCTTATGCATGTGTTTTACACATGTGGTTTATTAATCCCATTGAATTCAATAGGCTACTCACAGTGTGCAAAATTACCTTCAACATAAGTCTTTACAGGATCAGGACCTTGGATTGCCAGGCACCATGTTATATTACACACAGATATCCCTTCTACAGTGAAATACTCCTGACTGCAACTAAGAAATAGGCCAATCCAGCATTTTTATGGAGTATATTTCATAATGTTCTTCAATAGGAAAGCAATACCATATTCTTAAAAAAAAAAAAAGCAAGAAATGCTTTGACTTTAAATGTCTAAGAGAATCAATGAGCTACAGCTTCTGAAGACAACAATTCTACAAACGTGGGGCAAAATAACCTGAACTCCGACATCAGCAAAACAGAGATTAAATGCTGGAAAAGACAAAAGGCTTGTGTTGGCAGTTCAGAGTGAGTGAGTTGGACAACAGTCAAAGCTTAACTCAGCCAAATGCAAAGGGGCATTACTAAGGTACTATCAAACCTGGGCGAGAACAGCAATTTTTTTAAAATGAGTTTTTCAGAAACGGGAGAGATGGGATTCCTTCAGGAGGCAGGTGACGGATGATCAAACTTTTCAGTACAAGTGAGGTTAATAGGGAAGTTATAATAGCTGTATCTCTTGCAGCTTGACTGCCACAGGAAAAATGCATGAAATAATGAACTTTGTCTGAAACAAGAAGCATAGCCAAAGCTGCAATGCACTGGGTTGACAGTAATGAAACATTTTACAAATTGTTCGAACTGCATCTGTGATTCTAAAGCAAGTTCATGTTCAAAATAATCACCCAGATTCTTTTTTTCCCTTCAGAGCTTAAATAAATGGCAGACATTCATATCAATTCACTCAATGATGCTCCATTTAATAGTTCATTACTCCTTTAGGAACAGTGCTTCTGGCTTGAACAGTGAACATATTATTTGTGAGGCCAGGCTTATATAACTACAAAAGAAGACTCTTCTTGATCAAAGATGTCACAGATGAAACTAAAGCTGTGTGCATCAGCATAAAGTGAGAAGAACTACCAAGTGAAAGGAGATAGCCCAGAAAAGGAATAGTACAAAACAGAAAGAGTCCCATTAAATTATAACACATAAAGACAGATAACTAAATATTGACAAATTCTATATGTGCTTGTATGCAGCTGCTAGAAGTCTAAATACTAACATGGGTGAACTTGAGTGCCTGGTTAAATGAAGATATTGATATAATAGGCAACACAAAAACATGGTGGAATGATAATAATCAACGGAATACGATAAAACCTAGTTACAAAATATGTAGGAATGACAGCATAGGTCATGCTGGTGGGGGTGAGGCACTATATGTAAAAGAAAGCATAGAGTCAAATACAGTAAAAATCCTAAATGAATCAAAACTGTACCATAGAATCTGTGAATAGAAATTCCATGCTTGAATAATAAAAAGAGTATAGCAGCAAGAATATACTATCAACCACCTGACCAGGATGGTGATAGTGACTGTGAAAAGCTCCGGGAGATTAGAGAAGCTACAATACCAGAAAACTCAGTAATAATGGTGGATTTCAGCCATCCCCATATTGACTGGGTATAGGTCACCTCAAGATGAAATGCAGAAACAAAATTTCTAGACACCATGAATGACTGCTTCTTGGAGCAGCTAGTCCTGGAACCCACTAGGGAAGAAGCAATTCTTGATTTAGTCCTAAGTGGAGCACAGGATCTGGTCCAACCACTTGGTAATAGCGACCAAAACGTAATTGATTTTAACATCCTTGTAGAGGGGAAATACCAAAGATATCCACCACTGTAATTACACAAATATAAAGCTAGTTAAATAGAAATTAAAGGAACAGTCACAAGGGTAAAATGCCTGTAAACTGCCTGGAGACTATTTAAAAACGCCATAAGCTTCAGTACCAGGCAAAGTGGTTTAACTATAACAAAGAACAGAATTATCAGACACATAGATGAACACCATATGTTGGGGAAGAGTCAACACGGCTTTTGTAAAGGGAAATCATGCCTCACCAATCTATTAGAATTCTTTGTCAACCAGCAAGTAGGCAAGGGTGATTCAGTTGATATAGTGTTCTTGGACTTTCAGAATACCCTTGACAGGGTCCCACACCCACCAAAGGTTCTGAAGCAAAGTAAGCAGTTATGGGATAAGAGAGAAGGTCTTCTCATGGATCAGTAACTGGTTAAAAGACAGGAAACAAAGGGTAGGAGTAAAAGGTCAGTTTTCACAATAGAAAGAGGTAAATAATGAGGTCCCCCAAGGACCTGTGCTGTTCACCATATTCATAAATGATCTGGAAAAAGGGGTGAACAGTGAGGTGGAAAAATTTGCAGACAATACAAAATTACTCAAGATAGTTAAGTCCAAAGCTATGAAGAGTTACAAAGGGATCTCACAAAACTGAGTGACTTGGCAACAAAATGGCAGTTGAAATTCAATGTTGATAAGTGCAAAGTAATGCACATTGGAAAAATAATTCCAACTATATACAGTACAGACCAGTTTACGCGTGAATCCGCTTAAAGCACGGTAGTGCCATGCCTCCCAGTGCTACCTATTTAACACACGAGACTTGTTAACATGCGGTACAGGAACTTGCTATGTAGTGCTACAGATTTGCTCACTAACTCACTGACATAGAAATCGACAGGAAGTGCAGAGTGGAAACGTGTTGTACGTCTTTACCGATATTGGTAAAGATATATCACTCACGCTTAGTCATTGTCATGCTAGAGACATATATAATATATAGTAGTTATATAGTAATATATATACACTAAATTAGAAAATTTTAATGGCAGAGGGTAAGCGTCAGTGTTCCTACACTGTAGAAGAAAAGTTAGCTGTAATAGATCGAGTAAATAGTGGAGACACCCAGGCCAAAGTTTCAAAAGATATTGGGATTGCCAAATCTACTCTCCAAGGATGGCTAAAAAACGAATCTAAACTGAATGGCTTTATACGAAATATCCATTCTGCCTCGGGGCTTAAGCGAAACATGTGCGCTATTCAGCAAACCCACAACAGACAAAGCCACGTGCACGTGGTTTGCTCAGGAAAGGCTGAAAGGAATGCCGCTAAGTGGGCCAATTCTTCAAGCCCAAGTGACAAAATTTGGAAATTTAACAGGGGATGAATCATTCCAAGCCAGCAAGGAGTTTATATGTCGTTTTAAAAAGCGTCATGGCGTAGCGCAGGTATCGACTTCTGGAGAAAGCTGATCAGCCGATGAATCGGCTGCGAACGCGTTTCCCGCTGAGTTAAAATCTCTTTTACAAAATGAAGATTACCACGACGAACAACTTTATAATTGTGATGAAACAGCTTTATTTGCAAAACTGCTACCTGATAAGACTTTAGCCTTTAATTACGAGACACAGAAAACAGCTGGATTTAAAAAGATAAAGATCGTGTGATCTTCTTTTTTGTAGTAATAAGACGGGCAGCCATAAGCTTGCTCCTCTTCTCGTTGGCCGCTTTCATAAACCTCGCTGCTTTAATCACCTCAGTAGAGCCAAACTGCCAGTAATATACGCTAACAGCAAAAATGCTTGGATGACGAGACACATTTTCGATGACTGGTTCCACAACAGCTTTGTTCCAGCTGTTTGTAAGCATCTGTGGTTGAAGAAACTCGAAGCCAAAGCACTTTTGCTACCTGACAATTTTCCAGCCCATCCTCCAGCCGAATCACTAGTGTCAAGCAATGGAAAAATGTCAGTGCTATACGTACCATTCAACAAAACATCAAAAATTCAACCTTTAAATCAGGGCATTATTCAGAATTTTAAAAACAATTATCGATGAGAGCTGATTTCGGCGATCGTGTCATGCACGTCTTCAGGCATTTCCAAATTCCTGAAACAGTTAAACATGAAGGAAATTATTTATTTAGTTAAAAAAGCTTGGGATGCAGTAAAACAAAAGTCCATTGAAAACCGCTGGATAAAGGCTCTCATTGATGCCTTTTCTGTCAAAGATGGCTCAGACTCGGAAAACTCCAGCAGTGGCACTGATTCAGAGCCAGACTTTGAAGGATTTCGGTATATCAAGAAGTCCTACAAACATGCATGCAGACAAAAGAGGATAAAGATAAACTTCTTTTTCAAATTATAAAAGATTTTAGTTTGGATACGTCGCCGGAAATCATTACCAAGTGGCTGGAGATGGATGAAGATTGCCTGACTTCAGAATTTCTGTCTGAGGAAGAAATATTAATGGGCTGCAAGGCTACGTCGGACCATGAAAGTGATGGCGAGAATTCTAATAATGCAGGCCTAAATGACAATGACAACAATGAGGATGTCGTTGAAAAGGTCAAAATTTTGCCCACAGAAGTCCTTAGTGCTGTAGAAACTGTTGTAAGATTTCTGGAGGAGCAAAATGCGGAAAATATTGAAATCATTCATCTGCGGCTAATGACTGATTTCATAAGAAAGAAAAAAAATGTGAGCCAGAAAAAGCAGAAAATAATGGCAGTTTTTTCTAAGTGAATCATAGACACTTTTTTCAGCATGGCCCTCTTAACCGGTGGTCCGTTAACATGTGGTTGTGATGGCTTGACTCCCGACATCTGCACAGAAATGGGTCTGTACTGTATATACAAAAGGATTGGTTCTAAATTAGCTACTACTCAAGAAAGATCTTGGAGTCACCCCGAATACTTTTCTGAAAACATCTGCTTTATGTGCTGTGGCAGTCAAAAAAAGATAACTATGTTAGGAACCATTAGGAAAGGGGGTAGATAATATGACAGAAAACATCATACACCACTATATAAATCCATTATATGCCCACACATTGAACACTGTGTGCAGTTCTGGTCACCCCATCTCAGAAAAGATATATTAGAATTGGAAAATGTAAAGAGAAGAGCAACAAAAAATGTTTAGGGGTATGGAACAACTTCCATATGCTGAGAGATTAAAAAGACTGCGTCTGTTCAGTTTAGGAAGCAGATGACTGATGAGTGGTGGAATATGATAGAATTCTATAAACTCTGGAATGAGTAGAGAGCACAACACAAGAACCAGAGGTCACTCAATGAAATTAATAGGCTGCAGCTTAAAAAAAGCATGAGGAAGTACTTCTTCACACAATGCACAGTCAATCTGTGGAACTCATTGCTAAGGGATGTTGTGCAGGCCAAAAGAATAATTGCATTTAAAAAAGAACTAGATACGTTCATGAAGGACAGGTCCATCTATTCCTATTACCCAAGATGGTCAGGAATACAATCCTATGCTTTGGCTTTCCCTAAAACTTTGACTGCCAGAAGAGATGGGGATGGATCACTCCATCATTGTCCTGTTCTGGTCCCTTCCCTCTGATGCCTCTGGCACTGACCACTGTTGGAAGACAGGATGCTGGGCTAGATGGACCATTGGTCTGACTCAGTGTGACCATTCTTACGTTCTTAAAAGTATCCTTAAAAAAATAACCCAAAGAACAAATGCCTCAGAATGGATACTCATGGAAAACCACAACAAATCAGTGCAGCAAAGAACATCTCAATGGTTACAGATTGCAGGCAATTTAAATAAGAACAGAAGATACCCAAAGCACTCCCTGACAGATCCGGAGCAAGATGTTTGCAGTACATTTTCAAAGTATCAAATGCACTTATGCTAATGAAATAAACCAAATAGACATAAAGCCATTTGATTGCTTAACCGTAAAGGGAATTTACAGCTTTAAAGATTTCTCGTTGTCTTGTAAACAAACTGTCTGGAAATATTATATCATGTCTTGGTTTCGAAAATAGCAAACTGATGACTAAGAAGTGCCAAGTCTGGTTTGCATTGTTACATTATATTTTCAAAGTTCTGTTCCATAGTATCTTCTGCTGTTGATGCTTTTCAGTAACAGTGTGCAGTGTGCTATATAAAAAAGGCTGCCTAAGGAAAAATAGTTTGTATTGTAGTGTGTATTAACTAGTGGGCAAATAATTTATACTGGTATAAGGAGAGACTATTCAGTAAGCCTAAGCACAAGGTTTTATAATTCAGATTTATCTTTCAGCCTTATACTCCATTTCCTGATCTATGAATGCTTGTTTTCTCAACCCGAATATTGTATTAAATCTGTTTTTTGCATACATACATAGTGCCTTGGATTGCAGTTTTTATTATCACTGCTGTATTGTCATCATTGTAGCTGTTCAAATGAATGTTTGATCCACAGTTGTTAATACAATCTATTGTCTTTTTCAACTGTAAAGAATTCAGATAAATTTACACTTGGAACAGTGAGATATTGTCAACACTAGAGATGGAACAGTAAAAGTTATATTAAATCAGGAGATGGTCCACTTAGAAAAAATAATGTAAATAGGAATAAGATATACATGTATTCTCTTGTATCAGAGGGGAAGCCGTGTTAATCTGGATCTGTAAAAAGCAACAAAGAGTCCTGTGGCACCTTATAGACTACCAGATGTATTGGAGCATAAGCTTTCGTGGGTGAATACCCACTTCGTCAGTAAGCTTTCGTGGGTGAATACCCACTTCGTCAGATGAAGTGGGTATTCACCCACGAAAGCTTATGCTCCAATACATCTGGTAGTCTATAAGGTGCCACAGGACTCTTTGTTGTATGTATTCTCTTGTCATTCTTAGCTGCTGAAGCCTTCCTCATAGCACGAATAAAAGAGTTCAACATCATATTTCAGTTATATATCCATGGTGAACATTAGGGGTTTTCATTTAGAAGTATAATATCTACATCAATAACGAGACAGGGATCCTGGATGAATTATTACAGAATATTTCCAGTAATGAGAGCAGTTATATTAGCTGAGAAAAAGACAGTTCATTTATTACTCAATAGGACTAAACCAGGTGTAGTCATCTTATTTCCGACTTTACTCACAGAACAATATTCCTCTGCATGCTGTTGTATTATTTATTGGTTACATTTTTTGCAGCCTGAAAGCAGGAGATTAGAAGGCTGTATCCTGAATTCTGCATTTACCAAGGATTTCCTGACAGAGAAGATACGATCAATAAATATTCACTGATTGCTGGATTGTCTCTCTGCACTCCTTGCATTTGAGTCACTCTACTCACATTCCTTAGGACAACGGGAAAGTATATCAAGAACTGTAAGACAGAATGGAACCATGATCTTGACAGTTAGCGGGGCAGGGTGGAAGGCATCACTTTCTAGGAAGTAGTTTCTGTTGTCCAGCCAACTATGTGGAACCGTAGAGCTGCCATGACAGCCTCAGGCTGGTTGGTGACAATGGTCACAAGGGGCTGAAAATGCAGCCAAGGATTGGTATAGTGCAGGGCACCCCAGTCATGCCTGCTGTCTTCAAACTATGCCTCCTTCTCCTTGCAAGGCTGGCAACAGGGAGCAGATATGGCATAAGTGTCCCCATGTCATCTCTTTGCCACCAGAAAATCTCTTTATACTGGAGTGACCCTACCTTGGCTGAATAAACTGACATTAGGGCCAGACGGCAATAATGGAGCAGGCTCACAAAATCTTTGCTTCTGTGCTTCCATATCACACCCATCCCAACCTTTTCTGTTCATCTTGTGTAACACCCACACTAACTCTGTTCATTCTGGGTCACACTAACAGCATGCCTTCTCCCCGGACATCCAGGAGCGCTTAGTGCTTTAACTGCATCAAATCACACAGCACCTTGCAGACATTTCCTCCCATCTCCCATCTCATACAATGAAAGGAAATTTTCAATTTGTCATACATAGGCAAAAAAAACCCTCACCCTCCTTCCAACACCAGGCACATTAAAAAACCATCTCAGGAATGAAGACAAAAACCCAAGAGCAGAGGGGAGAATAATTCTGCGTATTCTAAGCTGGTTCTGGGGGCAAGCCACTGACATTCATGGAAGTTCTGAGTGAAGAACTAGTGCAAAATGGGCCCAATCTAATTTCAGTTGAAATCACAGGTTGGATTCTCCAGTCCAGTAATATCACTGTGTGGTGTAAGAAGCCTTAAAGCAACTGCACATGGCCCATGGAGAATTCCCCCTGCACAGGGGAACTCTCAGCCAACTGATTGATAGCTGATAAAGCTGACAAGGCAGTTGCACATCTGGAACAGAAGGTCTCCTCTGACATAAGGAGATGGAGAGGACATGTCACAGGCATTTTGGGGACAGTCAGGAAAGAGGGCTTAGGAGAACAGAGCTCTGCTACTCTCCATTTTCTACTTTTGTAAGGTTCCTCAGGGACTTTATGCCAGTGGTTTTAAAGTTGTTCCTCTGAGCTATAATTTATACCAAGACTGGGCAGCTGAAGATTAGCCCCCAGACCAGATGTCTCGATTTTATAGGGACAGGCCCGATATCTGGGGCTTTGTCTTATATTGGCACTTATTACCCCCACCACCCTCCTGTCCCGATTTTTCACACTTGCTGTCTGGTCACCCTACCACTACATCTAAGTACAGCAAATCAATGGAGTAGATTGTGTCCAAGATGCAGTAGAGATCTACTTCGAGAAATGAAGAGGAACATTTCCCCTAAACCTCCTTGTCCTAAGTTCTGTCTCATGGACAGTGCATGAAACTCAACCTCTAGCTCTAATTCTTTCCTGAATCGATACTAAATCGTGTTTTAAAAATAAGAGCCAAATCCATTATTTTAGATTCCAAATGCACACAAGAGCTCTAATTTAATCTGGTTATTCTATTAACATTGACTAACTACTTGAGTTCTTGCAGTTTATTAATTATGCGGGCTCTCCTCAGAATAAAGCCTGATATTCAGTTAGGAACTTATTTCTTGCGTGTGTTATGCAGACCTTCACAGAACATGATCAATAACATTCAAGATTTGAGAGCCTTTGAAGCCAAACTGTTTTAATTAATTTACTTATTTTGCATTTTTCTTATTTCCGAAATGTGCAAATACTGTGAGTTAAAGAATAAAGGATTTGCACTGCTAATGAAAGAGCTAATCTTTAAAAGGTCACTTGCAAATCAAAAAGGGAAATTTCAGTTGTTTTACATATATATCCTGAATGTGCTGGAGACAAGGTGAGAGAGGTAATGCTTTTTATTGGATCAACTTCTGTTGGTGAAAGAGACCAGGGTTAGAGCTTACACGGGTTATGTCTATATTGTGGGGGAATGGGGAAACCCCACAGCACCGAGTCTTAGAGGTGGGTCAGCTGACTTGGGCTGAGGGCTAAAAACTGCAGTGTAGATGTTCGGGTGCAGGCTAGAGCCTGGGCTCTGAGACCCTCCTACTTTGCAGGGTTTCAGAGCTCACGCTCCAGCCCAAGCCAGAATGTTTACACTGCAATTTTATAACCCCATAAACCAAGCCCTGCGAGCCCAAGTCAGCTGACCTGGGCCAGCCATGGCCATTCTGTGGGTCTTTATCACATTGTAAACATACCCACAGAGCTCTTCTTCAGGTCTGGGAAAGGTACTCAGATTGTCATAGCTAAACACAAGATGGAACAGATTGTTTAGCATAACTAGTTAACACTACTGTAAGTGAAGTGGTCTGTTAACACTTCTGCAGTCATAGGACAAAAGGGGGGGGTTAGTGGGTTGCATTGTTGTAATAAACCATAAAGCCAGTGTCTTTATTAAATCCATGATTTTTAGTGTCCAGCAAAGCTACGAATGTAAGCTCCCAGGCTCATGTTTTGAAGGTGTTGTGCAGGTTTCCTTTGAGGAGGAGAACTGAGAGGTCAGATATGGAGAGACTGCTTTGTGGAAAGTGTTCACCCATGGATGAGATAGTGTTTTTGTCTTTCATCATTTTATTGTGTGGGTTCATTTGGGAGCGTAGTGATTGTCTGGTTTCATCCCTGTAGTTGTTGTTGGGGCATTTAGGACACTGGATGAGGTACACCACATGTTGTGGTATGTGTAGGACCCATGGATCTTGAAAGATGTGTTATGGGAAGTCACAGTCAACCTGTGGAACTCATTGCCCAGTGATGTTGTGAAGACCAAAAATATAACTGGGTTCAAAACAGAATTAGATAAGTTAATGGAGGATAGGTCCATCAATAGCTATTAACCAAGATGACCAGGGATGCAACCCCATGCTCTGGGTGTCCCTAATCTCCGACTGACAGAAGCTGGGATTGGATTACAGGAAATGCTTCACTCAAAAATTTCCCTGTTCTGTTCATTCTCTTTGAAGACTCTAGCCCTGGCCACTGTCAGAAGACAGGATACTGGCCTAGGTAAACCATTAGTTTGACCCAGTATGGAAATTCTTATGTAGATATTGATCATTGTAACAGTGGAGATATTTCTACAAGTTTTGCATCAGTTGTTCTGGCAGGGTTTGGTGTTGCTTTGAGTTGATGTGTTCTGTCTGTGTGGAGCTTCTGATAATGAGCTTGAGTGTGGGGTAGTTGTCTGAAGGCCAAAGAGAGAGTTTGGAACCACATCCTGAAATAATATTTCCTGAATCCCCTCTTCTGGCTGTCAGACAACACCCCAATGATCAATACCCTCCAAACATACCTTTCAAAATCCATGGCTCCTACACATACCTATCACAACATGCGGTGTACCTCATCCAGTGTCCTATAACAACTATGTTGATGACATGAGACCATCGTTATGCTCTTGAATGAGACCACACAGAAAAATGATAAAAGACAAAAGCACTCCATCTCCCATGAGTGAACTCTTTTCACAAAGCAATCACTACATATTGGACCTCTCAGTCCACATCCTCAAAGGAAACTTGCACAACACCTTCAAAAGATTAGCCTGGGAACTTAAAGTCATAACTTTGCTAAACACTAAAAATCATGGATTTAATAAAGACACTGGCTTTATGGTTTATTATAACAATGCAACCCACTAAACCCCCCTCTTTTGTCCTATGACTGCAGAAGTGTTAATAGGCCACTTCACTTGGAAAGCTTTCTTTTTTTTTTTAATTAATGGAGATATCCTATCTCCTAGAGCTGGAAGGGACCAGCTCTAGGTCCCTAGAGCTACCTTCACTAGCAGGACCAAGTACTGATTTTTGCCCCAGATCCCTAAGTGGCCCTCCTCAAGGGCTGACCTCACAACCCTGGGTTTAGCAGGCCAATGCTCAAACCACTGAGCTATCCCTCCCCCCAAGTGTAAGCTCTCTTACACTACTATTAAATACCAATGCTAAACAATCTGTTCCACCTTGTATTTAGTCGTGACACTCAGGAGCTTTCCCAGACCTGAAGAAGAGCTCTGCGTAAAGCTTGTCTCCTTTACCAACAGAAGTTGGTCCAATAACAAATATTACCTCACTTCTAATGTCCTGGGACCAACACGGCTACAACAACACTGGACTAATAGAGGCATTCACCACATGGATCACTTTCTTCTCTATGAAGAATCATCTGATGTTGTACCAGCTAATACCGGCTGTGCTGCAAAGTCCCAAACAGTGAGATTCCATGATATCACTACTACCAAGAAAACTCTGTTGGAATATGTAGCTGGTTCAAATAGGGGCATGGAAAGAGTAAGTGGGACTCTTTATGTATGATAAAGTTAAAAAGAGGGAGGGAGGCAAATTTTCAGGCAGTAGAGAAAGGACAGGACTGAGCTAATAAACATGTACTTAACATTAAACGTATACTTAAGTGCTTTGCTAAATAGGGATGGTTTGCTGAACTGGGATTACTGAAAATTAGAGATGGACATGACTGGAGCATTTGGATCCACACCCAAACTTTTCCAAATTTTACAGCACTTGGCTCCAGGGACTGGGTTCTGTTCATTAGAGAGAAAGAAGCATGCTAGTGAATTTGGATCCAGATACAAACTTCCCTACAGTTTAGGGTGGTTCAGATCCACAGTTTAAAACATGGACCTCTCTCTAGTGATGACTATTGCCTCTTGGCTTTCCACATGGGGTAACTGCTGAAAGACTGACTTTTGGGAATGCCACAGGGCCTTCTTTCCTCTCTTACCTTTAACTTCAATATATATGCCTACATGAATTTGTATACATACATCAGTGACAGTTGTCTATAGATACAAGAGAGATGGAATGGAACAAAAAGAGCACCCAGGCAAAGTGGATGTTGAAATGAGCACACATGTACATCGAATTTTTCAGGCCAAATACCAGCTCCATGCTCAGTCTCCTACAACTAAGTGTAGAAATACTCTGCACAAGACCTGAGCCAACAGGTTATTACTGAATTAGGGAATTTACACATGCAAACTTGTGGACCATGCCTCCATCAATGGCTCCTGTCATAAAAGGTCTACAGGGCGTTCCTCTAGTGAGACAGAGTTATTGCAGACAATTTGGCCAAAATGGACTGAATGAAACTGGAGTGCTTCTGCCTCAGTTGGTGCAGGAGATGGACATAGTGCCCAGTATAGGACATTAAACAAAAGGGGATACAAATAGCAATCAAATAGCTGCTTCAGTCACTAAGCACAGTCCATCCTGCACACACACACTGGGCCTTGGATCAGGCCAGTTGCTGAAGAAAAAATAGCATAGAATCACAAACGTACATTAAAGTCTGTATTATAACAGTCCATACATACAAGGGACAACGTTTTGTTTGCACAGTCAATCTTAACTTTGGCATCTCCTATTTTTGAGTGCTTTATTGTGCAAAATTAAAATAATGTTAAGGGATTTTTAAATTGACTTTTTAGTAATATCCTTCAGTACATTGCCCTTCTGCATATATTACAGGTTTTGCTAAGGCATCAGATGCTATGCCATTTAGGTTAGATACCTAATTGCTAGTTTTACACAATAGATTACAGAATTATCTTCCACAGTGAAAAATAGATTTGATGCATTTATACGGTTTGTGGATACTATGAAACTTAAACCAAATGGAAGCAGCCTTCCACTGAGCAAAAGTCATAGGACAATATAATATGGAATTGTTGGGATGAATTTTTAGCTTGTTCTTAATACTGCATTTTTAAGTAGTATAAAAAGTTAATTCTGTATATCCTATCAAGGTAATGCTCTTTTAGATTCATATAAGCAAGATCCAGTTGGCTGAGAGCATTGCAATACAATGAAAATGAACTGGTTTTTGATAGCATCTTTCATCAAATATGACACCAATCTACTTTACAAACTATGAGCCACATCCTCAGATGATATAAATAAGTACAGTTCCATTGACTTCAGTGAATCCATATTGATTTACACTAGCTGAGGATCCGACTGCGTGTATGTATTAGTAATTTCATACATTCCTGAAATTGAGCCACTTTGGGGCAAATCATGGCAGCTGTTTAATGGTGCACAACAACAGTACACTCTAGTAGGAGAGGAAATGGGAAATATTTTATCGGATTGAAACTATGGGGGTAGTGACATAGACCTTGATCTTGAATTAAGAACTGTGTGGGCACAGGGGAATGCCTGGGAGCTGTCGGTAGCAGAAAATGGGGTCTTATATAGGTAGAACAATTATTGTCCTCTTGATTTTTTGCAAAAACTGCAGTTAGTATCAGTAGATATATTTACAGATAAATTGGTGTGTATGGTTCTGACTCATATTACCAGTCTAGTTATCATACAACACAGCAGTAGTGAGATTTCCCGTAGGTGGTATCTTAACCCATCACAATCATGATTTCAGTTTCAGATGGTGCACAAACCTCACAAGAGGTGAGCTTAAGAAAAATAAATATCATTTCAAAAATTGCAATTAATCTGATGAAATGGGTTTTAGCCCATGAAAGCTTATGCCCAAATAAATTTGTTAGTCTCTAAGGTGCCGCAAGGACTCCTCATTGTTTTTGCTGATACAGACTAACACGGCTACCACTGAAATTAATCCTTGAACATTTTATCTCGAACAGGCCAGTTAGCTTGAGTCATTTCTCATCTCAAATATAAGAAACATCTGATTTTGCTATAAACGGGCCTTGAGTGAGCTACAAAGCTTGGATCTGGACCAAAATGTCCCTATGTTTGCATATGTTTGGATTTGGGGGTTTTGGTTGGGTCCACGCCATTTCTAGTTTTTATTATAGTATGTTATTGCTTTTGGAAACTAGAAAACTCCATCCACTATGTCAGGAAGGAGTTAAAATTCAGCCAGCAGAAAAGACAGAAACTGCTGAGAAGTAAGGACACTGATAACTGTAAACAATTGATATGCTTATATGGTCAATGCCCACCCAGTAACTCAATTCTTACAACAATGCTAACCCTCCCTTCACAACCCACTGGATGTCTGTAAGCACTCATCCCTAACCCACCTCCTTCCCCTGCAAGTTAGCCATAAATGTTTGATGCAAGTAGGATGACCTCTATATGTACACATTGTTCTTATTTTTATCTTTGTTTGGGGTTCTTTCTTGACTTGGAATAATGTCTGTCTCTGTATGTACAGATAAATGCAAAGGAATTGATAAGAGAATGTATATAACTGGTCACAGTGGCACCATATTTTTGAAGCTGCTTGTCAGTCTTCTCAGTACCATGAATAAACCCCCTTCAGTATTGTCTGTGCTTGCCTGATTTTGGGGAAAAGAATCTTTTTGCCTAACAACTATAAGAGAAATTAAACTTCAGCTAATGTCAAGTTATTTACCTTGTAGTGCTCAAAGAGGGGTTGTATCCTACCAGCCAAAGAACAGCTATGGAAATACAGATACATTACTTATCCATCTCTCAGTTATCTCCAACACAACAGCCAGCCTCAGTCAAGGGAGTTCAGAACTTAGGCCTGGATTCTGCAGTGAGTTCCATGTAGGTGGACACCTTCCACCATGACTAGAGCTGGATGAAATGCTTCAGATGAAAAGTGCATATTTAGGTCACTCAAAACATTTCACAAATCCATTTGTTTTAAATTTTGTTTGACCACCAGATTGAAAAAAATTGGTTATTTGCAGAGGTCCACCATGAGCAGCCCTCATGTAGGAGCATAAGTTGGCCCACACAGAGCTCACTGCAGCTTCAGGATTTTAAGTTCTCATTAAGGGCCTGATCCAAAGCCCAGAGAAATCTCTGGAAAGAGTCCCATTGACTTCAGTGAGCTATGGGTCAGGCCCTATGATGAAGATATACACTTACTAAAGTAGTATTTATGGCCCTGATCTTCCAGTTGGAATCACACGGATGGAGTCATGCATCTGCACAGAAATTGGCCTTCAAGAGATCCCGATGTGGGCACAAAGACTTGCCCACGCAGCTATGATTGTGGGCTGATGGTCTGCAAGAGTTTTTTGTGAAGCATAATACTGTAGATTGATTATCCCCTGCAGGATATGAGTAACTCCTACTGAGTTCAAGAGGAATGATTATAGGGGAGAATTGGACCTGTGGGGGGAGACTGTTAGCATGTGTGGAGGATGACTTTCCCTTACAAAAGTGCATTTTAAAAAGTGCATTGCCCATGTAAAATATAAATCAGACATTGTGATGAATGTACATAGTGAAGTGAGTCATTTGCAGCAACAGTTCATTTATTTGTCTATCTGAAAAATTGCAGGGGAGGATATTTCACACTTCATGCACTTGCATCTACTCTAATCCGTCCCACTCCTCTCTCTCTCTATATATATATACACACCAGGTGAATATTTTAAAAATCCAGAAAGTCAGTAACATAATAAGGGGCTGGAGAAATCCAGAAAGACATAATTCTGTCTAGCACTAAAGCAACTTCCCCAATTATGTGAAAGAGAGAACAAGTATGCAAGGAAGAGGAAATGGTGAAACTCATAGGTTAATTTTTTGTTCTTGGTTTTTGGGAATCCTGCCTAATATTTTTGACATTTGAACCATGCAGATCTCACAGCTAAAACAGCAAAATATAATCACTGAACTTTATCCATTTTTCAAAATGTCAGAGTTGCTTTTTAATGAATTGCTTGACTTTGCAGTATTTCTCTGGACCTTAACAATGGCTCTGTGCCTCTGCCTGTCTATGTCCTTTCAGTGTGTGTGTGGGAGGGGGAAGGGGAGTGATGGGTGGTGTGGGAAAGTAGGAGAGAGCTCTAGTAATGTCACAGGACTTAATCATGGAAGATGCTTAACTAAGTATATGAGGAGTTCCAATGACTTCAGTGAGGCTAATCATGTGCTCAAATGCTTTGATAGATCAAAGCTGTAGTGCTCAGAACCTTACAAGACTGACATGGGTGGCAAGTTTGTAAAAATTTTGGTGGTGCCCAGAACCCGCCCCCCAACTCCGCCCCCCCAAACTCCGCCCCCACCTGCCTAAGGCTCTGGGAGGTGGCTCGGCAGGGGAGGTCTGGGGTGCAGATCCTGGGCTGGGGATTAGGGTGCAGGAGAGGTGCAGGGTGCAGGCTTTGGGATGGAGTTTGGGTGCTGGGTGCAGGCTCTGGGCTGGGGTAGGGGGTGGGTGTGCAGGAGGGGGTGAAGGGTGCAGGCTTTGGGATGGAGTTTGGGGTTGGGAAGGGGTGTGTGGGAAGGGGGAGGGAGTTTGGGGATAGGAGGGAGTGCAGGGTGAGGGCTGTGGGGCTGAGGATGAGGGGTTCATGATGCAGGAGGGAGCTCAGGGCTAGGGAAGAGGGTTGGGCTGTGGGGTGAGGGCTGTGGGGCTGGGGATGAGGGGTTCATGCTGCGGGGGGCTCAGTGCTGGGGAAGAGGATTAGGGTGTGGGGATGGGTTCTGGCTGGGGATGAGGGGTTCATGCTGCGGGGGGCTCAGTGCTGGGGAAGAGGATTAGGGTGCAGAGGGATGAGGGTTGGGGCTGAGGATGATGGGTTCATGCTGCGGGGGGGCTCAGGGCTGGGGCTGAGGATTAGGGTGCAGGGGGATGAGGGCTCTGTCTGGGGCTGAGGATTAGGGCGCACGGTGATGAGGGGTTCATGATGCGGGGGCGCTCAGGGCTGGGGCTGAGGATTAGGGTGCGGGGAGATGAGGGCTCTGGCTGGGGCTGAGGATTAGGGTGCAGGGGGATGAGGGGTTCATGATGCGGGGGCACTCAAGGCTGAGGATTAGGATGCGGGGGGATGAGGGCTCCAGCTGGGGCTGAGGATTAGGGTGTGGGGGGGATGAGGGCTCTGGCTGGGGCTGTGGGTTTGAGGCGTTGGAGAGGCTCACGGTAAGGGCAGCCTGCCTTGCCATTAGTGGAGGGCAGGCACTAGGACCCTGTGGCAGCAGACAGCAGTTCTGCTGGGAGCCCTTCCGCAGCACAGAGCAGGCAGGGGAGAGGCGCACGCTGCTTTCTGCCAGGCAGGGACGGGGCGCGGTGGGGCGGGGGACACGCGGGAGGGGGCTGGGACCTGCTCCAGGCAGGGTCGCAGCAGTGGGGGGAGGCCCGCGGGGGGCGGGGCTCGATCCAGGCAGGGCCGGGGAGAGACCCAGCTCCAACTATTACTGGAGCAGGGCACCCGGCCCTGAATATTCCTGGAGCCCGGGCACCGCACAAATATATAACCTGCCGCATATGAAGACTGACACGTAGACTTTACAGGTGGCTGATGTGATTGCAGAGCCATTGGCCATTCATCTTTGAAAAGTTGTGGCGATCGGGGGAGGTCCTGGACAATTGGAAAAAGGAAATATAGTGCCGGTCAGCCTCACCTCCGTTCCTGGAAAAATCATGGAGCAGGTCCTCAAGGAAATCATTTTGAGGCACTTGGAGGAGAGCAAGGTGATCAGGAACAGTCAACATGGATTCACCAAGGGCAAGTCATGCCTGACCAACCTGACTGCCTTCTATGATTTGATAACTGGCTCTGTGGATATAGGGAAAGCAGTGGACGTGATATATCTTGACTTTAGCAAAGCTTTGATTTGGTCTCCCACAGTATTCTTGCCAGCAAGTTAAAAAAGTGTGGATTGGATGAATGGACTATAAGAAGCTGGATATGAGTCAGCAGTGTGCCCTTGTTGCCAAGAAGGCTAACAACATATTGGGCTACCTTAGTAAGAGCACTGCCAGCAGATCAAGGGAAGTGATTATTCCCCTCTATTCGGCACCGGTGAGGCCACATCTGGAGTATTGTGTCCAGTTTTGGGGCCCCCACTACAGAAAGGATGTGGACAATTTGGAGAGAGTCCAGCGAAGGGCAACGGAAATGAGTGAGGGGGGATTTGATAGCAGCCTTCAACTACCTGAAAGGGGGTTCCAAAGAGGATAGAGCTCAGCTGTTCTCAGTGGTGGAAGATCACAGAACAAGGAGCAATGGTCTCAAGTTGCAGTGGGGGAGGGTTTAGATTGGATATTAGGAAACACTATTTCACTAGGAGGGTGGTGAAGCACTGGAATGGGTTACTTAGGGAGGTGGTGGAATCTCCATCCTTAGAGGTTTTTAAGGCCCGGCTTGACAAAGCCCTGGCTGGAATGATTTAGTTGGTGTTGGTCCTGCTTTGAGCAGGGGGTTGGACTAGATGACCTCCTGAGGTCTCTTCCAACCCTAAGACTCTATGAGTCTATCTATTGATAAAACTGGTTGTGATGTTTCCAGGGTACCCAGGGTTGTGAAACACCTTGCTACCACCTGCCCTTGGCATGAGGAAGCCTTGTCTGTACCTTCCAGAAGTCAGTTCCCCAACTCCATTGGCCACACAGACCTCACAAGCCCCGTTGTTTCCCTACAGGTTAGCAACTGGCACACCCCAACCCACAATGCCTCCAAACATCACCTTGAAGTGTCCAGCCCCTGGTCTCTTGCACACTCGTAGAATTCACAGATTCGCTGCTTCCAAAGAAGCAGTGCACCCCTGCTTACCAGTTCCACCCTAGATCGCTGCGCCGCTTAACACACATCACTTGGATAAGTCTCTAGCGAAATTAAGTATAAGGTTATTTACCAAAACAGAGATTCAAATAGTCAGGGCCGGCTCTAGGCACCAGCATTGTATGCATGTGCTTGGGGCGGCCCTTTTCAAGGGGTGGCCTTCTGGGTCTTTGGGGGTGGCACTTTTCAAGGGGTGGCACTCTGACCTTTTTTTTTTTTTTGTGGCGGCAAAAAGCCTGGAGCTGGCCCTGCAAATAACAGCAAGTAGAAGTATTGGAAGCAAATTGTTACATATAAAATCATAACATGCATTCTGGAGCCTAGACTTAATTAACAAGATAGGCTCATGTCTAACCATGTCTTGCCCACCCAAAATCCTTACAGCACTTTACAGCCAGGCTGTCTACGATCCTCCTTTCATGAGACTAGTATGCTTTCAGCTTGCCTTCTCAGTGAAGGACCCCACATGTTCCCTTGCACCCCCAGATATACCAGAACAATCCTTTGTCATTGTTCATAAACAGGACACCAGCTATTGTTTGTGAAATCCACAGGCTAAAACAATCTCTCATTGGTGGCTCAGTATTCAAACAGGCCTACATTGTGAGGCGTACAATATACACACTAAAAATGACCTGACAGGGAGATAGGTGTCTGTAATCTCCTGCCTGAAAGGAACATTTCCGAGGTATGTCACCTCCTGGTGACCTGCCTTAGCTCAAGACCTGAGGAACATAATGTTTAGGATTGATACATAACTCCTTAAATATTATCTGTACATACAGTTCACGACAATTATGGGCTACTGACTCTCAGTAGAGACCTCACTTGGCACCCTTTGGTGAACAATTATGCATATAACTGACCCAGAGTATCCCTGTAAAGCCCTACGCACCTACGCCTGTGCCCGCTGTTAGAAGGCATCAAGGGATCCCTGGGTCACTCTGGTAAATTTCACTTCCTTCACATATGAATACTAAATACCCTACTAACCTGTCTCTCAGATACATTCAGTGTATAAACTACCAAAACGAACTTTATTTTTCTATGATCAGTAGCTTTCTCTACTGCCATGCTGGCTGGCTAGCTCCATTCTGCTGCTGCTCCAGAATTCATCATTCTGTGATTTGATACAACTCCAAAGGACGAACTTTTGAAGCATGGACCCAGCACATAAGGACTTGGAGTTTTCAAAGATTTAATCTTAAAAAATAAATACTACTAATTACTTGAGCCCTGTAGGCAGGCTCTGAAAAACTATTGTCCAGCTACAAGGGTTATTATTCTAAACTATTTTAGTCACTCAAAATATATCAGACAGAAATCATGTGATAATTTGGAGGATAATTGGTTTGCGATCCTTTAAGACTGCTATCTATACACAAATGAGTGAGCCACATTCTTGTGTCTGTTCTTGTGTCAAGCTGTCACATAAAGTACTAAACTAGAAATCAAACAAATAACAGATTTCCTTTTTGTCTGGTTTAAAAAAAATACAGAGACCAAAATAAATCCTCATTATGTTACATTATTTAAAATAAGATTAGTGAGAAAACAGGCTATCATGGGAAAAAATCTCCTTTCATCAGTGATTAGTCCACAGGCCCTGAGAGGATGAGTGGAGAGATGTCTTTTATCTGGTGGGGAATCCTTCCTGTATTGAGTTATGATAGCATTTTGGAGAAAGAATGGTCCAGTGGTTAAGGCATTAGCCTGGAAGACCCACGTTCAATTCCCTGCTCCACCACAGACTTCCTGTGGGACTTTCCGCAAGTTATATATTCTCTCTGTGCCTCAGTCACCATCTGTATAATGGGGATAATAGCACTTCTCTCCCCTCCCCCCAGGGTGGTGTGATGATAAATACATTAAAACATGGTGAGACATTCAGACATCATAGTGGTGGAGCCCAGGTAAGTACATATGACAGATGGTATACATGGGGGGGGGGGGAAGGTTGAGTGTATATGTGTTCAGTTTCTCTTAATTCATGAGAAACTGGCTAATGTTGAATAGATTGCTCACTATATTGAATCAGATGAAATTTTTTTTCCCTCATACCCAGAAAAAAAATGTTCAGATTCAGTTTTCAAACCCCAGTAATTGCAGGGCTGTTTTCCTCAGGAGAAGAGGAGCTCACTGCCTGTGGGTTTTACTGAGACTGTAAGCTCTTCAGGGCATGGACTGTGTTTGTACAGTGCCTCGTACAATAGGGTCCTAGTCCATGACTGGGGTTTCTAGGTGCTCCCACAATCACAGATGCCGGCTTCCTCCAGGCCCCAGGGGTGCTCAACCCCCCACTTTGCCCCGGGCCTACCTCACCAACCCTCTTCCCGCAACCTCACCCCTGCCCTGCCCCTTCCTGCCCCCACTCCACCCAAGGCTCTGCTCCAAGCCCATCCCATATCCCAAGTCCCCAGCCTGCCCCGCCTCTTCCTGCCCCTGCTCCACGCCCACTCTGCCTCTTCCCCACAGTTCCGCCCCCTCCCCCAAGCACCTTGTCCCTGCTTTTCCCTCTCCCTCCAGTGCCTCCTGCATGTCCTGATCGCGGCAGACAGGAGGCGCTGTAGGGGATGCAGGGAGCTGGCTGCCAGTGGGTGCTCCAGGGCTGGAGCACTCTTGGAGTCGGTGCCTATGTCCACAATCCAAATAGGAATACTATTCATACACCTACATCGTGTCTGGCACATTTTTCTGTTGTGCACTCGTTCACAGGTTCAGGGAGATCAGATTTGCAATTCTGAAGTACACAAACAATTTATTCCAGGCTTATATTGATTTTCACACTTCAAGGATTTGAAAATGTCACAATTTGAACTTTTTTAAGAGGTGGGTTAAAATTAACACACCTAAAAGCTGTGAAGAGCTGCACATATATGATGCTGGATACCATGATGTGGCTATTAAGCCACTTTCCCTGCTTTCGTTGTGAGGATTTAATATACATTACTGAGATGATGTTGCTGGAACATCAGGAATTGAAATTTAGTATCAGAAATTATGATTTGGAGAAGATACTCCTAGCTATTCCTATAAGAACATAATACATAGGTGATTTTTTTAGTGTTGACTTAAACAGTTGTTGTATGTAGTAGGATTGTAATGTTCTAAACATTATCAAAACTGTGAACCTTTGTTATTTTTACACACTCCCCAAGGCATTTTGACTCATATCCTTTAAGCCAAAACAGTCTGTGAACTTTACTCCCCTGAACATCAAGTTTATGGCTGATATAAAACTGTGGATCAAATTGTTAAAATTCACGGCCTAGCACATGCAAAATGTGCATGTAACCTATTGCATGGACAAAACTGGCATTATGCCTTTACATGAGCACGTTTACATGCATAATGGGTGGCTGTGCATGCAAATGAAACTTGTGCAGATAGTTGCCCCTTTTGCTCATGCAGAAGTTTGTATGCAAGACTGCGGATGCAAGCTAAGGTAATCAGTTTTGGCAATCTAGCCCTGTATTCAAAATATTTATAAATTAAATATATTCAGGGAGTGATTTTATTTTTCAAGTCCTGAAATGGTTAAGATTGGTCACTGGAAATGAGGTGTTTTCTGCAGCAGGATGTCTGTACAATACTCTGAGGTGAGTGATGTCACTTGGTTTTAAATATCCTGGTGGATCACACTTCACATGATTCATTCTAAATGTTAAGCTCCAAGGTCAAGAGAATGAAAACACTGACTTATTTGATATCCCATTTCAAAAGTTCTTTAGAAAGACCTTCACATAGCACTATAATAAATATTCTTTATTACTGAAAACAAGCCCACTATTCAGTCAACAACAGAACTGAAATGCTCCGCATGTTCAAAACGGTGAGGTAATTCAAGACTATCTGGGGTTCAGATCCTGCAGACACTTACACTGGGGCTTAACCTTAAGCAAGCGAGTACTCCCATTAACTTCAATGTCACAACCTGTGTGTAAAGTTAAACACATGCATAAGAGTTTGCAGGACTTGGGCCTTGGCAACTTGAATCTTATTTTAAAACTTTACTAAAAAGTGATTCACATAAATGTAACCCTTCTTCCAGGTGTTGCTGGCAGCAAAAAAGGGTGAGGTTCTTTTTTCTAGGGGTTTCCTTCTGAAAACTTTTGGCTTAAACCTCTATCCAGGAACCTGTGAAACTATATATAGCACCTTGGGTGCTTTTGATAGTCTTCCCCACTTGCAAGCACTGGAATGCAGGGATTTTAAAACAAAGAAAACTTTATAAATGGGGGGTGGCAGGGGGGAGTTAACAGAATACATTTGGGAAAGGCCAGCATATAACTAATTAACACTATTAGGTCTGATTAAGTGGGTTCTGGCCCACAAAAGCTTATGCCCAAATACATTTGTTAGTCTTTAAGGTGCCACAAGGACTCCGCGATGTTTTTGCTGATACAGACTAGCACAGTTACCCCTCTGAAAACTATTAGGTCAGACTCCCATCCCACAAAGTGCCTTAGCAATAATCCAAACCTCAGTCCTCTTCTTGCAGTTCTGAGTAGCCATTGTAGTCTAGCCACTGCCGTACTCCCCAGTTCCCTGCTCGCAGTTTGTTGTCTAAGGTCGGAGAAGTTCAAGGATTCTAGTAGGTCAGTACTGCTTAGGCTGCTCCAGGGCCTCTATACCACATGATTCAGGTGAGGCAATTGCAGCTATAATTGCTGGGTAGGAAGGCCCACTCCAGAGTCTCTTAACAGGCTACTGTTCTCTCCACAGCTTCAGCCCAAGCTGCCTCAGGTATGTTTGGTGCAGTTCTCTTGTCCTTTCTTTTCCCAACAGAGCCAACAGCATTTTATTGCCCCCAAACTCAAAACTGAACTGTATTTTAACTCAAACTTCCTGCCCAGTTCAGTCATTGCCCCTTGCTCAACCAACAGATGCTGGGAGAGATCTCCTGCCGCAACAGAGCCTTTGCCCCTCTGGACTTCTCAAGCAACTCTGGGCCACTCTTCTCCCATTTCACCAACAGATGACAATAGTCAGCTTATCATGCTCTCAGGCATCAGGCCACACATATTATATCTCAGACCAAAACCCAAACCCTCCACAGACTTCTTTCTTGTTATTGAACATCAAAGGACAGACCCTTAGTTGGCTTCAATGAAGTGATGCTGATTTACACCAGCTGAGGATTTGACCCCAAAATTCAATTCTAAAATTGGATATATAGACTTTAGGAAGAAAATGCAATGGAAGGAGTTCAAACGCTAACATGAATAAAATCAAGACAACGACTATGTGCAATATTTATACCTTTTGATTATTTATTTATGTCATCTAGTAGAAAAGTTTACAAACCTTAAATGAAATGTGACATCTGTCTGGGAGCGAAATGTGACTTTCAGAAACAAAACACATTTCTTACAAGGTAAGCTAGGGCAGCCACTCGCACATCCCTAGAATACCGGACATTCCAGTACTTCCTGGAATGGCATGGGCCCGCTGCCACTTGTGGACCCCATCCCCACCAGCGTGACCTCACATGAACTGTGCATGCAAGAACTCAGCAGCAGGGGCCAAGCACTGCACTTTTCAAAATGGCATCTCCTGTCCCTGATACCAGACAAAACCATGTCCAGTTTGGTCTCAATACCAGACAGGACATTTAAATATATGACTGTCTGGCTTAAAACTGGACAAATGGCCTGACTGATGTAATCCATTCAACCCATCAACCTAAACTGAATAACTGACATCCATAGTGAGAAACTCCTTGTGAATGAATGATTTCCAACACATTTTAGCAGCTTCAGATGAAAAGAACTTTCTGGTAAGTAACTCAGTCAAAGTTCCATCCCTCGAGGTAGAAATGTCCCAAGAATTGCTGACTCCCTTAAAAATAAAGGTTTCTTTGCTATTTTCTCCTTTAGAGAAAATGTTATGAACAACTCAAAAAAAAAAGATATTATTTGTCCTGAAGCAGTTCTAACTGCCTGCACTTTTTATCTGGGTAAAACAAAACAAAATTTGCTTGGATATGCCTATGACCCTAACTAGAGCTGACAGGAAATATCCCAGCGGAATGTTTTTCCACTAGAAAATGCAGATTTGTTGAAAGTGAAACATTTCCTAAAAACATGTCGATTTTAACAAAATTTCATTTTGGAAAAAAATTGGAAATAAATATTTCGATAAGATCAAAGTATTCTATTTGGACACTTTTGAAATGGAACATTTCAATTTGCCACTTCAAAACAACTTGTGTTTTGAATTTTTTTATATAATAGAGTTGAATTTGGAATAAAAGGTTTAGATTTTGTTGACCCTAACCTTTTTTTTCCCCCAGAATTTTGTTCTGCAGGAAATTTACAATATTTTTTTTCATTCCATTTCTGACTGGAATTTCAAAATTGCAGACTTTCCCATGAAATAGAAAAATTAAGTATCCACCTTGCTCTACTCCTAACTACTAATGGTGGAGAAAATGACTGTCTGGGTCTACACTATAAACTTAAATCGGTATAACTACGTTGCTCGGGAGGGATAAAAAATCCACACTCCTGGGCAACACAGTTATTCTGACCCAACTCATGCTGTAGACAGCTCTATGTCCAAGGGAGGGCTTCTCCCATTGACATAGCTACCACCACTTCCAGAGGTGGATTAACTACACCGATGGGAGGTGCTCTCTCATTGGCATAATAGCTTCTTCACTAAAGCACTACAACGACACAACTGCACCAGTGCAGCTGTGCCGCTGTAGCGTTTAAAGTGTAGACCTACCCTAAGGGTCACATTTTAAAGAGCTCAGCTCCCATTTAGATACCTTAAGGAGGTGGACAGGTTTTCTAGTATGCTTAGCACCCAGCAGCTTCCATTGTTCTCAATGGCGGGTGTATAATACTATGCGCTGATGGAACTAAACTCATCCGGGGAAACAAAACTGCTCTCCAAGGAGCACCCCTACTTTCTACAAAAACTTCTTTGCTTCCTCATTACTTCAGAGCTAATTTAGCAACCTACGTTACTGGCAAATGATAAGAATTTGGGGAGGAAGATATAGTAAATCAAATGATCTGCCATATGGGTAGACTAATGCTAAAACAGATTTTCTAAGTAGTTTCTACAACATCTTTTGAAGATTCTGTTGGAAGTTCACAATGCAATGTTGTAAACATCTTAGGGCTGGTCTACACTAGAAAATGAGATCAAACCCAGCTGTGTTGCTCAGAGCTGTGAAAAATCCACACCCCTGAATGACGTAGTCAAGCTGACCTAAGTCCCCATGTAGCCCATGCTAGGTTAACAGAAAAATTCTTCCATCAACTTAGCTACCGCCTCTCAGGGAGGTGGATTTACTACAGTGATGCCAGGACCCTTCCGGTCTCTGTAGTAAGTGTCTACACTGAACTCCTATAGTGGAGTAGCTGCAGCTGTGCCACTGTAGCATTATAAGTGTAGACATAGCCTTAATCTATGCATAAGCAGGCCCCTGGTTAGAGCATCTGTGGCAACGGAAACTAGGATCTCTGGATTTAAAAGCAAAAACCTGCTACTGCTTGAACTAAAGGACTAGGTGAGTTATCTTAGCAGAAATAGCAGACTCAAACCTCTATATGTGGTCTCACCACTGGGGGTGTGTGACAACGAGCGTGTGTGTGCTAACATTGTGTTAGCATGGGTTACATTTACACTGCTCATATGGCTGCCACCTTTTTGTTAATATGAGGAAGAAAAAAGAATTTGTTTCGAGTCTGTGACATTAAATAATTCACCAAGTCAGCTCTTTGTCCAGGCTCTAGCCAGAGGGTGTGTGCGTTTTTGTTTATAGGTAAGTATCAGATTGTTGGATTTTGTTTAGTTGGTGTTGGTCAACTGCCCTTGGCATTCTTTTTATATACATGCAGGCAGAGACAACATGATGCGTATTTATTTATTTATTTATTTTAATGTTAAAAAAAAATCAAAGTCTGGCATGTTTAAGAACATAAGAAAGGCCGTACCGGGTCAGACCAAAGGTCCATCTAGCCCAGTATCTGTCTACCGACAGTGGCCAATGCCAGGTGCCCCTGAGGGAGTGAACCTAACAGGCAATGATCAAGTGATTTCTCTCCTGCCATCCATCTCCATCCTCTGACGAACAGAGGCTAGGGACACCATGTTTAGCCATTGGCATACTGCATTGTGGCTGCTTCAAGGAAATAAGTTGTTATTTGAGTTCCATGAGGGATTCATTCTTGTCAAATACATTTTTAATGCACTTCTGGTCTCTGATGAATTATGCAGTAATACCCTTTTCTGGTAAATGAGGTTTGAAAGAAATCAGGTCAAGTCTGATCATGAAAAAATTGACATAAAATTCTGAAATAACCCTTCGACTGAATGAAACAGCCACTCTGGAGGAAACTACTTCAGTAGTCAAAACAAAAGAGAGGTTCCTGAATGATTTAGACATGCAATTGCCCCATCTCTTTCTATAGATGACATTGCCTACAACAACTACTGACTTGGATGAGACAACGAATAGAATTCGAAAGGGTCTACTAAATGAGAAATGGTAGGACAACAGCCAGAAGTCAGTGGGCTAGATCATGACTAGCCCTACATGGCTGAGTGTCATGACTGGGGCATGGGCAGTCTGACCTAGTGGTCAGAGCAGGAGTCAGGCCAGGTCAGATACCAGGAGGTCAGAGTCCAAGGCAAGCCAGAAGGTAAAACCAAGTGGCAGGTGTCGGAAGGTAGGCAGGGCCAGGTTACCAGGAGATCAGAGTACAAGACACGCCAAAGGGCAAATCGGGTGTCAGGAGGCAGGCAGGGTCAGGTGAGTTGGACCAGGAATTGCAGGGGGAGCAGCATCCCTACACAGGGAGATCCCAGCTGCATGGACAACTTCCTATTCTTTTGCTGGGTTCATACAGAAGCCATGAAGTAGTCAGGACCCCCAGTATTCTGCCAATCAGATTCCAGGACTGGAATCCTCTGTCGTGGTTCAGCTTCTATCGTAGCAACTGTTAGAAGGTCGCTGGGTGGCAGGTTGGAACTTACTAGCTCCTAGGAGCCCTGTGGCCCAGCTCAGCAGGGGAAAGGCCCATTTGAAGGGAAATGCTCCCATCAAACAGCATTTGGGGAGGGAGGAAGAGGTAATTCCCATTTTGGATCTGGAAATCCCCTCCCCCACTGCAGCGGTAGGGATCATGGGATAGGGGAGAACTGAGTGCATCTATGGAGGGCCAGGTTCAATCCATCCATTTATTTCTGGTTTAGTGATGTGTGACCAACAACAAATTGAATTTAGAAAGAGACGCCACCACAGTGTTAAATTCTGGCTCCAAAATAAGGCAGACAATAGTGAGCAATCCTAAACCTGCCATGTGAATAGCATCATTATGAAATGGTTGTGCAGGTGGAATAGATGGACACACCATCTATATGACTTGGCAGCTCTGCAAAACTGCTGTGGCGAACATAACAATCCCCCCTCCACCTTAGGAAGAGCTGATTGTTTGTTTTGTGGAGCGGTGCTGCTCACTCATCCTGGACATATTTTGTTCAGTGTGGGATGGGTTTCAGTGTTTCCTGCACTTCAGCTTTGCTTGGGCCACAGCGAGAGACTGTTCAGCTCACTCAAGGATAATTTCAGATGCTCTAGTTAAGTCTGAGAAAATGTGGTTGTGTATTCAGTACAGCCATACTAATCATGCCAACTTGTTCAAGGCAAATCCAGTCTCTCTCTCTCTTGCAGCATTATTACATTACGTCTATTGCAATTAAAAATAGAGTTGGCACATAATTTCTAATTAAACACTCACCACTGCCACTCTTGGTAATTTTTTTAACTACTGATTTATGATTTCCCTGACAAAAATCAAATTAACAGTTTTGAATATTTTCAGGCTAACAGTCTCCTTTAAGTTCTGTATTTCTACCTGCTTGGCTTTGATTGGGACAACTGACCTTCACAGATCACACTGGAAAGATTACTTATCATGCAAGTTGTACATTTAATTAAATGTCAGACACACTACTTTTGAGTAAATATTTCTTATGCATCAGGCTCAGAATTTCCCCATTATCATTTAGAATTCCGGGAGAGACAATTTATTTTTATCTTCTTTCTCTAACCTCTATATCTTCCTGCATTCTGTCTTTAAAATAACCAGAGGGTAAATTAAATGCTTTATGCACCTTCCATGCACAGGAATGGACTACCTTTGGGTCATAAAGTTAATGGAACTGCACCTATTTATAACATGTGAGAATCTGATCCATTCTTAGCAGTTTGTTTAAGGAAGCACTACTTCACTTTTCTTTGTACCAAAATCTCATTATACTGGTATGTCCTTTTTTCTACTTCCTTTTCTAGCCTTGCTTCTAAACAACATAGTTGTGTGATTCTCTCTCTTCTACAGCTGGTTTCCTTTACCTGTCTGATTCAATGTTGTAACTAGAGATAGTCAAAAATTTTCAACCAACATTTTTTTCCACCAACAAATGACCTTTCAAAAATGAATATTTTTATGAAAAAAATGTCAGTGTGGTCCTAATTTTTCATTTGTTGTGGGAAAACGTCATGCCTTTTTCCTTAAATCATTACCACAGAAGTTTAATTAAATAGCTATCTTTTTGTTGTTCTTCTTCTTCCATAAACCAGATAAGCTAGCCAACCGTTTTGATTTTGAAAAGAACAAATTGATTCCCCTCCCAAATAATGAAAAATGGGTTATATTTGAGAACTTTGAAATGAAAATGACTCTAAAATTGTTCACAATAATATTTTTGACCAGTTCTAGTTGTAACAAATAGAAGTAGGCAAAATCATCTAGATAAAATGAGACCTGTCTTCAGACTTTGTCTTAGCCCCCCAAATAAACCAGTTGGATATATTCAGATAAGTCATTCTCTCCCAGCTTCTCTCCCCTGTAGATAACTGCTAGGTGGAGCATAATGCAGCATTTCTCTTTATCTTATGCTGCTTATTGGGGAGAGTGCCCATGGCTCCTTCTCTGCACTTTAAAGTGCCTTCCAGTATAACACAGTTTGACCATTCATGGAATGTGCAGAATAATCCTGCCAGGTTCAAGAAAAGGTAGAGGGAAGAGTCTGTTGTTGGGAAAAGAGATCATAAAGTAGGAGAAAGGAGGGTATTTTAAGGGTGGGGAAAGCTTAGATGGTCTGAAGGTTCAACTAAGGCTCACATTGACTTGGATAAGCAACCAAAAAATATCAGAAACTTCCAAGTTGGCTGAGGGCTTGTCTAGATGGACCGTTAGCATGCAGCAAGCTGGGGTATAAATTCACAGTGCACTAACTGTCCACCTGGACTCTGCCACTGCACATTAAAAGTTCCTTCCTAACAAGAGTAGGTCAACATGCACTAGGGACCATTTAGTGCACGGTAGCAGGGTCCACATGGCACGCCTGACCTTGCTGCACACTAATTGTTTATCTAGACAAGTCCTGGATTCTGGATTTGTGATCATACAATTCATGACCATGAAATGACTCAACTGCAGAGATAGGCAGACCATGGGCCAAATCTGGACCGCCAGATGCTTTTGAACAGACCCCAAAATCGTTTTATTTAATTATCATTATTTTTTATTATTATTATTTTCTCTGGAGTCTGGACCTTGACTATACCTTGACCAAGAAATTTAGACCTTGACAAAAAATAATTGACTACCCTTGCTCTACTGAGTGACTGATTGGCGATCCCTAAATTCGAGGATGATCTCTACCACAGAATTACATATGGGTCTGGAGATGACTCAGGAGTCCGATTCTGGAACTGCAAATACAAAAAGAGGCTGAAAATATTGGTTCAAATCCTTAAGGGAATTGGCTTTCATCATGCTCATGCCCTTTAAATTAACACTTTCCAGGTGCAATGCATCGCTGTGCAGAGGGCCATCACAAGGGTTACATACTACTTAAGTTCCATTTATGCCCTGAATAGAGAATTAGATGGAAAATTATATCTTTGCTATAGGATTCTAGAGGAAGGGTAAACAAAACAAAAAAGAATAGAGAAAGTATCATTTTCTATCAAATGCATATGTTTTAAAGAAACCTAATACAGCCCTATTGGTCTTCTCTCTATTAAACTCTTGCAAACTTTCCCATAACAGAAAGGGACAAATTTACAAAGAACCTCCTTAATGGCATCTATAACACATGTGAACAAAACCCTTCGGCTTATGCAAAGTCCCACATTTTGTGCAAACATACTGAACCCCTGCCTTCACAAAATAAGTACCATATTAATGTGCACAGTTGCCCAGCCTGCATGCAGAAATGGGACAGGAAATTGCACATTTGATAAAAAGGTTGGAACTTCTGCACAAATACTATGAGCTTTGAGACTCTGGCAGACCAGGTGCCAGCTCATGTGCATAGGCCTCAACTTAATACTGAGAAATGCACAGCCAAAATGAGTCTGGATCACCTGTGTGTTTGTATTGTTAAAATAAGTATTAAAGTCGTAAAAATGTGTTTAGTGTTTAGACTTTATGAAATGCTTATAAGATGATACATGTATTAATCTCACTTATAACAATTGTACCCCACGTTATAGGTGATATTAAATGTTCACATTGTAATCCTCTATAATTTTGTGTAAGTCATCAAACAGGAAAGAAGCATTAATTAATATAAAATGCTGGCTTCTTATGGAAGGTGTTAGGTCCTGCCCACCAAGAAGACCGATGAAACCAAATGAACCATTGTGGAACATCAAAGAACAAAGATTTTGTTAACTACACTCCTGTTCCACACACAGACACACACCCGCCCCCATGAAGAGGAGAGATGCGTGTGTACTCACACCATTAGTTTGAACTCTGGGAGGAAGGGAATAAAAATCCCTAATAAGAAGAAACTTTACCTCTATGTTGCTTAAACTTGGGGGCGGAGGGAGAGATTTCTAAGCATAAGCAAGGGCTCCCCAGCTTCTTGGCCTGGGTTAGCTCTAAAGCACATCTAGAGCTTGCTTATTATAGAAACTTCGATTACCTTTTGAAACTTAGAGTGGAACTCATTCATGTTGTATACATGTTTACCTGCTTTAACCTTGTAAATAACTCTTATTTCCTTTACCTAGTTAATAAATCTTTTGATAATTTATTATAGGATTTGGTGTGAGATCTAAGGTGCTACTGACATGGGGTAAGTGACTGGTTTATGGGACTGGAACTAACCTGAATATTACTGTGATCTTTGGTGTAAGGGACCATCTGTGACAAAGACAGCCTCACCTGGGTGGCAAGATAGATCAGAGTACCCAAGGAGACTGTGACTCCATGGTTGGGCTGCTATAGTGCCTAAGGAGTTTACACTTGATAGGTGAAATCTAAGTATAGAACTCACAACCAATTTGATGTGCCCTGCTTTCTAACAGTCTGCCCTGAGTCTGATACTCATGCTTTTGAGCCACTGCAGGAGAGCTTGACAGGCATAATTATCAATGACTTTATCAAGTCTGACCTACCTCTTGGGGAATGAAAGAAGCATTACTTGACATCTGGGTCAAAGACTCAGGCCCATTGCACTACTCTTTGTGTTGTCAGCTGAGTGCAATGTGAGTGTTAAACACATGCGTAAATTACTATGCTAGGTGAAGGGCATTGGAGAACCAAGCCCTCAATTTCTGGGTGAGCAGCTAAAGGAGGAGATTCAATGTTGGGGTAATTCAGCAAGCAAGAAGAAGGGGTGGGAGATTACCTCTGGGTGGCATTACTTTTAGAGGTAGGTAGGAAAGAGGGAGATTAGGGAGAAGGTATTCTTCCCTTTCAGGCTGATTCTGTATCAGTCTTGGAGAGGGGTGATTACTATCCTATCATGAAATAAGTAAGAGGAAAAACACAGTTTTGTAACCCAATCTACAGAATAAGAACATAAGAAAGGCCGTACTGGGTCAGACCAAAGATCCATCTAGCCCAGTATCTGTCTTCCGACAGTGGCCAGTGCCAGGTGCCCCTGAGGGAGTGAAACCTAACAGGCAATGATCAAGTGATCTCTCTCCTGCCATCCATCTCCATCCTCTGACGAACAGAGGCTAGGGACACCATTCTTACCCATCCTGGCTAATAGCCATTTATGGACTTAGCCACCATGAATTTATCCAGTCCCCTTTTAAACATTGTTATAGTCCTAGCCTTCACAACCTCCTCAGGTAAGGAGTTCCACAAGTTGACTGTGCCCTGCGTGAAGAAGAACTTCCTTTTATTTGTTTTAAACCTGCTGCCTATTAATTTCATTTGGTGACCCCTAGTTCTTGTATTATGGGAATAAGTAAATAACTTTTCCTTATCCACTTTCTCAACATCACTCATGATTTTATATACCTCTATCATGTCCCCCCTTAGTCTTCTCTTTTCCAAACTGAAGAGTCCTAGCCTCTTTAATCTTTCCTCATATAGGACCCTCTCTAAACCCCTAATCATTTTAGTTGCTCTTTTCTGAACCTTTTCTAGTGCTAGAATATCTTTTTTGAGGTGAGGAGACCACATCTGTACACAGTATTCGAGATGTGGGCATACCATGGATTTATATAAGGGCAATAATATATTCTCAGTCTTATTCTCTATCCCCTTTTTAATGATTCCCAACATCCTGTTTGCTTTTTTGACCGCCTCTGCACACTGCGTGGACATCTTCAGAGAACTATCCACGATAACTCCAAGATCTTTTTCCTCACTCGTTGTAGCTAAATTAGCCCCCATCATGTTGTATGTATAGTTGGGGTTATTTTTTCCAATGTGCATTACTTTACATTTATCCACATTAAATTTCATTTGCCATCTTGTTGCCCAATCACTTAGTTTTGTGAGATCTTTTTGAAGTTCTTCACAATCTGCTTTGGTCTTAACTATCTTGAGTAGTTTAGTATCATCTGCAAACTTTGCTACCTCACTGTTTACCCCTTTCTCCAGATCATTTATGAATAAATTGAATAGGATTGGTCCTAGGACTGACCCTTGGGGAACACCACTAGTTACCCCTCTCCATTCTGAGAATTTACCATTAATTCCTACCCTTTGTTCCCTGTCCTTTAACCAGTTCTCAATCCATGAAAGGACCTTTCCTTTTATCCCATGACAGCTTAATTTACGTAAGAGCCTTTGGTGAGGGACCTTGTCAAAGGCTTTCTGGAAATCTAAGTACACTATGTCCACAATGACACAGAGAAACAGAGGATAAGTATTATTACAATAAATAGCATCATCAAGACAAAAGCTCGGATTACTTCAGCATACTATGAACGAGGAAGTCAAGTAAGAAAAGGAGAGGAGCGATTAACACCAGTCAACCTAAAGGGAGACATCCCACCATCAGCAAAGTCCTAATATTCTAGACAGCCAATATGAACACCAAATAACTCTTTCCCTGCTGGGATTTCTGGCCATTTGGATGCCTTTGGATAAACACTGCAAATGTGGTAGTTACATTTTTGGTACCTTCTATTGCTTTTTACCCCCAATATTGTGTGCTCTAGGCCGAGTCTGATAGCTTTGTTTAGGTGCAAAATAGGGCTGTCAAATGATTACAAAATTAATTGTGATTAATCGCAAGATTAAAAAAAATTGTGATTAATTGCAGTTTTAATTGCACTGTTAAACAATAATAGAATACCATTTATTTAAATATTTTCTATGTTTTTTACATTTGTAAATATATCGATTGCAATTACAATATAGAATACAAAGTGTATTATTTTTATTACAAATATTTGCGCCATAAAAAAGATAAAAGAAATAATATTTTTCAATTCACCTCAGATAAGTAGTGTAGTGCAATCTCTTTATTGTGAAAGTGCAACTTACAAATGTAGAATTATTATCCTTTATACATAACTTCACTCAAAAACAAAACAATGTAAAACTTTAGCGCCTACGAGTCCACTCAGTTGTATTTCTTGTTTAGCCAATCACTAAGACAAAACAAGTTTGCTTAAATTTACGGGAGATAATGCCGCCTGCTTCTTATTTGAAAGTGAGAACAGGTGTTTGCATGGCACTGTTGTATCTGGCATTGCAAGGTATTTACGTGCCAGATATGCTAAACATTTGAATGCCCCTTCATGCTTCGACCATCATTCTAGAAGACACGCTTCCATGCTGATGACGAACATTAAAAAATAATGCATTAATTAAATTTAACTGCAATTAATTGACAGCCTTAGTGCAAAACGCTTCTTGGGATGTACCCTTTCTTTGAGGATGGCACATGATTCATGATATGCATTAATAGGTTGGAAGATGAGCTACTGCATATTGGGATTATTATTATTATTATTATTTTAGTTATTTTCCAATAACATGATGTTTTGCATTGTTACAAATGTAATGACTTATTAAAATGTACCTATGGGGAAATGGGAGCTTACACTCTGAGGCAGGAAGGGGTTTCCTATATTACCTATCCTTATCATTAGTATTTATTATCTATATGGCAGGAGTTCCTATAGCCCCGATCAGGACTCAAAGCTGCACTATGCTAGCTTGTATTATAAAAAAAGACAGTAAGGTCTTTGGAGCAGAGTCTATTGTAGCATATGACAGCAGACAACCTAGGAGTGAAATGCTCATTCTAAGTATGATAACCAGCAGTAACAGCACCACCAGCTGTCTAGCCATTTTTGACCATTTTGTAGGCACCATGGTGGAAAGTAGTTTTAAGATGGGATTTGAAGGAGGGTAAAACAGTGGCTTTATGGATTTGGAGGGGGATGGGGAAAGTAACTCTCATGCATAAGAAAGGGCATAGGAAAAAGCATAAAGGGTCTTGGGAAAAAATTGGACTAATGGGTAATGAAAGCTGGCATATCGGAAGAAGTGCAGGGGAGCGGCCAATGGCTTATTAGCACATTGGACTTGATAGGTAGTGTAGAGCTAAGCTCTCGAGGGTCTTAAAAGTAAAGAGCGGTATCATGTGTCAGTGATAGTATTCTCTTAGGTTTGTCAGGTAAGCAGGGTTAAGGGTTGTGCAGAGCAAACCATAAACGTACAAACCATAAAAGGTTTGGAAGTACAGGTTGAACAAACACCCCAAACACTGCAATTCTTATCTAAACTTCTGCAAAACAGGGCAGGAAATCCCACATGAGCCATCTCCATTACGGGATTTCTAATGTTTTCTGCTCCCAGTTTGAACAGGTGCAACTTGGTGGTTTAGGACAGTGCTTCTCAAAGTTAGGCTGCTGCTTGTTCAGGGAAAGCCCCTGGCGGGCTGGGCCAGTTTTTTTACCTGCCATGTCCACAGGTTCGGCCGATCCCGGCTCCCACTGGCCACGGTTCACTGCTCCAGGCCAACTGGGGGTGCGGGAAGTGGTGCAGGCCGAGGGATGTGCTGGCCGCCCTTCCTGCAGCCCCCATTGGCCTGAAGCGGCGAACCACGACCAGTGGGAGCTGTGATTGGCTGAACCTGCGGATGCAGCGGGTAAACAAACCGGCCCAGACCTCCAGGGGCTTTCCCTGAACAAGCGGCGGACCGGCTTTGAGAAGCACTGGTTTAGTACATCCCTCTTGAGTTTGCCAGCTGATGGCCAGACACTTGATTAAAGCAGACAATCAATTAGCAAATGTCCTTCCTCCAGTGGTGGGATGTGTATGTCCATTATGATTATTACTGTATTAGGACAAAGTGTGGGACACATGCAGTAGGATAGGGGGCTAATTCTAAATCTGCTAGAGTGTCTTGCCATCAGCTGGAACACACAAGTATCTTCCCACCACCCACATTCGCCAGTGCCCTTCGGACTTGCACTCAACAATGTTATTCTGGTTACATAATAAGCATACAATTACCTGGAGAAGACTCCAGATGGAAGAATTCATTTAACACCAGTTTAGGCCCTATAAGAGAGCTACTCTGCATTACTTTTCCATTTAAATTATGCCCCAAATCAGTATAGATCTGAGGAAAGTGTCCTTAATCTGTATTGACGTATCTTTCCAGTGTAAGGAGCACTGCATTATGATTGTTTTCCTCTATCTCATTTAAGGTATGTCTACGCTGCAAGTGAAGGTGTGATTATGGCATGGTTAGCATAACTGTGTTAGGTTTATTCTAGCTAGCAAGGGTAGTAATAGTGTGGATGTGGCGGTACGGGCTAGCAACTCAAATATGTGTCCAAACTCCCTGGCAGTCTTGTACTCAGGTGGCTTGAGCACAAGCCTATGGCACCATGTCTTCACTATGATTGTTCCCCATGCTAGCTAGATTAAAGCTAGTACAGATATGCCTACCTGTGCTACTACCACACCTGCACTTGCAGTGTAGACATACTCTTAGAGTGCAAGTTTGCATCAAAAACCAGCATTGCTTTCCTTTGGGATGATATCACTCCTCACCAGTGAAAGCCTTTTCCTTTAAATACTGCATTTTATCAGTGAGCTGAGAGTTCAGTGGAGAACAGAAGAGGAAAAATCTTCTAAAAACAGATGAAAGCACAGAAAATATATAAATGGCAAAACAGCCCTTACAAAAGAAAAATGACACATGCTATTTCAAAAATACTAAGGGGTTTCAAGTAGATATTTACATTTGTTATCAATATTGTTGTCTTTTTAAAGAGACAAAAAAAGTTTCCCTGGCTCCTCCACATTACAGAACACTGATTCCACCACTTTTTGCATTGCCTTTTGCAAGTAGACATGAATGCAGCCCCATCTCTCTGGGTAACTTTCAGATAAACATAGGATTGATTATGCATTCAGGACCAATTAATGAATGTTTTTAAAGGCACAGGGACATTCTCCTCTTGCCTGCTTTCACTGGCTATGTGTGTACATCACTCAGCCTTTTAGTTTTTAGTTCCTGTCTTTAATATCGTTCAAGTAACTTACCAGGTGAGTGAAAAAGGACTGTCCCACTGTACTCCTGCTCTCCCATGATCATCTGCTGCCCCTGTTCATCAATGAGCTGGACTGGGAGCTTGAAGGAGACTTTACTCCCAACACTCATACCAGATTTACCAGCATGTTTCAGCTCACACATCTTCTTTGTCCAAACAGAAGAATCAGAAGCAATAAATATGCATGCATACAGCTCTCCTGAGTTGCTTGGCTCTAGCATTTGGTCAGCAGACCATACAGCCTCTTAAAGAGTAGACAAATAAAAAGCACCGGTTCTAGATGTACTGGATTTCTGAGCCCAGAAATGTGCAGTTCCTTCTCACAGCTCCTTGGCCTTCACAGACCATTTATTTGGCCATCAATTTGATTTCTGCAGTCTTCCTTTTGAAATTGCACTTCTGTGCTTGCAAGGTAAAGATGGTGTGGGGAAAAAAACCTATTGCTTAGTGAAGAAATACAAAAAGTGGCTTGCTGATTTGGGTAATGCTCTGCTGAATGGCTTCTGCATGCTTTCTGATTAGAATGCAGCATAGGCCTCATTGCTGTCCTCTATCCCATGATGTCATACTAAAGATTTTTTTTTTTGAGTGGAGGATGGGCTTTAAAGTGTTCATTCTTTAAGCTTTTGTGTCAGACATAGCAGGCCCTCTACTGGTTGCAATAATTGATTGTATTTTACTAGACATTTCCTCCACTGCACAGTACGTTGCAATGAACCATTAAAATTGTTCTTTATCCCTACATCTTTTTGTGCAGTTAGCATTACTGCAGTTTTAGCTAAGATGAACACAAACATTTTTGGTAGGACAGACAAATAAAACAGATAGGTGAAAAGCAGCAGATAATTTAAACCTTATTTTTCATCTCTGGGACAAATTCAGCTCTCCATTATGCCCCAGGTAATCCAATTAACTCAATTGCAACCACTCAGGGTGCAAATCACAAAAGGCTACTAGGCTTAATACAAGCTGTGAAGACAGCATGGATAGCCATAAAGACCAAAAAAGGCAAGGCTTGTTTCGGTCTGTTTAAGAAATATCACTTATAATGCATTGTTTATAACAAGGAGGAACAGAGAAATAGAACAGGAATTAGGGCTTGTCTACATGTACAGCATTGCAGCTGCATCACTGTAGTGTTTTAGCTACTACACTGACAGAAGAGCTTCTCCCATCAGCCTACTTAATCCACCTCCCCGAGCGGCGGTAGCTACGTCCAGGGCCGGTGCTACCATTAAGGCAAACTAGGCGGTTGCCTAGGGTGCCAAGATTTGGGGGCGCCAAAAAGCGGTGCCCCCAATTTTTTTTTTACAGCGTTCCTGGGCTAGGCTGCCGGTGGTGTGCTGACACGTGCGGCTCAGACTCCCTCTCCCAGTGCAGTAGCCGCTCCATGCAATTATTGTCATTGCCGGCGGGGACACCGGAGGCTGGGCAAAGCTCCGCTTAGCGCTCATGTGGCACAAGTCCGGAGATGGGTGCGACAGCAGGGTTTTGGCTCAGCCTCCACCAGAGGTGAAAGTAAGGCGGTAAGGTCCAGTATGGCGTACCGGCAAGAGCCAGTACGCCGTGCCGGACTGCACCAGCTTCCGTGGCCGGGATTAAAAGGGCTCTGGGCTCCCCGCAGCAGCAGGGAGCTCCGAGCCCTTTAAATCCCAGCTTTAATTTGCCTGTGAGCCCCAGGGGCTCCCAGCCACCTCTGCAGCTGGGAGCCCTGAGTGGATTTAAATGTATACATGTATAATGTATGTGATTTATTTATTTGAGGGGGGGTGCGCAGGGTGGAAGTTTCGCCTAGGGTGCAAAATATCCTTGCACCGGCCCTGGCTACGTCAACGGAAGTAGCTCCCCCATCAACATAGTGCTGTCTATACTGGGGGTTAGGTCAGTATAACTACGTCGCTCAGGGGTGTCGATTTTTCACACCCCTTAGTGACACCCCAATTATACCAATGTAAGTTTGTAGTGTAGACCTGGTCTTAGATACAGTACTTCTTTAGCACCATATATGTAATAAAATGACAGAGCTTCCAGGTTAAGGAGATTTAAAGCTGAAAAATTAGAGACACAAAGTTGGAGATTTCTCCCCTATCCCCTGAACAAATTCCTCCAAAGTGCAGGGTTGGAGGGATGCAAACATGTTTTGGGCCCATCTCTACATAAAATTAATTCATTACACACGTTTTAAAGAATATGTTCAAGGTTTTTAAAGGTGAAGGGCTGTGCAGTGCACACAGACGTGTGCTTGAGCCAGAACTATATCTGCAAAGTGAGCAGTTGGCACTCAAGTGGGCATAAGAGAACTATCTTCCCACTTGTGAATGCATATATCGAATTTGCATGTACAGGTGGCGTAACTGTGTGTATGAATATAGATACACAAATGCATGCACAACTTGCAGATCTTCATGCAATCTGGTTTTATACATTTAAAACATCTGAGTGGAAAGTGGAAGACAACTCATTAGCAACAGTGTATCAGAAACTGAGAGCTGGATGGTCAGTTCTAAAGGTTGGCGCAATGGCAGTCAAGCTTAGTGGTCAGTGCAGTCAAACTGGGAACTGGAGCCAGAGGTCAGAGCCAAAATCAGGAGTCAAGATCATGATCAGAACAAGGCAAACGTTGGGCTGGGAGCTGGGCTGGAGCAGGACTGGGAACAAGGCTGGAGCCAGAGGAGGCTAAAGCTTGTGGAGTCTGTCACCACTAACAGGCAGAGGAGAGTCCAAGCCATGAAGCGATGGTGAACAGACTGAGTGGCTGTGTCACCTGGGGGGCTTATATACCTGCCCTGAGCGGCACCAGACCGGCTTGTGGATCGGCTGGATCCTAGCACAGGAATGACTTGTCATCACATGTGACTTAAGCAGGCTCTAGTTCAGGGATAACTCATCCCCTCACACAGTACAGAAATGTGGACAGGCCTGTTTTTCTTCCATGCTGCCTTCCTGCTCAATTCCTTAATCAGTTTCTTAAGCTGCAGGATTTTCCTAAGAATTCGTGACCCCACAGCTTACTCTTCAAACCTGCTAGTTTGAGACACAAGCCACTGAAATGTGCAAATGTTCAAATTGTGGCACACTTGTTTTTTGTGTCAGAACTGACCGACTTATAATGGTTCTTTCACTGTATGAATTATGTAAAGCATTTTAAACATGAGACTGGAAAAATAAATTCCATCGTGTACAACCCTAAAGACTCCTCCATCTTTACATTACTCAAGTGGTAGAGGGCTATGCTGGGAAAGGAATAGCTCTTACTCTCTCTGTATACCAACCGCTAGAGGAGAATGTGACACATAATTTGCCCATTGGGTCCATAGTATTTTCCAGTCTGCAGTAGAATATTGGCAGTCAGGATTCCTGGATTCTGTTCTGTTCCTTTCTTTGAGCCTGGAGTATGGTCCAGTGGTTAGTGCAGTGGTTATCGGCAGGCTAACCAAGCTCACAGATATGGAGAAGGTAGTGTGACAAGGTCAGTGAGACTTGGGTTTGCCACATCAGAGAGCTGTTCTTAGCTCTGCCTGAACTGACTTTATGCAACCTCTCACTTGAGTTATTCATAAAATGGGGATAATGACACTTGTCTGTCTTCTGGAGTGTAAGGCCTCTCTCTATAACAGGGGTAGGCAACCCATGTGTGCCGAGGGCAGCATGCGAGCTGATTTTCAGTGGCACTCACACTGCCCAGGTCCTGGCCACCAGTCCGGGGCTGGGGGCTCTACATTTTAATTTAATTTTAAATTGAGCTTCTTAAACATTTTAAAAACCTTATTTATGTTACATACAACAATAGTTTAGTTATATATTATGGACTTATAGAAAGAGACCTTCTAAAAACGTTAAAATGTATTACAGGTACGCGAAACCTTAAATTAGAGTGAATAAATGAAGACTCAGCACACCACTTCTGAAAGGTTGCCGACCCCTGCTCTATAATAAGGGCTGTAAAGAATTACAAACAGAAGCCAGTTGAGGTGAGACATGAACTCATGGTCTGGTCATCAGGCTCAGTGTCCTTTCCCCGAAACATGGAACATTCCACAAAATCCACTTCACTTTGATATCTCGCTTTGCTCCGCAGGAAAACCTCACTTCTAATTATGCAAGTGCCTGTTCTCCCTTACATACCCTTGTTTTATGCTGGCAGCTTTAAAATGTTTGCAGTGAAATTAGTTCAGCTGTTACTGACCCATCCTCTTGCCCTCATGCAAAAGCCCACATGGCAAAAGTCATCATCGATTTTTTTAAAAAGTAAAATCCTTGAATCCAAGACTTCTGAGGGAGAGGTAACAAACACTGCATTAGCTGTGGCTCAATCTTTATTTGCAAGCAACTGAAGCTAGCATTTCTTGACTTCATTGCCCCAGGTTTTCGCATGGGAGAAACTCCTTTTCCATTGCTGGGTCTGGGCCACATTTTCAAAGAAACTTCCAAATGCATGCAACAGATCTTCTTCAAGCATGGGATCATAGATGACTGGTGCCCCCCCATACTGGGAAGGCAGAAGCTAAAGGGGAGGAAATGTGACCTTCCCACATATTTCCTCCTCACCGTGGAGGTGAGGGGGGCGGAGTTGTGTCTCCAGCTTGCTTGGCTGCTGTCCCCGGAAGCTGAGCCTGGGAGAGGAGGTGCACCGGGCAGCAGTCCAGCGTGGCCAGAAGAGTCTCTGGCCTCGGCCCTTCTGCTCTGGTTCTGGCGCTGCCCTTCCGCTTCCTGCCTGGGCTGGCTGCTTTGGGGGGGGGGGCACTTGACCCTGCATATCCCCCCAACATGTCGCCTCTGCATGGGATGGTGTTTTATGTTTTTATTTTCAGAGATACCTAGACTGGCTGAAAATTACGCCATAGTTGCAAATGGCCAAGATGTGGGCATTCACACAGATGTTTGTCTGAGGCCCAGCACTGGCATTTTACAAATGTGTGTCATTTAGCTGAACTGTTTACCTCTCCTTCTTCCCCTGATCCCATTCACCCTGTGTCAACTGGAGCGCACAGCAGCACTTCATCACCTTGCATTTGTACAATACAGTGGAATGAGGTCTTGTCAGTCAGCACCCGGGCACAAATGGTAGAAACCAGGGGATAGCAAAGACCTTTTTACCAGGTGGGCACTGAACAAATGTTGCAGGTTTTGAAATGTACAGGAGATAAATGGGTTCAATACAGTATCTTTTATCTAAATCTTTCCATGTCCTCAAGCTTAAGATCCTCCTTTTTCAAGAAGACAGGAGCTTGAAATGGCCACAGAACAAGGACATGATGAATGTGCTTTATGATCAATGTATTAAGATTTGCAGCAGGCATTGTGTGCGTAGGTGTGACATTTTAGGGTACATGCCAGACCAATGAGTAGCTGAGTCACCCCTGCCTTGTAACCTGGGGTGCCTGCCCTTTACACTGCCTTGCTGCTGTAGCCTCCAACCTGGACTCAGAATTGCTGAAGTTCAGTATTGCCAGTGTCTGTCATAGCATATGCTAAGGTAAAATAAAAATTCCAGGGGTATAGACAGAGATTAAAGAGTGAGAACTGTGCCTGTGTGTGTGGGAAGGAGCTGAGAAAAGAACTATTTAAGCTTAGTGAGGTGTGTTGGAGTTACTTAGTGAGTTAAAAGCTGTAAAGAAAGACTTCTCTGTTTTGCAGCTTTTGAGTGTTAGTTTAATCTCTGGTGAAGAGTTCACTGCAGCTCAGGCTTGGCTTCTCATTCAAACCAGAGCACTGCAAAGATTTTAGCACATCAGTAGAAATGCCCAAAAGCTGTTATTCACCCTCTCATATTTTTACTTTACGTTGGGGGTGGGGGGAAAGGAAAAGGGGATTGGTAAAAAAAACACTTTTTTTGTTGAGAAATTTCTGGAAGGAGAAAATACAGTTTTATTATGGTGTGCTTTGAAATCAGATTTGTGGACTTTTCTCACTTCATGTATCATGACAGAGGGCCAAATCCTACTCCGCTGAATTCAGTGGAGTTATTCCAGATTTACATGTGAGGAACTGGAAGCAGATTTTTTTCTATGATGAACGGTCATTAGTTGACAAGTTGAAAACACCTGCAAAAGTCTAATTTTTTTCTCTCTCTGTTTCTCTACAATGAGGTATATTGGTGTGTGTGCATGTGCGGGCAGGGGAGACTGCGTGATACTCATAGAGGCAGAAGTGCAATAGCTAAGGGGTCTGAAGGAGAGAACAGAGGGAGGCTTGGAGAGGAGAATGAGTGAGGGGCAGATGGGGCCCCACCCATAAGAGCACACTCTATTTCAAAACCTGGCAATGAACCCAGGAATTCTGAATTTCTGTGTTCTCTGCCACTAGTAAATATCTGTGAAACTCAGGGCCAATCAGAGGTGGGGCCAGGAGGGCCATTTGATCTGGGCCTCAAGCTCAAAGGGGGCCTCAAATTTAGACACTTGCATTGCATATTTTTGTCAGTTTGCCTGCATCAGTGGCTGTAGGTGAATGCACCTTCACCGTGCTGAAGCAGGTAAAGAACTATCACCATTCAACTATGGGATTAGAGTGTTTGAATGGGCTCGCCATGCTTAATACCAACTGTGACATTGCATTTTTTATTTTTATTACGGCTAGGGGCCTCAAAAGCTGGAAGTGGCCCGGGCCTCTCTGGACCTCTGAGAGGGCCTGGTGAAACTCACTAGCAAGGTGTATGCCTCATCTACCTCTAGTGCCTGATCGCATACGTAACCTACTACTGCCAACAGTTACTTGGCTAGTTAAGTGGCACACATCTGCGTGGTGGATCTAGATGTTCCAACCCTGCTGATGACCCATGTGGGTATCAATATGATGTCATATGAAGGAATTTCTATATGTCTAGTTTGCTTTTTTAAAAACCAAGAAAATTACACACAAAATATTACATTAAAAGTTCGTTCTTGAAGTTGCAAAATCAGGTACTTAAAAGTTAGGAATTTCAAGAACGAAGAATGTCTAGGGGTGTGTGTGTGTGTATTATGGTGCAGTCTTTAATTACATGTTTATATACTGTTTTTTCCCCCACAGGACCCGTACCTCATTCAGTGCACACGGTGCAGCTGTTCTGGGGATGACCCTGCCTCATTTGTTGTAGAAGTTGGAAGGTGTGTAGTGAATGAGGCAGGGATTGCAGGAAGAGAAAGGACAATCTCATAGTTAAGGCAGTTCATTACTACCCTGGAGAACTGGATTCTCTGTTTACCAGAGAGTTCTCCTATGGAAGGCTGGGTGAGTCACTTAAATTCAGCTTTTCACAGGTGGTCACTAATTTATGGGTTCCTCATTTTCTGAATGCCCAATTTGAGTCCTTGGGGTCTGATTTGCAGAAGTGCTGAGCACTCACAGCTGCTACTGAAATCAATGGGAGCTGTGCTTTGAATATATAAAGTGCTATCATATATTAAATACGTTGAAAAATCAGGTCCTAGGTGTCTCAAATTGGGCACTCCAAATTAGTGGAACATTTTACCTTAATCTCTGTGCCTCAGTTCTCATCTGTAAAATGGGGATAATAATGGCCCTTCATCTCACAGGGTGTTGTGAAAATTGATTAATTAATGTTGTGAATCATTATGATACTATAGTGATGAATGCTATAGAAAATCCCATGAAGAAGTTAATAATTCTGTCTTTTGAATAGTGTGCAGTAAATAAGGCCTGGAGTAATGCGTTGAACAATGAGTAAACACAATATTAAATAGCTCATTCAGTTAGTGCAGGGGCTGGCAAACATTTTGGCCTGAGGGCCACATCGGGTTTCTGAAATTGTATGGAGGGCCGGTTAGGGGAGGCTGTGCCTCCCCAAACAGTCAGACATGGCCCAGCCCCCGACCCCTATCCAACCCCACCCTTCTTCTCGCCTCCTGATGGCCCCCACTGGACTTCTGCCCCATCCAACCCCCCTCTTCCCTGACATCCCCTTGGGGACCCTGCTCCCTGCCCCCTTACCACGTTGCCTGGAGCACCGGTGGCTGGTGGCGCAGCTACACCAGGAGAAGCAGCCAAGCTGCACAACACAGAACATCGGGTCAGGCTGGGCTCTGCAGCTGTGCTGCCCCAGGAGCTCGCTGCTCTGCCACCCAGAGCATTGCACCAGTGGTGGAGCAAGTGAGCTGAGGCTGCGGAGGGAGGGGGAACAAAAGGGGAGGAGCTGGGGGCAAGGAGCTCAAGGGCCGGACAGAATGGTTCCGCGGGCCAGATGTAGTCTGCGGGCAACTTTGGCCACCTCTGAGTTAATGCATAGGAAGAATGGTACTGAATAAGGCAGGGGTTTGTGAGAAAAAAAGCATATGAACATGAAATTATAAACTCACAAGGGGAGGCAAATTGAAGGTGCAGAAGGGGGCCTTAATTCTAGCATTTTCTCACTTTTAAGAGCTTAACTTCACAACCTTAAAAATGTTCTTTTAATGTAATTTTCTGTGTCTATTATATATGTTCAATACAAAAGGGTGCGACTTCAATGGCAACAGATTTAGGCCTGTGCTTTGATCTTATGAAAACCCTACCTCGTAAAGCACTTCAGTGATTAGACTATTGTCACAGGCCCAAGGATTCCCTCCCTCAGGGGGTCCATGGAGAGGCAAATTAGCATTATATGTCACTAACACGGTTACAAACATTGCAAGGCATTTCGGGGAAGGGTCAAAGGTGTGAGAGTCTGAAGTGGAAGATTCCTTTGCAGTTTGCGAGAGGCCAAAGGGGGAAGGAGGAAGAGAGCAGAGAATGGGTTAACTCGACACTTCATCGAGCTCCGTCTGAAGATAAGATGCTGGCCCCAGTCCAAGGCCATGGGCTCGACAAGAAGTTTACAGCTGCATTCACATCTACCCAACCCCGGCCAGCCGTGAGAAGAGAGCTGAGCTGAACAGGGCTGCAGAGATTGCAAAACGAGCGAGACGGCGAAGGCCAATGGGGGGAAACAAAGTCTCTGTAGCCGGTGTGTTTTGGGAAAGCTGAGGAGGCCACAGCGAACCGGTTTGGACTGGTACAAAGAGCACCAGGAGCAGAGGTCCCTGAATGAAACACCCCCAAAAGAACCCAGGACTTAAAAACCCTCCCAAGAGCCAAAGCAAGTCGGAGATCACAGAGGACCCTGGACAACCCAAGCACGGGACAAGAACTCCTGTCCACCCTTCCCCTCTTCTTCTTACACTACACCCAGGCTTGGCCAGCCTCGGGTAGTGCGGGTGTGAGTATGAAAGTGGGTTAGAGCTTGGGGCACTAACACTTTGTTTTTTTCTTCCTCTGAGTGATGTGGGGGATCCCCAGCACTCTCTGAGGTTAGTTTATTATTGTATTAATAAAGCTTTAAAATTCAGACACTGGGTGTGCTCTTCATCTCCTCCCCTAAAGTTCCTGCAGCCTCAGCCTGATCACCTGATGCCACAGGCAGATTAGTAACATAAATCTGTCACACTATAACCAGGCTCCAGTTTTTCTTTCATAAGCCTTTTATTTAGCAGCACAGATTTTAAAGGGATTTCCTGATAATTAGGTAAAATTTGATCTTGTCCACTGTTGTATTTCTGTAGGGTCTTCAATATAAAACTAGTGCATTGGTGGTGCCCAGTAGCCTTTGTGTGGCAGTTAGAAGCAACCTCCAAACTGTGCAGTTATAATTTTTGCTGTTTAAACTTATTTTAATGAAAGCAAATATTTGTCTTTACTACAAAGAGTATAAGGGACCAGAGGACAGGCAGTCCGGCCTAGCAGTCATTGCTAGGCTGGTGTCCACAAATCCAGGACAGTCACGAGGCAGTAGCCAGGAAGCAGAAATCAGAGTAACCACTAGAGCCAGAATCAATAACTAAGAGTCAGAATTGGGCCAGGCTGGAATCAGGAGGCAAGAGTCAATCAAGGGTCAGAGAATAGAGATCAGAAGCAAGGTGAAATCTGGCATCACAGGAAGGCAAACACCTAGATGACTGCCCGGACAACTTCCTGAGCCACCTTCCAGGGTTAAATAGTGTGCTTGGCCAATCAGAGAGCTGCAGGGTGCTGCCACTCTAGACCTTGTGGGTGGTAGTTCCTGCAGCACCTAATCCCCACAGTGCTCCCTTGAGGTAGTTCTGCATAGAGTTCCCGTGATGATGCAGGAGTATCAGCTACTATTACAGGCTCCCCAAACCCCTGCCTTCTAGTCCCATGGATTCTTACACAGAGGCTCAGTCTCCCTGTACTTTTTAAAATTATCCTTAGTTCAGTGGGATTGCACAGTGTTTATTAAATGCAAATCAATTAACACACACTTATACCCACAGAAGCGATTTACTAAATTAGAATGCAGTTTTTTTCCATGCACAGTGTGAAAACAATGATAAAATTTAGAGCTGTGAAGGAATGTTTAAGTCTACTGCTATTCAGCAAGGCCCAAATGCCAGTATCACAAAGGTGCCTAAATTTTGAGATTAGGCACCTAAATCCCAGTTTTGGCTCCACAGCAATCCACAAAGTTCCCACTGAACCCTGTAGATGCCTAAGCTCACTCAGCACCTAGGTTTTCAGGGCAAAAGTTCCTGAGCATGCCAACAGCTCTGTCACTCTAGGAGTCTGGGTGCCTGTCTCCCACCTAAGCCCCACAATTATTCATAAACTGGGGGGAGAAAAGCATTTGGCCACCTAAGTCGTGTGCAGGGTCCAATCCGGTAGGCGCCCTCTGAGCATATCTACTGGATCGGGTTCCATTCGAACTCTAGCTGGAGGAGGAAGAGGAGGTGGTGGTGGTGTCCAGCTTAAAACTTCTATCCTACTGGTTAGGGCACCCACCTGGGTGGTCCAGTCCTCTGCTCTATTCACTCTTTCATTATTTATTCACAATGCAACATCTTCAACAGGAAAGACTGAGAAAAGCCCAAATCAGAATATCCCGTAGCTGAATGGTTAGCACGTATCTTCTGAAAGGTGGGAGACCCATGTTCAAATCCTTTCTTCCCTTCTGCTAGAAAGGGACTTAAACATGGGCCATCTACATCCCCAGTAACTGCTCTAACCACTGGTCTAACAGTTATAAGGTAGCCACCATCTCCTCCTATGGCCACTTTGTGTGAAACAAGAAATGCCTTCAGTGTGTAAGTTACCTGACTCCAGACAACTGGTTCATAGGCACCAGCTTCCTCTGGGCCCAGGGAGTGCTCAACCTCCCGCTCCGCCCCAGGCCCCGACCCCTTTCCCCAAGCTCCCACCCCCGTCCCAACATTTCCTGCCCCGTCGCAGGCCCTGACCCCACCCCACCACTTCTCCTAAGTCCCCACCCCACCCCACCTCTTCCCACCCCAACCCCGCCTCTTCCCGCCCAGTTCCCCCCCCTCCCTTGAGCATGCCCCATCCCCACACCAGCTCCTCCCAATGCCTCCTGCATACTGCAAAACAGCTGATCACAGCAGGTGGGACAGGGAGGAGTTGATTGGAGGGACTGCCGGTGGGCAGGAGGTGCTGATGGGGGGGGGGAGCTGGCTGCCAGTGGGTGCTAAGCATCTACTTTTTTTTTTCATGGTTGCTCCTGCCCTGGAGCACCCACAGAGTTGGCACCTATAGGCTGGTTCTTGTTCAAGGATTGCCAAGCCTAGCTAGGCACCTATGTATCTCAAAGCAAGGAGAAGAGCTTAGCACATAACTGTCTGGCTGGCATCTCCACTGGCTATTGTAGGCAGCTTTACACCCAGTGTGCTGGCTTTTGTGGATTGCATTCTAAGGAACCTATCCTCCTCCATTCATTGTATAGGGAGCTTAGGCACCTAACTCAGCATTGAGGATCACAGTTTTGTTCCTGTGTTTTTCTAGGCTCCTAAAGTTAGGTGTTGTGATGCTCAGCATTGCAGTGCTTAAGTCCCTTTGGGGATCCCACCCCAAGTGCTGAAGTTTTGCTGTCCCCTCTCTGACACATGCAAAGAGAGAGAATTCCTTCTCCTCTTTCAATCTGCTTTAACTGCTGAAGCCCCAGTTCATCAAAGCACTTAAGCATATACTTAAATCCATCCCTAATCAGTGAAACACCTTCACATGTTCTCAAGTCCCATGGTGCAGCTCGGAGATTCAGGGCCTATTCATTTCCAAAGTCCATGTTCTTGAATTTAAATCCTGCAACAATTGGGATGTGACTCTCCTGAAACCATTGGACATAAAACTCACATAACAGCAAAACTGGCTATAAATCCAATATAAAAACCATTATATGATAAGTAGTTTGACGTTTCCACAGTTTTACTGTTAAAGGATTCTTCTGTTGCCAAGTCATATTATGCTACAGTGCATACATTCCTTGTATATCACTTTATTTAATGATGGTACCAAAGAGTGCTGAAACAATATTTCAGCTCCTCTATGGCTACTGTGTCAAAATTATCTTCACTGGGATGAATATTGTTGTGGAAAAATCTCTCTCTTTTACTTGTGCTGCATTCACAACAGACATTTAGATTATAATTCTATAAAGTGTAACCCTTCTGCCCGTCACAGCTGGCAGCAACAAGGGCCGGGTTCAGTATCTAGGGGTTCTGTTTCAATAACACAATGCAAAACCAGCTCCAGTCCCCACCCAGTGACCTAGAACAATTACATACCACCCCTCTGGGCACCTCTAGGAGGCAATACAGTGAAACCCCGCTATAATGCGACCTTTGAGGTCCAAAAAATTCCATCGCGCTAAATGCGGGGTCGCTGTATAGTGGGGTTTTAAATCAGTCAGGTTTTCAGTGGTCCCCAAAGCGGTGCATTGAGGTGCACCGCCTAGTGCCCAGCAGGGGAGAGGAGCTGCAGCCCCCGCCTGCCAGGGACAGAGAACTCCGGGGCTGCGGGCGCCAGTGTTCTCTGTCCCCAGCAGGCGGGGAGCCGCAGCTCCTCTTGAAGCGGGAGAGAAGCCACGGCCCCACAGCTGCCGGGGACAGAGAGCACCGGCGCCCGCAGCCCCGGAGTTCTCTGTCCCCGGCAGGTGCAGGGCTGCAGCTTCTCTCCCCTGCCATGGTGTTGGGGCCCATTGGTACAGTACCATACTGCATTATACTGTACCTTAAAGGGGAGCCAACCTGTGATCGCGTTATATGCGATTTCACGTTATGGCGGGGCGCATTATGGCGGGGTTTGACTGTACTTCCTCTCTCATGAGCACAAAGTCTGAGTGTAGCAAAAGCCTTTTAATAAAGGAGGGAAACATTGTGGCACTATGTTGGGGAAACACTACAAACAGGATTCATAACACAAACCATAACACAAAACATTGTGGCATTATGATGGGGAAACACTACAAACAGGATTCATAAAACAAACCACGAGCAAAAGACCCACCCCCAAGTAAGTTTGTCAGTGTCCTTTTCCCCTTGGGGTCCTATTAAGTCCAGCAACCCAAAAGTCACCCCTACCAGAGTTTCTGTCTTTGGTCAGTGCAGTCCCCAGAGTTCAGAAGTTCATCTGCAGAGTTTACCTCCCAGCCTGGGTAGAAGTGGGTGGAGGTATGGGGGCAGCTTACATGCTCCGCTGCTCGGGTCAATGGCTGATTGCCGTGCCTCTCCACAGGGTTCTGCTACGGTCTTCACCACCAGCCATCCTGCTGGCCACTCCTCTCTGCTAGCCATTCACAAATATGTCTTCAGGCCTCCCCCACTTAACACAGCACTCGGTGATTTCAGCTTTTAGTAACTTTAGCTCTTTAGTGATTTCAGCTGTTAGTCGGTGCTAGCACACTCAGAACCACATGGTTAAACCTAGGAATCAGTGATTTCAGCTCTGCAGCATGTAACAAGACTCCTAACATAATCAAAATTAGCTCTGTTATTACACAGGGGAACATGGGGGGGGAGTGTAAAGATAGTGTTTGGGGGGCCCAGCCTCTCTCAATTCACTGGGTTTTGGAACCCATGTCCCTTGCCTAGCAAGTGCTACTTAATTGAGGGCGAGTCCTTCAGACATAAAATGCCAAGTACAGTTCTACTGTCCTTGATTCACATAACCAGGATAACAACCCTTTATTACTCCTGCCCCAATAACAAAGAGACTGGGGATCCCACAGCAGCCAGAGGCCATCATGCTAGGCAGGGTGGGTGTGCCTATGCAAACGAGATCAGCCCCTGAAGTCCTTTTCCACAGCTCACCACCAGATGTCAGGGGAGAGCTCATTCTGATTCTGCTTACAAAAGTATGAATCAGGGCTGAGTGCAGGTTGCTCAGGAGTTAGAAAGTAGCAAAATAATATCAGTACCTTTGTGAGACTGGAGGTGGAGGGGTCTAGATGAATAAATAAGAGCCAGCTGCCTCCAGCATCACCCTCTCTTGGCTTTTTATTCAAGTTTTCTACAGTGGTAGTAAGCCTGACCCCAAAGGCATAGCTCCAGATAATCACTTGATACTTACTAACTACCTGCTGTTAATTAATTAACCCTCTCTAGTCTGGTGGGATTATTTTTACTGCTTACTTTCAATCTGAAAATTTCATTCCATCAGGAAATTTTGCTAATTTTAAGTGTGCTACCAAACAGTGTTTGGAAGGGAGGGGAAAATCAGTCATACAGAAAGAGGTATTAAAAAGACAGTTCCCCAGGCTGACTGGCAGGTTGACTGGCAGCCTTCACTGCCATGCAGATGAGACAGTGAGGAATCTGAGGGCTGGGGGTCACAGTAGCAGCAGGGCTGTGTTGACAAATTTTGAAACAATTTCTGCCTCAATCAGAGATGCATGTCATTTTCCCCTGCTTAAAATGTTCTCTGCACAAATATGTCTGCACCATACTCTTTTCTTCACATGAAAAGAACAGCCAGATCTGTACCTTTTCCACGGGTCTCCCCTGGCTGTTGGGGACAGGTTTGGGGGAGAATAGAATGCATGCCTACGTAAGCAGCAACTGACTCAGCCCCAGCCTCTGAGAAGACAGGGAATTCTAAGAAGAGGTGTGGTCCTTAACATTACTGTCGAGAGTGGGTTGGGATCATGTCCCTGTCCACTCTTCACCACTCCATGCTGCTGGAACAGAAGAAATGGAGCAGGCCCTCTGCTCTCCTGAGCCATCTGAATCATCTGCACTCTTCAGAATTGGGAAAGTGCAGTAAAAAGATGCTGCTATGTCAGGTACATTGCCCTCCATAATCACTGGAAAACACAATTGGTAAGTGGATTTACCCCGCACCTGATAGGATGCTCTCATTGCATTTCCAAATTTCAAGAGTGAACCAGAGCATGGATAGACCCTTTAACTTATTTTTTTAAAGGAAAATCACCAATTCCAAGCCTGTCAGGATGACCCATCCTCCCTATGTATGAGTATTTATTGTTGTCACATGAGAAATATGGCAAATTTGTACTCTGGGTTTTGCAAAGCACTCAGCAAAGTGTCTGTTTAGTTCGATACAAACACTATGGGATGCCACAAACTACATCACAGGAACACAGCAAGTTTTAGCTATTCTAAATGTAGTTATAAGTCATGCAATTGCATTTAGATAATGAAATCTAGCTGGACAGTTTATTTTATTTTTTAAACATTCCAGGGAAAATAACACAAAATACAATCAACAATAAACATTTTCTATAAATGTAGCTATGCATTTCAAATGAAAGAAAATTCTTTTTTCAAGATAGCAGGCCAGTGTGCCAGACAGCACCATATGCTTTGTCAAAACTCACAGCCCCCTAGTGTTTAAAACTATTTTCTATATACTGTAGGTAGAAAGAGCAAGAACTTGGTCACAAGTGCTCCTATTAGGTCTGAAGCCTGCCTGATCATTACCCATAGACTGCTGTACTATGGACGTGATTCTTTGCAGAATTAGTCACTCCAGAAGTCTGTAAGCACAGCTCAGAGTGATATCTGATGGTTAGGGCCCTACCAAATTCACGGTCATGAAAAACATGTCATAGACCATGAAATCTTGTCTCCCACCATGAAATCTGGTCTTTTATGTGCTTTTACCCATACTACACAGATTTCATGGGGGAGACCAGTGTTTCTCAAATTGGGGGTTCTGACCCAAAAAGGAGTTGCAGGGGGGTTGCAAGGTTATTTAGGGGGGCTGCAGTATTGCCAGCCTTACTTTTGCACTGCCTTCAGACCTGGGTGTCTGGAGAGTGATGGCTGGTGGCCAGGTGCCCAGCTCCAAAGGTGGCACCCCGCCAGCAGCAGTGCAGAAGTAAGGGTGTCAATACCATACCATGCTACCCTTACTTCTATGTTGCTGCCTTCAGAGCTGGGCAGCTGCTGACTGAGAGCCTAGCTTGGCAGGCAGCAGCACAGAAGTAAGGGTGGCAATACCATACCATGCCATCCTTACTTCTGCGCTGCTGCAACTCTGAAGGCAGCGCCACTGCCAGCAGCAGCACAGAAGTAAGGGTAGCAGTACCACAGCCCCCCCTTCAATAACGTTTGTGATCCCCCAACAACTCCTTTTTGGGTCAGGACCCCTACAATTACAACACCATGAGATTTCAGATTTAAATAGCTGAAATCATGAAATTTAGGATTTTTAAAATCCTATGACTGTGAAATTGACCAAAATGGACGGTGAATTTGGTAGGGCCCTACTGATGGTAACAAGCTGAAAGGGTGTGGTCTCTTCCTGGTTTTGGTAGAGCTAGCACTCTAGCTTTCTACCATAACTTAGGCATCTTGTTCTCTTGGATTACAAAGGATATGAAATTTGACTGCCATTTTATGCTCTTCTTAAGATTCTGGTGAAATCTTATCAAGGCCACCTCACTTGCTTTTCCTGTGTTTACAAAGGTTCAGTGCCCTCTCAGTGGAGAAAGGCTAGCAGATGTCTTCCTCACACCAAGGTGGGGCCATTCTTTCTCTACTGATTCCTTAAAGGGCTTGTCTCTGTTGGCTTTTGCCATGTAGGTGGGTGTGTGGTGATGCTGTTCGAGGACTCTTTACACTGACATATAGGTGGTAATTTCTGTGCTGCTCTAAGCTTCCTTATGAGTGACCATACTTTCCTGCTAGACCTTGTCACGTCCATAGTAGTTGTAAAATCTTCTAAAAACAGATGAAAGCACAGACAAATCTTCTAAAAATCCAGACCCAGAGCACCCACAGAGTCCGTGCCTATGATGCATACATTATCATAGTGTCTTTAATTACATGACCACATACTATTTTTTTTCAGAAGTCCCTGCCTCACTCAGTGCACGGGATGAATGGTGCCCAGTCAGTGAGCAACTATTCAATATTTTGTTTTATCCTTGTCTGAAGTATTACCCCATATCTTATTTACTTCACACTGTCCCTCTTCCCTCCAGCTTCTCCCTGTCTCTTCCCCCATCCTCATCCCCAACTCCTTGTCCAAATCCTAGACTCCTCACCTACCCAGTCTCATTCTCCACCCTCCCAACTCCTCATCCCAGTTCCAATCTCCTTGCCCAGTCAGTCCAAGTCTCCCCCTCTCCAACCTCCAGGGCTTCATTTGATGTCAGCCTTCTCTCGCCCACTGACTCCCAGTTCCTGTCCCCCAGCCTTCCACTCCCAATTTCCTTTCCCAGACAGCCTCCATCTCCAGCCACCCCAACCCACTCTTAATCTACTCCCTCAGCCACTGCCCTATCCAGCTCCTGTCCATTTAAATCAGGTGGTCTCCTCTTCTATGCCGCCTTGGTCCCAGCAGGGGAGCAGCAATTGCAGTGGAAGTCCTACTCCCAGGATGGAGCATGCTCAATGAAGACATTCTCTTTAGAGAATGTAGCTGTCAGATTCTAACGGGTCTCCACTAAGCATGTGAGGACTGAGATTTTCATAGGCTTAGAACTTGGCCGGATTTGCGTGGTTTTTCCTGGGAACAGCAAAAGACACATTGCTGACACCAGGGCTACTGCCCTTCTTCTGTACTTCAAATCCTTGCTCCAAAGCATGGAGATGCTATAGCTTATTTTTTTAAAACCAGGGGCAAAACATATTTTTCCCTAATCTTGTTTTAGGAAATGGCTAAACTGCTGAAATTCTCCAAAAATGATTGAGCCTGAGGCAGACACCTTGCATGGAAAATTTCAGCCTCAGCTATTAAAGTTTGACGAAGTTATAAGCAAATTATAACAGGTTCTTATATTAGGAAATGCAGGATACCTTAGGTATAGGTGTTGCTACAAGATCTGCCTATAACTGCAGTAGCACCCAGCATGCTACTGAAGTGCACGGGGAAACAGTCCTTCCTTAAGTAGCTTACACTGTTAGGCCCCCATTCAGCAAAACACTTGAACATAAGCTTAACTTTAAGTACTTGCATGAATGTTTTCCTAATAAGTAAAAGGAAACATACAAGGGATAGAGGGAAGGAATACGACATACGAACAAATTTGTTTTTATAAGTTATTAAACATAACAAATTTTAATTGTCCCTCTATCTAACTATGATTATTATTATTTGTATTAGTGTAGCACCTAGGACCCATAGTTATGGACCAAGACCCTATTGTGTTAATGAGTATTTTGCAGATGTCCAAGAAGTGAGCCTTAAGGAGAAATCTCAATGAGAAGAGAGTGATTAACTTTCTCATTATCTTGATTTGCATGGTCACAAACATAGCCAATGGTCATAAAATAAATGCAAACCTTCTGTAAACCCTGTTTGACTCAGTTGCTTCTCACAGCAGTAAACTCCACTGGTGAATTATAAATGCTTTGCAAAATATTGTTCAATTTTATGGAGAGGGGATGCCAAACATATTTTTCAATAACAGTTTGCCAAGCCTTAATCAAAACACGCCACATACCTGTATGATATTGGGGGAGTTCAGATCCATTTTATAGCTGTGCATCTAGGTAAAGCAGTCAATCTAATTTTTTTTGAAAATATGCCTCTTTGTTTATGCTTTTCAACAGAAAACTAAGATTGGAATTATATAATTGCAACAAAGGAACCCCCCTATGACCTCTTTAGTTGCTTATAAATTGCTGGACACAAATTTGCTACTGAATCTCGTGGCATTACTATGTGTGTCTTAAACAAATAGTATTATGGTTCTATTCTATAGAGGTTCTTATACGATCATCATCACTGTGATATCTGATCACCTTACAATTGTGCACACAATGAGGTGTCATGTGCGGTTCCTTCTTTCATTCTTCTCCCCCAGAGAGAATTGCATGTACAGTGGAGTGTTTTGGTTCGGTAAGGTTGGTTTGGGTTTTTTACATATACTGTGGTTATATGAGAGAAGGAATTGTCAAAGAAGTGCAGGTTGTACTTGGAGCAGAAGTTGGTGTGGTCTCTGATGCTCCTGGGGGAGTTTGTTCTACAGAGTCATGTACCAACCCTTGAGAAAACTGTCTCCTGAAGATAAGCTTCTCCCTTTTGGTAGAAAGTTCTACTGTGCCTCAGGAGTCTTCATCCCAGCGCTTTAGGCAATCTTCTAGATATGCTAGGCCCAGGCATTTGATTGCCTTGAAGATTAAACACCAAGACCTTGAACTTGACTGTATATTCTATAGGAAACCAGTGCAGAAAGTGGAGGCAAGGTATGTTGTGCTTGCAGTAGCTAGTTTATGGACACTGCAACATTCTAGTTCTCTCCATTAAAACCATTTCAAATGTTGTTAGCCAATGACTAAATAATGAAAAACTGTGATGGGCTGCCTCCTCCTAAAATACAATGCAAATGTGCGAGCTCAATGCAAATTAAATTACTGTAAATGCCTATATTCAAGATGATATAGGCTTGTTTGTTTACATAGGGTGTGCTGCATTTTTAAAAATTATTAAAGTACAAGTAGAAAGATTTCTTTCAACTTTTTATGAAGTAAAATTGTAAGCCTCACATATTAATCTGCATAGGATAACCTTGTGTATGTACGGTACGTGAGAAGTGAAAACTACAGCTGGAGGGTGAGAGGAATCCCTCTGCTCCCAGTTGTTGTGTATTTGGTTGTCATGGTTTTGTTGCTATGGCAACTGAGTTAGATTATTATGGGTTAGCTCAACCGGTTTCAACTGGTTGAGGAGCTCTCTGTATATATGTAAATAAAATGGAGGTTTTGGTTAGCTGCCTGCTCTCTGGCCTCAAGTGATTGCTTCCTACACCGGCTGCCCCAAGGATATAACACTGGCGACGAGGGTGAGACTCCGGTGCTGCTCCAGTAACAGAAGGAAGTAGAAGTCAAGGTAAAGACCAAACAAAGGAAAAAAGCTGCTTCTTTGCACTGACTGTGAAAGTGAAACTAAAAATCATGGCTACTCTGACCAGGCCCCTGGAGCCTTTTGATGAGAATACAGAGCAGTGGCATGTGTATACTGAGCGTTTTGAGCTTTTTGGTATTGCAAATGACATTACAGAAGCGAAGAAGGTGCCAATATTCTTAACTGTTGTAGGGGCTAAAACCTACTCTCTGCTACGCAGCTTACTACACCCTGTTAAGCCTGAGACTAAATCTTACAGTGACATTGTGGAAATCCTGGGGTCTCATTTCTCCCCAAAACCACTGTGAATTTAAAGAAATGTTACAGGATGCCCTGCGTGACAGGTTAGTGTGTGGCCTCTACAGTGAAGCTATACGGAAGCGCCTACTGACAGAGGCTCAGCTTACCTTACAGAAGGCTGTTGATATTGCTGTCTCCATGGAACTGGCTACAAGGGAGGCACAATACATGGGTGCACCCCCTAGGGTGCAAAAAGTGTCACAAGAACCGACCCACAAAACTGTGCAGAGTCAAGAATGTTACCGCTGTGGTAAGCCGGGTCACCAGGCATCAGAATGTTGGTGTAAGGACCTGGTGTGTCGACACTGTGGCAAAAAGGGACACATTGAGTGTGCCTGTAAACAAAAGAAAAAGAGGCCTGTGGTCTGGCCGACAAAAAGAGGAACCCTGCATACCCTAGAGCAGACCCAGGATGATCAAGGTGACACCTCATCGCAAGAGGAAGTGCCACTGCATGTTTTGTCTTTGGCAATGGGCTCACATGAATACTGGGTAACCCCGTTATTGGATGGCAAACGTATACGCATGGAACTGGACACCGGTGCAGCCGTCTCACTGATCTCTGAGACTGTGTATAAAGAAAACCTACAGCATCTTCCGCTTAAGGCAACAAAAACTGTTCTGAAGACGTATACGGGAGAAGCTGTGCCTATGCTGGGCACTATTGATGTTAAGGTGGAGCTCAATGGACAGGTGGCTAAATTGCCACTGTTTGTGGTGAGAGGTAACTACCCAGCCTTAATGGGTAGGTCTTGGCTTGGGAAGATTCAACTGAACTGGGCAGAAGTGCACCGGATGACTAAAGAAGAAACCAGTCTAACCCCTATACTAAGGAAACATGCTGCTGTTTTTGGAGATGATTTGGGAAGTATGAAGGGAATCACTGTGACATTGAACATTAAACCTGGCAGTCCACCAAAATATCTGAAAGCCCGAACTGTGCCATATGCCATCAGGCCAAAAGTTGAAGCAGACCTGGAGCGCCTGGTCACCAATGGAGTCCTAATACCAGTTACCCATAGCTCATGGGCCACTCCTATCGTTCCAATCGTGAAGAAAGATGGCTCTCTCCGGATTTGCGGTGATTTTAAAGTCACTGTCAACCCAGTGTTGTGTGCAGAGCAATACCCACTTCCCCGCATCGATGACCTCTTCGCAGGCCTGGCTGGGGGACAAAAGTTCAGTAAGATTGATCTGAGTCAAGCATATTTACAGATGCACGTCGATGAAAAGTCCCAAGAGCTGTTGACTATTGTGACTCATAAGGGGCTTTATCGATACTGTCATCTACCCTTCGGAATAACATCTGCTCCCGCCCTGTTCCAGAGGGCTATGGACCAGATCTTGTGTGGCTTGTCAGGAGTTCAGTGCTATCTGGATGATATCCTGGTCACTGGAAGAAATGAAGAGGATCACTTAAAGAATTTAGAGGCTACCCTACAAAGACTGGAAGAGTATGGCCTACGAGTTCGCAAAGACAAGTGTGAATTCTTCAAGCCCTCTGTTGAATATTTGGGACACATCATTGATTCTGCAGGTCTTCATAAGGCCCCTGCAAAAGTTAAAGCTATCGTGGAGGCTCCCCACCTCGAAATGTAAGCCAGCTGCGCTGTTTCTAGGACTCCTGAACTATTATGGAAAGTTCATCTCACAGTTAGCCACACTGCTAAAACCACTTCATGAGCTCCTTGGGCAGAACAAGGCCTGGAAGTGGACTGAAGCCTGTGATGTTGCGTTTAACAAAGCTAAGGATGCATTGCTAAATTCTGAAGTTCTAACGCACTTTGATCCATCCTTACCACTGCAATTGGCCTGCGATGCCTCCCTTATGGAGTGGGAGCAGTCGTGTCACATATTATGCCTTCAGGAGAAGAGAGACCTATTGCTTTTGCTTCACGCACTCTAAGCAAAGCAGAAACTAACTACGCCCAAATCGAACGTGAGGCATTAGGAATTGTTTTTGGAATTCGGAAGTTTCATCAGTACCTGTTTGGGCAAAAATTTACTCTTCTCACAGACCATCGACCTCTGACATCAATTTTTGGACCTTACACAGGCATTCCCCCATTAGCTGCTAGTCGTATGCAACGTTGGGCATTGTTACTTTCAGCACACACATATGAAATCAAATATCGGAAATCCACTCTACACGGCAATGCAGATGGCCTCTCAAGGTTGCCTTTGCCGGTCAAACACCACGATAGTGCCCACAAGGAAATCTTCTACTTTGAACAGGTAGAGAATACACCCATCACTGCTACTCAGATAAAGAAGGCAACTCGCGTTGACCCAGTATTGTCCCACGTTATGGACCTGGTGATGCATGGAACATCTCGACAAACCTCTCCGGTCTCATCCAACCTTGTTCCCTACATGTCCAAGCGGACGGAGTTATCGGTCCAATCTGGTTGTTTGTTGTGGGGGAGACGTGTCATTATTCCACCACCACTGAGATTACAGATGTTAGAACAGCTACATTCCGGTCACTGTGGAATAGTGCGCATGAAGGAAATTGCAGGAAGCTATTTTTGGTGGCCTGGACTGGACAGCGCTATTGAAGAGAAGGCAAAAGCTTGTATGTCATGTCAGGGTGTGAGGAATGCATCCCAGTGGGCACCCCTACACCCATGGGACTGGCCTGAAAACCCGTGGCAACGTATTCACGTTGACTTTGCTGGCCCCCTTGAAGGAAGCATGTTCTTGGTGGCAATAGATGCCCATTCTAAATGGCCAGAAGTCTCTATAATGCAGTCCACTTCTGCAGAGAGTACTATCCAAAAACTACGAGGACTCTTTAGTCGTTTTGGTCTGCCAGAACAACTTGTGAGCGACAATGGACCGCAGTTCGTTTCTCAGGAGTTTCAAAATTTTATGAAAGCAAATGGGATACACCACATCACGTCAGCACCATATCATCCGTCCACCAACGGATTAGCTGAAAGATTTGTGCAGACAATGAAAAACGCTTTGAAATCAGCAAGGGGACAACACTCCATTCAAAAGCGTCTGGATACCTTTTTACTTTCCTACAGAAACACACCTCATGCTATGACCCACGCATCTCCGGCCTTTCTAATGATGGGACGACAGCTGCGCACTTGCTTTGATCTGCTGAAACCTTCTGAACCCCGACAAATTGTGCAACATCAGCAGCAATATCAAGTCATCAGACGGGCACCCAGAGCAAAAGACCGAACCTTTAGCCCGGGACAGCCAGTTTTGGCTCGGAATTATACTTCCAGAGCTAAATGGGTTCCGGCCACAGTCATCACTCAAACAGGACCTGTTTCCTACACAGTCCGGACTGCAGAGAATCTTACCTCTGGCGACATGTAGATCAGCTGTTGCCGGGTCATGCCAGTCCTCAGGACCCATCTGCAGTTGAGGGGTCTGACTTCACCTCTTCTGGTGAGGGATCGAATCACGAGTCACCTGTTTCTGACTGTTCTCCTCCATTACTGCCGGCGGCTGAGATACTCCTTTGCCCAGCACGAGCTGATACCCCCTCCTCACCTGTTCGTGCTGCGGACCCTGAGCCCCTAGTGCTTTCGGGTGCAACAACACCAGTAGTTCGCCGTAATCCACCTAGAGACAGAAGGCCTCCTCATCGGCTGGATCTTTAGCTAGGGCGAACCCACGGTTATGGGGCAAAATAATCCCCAGGGTTTAGCCGGGAATGGAGGCAGTCTACCCTCCTTCTCTAGTCTAGTGTGTGTTTTATTTAGGGGATGTTCTTATTAGGGGGGGAGGAATATGTTGTGTATTTGGTTGTCATGGTTTTGTTGCTATGGCAACTGAGTTAGATTATTATGGGTTAGCTCAACCGGTTTCAACCGGTTGAGGAGCTCTCTATGTAAATAAAATGGAGGTTTTGGTTAGCTGCCTGCTCTCTGGCCTCAAGTGATTGCTTCCTACACCGGCTGCCCCAAGGATATAACACCAGTTTAATCCCTCACAAAGTATTTGACAATCAACCTATAAGGGCTAGATTGTGAGTTAATTATCTGTCCAGAGTAAGATGCAACCACTGTCTTGCTGCTTCTGGAGCAGCCCAGAAGGGAGATTGGGACTTAGCAAATCACAGTCTCTCTCCTGGTCCCCCTATTACTCTGGGGAGGAAATAAATCATGTCAGATCTATATTTGGCACAGTGTAGATCTGCCAATGCACCAGCATAGCTTCTTTGCATGGTGCATTGAGAGTGGAATCAAGGCTCCACCCACTGCCCGCCCCTCCTTCTCTTCTTGCAAAAATAGGAGAATGGTAGTGGCTCCATGTGGCCTGCTTCACCTCCCACACTGTGAGTTGCACTATGTGTAGCTGACGGTATGGCCCTTTACCTTGTACAGCTGCACAAGGAGGGCCACAGTTTTTCCCCAAAGCAATTAAAGAAGAAGTAGGTGCAAATGGATGCTGCCTGATTCTGGTCTCACCCATGAGGTGCTTGAAAATTTCCCATTGAAACTTTTTTCAATGGAAATTTGAGTGTTTGATTAAATAAAAATTTTCATAGAATCATAGAATCATAGAATCTCAGGGTTGGAAGGGACCTCAGGAGGTCATCTAGTCCAACCCCCTGCTCAAAGCAGGACCAAACCCAACTAAATCATGGAAAGTGTCTTGTTTTCCTCACATTTTTTTGCAAAAACTGAAAGTCTTTGGCAGTTTTTAACATGAAAGTTTCAGCAGATTTCAGCCAAAGCTTTGGCATTTTTTCAGCAGTTTTTGGTCAAAAATGTGCTGCAAACTTTTGGAAATTTTTAGCTGAAAATGTTGGGGTTTAAACTAAAAAAAAATTTAAAAAATTGTTTTGGAGCTTTGAGTTTTCAGATGAAAAACAAAACTTTACCCAGATTTTTTTTCTTAACCAGAACTTCTCACCAGTTTATTGTTGGTGTAACTCCATCAACTTCAGCATAATTATGCCTGATTTAGGCCTTATTCCTGTGTTCAGGTGCACATAGCTGAATTCCTCCTCCCCACCCATCCCCAGCAAACCCCATTTGAATCAATCAGGCTCTAACAGAATTGAGATTGTTAGTTTGATCAGAATCAGGCTCGTAAATGGTTCTTTCTAAACCCTACACAATGTTCTAATGAGCAGCATGATGAAAAATCTCCTCTGTATAATGAATTAACATTTATTCCCCTTCAAAAATTTAGCACTCAACCTGACAAAAGCCAGAAGTGGAAGGAAGAGGATTCAAGCCAGCTGTGTACATAAATTGTAACATCCCTGGGAATCTGGAAGTTATCTGTAAATAGCTCTTGTTCACTTATAATGTGGTTAATATTGATGTTGTTTTATCAGCTGCACATCATATTTTATCTTACTTTAAAATGTTCATTACATTTTATGATTTAATTGCTGTTTAACAACCACACAATATACCAGGTATTTTGTTAGAGACTAGTTATGATTAAATATACAAATCATAAAGTCTCTTCCTCTTGCAGTCCAGCCAGAGTTCTACTCAAAAGTGAAATTCTGCCAGCTCCATAGGGCTCAGATATTTTTACAATTTTCAGAGATTTATTTCTTTACTCTGAAGCTACCAATTTTTAACCCTGCGTACCTTGCATGTGTAACGGTAAGTATTTCACTGATACAGAGGGTATGTATGGATTTAAATACAGTATATAATTATGTCAGAGTATAATTTATATTATTCTTAGGGCTCTATCCCTTACACAATTGATTAATTTTACCCATGTGATTAGGCCTTTGGATTTGCTAAGAAGATGCTCACAAGAGTAAAATGACTGGTGAGGTTCGCTGACCCTTCGTCAGGCAAAATATTTGTTTATGAACCCAGGCCTGAATGGAAGAGGAAGGATATAAAGAAACATAGTGATACCTACTGTAAACAATACACCAGATTAAATTTAAATGTAATTTTAAAACAGTTGCGTAAATTCAGTGCCCATGAAAGATACAAGACTTAAATCCTCTTTTGTAATCATAGATCAAGTATAGCATGGACACCAGAAATGCAAGCTTCCCACTCCATCTTGCTTATATACCTCGGGTCTAATCTGGATGGATCACCTAAGGAGCTGAGAAGATAGTTCACTTTTCATGTCCCCTCAATCTGTGGTTTCTTTGCTGAGCCCACCAGTAAGGATGATAATTAATGACAACTATAATAGTGGTTTATGCAATGTTGTCATAGGGTGGGCTCTCCTTCCCCATATGTTCCTCTTTGCAAACAGTCCTCACACATTCCCCTGTAGTGGAGTCAACACCCTGTGCTTTATTTACAATGTCTTATACAAGTACATTCATGTCCCCACACCATAAAGCTTTCCCCAAGCTCCTGCCTACTCCTGAGGTAACAAGGCAAGAGGTGGGGGGAGAAATCACACTTTTCTGAGATCCAGGGCTTCTTTGCCTTTCCTTCCAGCCTCCCCCTCTCCCTTTCCATCTCCTGTTGAGTCATCCCGAGCAGAGGAGCTGAATCCCCTTGTTAATTGGTTAACCACCCAGTCCTTAATCAAGTATCTCCCAAATTAGGCCTCTGCTGGGAAGTTTACAGAGTGCATAGAGCTGTGAGTTAGCCTTAGGTTACTCCAACTCTGCCACAGATGTAAATACTTATCCAATAGGGCCTGGTCTCAGACCACCAACTCCTTTTAGGCCACAAAGCAGACATTGGAAAACTTGCTGATACAGTAGTTATTATGTACAACAATATAATTCATGGCACAATATTCTTCTCTCTAGAAAATATGTGTTCCTCTGAGAAAATTTAGTCCTATAGTTAGGGTTGCCAGGTGTCCATTTTTTCACCAGAATGCCTGATCAAAAAATGACCCTGGCTGCTCCAGTCAGCACTGCTAACTGGGCCATTAAAAGTCCGGTTGGCGCAGGGCTGGCAGGCTCCCTACCTGGCTCCATGTGGCTCCCCCGAAATGGTGACATGTCCCAGGTGCTCCTAGGTGGAGGAACAGTCAAGGGGGCTCTGTGAGCTGGCTCCACAGCTCTCATTGGCCAGGAACCGCGGCATTGATTAAATGAATGAGACCCAGGGTTTGCCTCTATAAGTTACTGCGTGGCAAGCCAGGGTGTGAATCTACCGTGCACCAGCTTGCCACACAGTAATGCCCCATGTAGACACTACTACAGCACACTGAAGTCTTGTGTCCAAATGGGATGTTACTGCATGGCAAGCTGGTATACTGTACAGCCACTCCCTGGCTCACTGCACTTGCCATGTAGACTCATAGACTTCAAGGTCAGAAGGGACCATTATGATCATCTAGTCTGACCTCCTGCACAATGCAGGCCACAGAATCTCACCCACCCATTCCTGTAACAAACCCCTAACCTATGTCTGAGTTATTGAGGTCCTCAAATTGTGGTTTGAAGACCTCAAGCTGCAGAGAATCCTCCAGCAAGTGATCTGTGCCTCATGCTGAAGAGGAAGGCGAAAAACCTCCAGGGCCTCTGCCAATCTGCCCTGGAGGAAAATTCCTTCCCGACCCCAAATATGGCGAATCAGCTAAACCCTGAGCATGTGGACAAGACTCATCAGCCTGCACCCAGGAAAGAATTCTCTGTAGTAACTCAGATCCCACCCCATCTAACATCCCATCACAGACCACTGGGCATACTTACCTGCTGATAATCAAAGATCAGTTGCCAAATTAATTGCCAAAATTAGGCTATCCCATCATACCATCCCCTCCATAAACTTATCAAGCTTAGTCTTAAAGCCAGATATGTCTTTTGCCCCCACTACTCCCCTTGGAAGGCTGTTCCAGAACTTCACTCCTCTAATGGTTAGAAACCTTCGTCTAATTTCAAGTCTAAACTTCCTAGTGTCCAGTTTATATCCATTTGTTCTTGTGTCCACATTGGTACTAAGCTTAAATAATTCCTCTCCCTCCCTAATATTTATCCCTCTGATATATTTATAAAGAGCAATCATATCCCCCCTCAACCTTCTTTTGGTTAGGCTAAACAAGCCAAGCTCTTTGAGTCTCCTTTCATAAGACAGGCTTTCCATTAATCGGATCATCCTAGTAGCCCTTCTTTGTACCTGTTCCAGTTTGAATTCATCCTTCTTAAACATGGGAGACCAGAACTGCACACAGTATTCCAGATGAGGTCTCACCAGTGCCTTGTATAACGGTACTAACACCTCCTTATCTTTGCTGGAAATACCTCGCCTGATGCATCCTAAACCCGCATTAGCTTTTTTAACAGCCATATCACATTGGTGGCTCGTAGTCATCCTGTGATCAACCAATACTCCGAGGTCCTTCTCCTCCTCTGTTACTTCCAACTGATGCGTCCCCAATTTATAACTAAAATTCTTGTTATTACTCCCTAAATGCATGACCTTGCACTTTTCACTATTAAATTTCATCCTATTACTATTACTCCAGTTTACAAGGTCATCCAGATCTTCCTGTATGATATCCCGGTCCTTCTCTGTGTTAGCAATACCTCCCAGCTTTGTGTCATCCACAAACTTTATTAGCACATTCCCACTTTTTGTGCCAAGGTCAGTAATAAAAAATTAAATAAGATTGGTCCCAAAACCGATCCTTGAGGAACTCCACTAGTAACGTTCTTCCAGCCTGACAGTTCACCTTTCAGTAAGACACGTTGTAGTCTCCTCTTTAACCAGTTCCTTATTCACCTTTCAATTTTCATATTGATCCCCATCTTTTCCAATTTAACTAATAATTCCCCATGTGGAACCGTATCAAATGCCTTACTGAATTTGAGGTAAATTAGATCCACTGTGTTTCCTTTGTCTAAAAAATCTGTTACCTTCTCAAAGAAGGAGATCAGGTTGGTTTGGCATGATCTACACAAGCCCCAGATTATCCCAGGGGGTGTTTTAAGGTACAGTTCTAGATTTTTATATATAAAACATATGGGCTTGCTCCAGCCCTCCAGTATGTAAACCTTCATAATCATTTACCTTAAAAACAAGCGACTGTGCTGGATCATGAATGTAGGAACCTCAGCTGATTTCCCAAACTGTACCATGATAGCTGCTGGGTAGCAGAGTGCAGGGTTGAGTCCTACATATTTAAAGTGCATATGCCTAATGTGACTCATCTGGACAAATTGTCCAATAATCTGCCCCTAAATCCAATCCTAGAGGAGCTCTCATCCCTAACCTCTTCTCGCCACCCAACAGTATTCTGTATTAGAGCAGGAAAAATGGTCCTTCAGAAGGTTTGGAGCCAGTTTTCCAGAGATGAGTGTTGGGTGGGCAGGTGAAAAGGACAAAAGAAAAGCACTCCCAAGAGCTAGAATCAGCCACGCCTCTCTCAAGCACCCTCAGCCCAATGCCAGCCCCCTCATCCACCATCAGCAACACCTACCAGACTTGCACCACACCCACGTTGACTCTCTCCTTCCCCATCCACAAACCTTCCCAATGTAGCTCTCACTCACCATCCCTCAGCAACAGCCCAACCAACACCAAAAAAGCCCCAGAATTCCCACTCAGGAACAAAACCCACTTGTGGTTTCTTTCCAGACTTCAGTCCCACAATATTTTGCAGCCACAAGAATTGTAGGATTGGGTGGGTCATAGCAAGAAAACACCAATGGTTCTGGGGTCCGAGGTGGAAAATGGTTGAGAACCGCTGAAATAAATGACCTTTATATAACTTGAAGAAGCTATAAGTACAAATGGTTCTCCTCATTTGAAACTGCAGTGGGAGTCTTGCATGAGTAAGGAACACCCATATGATTAAAGAACATCATACTGTGAATGTGCGTGTTACATGACATGGAAGTTAGTGCCCCAAAAGTTCAATTTGTATCTTCAAGAAAAAGCAGCCTCGTGGACTACATTCTGTGTGACAGTGATGTCAATCTGGAGTGACTCCATTGATGTAAATAAAGTTACTCCAGAGTTACACACGTGTAACAGAGCAGACTCTGTTCCAATAAGTTTTGCTTCTCTTATGCCAACAACACATTTTCATTTTGTAGAGAAGTTTTACTGGTGCCATTTAAAGAGGCGTATAGAAAGGGGAGCACAGTCACTTTCAAAGGCTGCATGCATATTGCAAGTAATTTAATCTCTCATCCAGAACAGGCCTTCTCTATTTTAGCTAATGTTGATTTAAATAACATTTTAGCAAATGTGAAAGAAATTTAATAGTTCGTTTTTACAATGATAACTATTCTAGTATTTCTTGGACTTGTTTGCCAGATTCTGATTTCACTTATAACAGTTTTACACTGGTTTAACTCCACTAGCCCCTAAGCAGTTACTCCTGCTTTTCATCAGTGTGACTAGGAACAAAGTAAGGCCAGATAGTCATTTTCATAATAACTAAAATGTACCTAATAAAATTATTATTCACTGTGAAAATGAATAAACCTTCATGGTTCCTTGGAAGCAATTGTAATGCTGAACATGATTAAAACAACAAAAGAGTGATGGTTTGAAGAAAGGATTGATCCTTTCAATATAACTAGTGGACTTTCCTCTTTATTGGGTAAACTGTTGAACATCAGAGAAGCTCAATCCAATAGGGGCCAAAGGGAAAATCAGAGATTGGGAAAGGTCTGTACACAGCTGGCTTAAGGCAGAGGCACTCAGGACCCAGGCCTGGGGCTCCAGCTGATGGAGTCAGTTTCTGATGTAATCACATAAGCTTCCTTTAAAAAAAAATGTTTCTAGACCTCATGATTGTGACGAAGTCTTGAAAATGTGAACTGGGTGTGACCAATGTAGAGATATTTGCAGTCTGAAATCATAGTTCTGACAGATGCAAGCTACCGGCACTGGGTTGTTAATTCCAAGACCCATTCATCTGAGGAGCTCTTTAGCACCACCCCAGGATAAGACTCTTATCCACTAGCAAAATTTGTTTTCTTGGACATCAAGATGAGGTCACTCTGAAGCATCCAGATGACAATGTTGTCCAGGCATCATTCCAGAAAAGAGACTGAATTTGTATGGCCTATAAGGGTAATAGATATACATCTGTGTTTCAGTGATACTTCACCCATGATTAGAAATATCACCAGCAACATGGTTCCTTGAAGGATGCTGCATATCAAGCTCTCACTGATAGCACATAGTTGTCCAACAGCACCAATTTAATCTTTTTTTTTAAATATAATTTGAACCACAGGAGTAAGTTCCTGATACATGAGCACTCAGGAAACAAAGAATGATCAGTTATATACAAATTTCCAAGAGGCCCAGCATGACCAAAATCGTGATGTGATCCTGATCTAAAACCAGAAAATCATGCATGTTGATAAGCATGGACTCAACTCCAAAGAAAGATCAGAACCCAGACTGCAACCTTCATAGGGTGTCACTGATGTGCAAGTGCACCTGGACTTTGATGTAATGGTAAAGAACAAAGACAGGTGCTAACTAATGACATACAATATATATTTGAGTTTTAGAGCTATACGGTTTTTCAGTGTATTAAGTTAACACTGGAAATGATATTATGAAACTATAATCTTGACTAGGTTTCACTGCCATAATACTACTGCCTTTTATTTTGACCCCAGTCTATATCAATATACATTAGGGTTGAAAATAAACATTGTTGTAATATAAAAGAAAATTGACTGTGACTAGAATAATATATGCCAGTTCCTCTAACTAAGGGAATTATCTTCTGGCTAGAATACAGACACTTTGCACTACATAAAAAGCAAAGAATCAGTAAGTTTCTGGAGTTCATTCCCAGAATTACTCTTCCAGAAATAGACATCTTCTATTATGTTCCAGTAAAACCAATATTTAATACAGCATAGCACTCCTATGTAAACAATTATGTTCCACTTCTATTTGTTTAACCTATAACACTTCAAAGGCACATGTTGATATTTGTGGTTGATACTCATCCCATTTTTGCATGTAACTAAATATTATTATTTATTAATTATTTGATTTGCAAGGTCCCATTGTGCTAGGCACTGTACACACTAATGCTGGTTGAATTTTTAAAAATTTAGATTAGAGCTGTCAAATGATTAAAGAAATTAATATTGATTAATCGCAAGATAAAAATTGTGATGAATCGCAGTTTTAATCGCACTGTTAATAATAGAATTCCATTTATTTAAATATTTTTGGGTATTTCCTATGTTTTCAAATATATTTATTTCAATTACAACACAAAATACAAAGTGAACAGTGCTCACTTTACACTATTATTTTTATCATCTTTTTACAGTGCAAATATTTGTAAACAAAAGAAATAGAATTTTTAATTCACCTCATCCAATATTGTGCAATCTCTTTATTGTGAAAGTGCAATTTACAGTGTAGAATTATTTATTTTTACATAACTGCACTGAAAAATAAAACTATGTAAAATTTTAGAGCCTACAAGTCCACTCAGTCCTACTCCTTTTTCAGCCAGTTGCTAAGACAAACAAGTATCTTTACATTTATGGAAGATAATGCTGCCTGCTTCCTATTTACAATGTCACCTGAAACTGAGAACAGATGTTCGCACGGCACTGTTGTAGCCAGTGTTGCAAGGTATTTACGCACCAGATGCGCTATACATTTGTTTGCCCTTTGATGCTTCGACCAACACTCCAGGAAACATGCTTTCATGCTGGTGATGGGTTCGGCTCGATAACAATCCAAAGCAGTGCAGACTGACGCAGGTTCATTTTCATCATCTGAGTCAGATGCCACCAACGGAAGGCTGATTTTCTTTTTTGGTGGTTCAGATTTTGTAGTTTCTGCATCTAAGTGTTACTCTTTTAAGACTTCTGACAGCATATTCCACACTTCATCCCTCTCAGATTTTGGAAGGCACTTCAGATTCTTAAACCTTGGGTTAAGTGTATACCTTTAGAAATCTCACATTGGTACTTTATTTGCGTTTTGTCAAATCTACAGTGAAAGTGTTCTTAAATCGAACATGTGTTGAGTCATCATCTGAGACTGCCATAACACAAAATTTATGTCAGGCTGTGAATAAAACCAAAGAGCAAGAGACATACAATTATCCCCCAAAGAGTTCAGTCACAAATTTAATTAATGTATTTTTTTTAACAAGCATCATCAGCATGGAAGCATATCCTCTGGAATGGTGGCCGAAGCATTAACGGGCATATAAATTTTTAGCATATCAGGCATGTAAATAACTTGCAATGCCAACTACAAAAGTGCCATGTGAATGCGTGTTCTCACTTTCAGGTGACATTGTAAACAAGAAGCGGGCAGCATTATCTCCCGTAAATGTAAACAAACAAACAGCGATTGGCTGAACAAGAAGTAGGACTGAGTGGACTTGGAGACTCTAATGTTTTACATTGTTTTGTTTTTCAATGCAGTTATGTAAAAAAGATAATAATTCTACATTTGTAAGTTGCACTTTCATTAAAAAGAGATTGCACTACCGTACTTTTATAAAGTGAATTGAAAAATACTATATTTTTATCTTTTTACAGTGCAAATATTTGTAATAAAAATAATATAAAGTGAGCACTGTACACTTTGTATTTTGTGTTGTAACTGAAATCAATATATTTGAAAATGTAGAAAAACATCCAAAATATTTATAATAAATTTCAGTTGGTATTGTATTATTGTTTAACAGTGCAATTAAAACTGCAATTAATTGCGATTAATTTTTTTAATCGAGTTAATTTGTTTTGAGTTAATCGCTTGAGTTAACTGCAATTAATTGACAGTCCTAATTTCCATTAAAAATAAAAATTAACAGATTTTTGTTGAGTGGGGGTTTCAATTAGCTATCATCATCATGTTCCTGTTACACCTCTGGCGTTTAGGGCAGTGACGAAGTTCCTCCACTCCTGTCTGTTTCTGGCAAGTCTTTCAATGATTCCCCAGCTGTGCCCCAGGTTTTTTAGCTCGGCTGCCACAGCTCTTTGCCATGTTGTTTTCAGGCAGCCTTGTTTTCGCCTGCCTTCACGTGTCCATCTTAGTGCTACTCTGGTGATGCAATCAGTTTCCATCCAAAGCACATAACCGATCCATCTCCAACGCCTCCTGGCAATGATGGTACTCAGATCCTCTTGGCTGCACTCCGTCAATAGATCTTGGTTTGAGATTGTTCTGGGCCAAAAGATATGGAGGATTTTTCTTTGGCAGGTTGTATGGAATGAAGACAGTTTGGACATGTCATACTTTCTCATTCCCCAGCATTCTGCACTATAAAGTAGTGTTGAAAGTATGCAGCTCTGATAAATGTTGAGTTTGGTTTTGGTGTTGTACTTTGATGATTTCTAGATTGTATTTAAGCTCTTGAAGGTGTTCCTGGCTTTATTAATTTTGTTCTGGATGTCCTGGCTTGTTCCACCATCCTGGCTGATGGTGCTGCCCCAGTATGTGGATGTTTATACATTGGTGAGAACATAATCCTCTGTCCATACTGGTGATGGTGAGGCAATATTAAAGGTCATGATATCTGTCTTACTGCGGTTGATTTTCAGTCCAATTTGCTGACTGAATGTGTTGAGTCGAGTTGTTTTTTCTTGTATATGGTGTTGGGTATGTGATAAAAATTAACAGATTTTTGTTGCGTGGGGAGTTCAGTTAGCTATAGTGTTAGTTAAATATAGCAATTTCCAAAAATGTTGAAATTTGGACAAATGAAATTTGAAAATGAAAAAAAGAAACAGTTTTTTTAAAAATCAGTAATTTTTTTCAATGTTTTTCTACCAGTTCTAGTAAACACACAGAAAGAAATAGTAATTGTGCCAAACACCTTAAAATCAATATGGACAAAGAAAGGGAGGAGAAAAAGAGTCACAAAAAGTGACTTGATCAAAGTCACATAGCAGGTTGGTAAACTCCCAGTCTAATGCCCTACACTAGACCATGCTACTTGGTACCAGATATCTTGTTTGAAATGAAGTCTTTTTTTTTAGTGTTGATACTCCTTTTCCTTTGATGTTGCTTTCTGTTCTGGCCTGAGTGGTTAGTCATAAGAAAAGGAATATTGGGTCCATCTAGTCCAGTATCCTGTCTTCTCACAGTGGCCAGTGCCACATGCTTCAGAGGGAATGAATAGAACAGGACAATTATTGAGTGAGCCATCCCCTCTTGTCCAGCCCCAACTTCTGGCAGATGGAGGTTTAGGGACACTCACAGCATGGGATTGCATCCCAGACTATCTTAGTTTATAGACATTGATAGAGCTATCCCCCATGAATTTATTCAATTTGTATTTTAACCCAGTTATACTTTTTGCCTTCACAACATCATCTGGGAATGAGTTCCACAAGTTGGCTGTGTGTTGTGTGAAGAAGTATTTCCTTGTGTTTGTTTTAAACCTATAGTTTAATTGGGTGACCTCTGGTTCTTGAATTATGTGACGGGATAAATAATACTTCCCTATTCACTTTCTCCAGATCATTCATGACTTTATAGACCTCGATCATATCCCCCCTTAGTCGTCTCTTTTCTAAACTGAATGATCCCAGTCTTTTTAATCTTTCCTAATATGGATGCTGTTGCATGCCCCTAATAATTTTTGTTGCCCTTCTTTGTACTTTTCTGAAATTCTAATATATCTTTTCTGAGATGAGACAACCAGAACTACATGCAGTATTCAAAGTGAGGGTATACCATGGATTTATATAGTGGCATTATATTTTCAATCTTATTTTCTAACCCTTTCCTAATGGTTTCTAACATTCTGTTCACTTTTTTGACTGCCACTGCATATTGAGTGGATGTTTTCGGAGAACTAACCACAATGACACCAAGATCTTCTTTCTTGAGTGGTAACAGCTAATTTAGAACACATCATTTTGCACGTATGGTCCCAGTATTAAAGTTAGATTTATCTCTAGTTATTAGATTTCTTCAGTAATTCCAGTGCATATCAAATAGAAACTCTTTTAGACAGTATTAACAATGCAGTGTCAATAACATAGCATAAGAAAAGCAATGACATTCTTAATATAAAGCATTCAGTGTACCTATTCAGTCATTTTATCATCCATCTTTACACCTCTGTTCCATTCATTTACAGCCTATCATGTGAAAATAGCTATTGTGATTCTTTGTGTTTTACTAATCCTTCCGCTGTGTGTAAAAGGTTATAGAAGTCACCACAGTACCAGATTAGTAGTGTATCTGTCATTTCATTGTTTTCGATCCAGCTCAACTATCAAATGCTTTTGAGGCTATTTCTACAACAAGATTGTATTACTGTTGATTGTTTACCACATCAAATGTTTTATTGTCAGGTTTAATTAAAAGTTGGCTTGAACAGCATCTGTTATTGCCTTTGCTAACATTGTAGGGAAACACACTACATGAGGTTTTCACCTTCTAGGGGCTTGGCTACACTTGCAGATGTGCAGCGCTGGGAGTTACAGCTGTCTTCGTACAGCTGTGTAGGGAAAGCGCTGGTGTGTGGCCACATTTGCAGCATTTGCAGCGCTGTTGGGAGTGGTGCATTATGGGCAGCTATCCCAGCGTTCAAGTGGCTGCAACGTGCTTTTCAAAAGAGCGGGGTGGGGTGGAGTGTGACAGGGATCGGGGGGGGGGGAGAGAGAGTGGATTTTTGGAGCAGACACTGTGTGAGCTCCCTGCCTTGCAAGTTCTAAGGACTGGAAGATACACAGCACCAACCTTCAATCATTTTAAAACTTTCGACCCCTTCCCCCACCCTCTCTTATTCACTAAATGCAAATAGCCTTCAGACCAGATAAGCAGCTGTTTCAAAATGGACCCCCGTCCCCCCCGCTTCTCTCCTCAAGCAAACACTAGCAAACACTAGCTGTGCACATTTCAAAGGAATTCCCCTGCCTCTGCTCCAGCAAACAGGAGCTGTGTTTGTTTTTTAGATAAGCAGCTCCAGGAGCCCGGAAAGCAGCTCCGGGAGCCCGGAGTTCACAATAAAACAAAGAGAGGCATCACAACAAAACAAATAACGTTATCTGGTACTTAAAGCATTTTGGGAAGGTTCCGGAGGTCAGTTACAGCGCAGTAAGATTAATCACTGTTTACACTTGCTCCCCAGCGCTGCATCACCAGCGCTGCACTCGTTATACCTGAGGCAGATCAGGTGTACGGCCAGCGCTGCAGCCAGGGAGATGCAGCGCTGGATGTGCCTTGCAGGTGTGGACAGTTACTAAGTTGCAGCGCTGTAAACCCACCACCAGCACTGCAACTCTCCAGTGTAGGCAAGCCCTAGATTCTTGATTATTTTTGGTGTATTGTGTCCTGTTCTAATATTAATGAGCTTCTTGGTGTTTAGTGTCCTCAAGTATTTTTAGTGGTACCTGGGAGTGTACAAGATAACAGCTTTTAGTCGTTAGTTTGGACTCTGATTTGCTTCATCATTCTGCAGCATCCCCTGTGGGTCCAGGTTGATGATACCACAAACGCAGGAATTGACTGTTCTACTGGTTTCTTATTAGGTAGAGAAAAAGAAAAGAAATATCAATGAAACTGAGCTTCAGCCTCTGAAATACAGAGTGACAAAAAATAAATATGGTTTATAACATTTATTTTAATTTCTGTTTCAGGACAAATGCATCCCTGTTCTAATTCCATAATGAATTACAATGGGATGTATTTGGCCCAACATCTGTATATGTTAGAAGTGTTTTGTAGGTCTGTATGTATCCCTTTGCTGTTTGTGTTGGTGGATGGCATGGATAAAGATCAAGTGCATATGTTGAGTTAGCTCTGCTGAGCAAGAAGTTTTGTTCACATGCTAGTACTCGAAGAGGGGTGGATAGATAGAAAATAATTGAGCTATTTGAATAATTCTAGGAGGTTAATATGATAATGATACCCAGCTCTATTTCTCCATTTAATTGAATCTGGGGGGTACAGCACAACAGTTTATCCATGTATTTGGCTGAGAATGTGGTTTAGACAGCAACAACTTGTTAGAGATTTGACCCAGACAAGACTTAAGTAATGTTAATGAGGAATGAAGAGAGAGAGAGGAAATCAGTAAATAAAAGGGCAATTTTTGTATTTGTGACCCCCAGATGTAGGAGATGGATGCCTGCTATTTGTCACTCAGCTTTGCAATCTGTGACTCATCCTTGATAACAAATGAGGTTTAGAAATAAGAAGATAATCTGCGGGTTAGTAAAAATTGAGGTCAAAATTTTCAAACATGGTGGCTAAAGATAAGGTTATCTCCACACACAAGTTGTATTGCTTATACCAGATGGGAAGGAGAATAAGCTAGCTCGATATAAGGCACTTTTATAGTAGTGTAACTGCATTCACACCAGGGTCTGTACCAGTATAACTATTTTAGTAATAAAATTACACGCCTAACTGAAATAGTTATACACTCCACCCCCCACCCCCAAAAAGTGTGTATATCAGGGTTTTGGCTCCTAAATCCATATTTGGGTACCTAAATAAAAATGCCCAATTTTCAGAAGTTCTATAAGTGCTCGAGTGCCTAAATGTGGATTTAGGAGCATAACTCTAGGCAAAAAAAGGTTGCCAAAACTCAATTTTTCCTGATATCTCTAAAATAACTGATGTAGAAGATTATTCTAAAAAAATAGCTGTTCAGAGGTAGTGGCTTTGACAACATTATTGAAACTATTTGTGGAGTCCCTATTTAAACTGATTTTTATATTTAAGGTCTTATTAAGATGTTTAAAATTACTGATGCAAATCTATGGAGCTTGCCTAGAAAGTGGAGGGTGACACATACTAAAAATAATATTAAGCTTGTACTGAATTATATAAAACAGAGTGAAAGGGATTGAATAACCCAATTTCCTAGTCATAGAGGGTAATAAAGAGAACTCAGCTAGAAACACTCTATAATGTAGCAGCAGATAAGCCAAGCAAACAATGACTTGGACAGAGTGATTTTACATTGTTTCTGATTCTTTCTTGCTCAGATATTTGAGATATTGTACATAATGAAACTAAAATGAGGCACCATGCTGTCTACGAAGAAATAATTTTCACGGCTGAAACACCAATATAATGAAATTCTCAAACAAAATTAGTTCATTACCATTCCATGATTTGCCTCTTGGTATGTGTAACAGAGTGGGCTGCCACTATAAGTACCTGGGACCAGCCAGCCCTGTCCTGAAGTGGAGCCCTGTTAAGAACAGGTTGGGCCTGGTAGTTTGTAAGTGGTCAGCGACTGCCTGATGAGCATCCAACTCCTATAAAGGCTGAAAGAGCTCAATGGAAGGAGGACAACTGCAGAAAGCAGGTTGGCTCCTGTGCCAGTCTCTGGAATAGGGTGATTCTCAGGCAGATGCCTACACGAGTGCTGGGGGAAGAACTGCTGGGTTCAGGGACACTCTGACAAGGAAGCCCCTGGCTCAGGGGAAAGGACCTGGTTAAGTTGTTGGGATTTATGTTCAAACTGTTTGTTTGCGGTGGGTGGCTGAAGACTGTCAGTGCCACCCATAAATAAAGCCCTAAAAACAGGGCATGATTCAGATGGTGTCAGTCCTTCCCTGGGTGAGGGACAGGCCAGCAGACTACAGTGTACGTTTTCAGTTCCACATGGAAAACTGTATAAGCCTTGACCCTAAGCTATTGTATCTCCTTTTAAGCAACATAGGATAAAAATAAATAGACTTGGACTGTTTTTTTTTTTTTTTTTTTGCCAAAAATCATACTGAAAACATTGTCTTGAAATAGACTTTGAAGATCTGGGTAACTTTTTCTCCAATCTCCCTGCCTACCACCCAGTTATATTTCAGATCCAATCCTACGAGGTGCTGAATTGCCAACTGCTGTGGTAGTTGATGTTTTTCTTAAACCTCCAAGTCCTGGAATTATGTGAGAATTTTTTTTTAAACGAAAGTCAAGTTTTGTGCCCTCCTGGCTCTGGAGAAAAGCCTGGAAACATGACCCACGTACACTCTAAAGGCTCAGAAACCAAGAGACAAATAAGAAGAATGCGCAATGTATTTGTCTTAAAATCTCATGATTTGGGGGGTCTGACTCATGAGTTTTCAATACATGGGGTTGGCAATACTGTCTTCTGCAAAATGCTGACCACTTTCATGGGATTTGAAGGCGCTCAGGCCCAGATCCTCAAAGGTATTTGGGCACCTAATGCCCAATGAGATCAATGGAAGCTAGGCACCGAGATACATTTGAGGGGCTTCAGCACCTTGCAAAAATTGCTAAGCACTGTGCAGGACTGGGCCTACTGGCAGCCATGTTAAATGGTTTGAAAAAATTAACTTTGTAAGCTGAAGGTGCATTCCTTTCTCCCATGCTTTGTCTTATCTACTAATACTGCTAGCTCTTGAGGGTGAGGATGTTTTTTACTGTGTGTTTGTACAGAGCATAGCAAAATATAGGAGCCTGTGACGCTGGCGAGTCAGATGCCAGCTCTTGCCCAGGCATTAGCTAAGAACTGACAAGCTCGTAACTGGAGATCAGTCCAGGTTACTTGTATGTTAGTTTTGCTCAAAATAGGCATTAGTCTTATAAGAATGTGTTTAGTGTTTAGATGCAATGAAACACTTGTAAGTTGCTGCATGTATTGATCTCACTTGTAATGTCTATCAGAAAATATGCAAGTTTTGCTTCATAACTTTAAAAATGTTTGCCCTGAACTTATGAACTCAAGTGTGGGAATCCTTCCACCTGCCCACCCATCCATCCATCCATCCAGAAGAACTATCACAATCAGATGGGCCACCAAGAATCATCAGAATACAAAGGATTGATTAATGGCCCTATTACACCTGGGAAATGCTATGTACAAGGTAGCTCATTCTGTGGCCTTCAAAGCTGAATGAAGGAAATAAAACAAAGCCACAGGAAAAATTTCCATCCTTTTGGCTGTTTGAACTCTTACAGGGCCAGAGTCTCCAAACTGAAACCAGAGATCCCCAGGGGTTGCCTCCTGGGTCTGCCCTGTGAAAGACATTTAGAATTGACAGATCGCTACAACTCTCTCACTCTTAGGATTTAGCTGGTAACTCATTTGTGTGTATAAGTTTGCTTGCTTTAACCTGTAAATAACACTCTTCTTCCTTTTTCCTAGTTAATAAACTTTTAGATAACTTATTACAAGATTGACTACAGGTGTTGTCTTTGGTGTAGGATCTAGAGTACCAACAGACCTGGTGATAAGTGACTGGTCTCTTGTGACTGGAAGCAATCTGAATGTGGTGTGATCTTTGGTGTACGTGACCATTTATCACGAAGTCCAGTTTGTCTGGGTGGCAAGATGGACTGGAGAGTCTAAAACTCCATGGTCAGACTTGTTACTGGCTTGGTGAAAACTAATTATAGAGCACACTGCCAGTTTCAGGTGTCTGCCCTGTTTTTGACAGTCGGCTTTGAGGTAGGCGCTCACGGTCATGAGTCACTCCAGACAGGATGACAGAGCCAATCGAGATTGTGTCCCTAGGCCCTGTAGTAATGCAAATGAATAATAATAAGACCTACGTTAGATGCTTGTTTCTAGAGGATTCTGCCTAAATACTAATATTTTTTAAAATGTAAATTTTTGGGGCAAAACACCTATGGCTCTGTCTTAAAAGCAGGAAAGGTTTTTTCCTCCTCAAGCCCTTAGGCATCTAGGTAAGCACCCCAGACAGCCAGTATTCAGCATTAATACATCATGTTTTGTGCACACTCAGGGTATGTCTACACTGCGGGGAAAAAACCCACAGCACCAAGTCTGAGCCTGGATCAGCTGACTCCGGCTCACAGGGTCAGACTGGGGGATAGGGGGTGTCTAAAAATTGCAGTGTAGATGCTTGGGCTTTCGCTGGAGTCTGGGCTCTGAGACCTTTTCCCCCCTTGTAGGGTCTCAGAGCCTGGGCTCCAGCCAAGCTCCGTGAGACCGAGTCAGCTGACCCAGGCCAGCTGCATCTATACCGTGGGTCTTTAATCGCAGTGTAGATCTACCCTCATAGTCCAGTCTAGCAGCCCTTACTCACGTGAGTAGCCCCGCTGATGATGGAACTATGTCTTTGAACAAGAGCTGCAGAGCTGGGCTCTTGCTTAATACCTCAGTGATGGTAGGCATTTGGTTTCAGGCCTTACTCAACTGAGAATACAGTTTGTGTGATCTGTTGTTCATACCTGAATGCCACTTGAATCTGTTTCCTCCAGCAGCTGTTCAAGTTTCCCCAGATGGAATTTATTCTTCTGGAGTACTAGAGCCATGTGTCAGGTTGGATACAGAATCTAAGGCCAGGTGTACACTAGCGAGCTTACAGTGGCACAGCTGTACCGAGGCAGCTGCACCACTGGAAGATCACTCCTGTAGCTGCTCTATGCAATCCTACATGCTTTGCCCCACGTGAGGTGCCTGTCTAATTCTTAGGAGTTCCCACTTCTTCTGGTAGCCTATTCCACACATTCATTCACCTCTGGGGAAAGAATATTCCTAAACTCCCTTAAGCCCTAATCCTGCACCACAGAAGTCAGCATGAGCAGGATCAAGCCCTTAATACCCCTCATTTCTTACCTATATTCCTGTAGGGCAGAAGTCAGCATGAGCAGGATCAAGCCCTTAATACCCCTCATTTCTTACCTATATTCCTGTAGGGCCTCCATTTTGGATGTCAAGCACACCACAGAAGTCAGCATGAGCAGGATCAAGCCCTTAATACCCCTCATTTCTTACCTATATTCCTGTAGGGCCTCCATTTTGGATGTCAAGCAGAAGAACAGGAAACGTGAGCGGTTTACTTTCTTCACATGACATTGTCCAAGGTTATTTTAATCATGGCTTTCTAGTGCTACTGTCCTCAGTTAATTTTTTTCTTTTGATTTTGCTATTGTTATGCTATAGTGGGTGCTAGTGTCCTATTTTAAAATGCTACACCAAATTCTGCCCACTCTGAGAGTGTGCAGTAACATCATGGACATCGCTGTGGTTTTCCCAGGCTAGCTAAGCAGAGAATTCAGCTTGCTAGATCTTGTCTATAGTAGTATTTTTCTTCAGATTCCCTACCAGAAATGGGAATGCTAATGGAGAGTGGTTGGTCTACTGCTGGTGTCTTAATTGTCATGTTGCTCAGCTGTGCCTGAAGCAGGAATAGATTACAAAGTGGTTAAACCATTGGTGGCCAGTCAACACTAGTGCTCCAGCTGTTGGTAGTGAAAAGGCAGACATAGTGGTTCATACAACTAAGCAAGGCCATTAGATTAGTTAGTTTTCAGAAGAACCTCTAAAGACGTACTCACGAAATTTGCATGATTGTACATTTGACAGCATGTGTGGCCACGTCTTATGCGCGTAATTAGCCATTTTGCAGGAAAAATATTTTCATATGCAAATAAGATGTTGCATGGGCAAATGTGCTCACAACTTTGTGGTTGTATCCATTTTTAGAGTGACTTTTGAAAATGTGGCCTTCTATTAATGTCTATAAGGGCAATTACAGCCTGATCCTGGACCACTGAAGTTACCAGACGCTTTCCCATTGACTTCAGAGGGGCAGAATAGACCAGGAAACAATTTACAATACCCTCACATGATACAACAAGCCAACCATGAAGTGGTGTGTATCTAAACCCCTTCATTTTCAGTTTAAAGCGATTTTTACCCCCCAAAACCCTGGATTTTATAAAAAGTATTAATCTTTTGCCAATTTTCACCCTACTTTTGTATCATTCAAATATATAAAAAATAACTTGTTTTATTAGGAAAATCTCATACAATGTATTGTATTTATGTATTATAATACATTAGTTTGTGGGTATATGCAAAGCAGCCTGTTGCAGTAAGGCTATTTATTAGTTTAGAAGATACATAAAATAGACAAACACGCACACACACACAAGCTCTGAAGTGCATGTGCATCTGAACATACTGATGAATCTCTCACTCATCAGCTGAGCTAGCCTGAAATGTGTAGGTGATGAGTGAGAGAGTATTTTTGAAATTTGGCTACATCCAAGACTAGGAGAACGGGCCTTAGAAAAAGACTCCTTAAAAAGATTGCTGTAAGCCTATGCTTTGCAGGGCTTTTGTAAATTACACTGAAGGATTTCACATAAGACAGGGAGGGCTTATAAATATTTTAAAATGTTGGGCCCAATTGTTAAATGTAAATATGTATAGGCTAACAGTTCTAAGCCTACAACAGTAAATTATTTATTTTATTTGGGGATGAGGGGTGAAATGGTGTTTTGAGTTCTGTTTTAGTTCTGCAGCAACCCACATTGAATTTCGATCAAAGCATTAATCTACTGAAGTTTTTTTTCTCCTGTCCTTCCATCCATCAATCAAAACAAACCCCATATTTACCAAGAAAAATTAATTGTTTTTTGCACTGATTTTCAGCTGTTTTTTTTGTTGTAGTAATAAACATCGATAAATTCCTGGGAAAAAATAAATAAAATAAAAACCAAAAACGAAGGGCCGTGTGTGTGTCATAGGTTGCTAACAACAGAAATTTTAATGAGAAACCCTCAAGTGTAAGACACTCAGCCTCAGCCCCACCCCCCTGCAGACAAAAGGACCTTTGTACAAGATCCTGAAAATTAGGACCCTTCCCTTTACAGACATAATGATCTTCAAAGAGCCCTTTCATCATAACACAGCAGAAGAAGACTGCTGCTATATGAGAGAGAGAGAGAGAGAGAGAGAGATCTTATTTCTCCATGCACTTTTGGGGAGTTGGAGAGCTTCACATTTTGATATCAATTATCACAAAAAACAGCAACTAAAAAGACACCTTTAACATAAGGGTGGCTGCATTTCCTTATGAAATAAGTTCAGTTCAGCAAAAGTCCTCCAGAAATTCTGACAAAATCTAAAGAAAAAGTTTCCCATTTCAAAACTGCATTTTGACAGGAAACAAATAATAAAGCATCTGAAATACTTGATAACTGCAGCTTAATAATGTAAAATTACATTCTATACCTTCCTCCCTTGTTTCCAGGGCTACTTCAGGCTTTATAGCGAAGAAAGTTGTAGAAGCTGTTTTTTTCAATTGCACACCACAGGCTAGCTCTTAAATCTCATTTATATCTCATAATTCTCCTAACTAAATCCAGAATACTTTGTATGTCTAAAAAAGCATTTTTGAGGGATTAGGATTTTAATCATGATTATACCAGGAAAATAATCAAATAGGCAAATATTTCTCATTAAGGAATACAAATAATCACTGTTAAAATGTTTAATGTAAACCAGTGAGAATTTGATTACAGGATTTAGAATATTAGAAATTAGATTTAAAAGTGCCTGGAGCATAAAATCAAAGACTTGAAACAACTAATTACCATGGTTTCAAACAAAAGAATCTGCCACATTCCTACACTCATTCTCCACTGGTGTAAAGTCCGTGCCTAGCATACCTCTCTACAGCAGGTAGTCTGCTCTTACTAGCACTGGGGTTAAGTCAACACAAAACACAGCATCATAACTGGTTCCCCGTTGGCTCACCCTATTTCCCTGTGTTGAACGGAATTCAGATGCTGGCGAGAATTCAGTCCATTGTTTATACTGAGAATGGAGCAATTCTAATAACTTTCCAATGGAAAATGTGATCACGTTAGTACTTATATTTAGGTCAGAGTTACATATATATAAGTATAAAAGGACATGATTTGCTTCTGACAGTTGGCAAATTATCGTCCATAGATCATCATGCCAAAAACAATCTCATAAACATTCAGATCATTAATATACTACAGAACACAACAATGGGTCAGGGAAATCAAATAAATTGGTGGTTCTTAAGCTTTTGTTATAGCCAATAACTTTAAGAAAGAGTCTTGTACATACCTGTATTATTATCCTCCCAGTCCTGATCCCACACTTTCCATGCAGCAACCATAGTGTCCAGTTACATGAAAGAATACTATTAGGATAGCAATGACATAAGGTCTGGGATTTTTGATGGAGTCTTATAGGAGTCAAACATCCAACTCCCATGGAGTCTCAATAGGAGTTGGTTGCTTAATTCCCTTAGGCATCTTTGAAAATCTTACCCAAAATTCCAGTGGGAACAAGATCTAGCTTTAAAGAGGCAAGCCAAGAAATTCTGTATAAGTTAATTTAACATTTTGGTACTTAATCACTTCCTCATTAAAACCAAAACTATAAAATTTATTACTCGGTAAAGAATGGTCTATGGCATAAAAAGTCATTTTGAAGATCAATAAATGCAGCACTGACTGAATTATTCATATCTTCATTTTCACACATCATTAAATTTCGTATTCAGGTAAAATTCTGACTTGCTAACTGTTTAATAAATGATCAAAAGTTCAATGATGTATATAATCTGGATAGTTTGTCCCACAAGAAACAACATAAAAATAGGCCTATTATTGTTACAAAGTTGTAACTTTTAAAAAAAGATACTTTAAGGTGTAATTTTCTATTTAATCTATTATACTCCTATGCTCAGAGAGAGATTTATAATATCACAGATTGGATGATGTATGGTAGTGGAAGCTACTAAAGTTAAACAACTACCAGTAACATTTGAGCTTTCTGGAAAACATCTTATTAAAGCCTGCATTTCAGTTTCTTCAAAACTTTGACTGACCAATGTGGAATTAGATTTTGCTGACCATTAAAAGTTGTAGAGGTAGAGAATAATTCTGAAACAACTGATATAAAAATATCTTTAAGCGTATCAGCCATACATCCCCCAATTAAAATACACTAAAGGTGGCAGATTCCTGCTTTATTTGAACTTATGTTGGCAATCAAAATAAAGGGCCTGATTCTCATCTCACACCACTGCATATCAGAAGCAACTCCAATGCAGTCAGTGGTGTTACATAATTATAAGAGGGAAGAAAACCAGGCCCTAAGAAAGGAAACAAAAGGATTCTCTACTGCTTAATTGTCAGGAGCTACAGAGCTGCTAAAAGAGTGAGGGAACAGGAGGAGCTCACAAAATTGTGATCCAGTCCCTCCCCCACCTCACCTTCCAAAGCAGAATACCATTAATCCTGGTCTTTTTCCCTTACAGGACTGCACCAACCTCAGTGGAGCTCCTGGATGGGGGGCGGGGAGGAGAGAAAGATTCTGTTCTTTCCCTTTTCTCACAGAGATGAATTAAGAGCATAGTCAGTGGAGAGGGCTATGTGCCCACATATTCATTGGTGTTCCCTGGAGAGGCCCGCAGCCTTAATGCATCCCTCCTCTGTGTGAGCATTCGCGAGTTCAGTCCTAAATTCTGAGGATTAAATTTGAGGGTTGAATCTAGTTGTTCCGGACTAGATTTTTTAGAGTTTCTGGGAATGCCTCCTTGAAATGAATGTAACTGGAGGAAGCTATACGCTTCCTACCTGCACTTGAGTTAATCAGGTTCAGAGATGCAAAAAAAGATCCTGAGCTTCTTTTAGGGCTCTCAGCAAGGATGGAGTGTTTGCTATTGTGAAGCCAGAGCACAGAGATCAGGATACATTAAGAACTGTCTGGTTGATACAGGTTGTTTTTTGTATTTGAAGACTGCTAAGATGCCTGAAGTAAAGATAAACAGAGAATTTGCTGTTTTATTTTGGGTGCCTCAGAAAAACCTGTGGCTAAACGTGAAATCCCTGAGAGGTTTTTGTCTGATTAACTTGGCACTTGTACTGGCCTTGCCTCCACATCCCTTTATGGAAAATATCTTTTAGAATTTCATAGAAAATAAACCAGTAGAAATATAATAAGGTACTAAAGAAATTATTCTATGAAATTATGGAGTTTGATCTTTTATTGTCTTCTACTTCACAATCATTTACTCCTGTGCAAAGTGAATGCAAATTTCACATTCATGTACATTTCTATTTCACATATAAATGCTATTCTGATTTAATATAATTGTACATTCACTTGACACAGTTGTAAATAACTACAAAAGGTTAAAGGCAGTGACGAATCTGGCCCACCAAATTAAATAGGGAATAACACCCTTTCTTTAGTTGCTGGGTTTTTAAAAACCATCCTATAGAAGTCTATAGCAAAAATAAAATTTTATATTAAATTCTATAAGATGGGAAAGTAGAAAATGGTAACATTTATTTAGGCTAAATTCATACAGCCCCATTGTGGTCAATGGCAAAACTTCTATTGACTTCAACAGGGCTAGGATTTGACTCTCTGGCTCTTCTATAAGGAACTCTTCACCTCCTTCTCATAATCAATAGTGTAGCCTACAGAGATCATGCTTGCTTATGTTAAATAGAAATATAAGTAGAGAAAAGGTTTGTAGGCCTAAATTTGAGCTTAATAGTAAAGGCTTAATAAAATATGAGTGAAGTGAGACAATTCAGAGGCAAGTTAGAGATAAGTTAGGTCATAACCCCAGGTCATACTATAAACACATTTGGGTTTTAATGACCATTTTAGACAAAATGTGAATGTTTTGGAAGAATGCTACCTGTATTGATAGTTATTGAAATGATATTATGCAGGTGTTAATTAAGATGTTTGTTAGCCAATGAGAAAGTAGAAAATATTTAATACAGATATGATAATAATTACACTTAGTGTTAATTAAGGGGTGTTTTTATAATTAATTATAAAAAGTATATACAAAAGTATATTTTACATTAGCTTGCTCATCTACCAAGATACTGCTTGAGAAAAGATTATATACCCATTCTTCTCAGCCAGGGTCTGATCACCTCTGGATACACCACTTCATCTTGGAATGTGAGTATAAATGCAGTGTATGGTTTATACTGTAATCTTGTTTGTTTTACCTAATTATTTTGTTTTAAATAAAGTTTTTTAATTCTGTCACTCATTGTGTCATTCACAATCCTCCACTAAATGAAATGATCTGTAACAGCTTTGGAGACTTGCACTTAAAGAGTTCAGTGTGGTTTTAATGCTTAGCTTTAAATTTATTAATCAGGAATGTATAAATCAAGGTTACAGGTTGGTGACTGCAGAAGAACTGTAGGGTGCATGACCAAATGGTTCTGGGGTTCACTGGGACGTGAGAGTCAGGAAAGCACCAGAAAGCAAACTTTCACTTCTCTTAGAATTCTTGAGACGTTCTTCACACAGCAGCAAACTGTTTTGAAGTAGACTGTGAATCTGTTTTGCAACAGAGCACTGCTTATCAGGTTCAGAGCACTTTCTCTTTTAATAATAGTTGCAGTTAAAAATATTGTTAGGAGAATTTATTTTTGTAATTATGTAATTTGATTTTGGTAGTACTGGAGGCTACAAAAACACAGTACTGAAACACAGTAGATCTGAGACTGTTGGCATGCAGGCATATACAAACAAGCAACTATTCGTGAGCCCAGTCCATGTACTGTGCAGTAACAGTAATGTTTTTCATTTTTGTGTAGCAGGAGCAGGTATAGCACTTTTATTAAGAAACAGTACATCATTTATTTCTCAGACACTGTCTCTTCCATAACTCCATTAATTTTAATGGATAAAAATAAGTAGCATTTTATTTTCATTTCTTTAATTAATCAGTCAAAACTGTTGCATTGTACTACAGCTGGGCTGCTGTTTTCATTCAACCCCCACAGTGCCAGTGACGTACCCAACTATTTTCTAGACAGCAGAAGAATGGTACAAGTCAGGATTCCTGGGTTCTCTCCCTGGTTTTGGAAGGAAGTGTGCTGTAGTGATGACTCCCAGTACAAACAAGCACACTCAATTGGCAAATTCAGGCCTGTCACATTAGAAACAGAAAGTTCTATTCCCAGTTCTGCTAGTGATGACCTTGTGCAACTCATCAATCTCCTTATACCTTCTGTAAAATTGGGGGAATAATACTTGTCTGCCTCCTAAGATAGGGCTATGAGGCCTTACTCAATAATATGTGCTGTGAAGTACACAATTATATAGTCAGAAAAAGAGCTGAAACAACCAGGCATGCTTTTAGGCTTCTGTTGTTATGATTCTTATTAAATGGAAGCAGCACTCAGGTAATTACATAGCAGGGGTTTTAATAAGAGCATCAGCTCTCACCAGCAATTGCTGAGAGTTGGCAACACTGTCTGTAAACAGCTTCCCCCTGGTGATTCACTCTTTGCCCACCCCCTCATCTGCCCTGATGAAACACTTCAGACCTGTGTTGGAAAGAATTTTTGGCCAGTGGCACCAGTTTCAAGAGTGAATGCCAAAAAACTGATTTTTGGATACCTACATAAAAAACTCAAAAATAGTTAAAAATAAACACTGAAAAATGAAATTAAATACCCCCCCCCAGAATGCAAGCCCTAATTAAGATACAGTCTTGCCTAATATTAAAGGAAGTCTGTTACAGAGACAAGGTTAGAATTCAGCTCTCCTGAGTCCCAATCTGTTGCTTTAAACACAATCCATTTTTTTCTTGTATCCATCTGTCCATCCTGTACACTAAATGAGGCAGGACTCCTGGAAAAAAAAATAGTATGTGATGACACAAATAAAACCTATAACAGAATGCCTATGCACAAGGGGCCAAATTAAGTTTGCATAGGCTAAAAATTAAAGATTCTTCATATATACATATAAAGAATCATCAATAAGGAACAGTCCATTTAAATAAGCCAAACATTTACAGCCTGATCAGTCCAATGGGTCCACATGGATCATTTTTAAGGACTGGGGCCTAAAAGCTTTGGCTAGTGTTAGCAAACTGACTATCGCTTATTGAAGGCTATAGCCACATGTATTTACATCCCCGTCTCTCTCTCTCTCACACACACACACACACACACGTCATCCAGTGACTTCTACATGCTGTGCCAACCACTCTGCTTCACTTTCACTTCTCCACCCAGCATTCAGCAGGAAACTGTTGTTGGGACGTGACGGTTGGCTTGAAACTGGTGCCACTGGCCAAAAATTCTTTTCAACACAGGTCTGAAGTGTTTCACCAGGGCAGATAAGGGGGTGGGCAAAGAGTTAATCACCAGGGGGCAGCTGTTTACAGGCATTGTTGGCAACTCTCAGCAACTGTTAGTGATATCTGATGCTCTTATTAAAACCCCTGCTATGTAATTACCTGAGCTCTGCTTCCATTTAATAAGTATCAGAGGGGTAGTTGTGTTAATCTGGATCTGTAAAAAGCAAGGAAGAGTCCTGTGGCACCTTATAGACTAACAGACATATTGGAGCATAAGCTTTCGAGGGTGAATACCCACTTCGTCAGACACATGTGGTCTGATGAAGTGGGTATTCACCCACAAAAGCTTATGCTCCAATATGGCTGTTAGTCTATACGGTGCCACAGGACTCTGTCTCCATTTAATAAGAATCATAAAAGAAACCCGAAAACATGGCCTGGTTGGACCCTAAAGGCTCAAAGGCAAATAAGAGGCACCGAACATTTATACGTTTAGAAACCCAACCCCGCAGGATTCTCTTCGTGGGCCTGACTCAGGATTTGAAGCACTGAACTCTCTGCACGCTGGACTTCACTGTGGCCTTAAGCCCCTCGCCCCTATTTTAGGGGCTCCCCTCTCACCGCGTGGCCCCTTCTCTGAGCGCCTAGCCCCAGAGTCACCCAACTCCCCCCGGTGCCAGCCCGCTGCTGTGCCGAAGCCTACTTCGGGCATGCTCCGTGGGAGCCCCGGCAGCTGCCCCGCCCCAGCCTCACCCGGATACACACGCTCCGCCGCCTTTCACCTCCGCTCGCCGGGGAACGTGGAGCCGGGAGCCAGCTGAGCAGCGAGAGACGCTGCCGGGCTGGGTGCGCCCGCCCCTGGCCATGGCCCCCATGGGGATCCGCCTCTCCCCGCTGGGGGTGGCCGTGTTCTGTCTGCTGGGCCTCGGCGTCCTCTACCACCTCTACTCCGGCCTCCTGGCCGGGCGCCTCGCCGGCCGCCTCGCCCTCTTCGTGCTGGGGGCCGGGGCCGGGCACGACGTTCCCCCGGACACGCTGCCCGAGGGCCCCGTGGACCTGCGGGAGCTGCTGGCCGTGTCCGTGCTGGCCGCCGTCAGGGGGGGCGAGGAGGTGAAGCGCGTCCGGGAAAGCAATGTGCTCAACGAGAAGGCGAAGGGCAAGACCCGCGAGGGGGCCGAGGAGAAGATGACCAGCGGGGACGTGCTGTCCAACCGCAAGATGTTCTACCTGCTCAAGAACAGCTTCCCCAGCGTGCAGGTGGGTCCCGGTCCCGCGCCCGCCCCCTGAGGCCCTGCCCGGGGCCCCCTTCCCTTAACGGAGGGAGCCACGTGTCTCTCGGGCCCCCCTCTGCATAGCTGCCCGGCAGCCCCTCTCCCCCCTTTGTGGGAATCTCTTCCCTGGCCCCGCCTCCTTATCCAGCACACCCGCGTCCCGAATCACAAATCATTTGAACCGGTAGCTCAGTGTCCTGTAATGGCAACTTTCTGTTTGTTTAAACCGGGGGGGCCCTGAAATACTTTGTCAGTGATTCTCAACCTTTTCCTTGCCAGGATCCTCTCATGCTAAGGTCTGAGCTGCACCCAACTTTTGTACTGGTATAACTCTTTCAGTTAGGGGTGTGATTTTATGTTTTCTTGTACTGGTTGTCCTAGTGTAATGCCGACCCCAGTTGTCATCTGCATAAAACCTGGGACCTCTGGCGCTTAACGCGTGAGCCTCTACTGCATGAGCTAAAAGACACATCTCTCTTGGCCAGTGTAACAGGCTCATCAGTCTCTAGTCACAAGAGGGGGATAGAGTACCATACTAAGCAGGCCTGGTCAGTGGCTCTCAAACTTTTTTACTGGTGACCCCTTTCACATAGCAAGTCTCTGAGTGTGAAACCCCCCCCCCTAAATTAAAAACACTTTTAAAAATATATTTAACACCATTATAAATGCTGGAGGCAAAGTGAGGTTTGGGGTGGAGGTTGACAGCTTGAAACCCCCCATGTAATAACCTCGTGACCCCCTGAGGGGTCCTGACCTCCAGTTTGAGAACCCCTGCACTAGGTACAACCCATAGTGTGGATGCTGTTACACTATTATAAAGATGTCTTGTACAAGTATAGTTTATTCTCTTTTCTATGTGGGATTAGCTTTACTAGTATGAGGTATCTTTATAGTGGTATAACTGTGTCCATGCTACAGGTTTATATTGCTTGAACTACTTCAGTGCAGTTAAAGCAGCACAACTTTCTAGTGTAGAAAAGACCTTAGTAATACAGTATAAGAAGAGCAGGACACCTTATTGTGATGGAGAACCCATGTTTTATATAAATAAAGTTGTACTGCAAACAGTAGGCACATTAATATGAAACTTCCAGTTTTAATACATTCTGCCCCAAAGTGCTATAAAAGCTTTTGTCGCTCAGTAGGTTGAATGAAGAGAGGCATATTACACATCTGAATTGCAGGGATTGCGGTGGAGTTGGGAAATAAAAAAGTTTGCTTGCATATTTTGACATGATCACTAGTGTAAGGTAGTACCACGTACTACCCTAAATGTGTTGTCATAGGGTGATAAGAAAAAGACAACATGGATATGTCAGGAACAAATCATCCCAAGCCAACCTAATTCTTTAACAGGATTATGGCCTAGTGGAGGATATGGGGGCAGCTGTAGACCTGATAGATTTTGATTTTTAATGAGGCTTTTGACACCGTTCAACATGACATTCTCATAAGCAAACTAGGGAATGTGGTCTAGGTGAAATTACTATATAGTGGTGCACAAGTGGCTAAAAAGCTGTACTCTCAAATTACAGTGGTAGCCGTGTTAGTCTGTATCAGCAAAAACAACGAGGAGTCCTATGGCACCTTAGAGACTAACAAATTTATTTGGGCATAAGCTTTTGTGGGCTGGAACCCACTTCTACCAGTGTGACACATGCCATCATGTGCCAGCAATGCCCCTCCGCCATGTATGTTGGCCAAACCGGACAGTCTCTACACAAAAGAATAAATGGACACAAATCTGACATCAGGAATCATAACATTCAAAAACCAGTAGGAGAACACTTTAATCTCTCTGGTCACTCAATAACAGACCTAAAAGTGGCAATTCTTCAACAAAAAAACCCTTCAAAAACAGACTCCAACGTGAAGCTGCAGATCTGGAATTAATTTGCAAACTGTATACCATCAGATTAGGATTGAATAAAGACTGGAGTGGTTGGGTCATTACAAAACCTAAACTTAATTTCCCCAATACTAATTTCTCCCTACTGTTACTCACACCTTCTTGTCAGTTGTCTGTAATGCGCCACTCTCTTACCACTTCAAAAGTTATTTTTCCTCCCTTGGTATCCTGCTGTTAATTGATTTATCTTGTTTGACTGACCTCACACTTGGGAAAGCAACCCCCATCCTTTCATGTATTTATACCTGCTCCTGTATTTTGCACTTCGTGCATCTGATGAAGTGGGTTCTAGCCCACAAAAGCTTATGCCCAAATAAATTTGTTACTCTCAGATTAGTTGTCCATGGTGCCTGTCAAACTGGAAGGGTGTATTTAGTGGTGTCCTTTAGAGGTCTGTCCTGGGTCCAATACTAATCAATATTTTCATTTAATAACTTGGATAATGGAGTGAAGAGCATGCTTATAAAATTTGCTTATGACACCAAGCTGAGAGTGATTGCAAGTACTTTGGAGGATTAGATTAGAAATCTAAACAACCTTAAGAACGTTAGAATAGCTACAGCAATGGTCCATCTAGATCAGTATCCAGTCTTCCGACAGTGGACAGTGCCATATGCTTTAGAATGAATGAATGGAACAGGGCAATTATTGAGTGATCCATCGCCTGTCCTTCAGTTCCAGCTTCTGGCAGTCAGAGGTTTAGGGACACCCAGAGCACGTGGTTGCATCCCTGATCATCTTAGGTCCATCAATGACTATTATTCATCACCCATGAATTCATCTAATTCTCTTTAGAGTGCAGTTATACTTTGGCCTTCACGATTTTGAGAGGTTGACTGTTGTGTGAAGAAGTACTTCCTTTTGTTTGTTTTAAACCTGTTGACTATTAATTTCATTGGATGACTCCTGGTTCATGTGTTATGTGAAGGGGTAAATAACACTTCCTTATTCACTTTCTCCACACCATTCATGATTTTGTAGACATGTATAGTATCAACCCCCATTAGTCGTCTCTTTTCTAAGCTGAACAGTCCCAGTCTTTTTAATCATTTTGTTGCCCTTTCCTGTACTGTACTTTTTCCAATTACAAGATATCTTTTTTTGAAGTGGAACAACCTGAACTGTATGCTGTATTCAAGGTGAGCGCATGCCATATATTTACATAGTAGCATTATGATATTTTCTGTTTTATTACCTATGCTTTTCCCAGTCGTTCCTAACATTGTTAGCTTTTTTAACTGCTGCTGCAACATGAGCAGATGTTTTTAGAGATCTATCCACAGTGACTCCAAGATCTTTCTTGAGTGGTAACAGCTATTTTAGACCCCATCATTTTGTATGTATAGTTGGGATTATATTTTCGAATGTGCAATACTTTGTCACCCAGTTTAGAGAGATCCCTTTGTAACTCTTTGCAGTCAGCTTTGGACATAACTATATTGAATAATTTTGTATTGTCTGCAGACTTTGTCACCTCACTGTTTACACTTTACCAGATAATTTATGAATATGTTTACCAGCACTGGTCCCAATACAGATCCTTGGAGGACCCCACTATTTAATTCTCTCCACTATGAAAACTATTTATTCCTACCTTTGTTTCCTATCTTTTAATTAGTTACTGATCCTTTCAAGGAACTTCCCTCTTATCCCATGACAGCGTACTTTGCTTAAGAGCCCTTGGGGTGGGACCTTGCCAAAGGCTTTCTGAAAGTCCAAGAACACTATATTAACTGAATCACCCTTGTCCACGTGCTGGTTGATAAAGAATTGTAATAGATTGGTGAGGCATGATTTCCCTTTACAAAAGCCATGTTGACTCTTCCCCAATATATTGTGTTCATCTATGTGTCTGATAATTCTGTTATTTAGCACAGTTTCAACCAATTTGCCTATTACTGAAGTTAGGCTTACCTTCCTGTAATTGCCTCTGGAGCCTTTTTAAAAAATTGGTGTTATGTTAGCTACCCTCCAGACGTCTGGGTACAGAGGCTGATTTAAGCGATAGGCTACATACCACAGTTAGTAGTAGTTCAATTTCATACATGAGTTCCTTCAGAATTTTTGGTTGAATACCATCTGGTCCTGGGGACTTATTAGTGTTTAATTGACCAGTTTGTTCCAAAATCTCCTTTGATACCTCAATCTGGGACAGTTCCTTATATTTGTCACCTAGAAAGAGTGGTTTGGGTGTGGGAATCTCCCTCACATCTTTGGAGTGAGGATCTTAGTAAATTGGAGAATTAGTCAGTAAAGACAAGTACAAAGTATTACACTTACAAAGGAAAAATAAAATGCACAGCTATGTGGGCAATGGGTATAACAAGCCAGGGGTCGCGCTGCCCTGCCGCTCAGCTGCTGCTCAGCCCCACACCATAACTCTGAAGCTTCTCCACTTCTTCAAAATTAGTATTTATTTGTTCTTCAAACCTCTCCACTTTTGCCTTAGTAATTAGCTAACACATCACAGTATTACCTAAAACTTCATATACGTAGTTTAGGGAATGCTATAACAACATTTAGTTACCTTAGGCAACTTAAAAGGTTTTTTTTTTATGGGTAACTAATGGGGGACTTCAGTCATGTCTTTTCTACCTGCCTCAAACTGCACAAACTCTGAACCAGTAGTCCCCAACCTTTTTCGTCTGGCAGGCACCAGACGACGAGCCATCAGAGGATCGTGGTGGCGGATGAGCATCCGCCGAAATTCCGCCGACAAGCGGCAATGTCAATAGGCGTTGCTGCCGAAATGCCGCCAACAAGCAGCGTCATCCAAAGGTGTTGCCGCCGAAATGCTGCTGATTTTCGGCAGCGACGCCTCTGGATGGCGCAGCTTGGCGGCAGCATTTGGGCGGATGCTCGTCTGCCAGCCTGTATGCAGGTGCACTTAGACGCCCCAGCGGGCACCATGGCGGGCACCATGGTGGGCACGGGCACCACGTTGGGGACCCCAGTAGGAGAAGTCTTCTGACTGGTGATTGACTAAATGTAATGAAATATCTCTGGTAATGGGAATATCAAGTGACACACAATACATTGGCCATGTAATATGGGTAGTAATCACATAATCTTATGAATTAGTACATCAAAGATGTAGTAAACATACTAAGACACTTCTTCCAAAAAGCTAAACTATTACTAAGCTAGGAAGAAAATCTTTTTATATATATATAAAAAAGTATCCAAACAAACTCCAAAACAGATAAGAAGTATGCTAAACATCAGTTCATTTACAATTTTCTTCATTTTATCCCACCTCCCTCTTTTCCTGAAGTTGTACATCATGTTTAGACTGAATTTGTACACCGTGTTTAACGTCTTGAGGAAGAGTCTTGTCTTCAGACAGATCTGTAAATTGTTTGCCATGCCCTGAGGGCACTCTTTTGTGGAAAAAAAAAATGGTGGTTTTGTGTGTCTCTCACACACACGCAGCCCCCGCCACTTTCTTTTCCCCCCAACTCCACCCTCATTCTGGAATTCGTCTTTCACTCCAGAATGAGGAGTACAGGATCAGGCCCTTGATGAGGGAATTGATGATAGATGGTGATGCGGGATCTCAGCTTGATACAACTTTAAAAAAGAATTGAAGTTAGTCTCCAGTTCATGAGTGCAAAAACTTGAGGCATTTTGATTAGGAGTATTAATGCTTTGAATCATCCCAGCATATTCACTTTAAAAGTAAATTGATATGCTTTCCTTCTCTGCCTCTTTACAGCTCTTAAATTAAATTGAGGGAAGCTTGTATGTACAAGATGAAACATTTAAAATAATTCTTTATACTATTAACTCCTGTTTAGCAGTAATGATATATAAATTACAACTAAGAGACGGTGAACACTCTGTACAGTCTGTGCAAAAGGTTGACACACAAATATGTGGATGTATATCTCAGTTGGTGAAAGTTGTCATAGCTCCATTGATCTTCAACCCGACAGGGTAGATCTCTTTGTAAAATATTATGTCATGTTCGTTAGCATTGGTTTTTGTGGTTGTGGTGTGTGAAAGGCAGAAGCAATAGTAGGAGTTAGGTTGTCACAGGAGACTGAACCTGTTTTTTTGTTTGTTCAAAAATGTCTTTTGTTATGGAAGCATTGGTTGCTATTACCCTCTGAGCTAAAGGTAATCTAAATTTCCATTATAAACCCCACTTTCTAATGCCAGCAACTTTTGACTGGTGAAACCAATTTGTTTGTAAATTAATATGCTCAAAATAAGTTAGGAGTAATATTTTTCTGGAGACCTTGAAAGTTGCTCCGACTGGAAAATTACAGTAATACTGAAAAGGTAATGAAGGTTTCTGTTCTTTAAAGAAACTGGGACTTGAGGGTATGTCGATACTTAAACTGCTACAGTGGCAAAGAAATAGACACACAGTACAGCTGTGGAAACACTTAGGTACACAAATAACTTGCATGAGTAATGTTATGCAAGTGCCTGTGTGTTTGTGGCATCCCTTGCTGCGATATCTCCTTGGCAGTTAGCAAAGGACCAAGTTTTGCAGCAAGGCAAGAAATATTGATATACCAAAATTATATACCTTTAATGCAAATAATTTTTGAGATCTGTTTTTATAGGTAGTCTCAAAGAAAACGTGAAAATGCCATTTTTTGATATTTCTACTGGAAACAGTTCTTTCCAGAAAGTAGGAGATTTGACTATGTGGATAATGATTCTCTGCACCGCATTTTTCTCTTCTGTAGCTAACAAGTAACTCTTGTGCGTGGGTTCTTCATATGGATAGTGGTGGTTCACTTATTCAGTTAACCATGAAAAACCTGACTTTATTTGATGTGGATTTACACTTCCTTCATTAACCCGAAATAGTAATTCTCAGCATTATTAATAGGATGGATTGTGACCAAAAAACTAAAATGTTAAGATTAATTGATGTTGGTTAACACTTATGAAAACAAAACTCAAAGATACTGTTTGCAAGATTTTTTTTTTAATTTTATTTTAAATAAGGCATTCACTACGGGGCATAAGTCAAGTATGCGCTATTTTGGTTTTAGTGCTCTAAGGCTTCAATCCTGCAAAGAGAAGCATTTGGGCCAACCCCTATGTGAAGCTCTGTTAAAATCAGTGGTTCCCTACATGGGTCCAGGAATGCTTTTCTTTGCAGGAATAGGGACTTAAATCAGGTTTGGTATACACTGAAAACTTACACTGGCAAAGCTACATCTCTCGGGGTGTGAAAAGTCCATACCCGTGAGAGATGCATCTATGCCAACCTAACCTCCATTGTAGACAGTACTAGGTTGATATAAGAATTCTTCCACCAACCTAGCTACCACCTCTTGGGGGGTGGCTTAACTACAGCAATGGGAGAACCCTCTCCCATTGCTGTAGTGAATGTCTTTACTGAAGCGCAACAGTGGTGCACCTGCAGCTATGCCACTTTAGCGGATTAAGTGTAGACATAGCCTCAGACACAGTTTATTTAAAGAGCAGAAACTTTATTACATTTTCAGCATTATTGTAATTTTCCAGTGTTCAAAAATAGCCTAATTAGATAGTAGGAAATAGTGTTTTGTCGTTTGATCAAAGTAGACATAAGAACTAATGAGCCACTGTATTCCCAGCGGTACTATCTACTCTGCACTACACTACTTTACATGCTTTTCTTCTTTGTAATGTTAACAGTCAGTACTTAAAGCAGAGTTTCTTGTTAAGACCTTGTTATCCATAGAAAAGGAAGAGTTATGCTTCCTAGTTACGGGATTTGAAATAAACATGTAAAGAGTCTTGGATTTCTGACACCTCTGATTTATAAATAAAAGCACTCCGAAATCTGCAGGGGAGAGAAATCCATAGAAAATGTTGTACCTTTTTGTTTTTTTTCTCTTAGGGAAAAAAATGCAGTGAGGCTCCATTCTATGCAGAATGGGGAAAAAAATCCAGTTTATTCAAGTTATTCTGTTTGATGTCAGATGGCTAAATTCACACCAGTTACAGTAGCAAAGTTAAATAGGAGCAAGGAGTAGCAATTAATTTTTATTATATGCTACAATAAGCCTGATCACCTTTTAATGAGGGTTATTCATTAATATTTGTATTACTGTGGGGTCTTTAGATGCTTCTCAGGACTGGTGCTCCCCGGGACTGGTTGCTATTCAGATATGAAGGCATGGTATGTCACAAAGGGCTTACTGTCTTAAAGCATAAAACATATGATGACATACAAACACTGCATTAAAAGAGGGTTATTTAGGTTGTAAAGTCGCACTCTCAAAAGTTAGAAAATGCCAGAATAACAGTTGCCAGTTCTGCCTCTTTGTGTTTTATGCATTTTGTTAGTATGTGATCATATAATTAGCAACCATACATTTTTCCACAGGGCCGCTGCCTTTTTCAGTGTATTCACTGGCATGACTTCCTCCAGTATACCTCAAACCTTAGCTGTAGCCACCCTACTTTTGCAGTCCTGGGACTCATGTGAAAGGGAATGCAAATCATTATAGAATTATGAGTTATATGATTTGGGCAGTTGCGTTGTTTTAGTACTTTTGTGACATTGTTTCCTTTTTTGGCAATCTCCAGCAAGTAGCTAAGTAGAACAGTGAGCTAAGATGTAAACCCAAAATTCCACTGACAGATATCGTCTTGGGCTTTATGCAGGTCCCCTGCACTGAAGTGAATCTCCCATTTAAAGCTCACTGAAGAAAATATATTAATTCAGGCCCTTAACATCATGGTGCAGTGTGTTCTGTGATTATCTTTTCAAATGTATTTAAAACTATTTCAGTTGGTATTTTTATTTTAAATTTCCAGACAGAGACCTTTGAGACTGAATTCCTCTGTCCATAAATGAGGAACAGCACAGAATAGTGCAAGCTTCTGCATGCTGTTTCGCCCATGTGCCTCAAATCTGATCTGATTAGGTTGCCTTTAAGAAGATGATGATTAACTCTCTCTGCCCATCCAATTCTGTCCTATCTGCTGAAATATGCAGAGAAGTGGCAAGCTAGAGTGGTGACTTTTTTTGTGATGGGGACACTTGTCTACTAAGAAGTGAACAGCAGCACTTAATTATTTTACATAGGATACTGAGCTGCAGGAAATTTAGAACAAGAAAGAGTCCAGGTGACAGCAACAAAGACTGTTACACTCCTGAGGTACCTGTGAAGAAAGGTTGGGGGAAATAAGGTTTATATTAATTAGAAACAAACTGAGATTAAACATGACTGAGGTCATGCCTTTGCTTAGAAACAGTTTCTTATCACTGCAAGAGTTTATCTACTTCATCATATATGGGAGTGGATGAGCTACCGTCATGAGAGCAGATCAGGGTTGTTGAGTGAGGGGATAAATGTGCCATCCTCTCTGAGTTTTAAGGAGTGTTGGCAATGAGATTGTGTGCTTTAGGGAGCTCTGAACTGGGTCTTGCATTTATGACCCTCATGGCTGGTAATCTTGAAGAAAACATCAGTAATCTCAGTCGGTGCATAAAGTACCAGGATTCCCTCAACTGAGAGGCTTTATGAGCCATGCTATATATTTATTTATTCCTGTCTCTGTCTGCTTTTATCTCCAGGTAAACTCTCTTCCTCCTCCTGCCCCCCCCCCCAGTGCCCCCCACCCCCACAAAAGTGAGAAAGCAACTTAATGTGGCTAAGCAATTCTAGCATAATAGAGAATCTTCTGACTGTTTTGAGAGCATTCAGTCTAGCTTTAGGTGGTTAGTCCACTGATCTTGTTGGTTGACTTTCTGTTAGTGGACAAAGTTGGCATTCTTGTTGGTTTTGTTAGTTTCAACAGGGGCTTTCGAAACTGTTGACCATAAAATCTTGATAAATCCTCTGCAGTTCCTGTAAAGGGTGAATTGGAGTGAAAGTATTAAGCCTAATTTCTGCACATATGCCTAATTGGTAAAGGCTATCTTTAAATTACAAGCAGACAGTATTTTAATGAGTTAATCTTCAGTTTTAATGAAATAATAGTGGGATTTGTATTTGGAAGTACTTACATACCTCCATCTGTTATTTACACTTCATATGTAGATAGATAACTTTTAGGATTTTTTTAAAATTCTCCTACTTTAGTTCCTATAATTAGGTTGTTTACGGAATTACTTATTGTGAACTTAATTTTATCACTTTCAGTGTATTTCTTACTCTTTTTCAAAGTTTAGCATTCTATGATGGGCTCATTGTGTTTGGAACAAAGAAGCCATTTCTTCCTTAGAAATATTGCATTTTCCATTAGCCGCAGTTGCTATCTTTTAAACTATATAAAAATGTATTTCCTTACAAATCAGCCAAAAGGATTTGACTATTCACATACTTAATTATAATTTATTTTTGTATCTTCAATTTTCAGTATAATTGAAAGACTTCATAGGGTATAGCTGTAGTTTTGCTTCCCAAACTGGGAAAAATGTCTTATTTAATGCACCTTTCATGGACAACTGGCTAATATTCAAGCACATTTGGGAGGAGAGTGGGTGATGTAAAAAAAGACTTAATGAACTGTTGTTAAGGAATTGCCCAGAGCAGGAAAATGAACCCGTGTGAGGTTCTTGTAATGCTTTATGCAGGCTGGACTGTGGAGCAGCTCCAGCAGGTCAGAGACATCCTCCCCAGATAAGGTGGGAAGGGATGGGATGGGAAGAGTGTGGGGGTCCCAGACTAGGGGTGGGGTCATGTGGGGTGTGGTCACAGGGGTTACTCCCCTGACTCCCAGCTTCTCTCCTCCCCCACCAAAAAAAATTTCCCTGCCAGTTGCTGTCCCAGCCTGTCAAGGTAAGCAGCTGGAGCGCTGGGACACTTTGTTTACTTAGGTTTACCTCCATGCCGGACGCTCGAGGTAAACAAACCATCTTGGCCCACCAGCGGCTTATCCTGATGGCCTGGGAGCCAAAGTGTATTGACCCCTGAATTATAGGATTGGCTTATAAACAGGTTATAAAAATTTTCCATTTTTACTTATCCATTTTAGGGGGGGTCGGCTTATAAACGAACCGGTAGTTTTGAATTTGTAGGTTGCAATTAAGTTGCCTTTTTTATATAAGAAAATAATTGATAGGCTACTCCTGAATGGCTATTCACCACCTTTAGATGTGTTTAGAAAGCTGCAGGGAAGCGAGAGATTTGTATAGCAGAAGGCCGTTTTTTGTGAGGAGTGACTTCCTTCAGAGTCAATCAGGAATGTTACTGAAGTGTCTGAAGTTTACGTTTTTTAAAAGTGGTTTATTTAATTCACACAGTGAGGAAAATATCCTTAATAGCAGGGTTTATAGTTAAACACCATGATCTGGAAATATGGATAGCTTGCAGCAAAATACAGGAGTTCAACATTTTGGTCACTTGTCACAATTTCTGTGTTGCACCTGGGCAGATCTGAAGGTTCAGAGGTATGATTTGGTCTCCAAACTCATTAAATGTTTTGGGATTTCCTCCCTCACCTCCCCTCTCCCACCCACACTGAGTTAGAAATGAAATTCCTCAAGGAGAAAGGGAAGGCTGTTAATTTCCATTATGTGCACAAATATTTGATAGATCATCCCGGTACAACACTTTAGGTTAATGTGTCTGTATAATTTTTAACATAGATAAATACTGAAGAACACGTTGATGCACCTGATAAGGAGAGAATTTTCTGGGATCGCAGTATTCCTGAAGACATAAAGGAAAAAATACAGTCTAAAGAGGTTCCAGCAGAAAGTGTGACAGTCTGGATCGATCCATTAGACGCCACGCATGAATACACAGGTAACTGTTCTGTTTTTGTTTTTTTTTAATTGAGCTAAATATTTACTTAGTAGACAAAAATATAATGTATTTTCAAGAGAAATTTTATACAAGAGTTGTTTATTAGAGCTGTTGTGATTTTGCTGAACTACTCTTAAAAATGAGATCTCAGGTAAATATCTTGGCCACAGCTGTTTAAAAGCTTAGTTCTGTGTTGACTCTCGAGCTAGGTGACACTAAAATACATCTGATGATATTTGTCACTTATGGGTGCAGTTGATTAATACCTATTTTTTATGCTTGAATAGCCAGTGATGCTATATTCTAAACAAATTACTTTAAATTCCAGTTGAATTCTCTGCTCATACTTGTTCCTGGGCTTGAATTAGGAAACAGACATGAAGTTAAAATGCATCACATAATTGTAAATCTTCCCCTTCTCCAAAAGACTCATGATGCTGCACAAACTATTTAAAATACAATATAGTACAGTTAAAAACCTAACCAATATAAACACAGGTAAGTAATTACAGCAAAACTAAACCAGTGGTTCTTTTCCTTGACAATATTGCACTGGTATGATGGTAATCATATATGAAAATTCAAAACCTAGGAAGAACATTCAGCTCTAAAGTAAACAGAAAGTAAAATGAGGTGGAGAATGGGAGGCATTTGTTCTGTCCAAATCTGCCACCTTCATATAAGAATCTTTTGCTTAATGACCAGGTGGCAGAATTGGGTTCTGTAGGAGCAGAATGCACGTCTACTGAACAATAGAAAGTATGGGGAAACTCGGTGGGGGGGGGGTGTTACTCTTTATACTCTTTAATATTTTGGTAACTGTGGAATGACTTTAAAAAGATATGGCCTTCTTCTATCTTGATTTAAGGATTGAATTTAAAACGCAGGCCGTTATAAAGCTTGAAGGATAAGATCTCAGTACAATCTATTAATTTACTAATGCTGTTCAGTTTATTGTGTCAATATATGTAAGTCTATAAAGTCAGGGTGTCATAGGTTTATTCCCCACTTTGAACTTTAGCGTTCACAAGATGGGGACCTGCATGGACTTCTCTAAACTAAAATCCTAGTTTAGATCTGGTTCTCACTGCCACCAGTCAAGTTTTAAGTGTCTGACACACTCCCTGTTCCCCCAAAACTTTCCCTGGGGAACACAGATTCAAACCTGAATCTCAACACAAAGGGAAACAAACCATTTCCCTCCTCCCCTCTCCTAGTGCTTAGGAGAGATACCTGATTCAAACTCCTTGAATCAACCAAAGAGGGATTCACTTTTCCCCCTCCCCTTCCCCTGAAAATCCAAACTAGGGAAGAAATCAATTAAGTTCTAAAAAGAAAAGATTTTATTAAAGAAAGGAAAAAAAATTACACTCTCTCTGTATTACCAGGATGCAAAAATACAGGGTCTAACTTATAAAAACTGGAGAGACTTTCCCTCCCTCCTCCTCAGCATAATCAAAGTAACAGCAAACAGGAATAAAGAATTTCTCCAGCAAACACACAATTGCAAATATAGAAAGCAACTTAAAAGACTAATCCGCCTTTTTAACTAATACTCACTATACTGGATAGTAGGAAATACTCCAGGAGAACTTGGAGACATGTCTGGCCTCTCTTAGATCCAAAGAGAGCACACAACTCAAACAAAGAACACAGACAAAGCCTTCCCTCCACAGAGATTTGAAATTATCCTGTCCCTTGATTGGTCCTCTGGTCAGGTGTTCATCAGGTTTCTGAGCTTGTTAACCCTTTACAGGTAAAAGAGACTTTAACCCTTAACTATCTGTTTATGACACAGGGGTTTTGAGGGTTTTTTTTTTTTTTTTTTGATGCTCTTAACCTATGTGATGTTGAGCTAATTAATTTGTCTGATTTCCTGGCCCTTAGAGGATCTTCGACAATATGTCACTACTATGGTGTGTGTGGCTGTGAATGGTGAACCAGTAATAGGAGTAATACACAAGCCCTTCTCAGCATATACAGGTATCAGTATGCATCTCTCATTTTTTTTTCTGCCATTTTCACTGATGTACAGTTAAAGTTTTACATTTGAGGGAGAATCTGTAGTTATAAATGGATACAATAATACTTAATACAGGAAAACAAAAATGTGTCCTTATTACTTATTTATATTATGGTAATGTCCAAAATCCTTAAGATTGGGGCACCCACAAAACACAGGAAAAAGTGATCTTTGTGGGGCAGAAGAATGGTACATGGAAGAAACATAAACCAAAAATACAGTAGTTGATGAAGCTCTTTCACTGAAACATTAAAACAGGGGTCCCCAATGCGGTGCCTGTGGGCGCCATAGCGCCCGCGGGGGCATCTAAATGTGCCTGCGTCCTGGCCGGCGGTCGAGCGTCCACCGAAATGCCGTTGAATTTCTGCGGCATTTCGGCAGCGACGCCTCTCGATGACGTCGCTTGTCGGCAGCAAGTGGCGTCATCAAGAGGTGTTGCCACTGAAATGCTGCAGAAATTCGGCGGCATTTTGGCGGATGCTCCACCGCCGCCACAGTCCTTCATCTGGCGCCCGCCAGACGAAAAGGTTGGGGACCACTGCATTAAGAACAATCTCTAAAGAAAATAACACTGTATATATAGGCCTCTGTTCTATCACCCTTATACTGAGTAGCCCCTTGTTCACACAGTTTCATTGAAGTCCATACGACTGCTCCCAAGAGGGGTGCTAATGTCACCTCCACCCGCTCCTGCACCTTATCTCCACAGAGCAAGGGGGGGACACAACAGGACTCAGGACAGAGGGATGCTGACAGCAGCTGCTGTCTCAACTTGCTGATCTACTTAAAAAGGCAATGTACTTAGAGTGGGGTCAGTGTACTTAAGGGGGCAATGCGAGTCTGTCTCTCTCTGCCATGCTGTCTCCCCACCCTCCATTCCAGCTGCCTTGTAGAGTGTGAGGCTACATTAACAACGTGTTAACCCTTGAGGGCTCAGCCGAGTGCTAGTTCATCATTTAGCAGTAAGGCATTCCGTGGGAAATATCCCACCCTCTTCTACCCTCTGATTTCACCTCAACCAACCTTCACAATCATCATTGCTGTGTACAGTATTAAATTGTTTGTTTAAAACTTATACTGTGTGTGTGTGTATACAAAATTAGTCTTTTATCTGGCAAAAAAAAAAATTCCCTGGAACCTAACCCTCCATTTACATTAATTCTTATGGGGAAAGTAAATTCACTTCACATTGTCTCACTTAAAGTTACATTGTAGTTATGTTCCTGAAAAATGCTAAGTGAGGAGTTACTGTATTCCAAACATGCAGCACTCACATACAGAATCTCTTGACTCTGTTGAAGCACTGATGAGGATGGATGTGAGTTTAAACATACACATTCCAAGGACAGGGTATTGCCAGTAACTTGTGAAAGGCTCAAACAACAAATTAAGTGTTGAGTATATTTGAAGGAAATATGTTTTATATTCCTGGGTAGTTAAAACAGAGGCTGATGACATGTTTCCCTTTTCCCTTAGGCCATACTGACCTCTAGAGTCCAGAGATGTTACGTAATAGCTCTGACTAATAACACCGCAATTAAGCTCGTGCAAATGAACTAGGTTTTCTGTCTATTAGAATATTTAGTGTTGTGACTTTTCTCCACTTAAGTATTACATTCTTTAAATGCTAACTTTAATTCCAGTTGTTTATCATTAGCACTTTATTTTCACATTTATATGTATCTTGGCTTTTTCTGAAGCACGTGCCACACCTATTATTGAAGAGGTGATTTTCTTTCCAACAAAAATTCTGTAATTGTAACTGGGAATTTGACACATTCTTTCTTTTTAAAAAAAGGAATCTGCAAGGATAGCCCATCAGAAATCTTCAGGAATGGCATCCAATTAAGATTTTTTTTAAATGTAAAAATATCATTAGTTCTATTACTCAAGATTAGGGGTTGTGGAGAGTAACTATCCGAACTGGAAATGCCATAACCCTTTGTTTTGTCATGATCCTGCTCTACCACATAGCTATAAATCAATAAGGGGGAACCATATTTAAAGATTACAGGTTAGTTCAGTCTCTGCCCACATAGTCTCAGCCTCTCTACTGTGCTGAAATCACCAAATAAATGTCAAATTGTAATGGCTTTTGGACACAGCCTATCAAGGGGTGGTTTTGAACCAGTGATCTAGAAGCGGAAGGCTATGCATCCTGAATTCAGTCTCCTGAATCAATCAATGTTTTCTGTAAATAAACATGTTCATATTCTTCTCTTGATCTGAAAAATGACAGTATTTTGTTGACTGATGGGAAGGAAATAAAAAGTAAAATTTCACAATCCATTTGCAATGTAGTCAATTTAAAAGAATGAGCTAAAGGAATTTCAGGTAATATCATCTACATTACATCTGCCCCCGAATCTCCCTGTGAATTTTACAATCACATTTTTTCCAGTTTTACAATAATTTATTATGAAAGATTACAGTTGAACCTAACTAGACATAAAGTGTTCTAAAATGCACTAAAACCCACTAATGGAATGTATGTTTCTTTTGTAGCATGGGCAATGGTGGATGGTGGGTCAAATGTAAAAGCGCGCTCCTCCTACAGTGAGAGAACTCCAAGAATTATTGTGTCCCGCTCTCATGCAGGAAAAGTAGAGCAGGTAGCACGGCAAACATTTGGAAATAAAACTGTGATCATCCCAGCAGGTGGAGCAGGTTTGTTACCTTTTTAAGCATTCCAGACATTTTATTGCTTGTGGATTACGTAGTAACGAAATAGTTATTAACTGGAGAAGTGACCAAAAACAAGTATTTTTCAGCAAAAGTACTGTACTTCATACACCTAGAACCCAAATTTAAACTTCTTTCAGATTGTGGGATGGGACTGAGTGACTACAAGCACTGGTTAGTTGGCAGGAAAAGGAGTAAGTACCCAAATATTAGGCACAACATGAAACAAACGAAAAGAGACTACTGGGTACATTGAGAGAGGAGCATTTTGGGGTGACTTTTGCTCTATGCTGAACATTAGAAAAGATCAGAGTGAAACTGGCTGCTATATTAAGAAAAGGCTGATAATCAGGAACAGAAACAGGAGGTGTTGCACTGTTTTACTGGCTAACAGACGTTTTGCAGCATGAGCTTTCGTGGGTGAATGCCCACTTCGTCAGATGCAAGAGCTCTGATACATAGCTTCAGATGTAGAAGCTGAAAATTTTAAGGAAAAAGGAGTTCAGTGATTTAAGAATCTAATAGTCAGTTCCAGGAGTGATCTAACTACAAGCAAACAAATTGGTTGGAGGGTTTTTTATATTAAATGTCTGGGCAAAATTGGTTCATGGCATAGGTGGAATGTGCCTATACAAGTGTGACGTAATTACCCACTTCAAGTACCAGCATTTTGCAGGTAATTTCTGAATTTCGCAAAAGGGCATCTTCCAACTTTGTATGGACCGCTATATCTGTTTTTTGTTTGTTGTTTTTTAGAAAGGATGCAGTTAATATCTCATGTTGATGAGCTGTCATGGGTAAGAGAATGAGTCTAAAGAACTTGGTTCTGGTTAGCAGGAAAGATGAAATTATAAGTGATATAGCAGATATTCCATTCCATTTGGCAGCATATAAAAAGGGGGAAAGGTTTAGCTTGAATGAAGAGGATGAACTGTACTGTGAAATGAGCAAGTAGGGAGCTTTGTAAAAGAATGAAGTCAATCAGTAAAATTAAGAAATCTGATTACATGCAATTTTTATGAATTGGAAATATGTTTGATATGCATGCCGGCTATAATTAACAAAATGGTGCATTTGAGAGTAAAGTGGAGATAAGTGATACAATTGTGGTAAAGGAAACAAGCCCAAGAGTGAAATGCTATCATTTAGTTAAATGCATACACAATCTGATTCTGTTGATGCATCTCTTGATGCGTCTAGGTATCTGATGAACTTGCAGGTGTTGGGGAAAAGGAAATGATCATGTGTAAAATGGGTGGGTTTGTTTCAAGTGTTACGTAGTGGGAAAAATCTCGATTTCAGCCGCTTGCAGGAAGTGTAACAGAAGGTGAAGGTTTCTGCTGTATTCACCGTTACATTCTCAACTAACATGACACAGTTAACAAAATCATTTTTGTAATTGCTAATCAATGCCATTATTTTGTGATGAATTAGGAAAGTTGATGTTTTCATTAACTGGTGTTACCTTTCTAATCTTTAGGCTATAAAGTTTTAGCTCTCCTTGATGTGCCTGACAAGAAACAAGAAAAAGCCGATGTGTACATTCATGTGACATACATCAAGAAATGGGATATATGTGCCGGGAATGCCGTGCTGAAAGCATTGGGTGGTCACATGACTACCCTGACTGGCAAAGAAATCAGTTATACTGGTTCAGATGGCAATGAGGGGGGACTCCTAGCCAGTATCAATGTGGATCATCAAGCGTTGGTTAACAAACTCCCAGATCTGGAGAAGGCATCACATAAACAAACATAACTGCTGAGGAGTACACAAATGTTTCTGCAGCCTCGACATGTTCCGCCTAAGGAAACAGGCGTGCGAAGAGCCTGCGAGGGGACTAGGCACTGAGAGCCAAGGCCACTCAGTGTTTTTTGGGGGACTACATATAGCATTGGGCTTCTTCATTGGTGGTGGTTACAAATTCAGAATTAGGAAGGCGACTGAACTGTCTCATGCCATCTTTTATGTTTTGAGACTTTTCCGTACAGTTATACTCAAAGTGCATATACAGAATATATTTTGTGAATATAGGCAAACTAAAAGAAAATCCAGATGGGTACTTAGATTGTTATAAGTGGTACTTTTCATATGGATTCTTGGAACACATCACATTGTTACAGTATTGTAGCTGCTCCAACTTGAATCAGGTAGAAGAAAGGATTGATTTATGTAGTCACTTGATAACGCTGTAATCCATCTAGCTGGAAACCTATGACCATGTGTTCCATATTCCCTTGGATAAAAAGCACAAGTTGCATACACATTTGTGTCTGCTTTCAACAGTTCCTCTGACAGAACAGTATTTTTGAATGATCAGACATGTTCTGTACTAGTTTGCTGATATATTTTCTGAAAACTTAAACCAGTTTAATTCACGTGAGAAAATCATGAATATTGGTGGTTTATTAATTAGTGTAATTATTTCTGTATATCTTTTTAAAAGAAAATTGTGATTCCTTGTATGGGTTTTTAACAAACTTGTCCTTCTTTTCCGTTTGCAATGTTAAAGGTGCATGCTAGATTTTTCTCTAATGTGAGATTAGTTCAATGTTTGTCCCTGTAGAAGCAGCCTCCTTTCCTTTAATGTCATTTTGTTCACTAAATTACTAGACAAACACATACAACATTATTGTTGGCAACAATAAGTAGGTGGTTTAGCTTACAATATGGATTTAAACTAGCAGTTTTTTAGAATTCCAAAATTAACTTGCTGGTTTCTTAAAGGTTGTCTTGTATGAATTCCCTTCAAAAGATGTACTCTTTCCTTCTTCGCTGTAAGCACTCTAATTCTGAACAGTCTGTGGCCACATGTTCACCTTTTAAGATCACCATGGAATTTAGCTCTGCATTAAATTACAACATTTTCCCATAACCCAAAATGGGTTTGGGAAATTTTTGGGGACCTGTGGCATTGCTGTACCTCAGTTTGAAATAGGATACTTTTTAATTAATTCCACTTCCGAGTTTTAGCCCAGTTCATATGGGGCAAAACACTAGCCCTTTGAGGTCAGATAACAAATAGCTGCACCACTAAAATCTTTGGGCCTTTCTCTTCTGAAAATGTAGCTGCCTAACTGGGAGTCTTCTTAGAGAGGTGGAAGAATAATATTTAATAAAGCAAGTTAAAATGTACTTTTTTCTTTTTAGTACCTGTGGGTGTCTCATCATCTCAAGGAAGCTAAAAGGTTCATTTAAACACAATTTTTTTTCTCAGTTCTAAGTTTATTCAGTACAAGTATAGACCATTTATGCAAAATTTATATTCCCTTGGTAAAAATTTTAATCTTCACTCCAATAATCATCCATATGGTAAAAGGAGTGTGACACTGCTGTCGAAGAAAAACTCAGTTCTCACTTTTTGTTTGGATGCAGCAGAAACAAATACTTTATTATAATACTCTAGTGATCACAAGAGGGAGAGAGAGTCAGGAGCTAGGTTTGCCCCTTGTCCTGAACGGATCTCTCTCACCCTTAGTAACAATCATAACAATCTTTATACCTTTCTAGCAGACCATGGTTAGCATACTTGCAGACAGTAAAAGTAAACATTTGCATTTGTTTATACATAAGCCTATTCGTTATCTTATTTGTCTGCAATACTAGAACAGAAAACAAGACTGCAATTCACAAGGTTTTCACACAATTCACTCTGCACCAGTTACAGGGTAACATCTTAACCTCTGCTAATTAGCTAACATACATTAAGATCCCTTCAAACTTCTATTAATTAATTCTTGGCCTCCACATTGTACTTCTAGTACAACAAATATGTCAAATTTCAATGTGCATTAAATCATGGATCTCAGAGTCTACAGGAGAGATGGTAACATTAGGGGTCTTCATGGGATGTAATGACAATGAATGATTAGTATGAACATGAAAAGTATTATTACCATCATTACGTCTATTACAACAACAACAACAATAACATAATCCCACACCAACTAACAACACTACAAACAATAACATCCCCATAGGAATAAAATAATGGGGTTGTTAACAAAGCACAATATATCAAACTTAGTACATAAAGTAGATACTCTATAAGCTGTATGAAAGGCATTCCGTTCAGCATGATATATATTCTGAAGCATGTGAATTTGTCAACCTCTGGCAACAATGAAAGCAAATTCTGAAAGCGATCAGGTATTACTTTAGTCCAATTAAAATATACCTGAAATCTAAGAGCTACATGTAACATTCTATCTGCAGGCCACAACATTTAGACATTTGAATAAAATCAATCTGAATATTTACAAAAGGTCCCCAAGGAGGAGGGTGGGCTGCCTGCTTAGCTTTAACAGCTTTACCAATGTTGTGTTGTTGACAAATCACACAGTGTTGACAGTAGGAATGGGCAACAGAAGGGAAAATGGGTGCAAACCAATCTCGGGCAACTGCAGCAACCATCCCCCCTTTGCTCACGTGTGCCATCCCATGACTCCATGAGTCTCGAGTGCGGAGTCTGAAGGACTCCCAAGATAAATTAAAAATTGAAGTACAGGATTTAAAACTTAAATGTAAGACATCCAAAGGTATTCCTGCTTCAGTGCAGCCCTCTGCTTCTCTTTATCCTCAGTTAGTTAAGCCTGACAGTGAGGAAGAGACTGCAGAAGATATAGTTCTTCTTAAATCAAGAGGTTAAATACATCAATGACTTCCTTATGTTGCAAAATAAAACATATGCTCCTTTTCAGTGGGCAGATTTATTCTGGACAATTAAACTTCACTGCAAACTTCACTGAAGAACTAAAGTCAACGATTTAGCAAGGCTTTAGTAAGATTATTTTGCAGGAGTACAATGTTTTGGTTTTGGTTTTTTCCTTCTGGCTACTTTAAAACTACTTGGGACCTGATTAAAAAGATAGCTCCTTTACTACTAATTAAAGAACATGGGTTAAATTTAATCCTAGAAATTGCCATAGTTAGCATATTAGTAAAAGCTGAATGCATCATAGAGATAGGGCATAAGGTGTTAAATAATACTAAGGCAAAGATTTATTTCGAAGGTTCGGATTGGGAGACCATGTAAACTTTTCCTAGTAAGTATGTGACTACTTCTTACTTTGGGGCTGATTCTGCCAACCCTACTTGCATAGAGCTAGGTTGTGGACAGACTGCATGCCCAAGGAAGGTAAGAAGGGATAATAACTCCCCTTACATCCCTACATATACTTAGATCAGGGAGTAAACGAGGATATTCACCTGCTTAATCACTCCCCAGAGTAGGTGACCAGGGAATGGGCAAAGGTATGGCTCCACTCCCCCTACTTGCTGGCCACAGCAGCTAGCTTTGAGTCAGCAAGACTATTTGCTCACAGTTACTGCATCCTTAGGTGTTTTGCTGCATCAGGTCCAGAGTATTCAACACCTTGCAGGATCAAGCCATTATTATGGGTATAGGCCAGCCGTAAATTACTATCTCTGAGGCCTAAGGAGAAGGCCGTGGAGGAATTGTGATTCAGAGGCATGCAGGGCTGTGCCTAGAGTCTCACAATCTAGCGCAAAGAGGCATCTCCTCGAAGTTGGCAGAATTGGGCCCTTGATTAACATCAAGCTTTCTGATGTTTTCATATTAGAAAGGAATAACTTTTTTGCACAGACCAGCTAGTATTTAAAAGTACTTAAACAGTGCACATCTGGGTTATTTGTGATAAAACTAAGGCCCTGTCTACACTATCCATTTTACCATGATTATGCTGTGTTCCTAAACATGGTATTAGCCCAGCTTGGATATAACACAGTTTGATCTTGCTCATGTGTTCAGCATGGTAAGGGATCATACTGTAACATTATCCTCTACAAGGGCTGGAGCACAGGTCCTTACTTTGGTTACAACAACATTTTGGTCTCTTCCACATAAAGCAAACCCTGTTGTACCATGGCAGTACAATATTTAGGCATGCTGGTGAAACATAACATTTACAGTGTAGTTGGGGCCTACAATAGTACCTCTTATACAAATTTTTAATGTAACACTTCTATCATAGCTACTAAAAGGGAAGCCCAGGATAACGTTTTATTTTGGCACTAGTTTTTATTTTAACTTGATATTTCAACCAGTGTTCTAAGGCTTTAGAGTACCTTGATTTGTAATCCACTTTGTTTTTCTCAGAACCATAGTTCACAGTAAAAGGTGGTGTAGATGCTACATAGCACTGTACCAAAAGTTATAATTTGCATTCCTTGAATGCCAAATATTTCTGAATAAATAAACATGGAAATAAAAGGGTTGAATATTGTGCTTACAAAATGGCTTTTGGTTTTACCTATTTTTTTATGATATAAAAGCTGACGTACAGAGGGTTTGTTCTTAAACCCATTGCTATTTCATAGATTTTTAATAGCTATTTGATGGTTATAATTGGCTCAGGGGAGGTGTGGGTTTTTTGTTTTTGTTAATTTTGAAAGCAAGTTGGGGAAACCATTTAGAGAAGCTGACAAATGGTGGAGTAGGGAAAACAGTTACTTAGATTCATCTTTTGGTTACTTATTCTAATTCTGATACCATATACCATTTCCTTAGTTTAAAAAACATCAGGTCATCATACATCATAATGTTCTACTGTATCTAATCTAATTGTACAAGAGCAAAATTTCCACTGTTAACAAAATGATGCTACAACACACTGTTTAACAGTATAGAAAAGGTAGTCGATTTCATCCCTCCTCCGAGTCATTTTAGAAGTGAATTTGAGTGCTTTGCTGCCAACTGTACTCCTGCAACTGCAGTGACACTATCTTGCTGTGGCTTTAAACTTCTTAATGAGATTCTCCCTCTTTATTTTCCTCAGCTTTTCTCTAAAGAGAAAGCTAGGACTTTAACTGTGCCAATGTAACATTTTTCTTGAGTGCTTAAAACTGCATTTTTGTTTTGGGGGGGCAGAGGGAAAAATGACAGTGGAAGATTTGAATTTAGCTTGAAGGGGTTACGGTCATATTAAGTCTTCTAAGAATGATACGTTACTCGGGCAGTTTAGATCTCTTGACCCAATTATGCTTGATATTTTTATGATGTAAGTAAATCTTATGTTTTCTCTTCGTATTTATCATCTTAATTGTAAAGATTGGTCCATCTCCAACTCTTGACTTCTTAAATTGCTGAGGTGGGATTGTCTAATACTGATGACTAAGGTTAAGATTTTTTTCCACCATTATTTTTAGTAAAAGCCACAGGCCATAAACAAAAATTTACGGATGCCCATGACCCTGTCTGTGACTTTTACTAAAAATAATGGGGGTGGGGGGAGGACTATGTCTAAGGCCTTGTCTACGCTACAAAGTTTTGTGGGCAAAAGTTATGCCCTTTAATTAACGCTGCTGTTGCATGTCCACACTATGCTCCTTGTGTTGGCAGAGTGCATCCACACTAGCAGCTCTTGTATTGACACACACAGCAGTGCACTATGATAGCTATACTACTGTGCAACTGGCCGCAGGGTGCTATGGGAAGAGTTTCGTTACAGTTACCTCTCATGGCTTCAATTTAGTTTTGACATGACTGGAGGTATCTAGAGTCAGAAGATCACAGGCTAATTTTTCTCAGTTTTCTAAGTCATTTTTGAAGTATTAAGCTTTCAGCTTATTTCTTTGTGGTAATAGGGTCTGATTCCAGATAAATTTGTCCTCAACATTGAATGTTCTTATTCATAGTACCTGCTTCTTTTCTTCCTCCAGCAATGTTCAGTGAACTGTATATAGGAAACGCTATAGCAGCTCAAAGATTGGCACCCTGGAAATCTTCCCTAATGTCTCAGCAAACTGTATCTGCATCTGCTGATTGCACTAGTCTACAATTTTTGAGAAGTCATCTGCTTCAGAGATAAAATGTGCTATTTATTATGTATTTTGAAGTGCTGAATTCAAATATGACAATTAAAGCAACTGATTGGCTACTGTTTCTAAGATATTTAAGTTTTTACATTTTATGTCTATGTATATTGTGTAGATAGTAGAGTTTTAATCATAAATTGTAAACCTAGGTCTTTTCATGTGTTTATGGTTGCTTTACATGATAATATTTCACCTGTCCTGTTTATGTAACACTTTAAAAATCCGCAAAAGGGTTATATAACTAAAATTTATTATGAAACAAAAGGCAAAAAACTATTATGTACATAGTTTAGTCCTATTCAGTGTCTACTCGGCGCTTCTTGGCTTGTCTCTTGTATTCATTAAATGGAGCATCTCTTGTCACTGTCCAGCAATAGTCTGCAAGCATTGATGGGCTCCATTTGCCCTGATAGCGTTTCTCCATTGTTGCAATGTCCTGGTGAAATCGCTCGCCGTGCTCGTCGCTCACTGCTCCGCAGTTCGGTGGAAAAAAATCTAGATGAGAGTGCAAAAAATGTATCTTTAGTGACATGTTGCAACCAAGGCTTTTGTATGCCATGAGGAGGTTTTCCACCAACAACCTGTAGTTGTCTGCCTTGTTGTTTCCGAGAAAATTTATTGCCACTAACTGGAAGGCTTTCCATGCCGTCTTTTCCTTGCCACGCAGTGCATGGTCAAATGCATCATCTCGAAGAAGTTCATAAATCTGAGGACCAACAAAGACACCTTCCTTTATCTTAGCTTCACTTAACCTTGGAAATTTTCCACGGAGGTACTTGAAAGCTGCTTGTGCTTTGTCAATGGCCTTGACAAAGTTCTTCATCAGACCCAGCTTGATGTGTAAGGGTGGTGGATGCTGAACACTTTTCCTCCCAGGCCCCAATGACTGTCAGAGTGGCCAATCTTTCTTGATGTAGTGGGAATCTCTTGCATGACTATCCCATTCGCAGAGAAAACAGCAGTACTTTGTGTATCCAGTCTGCAGACCAAGCAAGAGAGCAACAACCTTCAAATCGCCACAAAGCTGCCACTGATGTTGGTCATAGTTTATGCACCTCAAAAGTTGTTTCATGTTGTCATAGGTTTCCTTCATATGGACTGCATGACCAACTGGAATTGATGGCAAAACATTGCCATTATGCAGTAAAACAGCTTTAAGACTCATCTTCGATGAATCAATGAACAGTCTCCACTCATCTGGATCGTGAACGATGTTGAGGGCTGCCATCACACCATCGATGTTGTTGCAGGCTACAAGATCACCTTCCGTGAAGAAGAATGGGACAAGATCCTTTTGACGGTCACGGAACATGGAAACCCTAACATCACCTGCCAGGAGATTCCACTGCTGTAGTCTGGAGCCCAACAGCTCTGCCTTACTCTTGGGTAGTTCCAAATCCCTGACAAGGTCATTCAGTTCACCTTGTGTTATGAGGTGTAGTTCAGAGGAGGAGGATGGGAGAAAATGTGGGTCATGTGACACTGATGGTTCAGGACCAGAAGTTTCATCCTCTTCCTCTTCCTCGTCTGACTCAAGTGAGAATGATTCTGGTGCATCAGGAACCGGCAGTCCTTCTCTGTGGGGTACTGGATGTATAGCTGATGGAATGTTTGGATAATGCACAGTGCACTTTTTCTTCTTTGACACACCTTTCCCAACTGGAGGCACCATGCAGAAGTAACAATTGCTGGCATGATCTGTTGGCTCTCTCCAAATCATTGGCACTGCAAAAGGCATAGATTTCCTTTTCCTGTTCAACCACTGGTGAAGATTTGTTGCACAAGTGTTGCAGCATATGTGTGGGGCCCACCTCTTGTCCTGATCTCCAATTTTGCAGCCAAAATAAAGGTGATAGGCTTTCTTAACCATAGTGGTTATACTGCGCTTTTGTGATGCAAAAGTCACTTCACCACAAACATAGCAGAAGTTATCTGCACTGTTCACACAAGTACGAGGCATCTCTGCTCACTTTGGCTAAACAGAAATGTGTCCCTTTGCAAAATCAAACACTGACAAATAAGAGAGCACAACACTGTATGATTTCTAGAGCTGATATAGGGCAATTTGTTCAGCAGAGTGATGTAAGCCTCGTTATGATTGCATCATCCATGACTTCTAGGAATAACATGATGCAATTTATATCATGTATGATGCAATACCAGCTTCAGATTGCATCATTCATTGTTTTGCCTAAAAAGCAAGTACTGTCCAAACCCAGTCATAGATTTATTCATAGATCCAGTCAAAGATGTATTTTAGTCATTTCTGGTTTAAATTGAGATCCCTTCCCTTTATAACTCACTTATCCTCCGCTATTCCCAAGTCAAGGGTCGTATATACTGACCCAATAGCATATCTTGAAAACTAGAGCCAGTCAACAATTTTAAGCATCATTTTCGTTCTCAGTGACCCAGAATTAGTAAAGTTTGACTACATTTATTTCAGAAGCATTTTGCCTGTAGAGCAGTGTTGTGTATCAAATGAATAGGAATTCTATAGATAAATCCTCTGTTGGACTGCATTGTTGGCTTTGCACTTTTCACATTTTAAATGGACACTTCAATTGATTTGAGTTGTGGTTTATTTGCTTTTCTGCTAAGTTATTTTCAGATACTACTTATCTTCCTGGGAAGGACAGACTCTTTCAGCCATAGATATCCCCATCCCTCATATTTGGTTTCTATCCCTTTAGTCTCCAGAGGAATTTTCACTAGCAATGGGTTCTGGCAAGCTGGCACCAGAGTCTGGATTCAAAAGCCCTACTGCCAGTAGCTTTTGTATGTGAACTTTGTTCCTTGGGCTGATGTATTCTTATTACTTAAGAGATTTCTAAGAGGTCCCTTTCTGTCATGTTCTTGTTTTCAAAGAGTCCATGTTTCTTTTCCACTTGACCTCAAACAATTTCCCTTTTTATAATGTTTCAAGTCTGAAGTTTTATTTTTGTTTTTGGTAGTTCACACAAATATCAGTGTTTACACTGACACGCTCTAACCTGACAGAGTCCAGCCATTCATTTCTTTACAGACTTGAAGATGGATGTTGCTGTCATTGAAGCCCCACAGTATTGTGCTCTTACACATGACAGTGGAATAGTGCAACGTAAGTAAATTGAATTTACTCACATGATAAGCCACTAAAGCAGACAGATCTGTTTTGCTTAGGGAAGTCAGAGCGCTCTGTATTGGGTTTTATTTTAAATTGTTGTTCCCTGGATCTTTCTATTTTCATTTAGGATAGTTAATATGGAAGAAATGTCAAGTACTAGTCCTATAGCTCAGTGGTTCTTGGGCTGCTTGCAGTCCAATCAGCAAACATCTGAGGCCCATGTGACATCCTCTGGCCCATACAGCTAGTGTGTGAGCTGCATCCACACAATATATACAACACTCAGAGAGCTGCATATGCAGCCCACAAAGGTAAATATGTTGAGAACCACTGCTATAGCTCCATTTGACAAGATGCCTGTCTTGAATACAGTACTACCACAGCAGTGTCACAACTTTGTTTTTGTAACTGGAGCTTTGAATTCACCAAAAATGTGTAACTGGATACTCGGCATCTCCAACCAGTTTCCAATATATGTTGCTTTTACACATCTCTCCACATCTTACAATATTAATTCTGGGGGAAAAAATAGTTTGTAGTCACCTACTCAAAGTGATTGTTACACAGTAGAACACTCGATAGTAAACTGAGTAGTGGCACACAATGCAGATTTACATTTACTTTAGCACCTCTTAGGCAAGAACGCTGTAGAGGAGCAGGGTGTCTCTAATCTGTCAGAATGGGGGATGGCTGCTTCCCCGTGGCAGTTGAACAAACCACTTCCCTATTCCATTCCTGTTTGCGTAAAACTCCCAGTTTGAAAACTGTCCTGGGCAGGGAGTGTAACAACGTGCTTGTGGCAACACCCGTAATAGAATAGCATTAGAAAAGTATTTATAGAGTATTTGAAGTTATTTAATGTGCTTAGTTGCTGGAAACAAAGAGAATCAGCACCATGTAACTAGCCAGTTCTCCGTGGACCAATTTGGGAAATATTGTTGTCGAGAGAACTATTTTTATGCAACCTGTGTGAAAAGCTAAAATTGTTCTCTGCTGTATGTTATGCATAAGGCTATGTCTACACTAGAATCGGTTTACTAGTGTAGAAATACTGGCATAGTATAGCAGCAAAGTGCTCCTAGTGTGGATACAGCTATGCTGGCAGAGCTGCCCTTTGTACCACTACAGGAAAACCACCCCCATGAGCAAAACAAGCTGTACTGGTAAAAGTGCAGTTTTGCTGATATAACTGTGTCTACACTAGTGGCTTCTGCTGGGATAGCTATGTCAATCAGTGGTTACATCTCGTCACAGCCCTGAGCAACAGGGCTATTCTGGCAGAAGTCTAATGTAGACCTGACCTAAGGCTCGTGAAAGACAAAAGAACATTGACAGTGCCACACTGCTGCACAATAAAGGAAAATACAAACCCTGAGTAGATGTACTCATTGTAAGAAGTTAATGCATATGTAACGGACTTTTTAAAAATTAATGAGCCTTGAGGAGGGGTGAAAAACCGGGTCATGGAGTAATCCTTTGTCTAAACATATACCATGCTTTGAGAGTTGTAAGTGAAATGACACCAACCAAAGAGAACCTCAGAAGTGGTTGTCATTGTTTGAGGCAGATGCAGGGCCGGCTCCAATCACTAGCACAGCAAGCAGGTGCTTGGGGCGGCCAACGGAAAGAAACGGCACATCCTGCTCTTCAGCAGCAATTTGGCAGCGGGTCCCTCTCGGACAGAAGAACCTGCCGCCGAATTGCAGCCGAAGAATGAAGTTGCGGCAGTAGAGGTGCCGCCGATAGCTTTTATTTTTTATTTTTTTGCCGCTTGAGGTGGCAAAAGCGCTGGAGCCGGCCCTGGGCAGATGCCCTGGGCTGGCCAAGAAAGACTATTAAAATCCAGCCTACTCTATTGACATAGTAGAGATGAGATTCACCAAGGGTGGTGGGTTTTTTTTTTTTTTTTAATTTTAAGTGCTTTGTAGTGAGTGAAAATAAATTTCTAGTAAAATCAATTGTGAAACAAAGAGGAAAAGTCTTCCAAAATGTAAGATAATTTATTAAGTATTTTAGGTAATATCAAGTAATTCCCCTCATCTATATCTCCTTTCTTCCTTCCCCCCTGGTTTGGTTAATTATTACCTTTGCATCTATAATACAAACAACTCATGTAAGGTGATTTCCCTCCTGCCTCCCTCTTCCTCCAAAAGAAACTTGGGAGTAACAAAACTAACATGGATTACCTTTCAAGAGAAAGGCAACAAACTGTTTTAGCTTCCTTGATTGCACAGTTTATTCAGCTTATGTTGCAAAATTTCAGAAATCTCTGAAGTTTGTCAGCATCAAAATTAGTCATGCAGGAACAGAGAAGGCAAAGCTAAGACCTTGTCTGCACAGGAAAGAGTTATTTTAATATTTAAGTGATGAATGTAAATAGTTAGTTATACTAGTAAGACTACCAGTATAAACTGCTGTCTGGACTCTGATTCAGATATGAGTGTTGTGTTTTCCTCAAGTCTAGCTTAAACCTCTTCCCAAATGATATAAGCTAAATACAAAAGTCACTCTTATTCCAGAACAAGAATGTCCATGGGGGGAAGTTATACCAGTATAACTGTACCTTTACTTTTATTTCTGGTAAAACTTTCCCATAATGACAATCCTTAACAGTAAAAAGTGTTCTCTAGAAGTAAATGTATATGTATTAATAACCTGGAAACATTGCTTAGGCCACTAGGGGGCTATATTTTTCCATCAATACAATGAACACATGTAGAAAGTTAACTACAGTTCTGCAAAGATTTACACACATGCTTAACTTTAAACATGGCAGTTGTCTCATTGACTTAAAAGTTAAGCATGCGTGTATATCACTGCAGGGTTTCATCCAAAGGCTGCAGTAATTTAAAAATAAAACAACCAAACCCACCTCTTGTTCATACCAAGATATACATTTAAGCAAAGGTCACTTAAATTGGACTGGTTTTGTTTCAATAAATAGTGAGAATAAGTATAGTATAACACCTGCTCAAATTTACTTTTGCTTGATGCAAAAAAACTCTAATCCTACCGCTTTCTCCCCAGCACGTGTGTGGTGTTCGCACTCTCTCTCTCTCACACACCCGTGAACTTCTAGCCCTTGGTTATGGCAGAGCAATTACATTCTTTTTCACGAAGTTCAGTCTTGGGCAAATATCACCTTTATTTTCCCTTGCTTGTTTTGATCACTACATGTGAGTCTCAAACTACAGATGGTTTGTCCTTTGAAACACTTGTTTGTGTAGTTCCCTATTAACATGACTTGTATGTGAATTTTGGAGCAGATGGGCTGGGAGTTGCATAGATGTTAGAGTGAGAGTTAACGGCCTGGGGCTTGATTTAAGATGTTTAACAGCTGAGCGTTCTCAGAGTTGAGTGGCTATGACTATGGGTCTAGCTGTTTACTCTAAAAGGACAATTAAGTCTGGATGTGATTCTTTGTGAGGCAAAGGCAAAATAACTGACTTGGAGGGCACATACTGAAAACTGGCTCAAGTCTGCCCTAGTTTAGGCAAAGTGAAATAAATGCAGCATCTCCACAGTTAAACAATATTCATGAGGGCTGGCAGTTTCTCAAAGACCCAATATTAAAGATGCAACAGCAAACTACCCCTATGCAAAGTAAAACTAGGCTCCATCTAGAGTTCTGTAATGACCTGAAAAAATCAAAAAGGAATCCTACAAAATGTGGACAAATGGCTAAGGATGAGTACAAAAGAATAGTGCAGGTATGTAGGCACTAAATCAGAAAGGCTAAGGCACAAAATGAGTAATGCCTAGCAAGGGATGTGAATGGAAATAACAGCTTCAAGATGGGGAGCAACTAGCCCAGGTGGTAGTGCTGCAGAAAAGGATCTGGGGTTATAGTGTATCACAAATTGAATGAGTCAGGAATGTGATGCAGTTGCTTATAATGCTAATATCTTTCTAGAGCAGAGGTGGGTAAACTACGGCCTGCGGGCCACTGCCTGGCCCCTGAGCTCCTGGCCTGGGAGGCTCGCCCCCGGCCTCTCCCCTGCTGTCCCCATCCCTCACAGCCTCAGTGCGCCGCGCTGCTGGTGCAAGGCTCTGGGCAGCTGGGCAGCACAGTTGCAGAGCTACGGTCTGACCCGGTGCTCTGGGCAGTGCGGCTGTAATGCCGCCAGCGACCGGTGCTCTGTGCTGCACGGTAAGGGAGCAGGGGGGGTTAGATAGAGGGCAAGGGAGTGGGGGATTTGGATAGGGGTTGGGGCGGTCAGAGGGCAGGGAACGGGGGTTGGATGGGGCAGGGGTCCCGGGGGGCAGTCAGGAATGAGGGGGGGGTTGGATGGGCGGCAGGGGGCAATCAGTGGTGGGGGATTGTCAGGAGACGGGACAGGGAGCAGGGGGTGGTGGATGGGGCAGGAGTCCCAGGGAAAGCTGACAGGGAACTGGCGGGTGGGGAGGGGGATGGGGCAGGAGTCCCGGAGGGGCCATCAGGGGACAGGGAACAGTGGGGTTGGATGGGGCGGGAGCCATCAGGGGGCAAGAAGCAGGGGGTCGGATAGGAGGCGGGGACCAGGCCATGCCTGGCTGTTTGGGGAGACATAGCCTCTCCTAACCGGCCCTCCATACAATTTTGAAAACCCAATGTGGGCCAAAAAGTTTGCCCACCCCTGTTCTAGAGCATATTGATAGGTGTGTCATATGTAAGACATATGAAGCAATTTTCCTCACTCTACTTGGCAAGTGTGAGTCCTTAGCTGGAGTTGTGTGTTCAATCTTGGGTGCCTACACTGTAGGAAAATGCAGACAAATTGAGTCCTAGGTTCCTGAGAAATGTCTCTCAAGCAGTGAGCTTGCCATGGCAGTTCATGTAACTGAAATGCTTGAGCTGACAGATCCAAGATTCAAACCACTGGCAATGGTGGCTGTGCATTTAATGTGAACAACCCTCAGCTCCAGAATTGGCTCCCCCAGCTGTTCTAACAGAGAAAACATCTCAAGTAGGAGCTTATGGTCAACAGTCATGATACTCTCTACTTAATACAAAATACAGCTGGACCTCACTGTGAGCGAGATTCTGCCATCCTTTCTCTTGTTGAATAATACTACACTCCAGGAGTAGTGGGAAGTATCTCACTGGAGTTACGCATGGGGTAAGGTATTACTCAGCAGGTGTGAAAGTGGCAGTATCTGATTTTTATGGTTCTATGCTGGGAAGTGAATACATGCATCTGTTGCTGTACCTGGTCAAATGAAACTTGTTTACCCGAGTGTTCTTTGGAAGGAAAAATATTTCTTTTTTTTTTCATATACGCTAAAGCAGGGGTGGCCAACCTGTGGCTCCGGAGCCACATACGGCTCTTCAGAGGTAAATATGCGGCTCCTTATATGGGCACCAACTCTGGGGCTGGAGATACAGGTGCCAATTTTCCAATGTGCCGGGGGGGTGCTCACTGCTCAACCCCTGGCTCTGCAAAGGACCCTGCCCCCACTCCACCCCTTCCCGCCCCCTCCCCTGAGCCTGCTGTGCCCTTGCTCCTTCCTCCTCCCCAGCCTCCTGCATGCCACAAAACAGCTGATTGGAAGGTGCGGGGAGGGAGGGAAAGGCGCTGACTGGCAGGGCTGCCGGTGGGTGGGAGGTGCTGGGAGCGGGCGGAACTGATGGGGGGCTGCTGACGTATTACTGTGGCTTTTTTACATTGGTAAATGCTGGCTCTTCTCAGGCTCAGGTTGGCCACCCCTGGGCTAAAGGTACAAATAAAAGTTTAAATTCATGAAACTATACATGACTCATGGAAAAGAAGTTTTGATTCCTTGGTCTCTACTTTGCTTAACTGGATTTTGCTGAGCATCTGAGACTTTGATCAACTGAATGTCCAGAGTCACTTCCAAAAGCATTCATAGCCCTGTGCGGTTTCACGGATGCCAATATCCGTGGATAGACATTGGAATCCTATCCGCTGAACCACAGGGCTCTGCAGAACCGCAGTGGCGAAAGGAGCAGAATGTGGGGCCGCTGGGCAGCCCCACGCCAGCAGCTCCTCCAGTGCATCTGTACCCCCTCCAACCCTGCCTCCACAGCCCTGTCCTCCGGTGGGGCTGCTGTACAGACCCCAGGCAGGATTCAGGAGATGCAGCTGCGTGGAAGGGCAGGGGGTGGGGCTAAGGGCGGTACAGCTGCGCTGGAAGAGCTGCTGGCATGGGCCCACCCAACGGCCCCACGTTCTGCTCCTTTCGTCACTGCAGTTCTGGAGAGCCCTGCATTTCAGAAGTCTCCGGTGGAGCAGGAGGAGGGCAGAGCTGCCCCCTCACCCCCAGTAATGTGGGATGGATATGGATCATGGGGAGAGGATGGGAAGAGCATGGGGGCCCCAGGCTGGTGACGGGGTGGGGAGGTCACATCCCCCCCACCTCCCTTTAGCTGTTGCCCTCCCTTTGTGTCCCTCCCATGAGTGTAGAGTACTGGTAAGAAATTAATTCCACTTGTATCACTGGCAACCTCTCTCCCCTTTCTCTGCAAACAGACTTAGATTCTGCACTGAGGAAGAAACTAACACCAGCTACTCTTGGTAAGTTATTTAGGGCCCTCCTTTATGGCTCAGAACTGAACACTCTTCCTCCCAAAGAGAGACAAAGAAAATTTGAAGCAAATCTGTTTTGAAACTCTTGAATCAGGAGGGTTGTGAGCAACTGGATGGACCTACTTTCTATCCTCTGCCATGGTCCTCTGACGATGTAGCCAGCTAACTTGCATTTGGGCTCCTCCTCTCCCTGTTTCCATCTCTTCCATACACCCTTTTCCTGCCCAAGCTACCCTTCTTCCTAACCTTATCATTTTTGGTGTTTTAGTTAAATATCCTGATAAAGACAATTTTACGTCTCACTTTACCTTCTATAATCTCATTTACTACTAATATAACTATTTCTATGTCAGAAACCAATATGAGCCGAATTTAGTTTCTAGTCCATGTATTGCTCAGTATTGTATACTTAAAGAACCTGTATCATTGGGGTTCATCATCCATCTATTGAAGTTAACATGAATGTCATTGACTGCAGGGCATACAGACTCAATCCCATCATGTCCAACCAGCAATGTGGAGGTATCTGGGGTTGTGGAGAGAAGGATCGCCAGGTCTAAGGGGAACATGGGAAGCAAGGGCAATAGAGGGAGACTTCTTTGTGTTTAAATGTAAATCTAAAAAATTATGCTAATTTTAGACCTTTGGCATTTGTAAGATTAATTCTGTTAGTAAAGGTGCATGCATACATACAGTATTATACTTCATACAAACAGTATCACACTTATCAGTTACATAATCCAATTTAAGGAACACCCACATTTTAGGAGCATGATCATTTTATAACAAGCCATTTTAAAAGACAAGCTGCCAGTGCTGTTTTAAAAAAATAAAGTAAAGAAGATATTAGCCTTTTGTTCAATCCAACCTCCATGTATAAATAACAGCACTTTGACCAGTTAACATCAGCAATCCCATGTTAGCCTCAGGCTCATTTTGCATATGCATTTATTGAGATAATCAAGATTAACTGAAGTCTTGTTATGTTTCTATCATAGGACCTAGAGGGATAACTTCTTAGTTCAAAATGCTAATTAGGCTCATCAAAGAAAAATCCTCTTGTTGGATAACACCACTAGACTTCCATTTTTGTATATAATACTTTTATCTAGTGAAATTGCATTAATACTAATTAAATCCTTTGGAAAACTTAACACACACACACACCAACGAAGGTGGTATTATGACTATGCCTATTGCTCTCTCAGGTTCTTTATGATTTTCATGGTTAAAAGTTAATGTGTTTTTCCTTAGCCCATGTCTGCTGAGTTACTTGAAAGAACAAAATGTGTTTTGGACAGTAGAATTGAAACTTCACATTTAACTTTTTGAATTGAGGGATCTAGTTTCTAATCAAATGCCTGTTCAAGGAAAAGTGTGTATGTGTGTATGTCTGTCTGTCTGTGTGTGCAGATGCGTGTGCGCCTTCCTTTTAGGAATGGGGATCTGAATTTTGTGGCTTGGGATCCATCTCTAATTACATATCTAGAAGGTTAAGAGTCTGGAGGCACTGGGATTAACTCTGAAATATTTGATGTGAGTTTGAATGAAAGTGTTTAGGATTCAAATAATCTTATCAATATTTGCTGAAATAGAAAAGCTAGAGTCTACTACATTACCGTTATCCTCAATTAGTTGTGAGGCACAGAGGATTTGTGAGAATATGACATTATTGAGTCTTGAGAGGAAACTTACTGTTACAGAGATCTTATAAATAGTTGTATTCTAAAATGAAACAGGAAAATTAACTTAGGTCAGCCTGGCCACATGGCTGAATTAAACCAAAAAAAAAAAAAAAATCCCATTACCACATTTTAAATGAAAGATCTGTAACTGTATTTGAATGTGCTTTGAATTATTTAGATATTAGCTTCTGCAGTAAAGAGAATCTATTTTTTAATTCTTTGGGGCTATATCATTGACAAAGCGCAAAGGGCTTGCTTGAGAAATATTGAGCATTAATGTTTCAAAGACATTTACAAGGTTAGAGGACCTGCCAACTCCTCTGTGTCTGAATTGTCCTTATTCATGAGTGGCCCTATTGGAATAAGTGGGAGAACTAATGTGAATATGGGTTTCCAAGATCAGCCCCTTAAATTCCTATGCAGCTCAAACCTGGCATGTAGGAGCCACCTCTAGGAAAGAGTAGTGTTTGGTCTCAAAGGATGTTCATTCATTCATTCCTTGGACACCCTCCTGAGGCTGCTGGCAAATGGTGCTAATTTAATTCTAAATAGTAATAGCTACTTAATTGTTAGAATGGAGGAGTGTTCATAAGGGCCAAAATATTCTCTACTCAATTTGACTGCAGTGAGAGCGGAAGGTATTCAGCACCTCCGAAAATCTTCAGTTCTTCAAGTTGGGCACCCAACAATGTGCTTTTGAAATCTTAGACTGAGAATTCATGAAAAACTATATCATGGCCTCCTCTCTGTTCTTTATTTTCTTCCTCAGGGTGTGTGGTTTTCTGTTCATTGCAACAGTAATTTGTAACATCAGGAAACTGATATATTATTTATCAACATGCAGAATTTTATTTTCGATAAACACTCCTCAACAGATTATTAGACATTTTCAAACTCAAATTCTTCAGCCCTCTAAACATTATGCACATAAGCAAGGACGTAGACCAGACTCCTGAATCCATCTTTCTATATAGTAATTCAGGTAGAATTGGAGACAAAACCTGTGTTTGAGCTCTATCTTGTTGTGTGGCATTGAATGGGTTTTACTTTTGATTTGTTAGGTGATCTATCTTTCAAGGGCCACTTACTTTCATTTCAGATCTGTTGGTGATAATGTTTAATGTGTCTAGCTAGCAGGGGCGGCTCTAGACACCAGCGCGCCAAGCAGGCACTTGGGGCGGCCATTTCCGGGGGGGCGGCATTTGGCTCCGGTGGAGCTCCCGCCGGCATGCCTGCGGCAGGTCCACCGGAGCCCGGGACGAGCGGACCTGCCGCAGGCATGACTGCGGCGGGTCCCGTCTTCCCGCGGCTCCGGTTGAGCGCCCGCAGGCAGGACTGCGGCCGGTCCGCTCGTCCCGGGCTCCGGTGGACCTGCCGCAGGCATGCCGGCAGGAGCTCAACCGGAGCCGCGGGAAGAGGGGACCCGCCGCGGGACCGGGGAAGGTCGGCGCAGCGCTCCGCGCTGCTTGGGGCAGCCCGATTTCTAGAGCCGCCCCTGCTAGCTAGGCAGAAAATAGTATCAGGTTAGGACAAACTGGAAAAAGATTGGGTTTGGTTTCTACTGTGAGTAGTTTGGGTGAACTTGTGTGGCCTAAATCAGTTGTTCCCGTCTGCCTGTATTGTAGAGATGGGAGTCTAACCGGGGGAGGGAGTTTGGTTGTTTTTTGTTTTATTGTTTTTTGTGGCCAACTGCTTCTCTCTGCTACTGGACCGCTCCTCCCGCCTGCACAGTAGAGATTGTCTTGCAGAGAGTTGGCTCTTCTAGGCATGTAGCAATGGAAAATCAGCTCCCCACACTAAGTACTTCTGGAATACAGGGTTAGGTTTCCTTGGCTGTGTTAGAAAGTAGACTGTCCTCTCCTTCCTGTGCTGCGGGTATGGCCTACCTCAGCATTTTTGGCTGGTGTTTCTGCCCACAGTGAAATAGTTAATGTTGACATTTAAATTCTGATAATTGCTTAATTGAGATGGATGGGGCAGCTGACACTCAGTGATTGTCTGCAGACTCAGACTGCACTGCATTGGTTTACATTTGGTTCATACTTGAAAGATTACCTTTGTCACCATAAGGGCATAGATTGTAGATCACAACTATATAGCAACTTTAAAAATAAAAACAAAAAAAAGCGTGTGGAGCTACATCTTCATAATTCAAACTGGAGTATCAAGGGCAGAGCTGGTAGCACCATCTATGATTAAATTTGTCCAACACTTCCCATTATAAGACCCTGTTTTCAGTTATTTAGAACTTTGCCAAACTTTCATTGTTTGGGATGTAACTTTCCATGCTGTCTGTCTGCCTCAGGGTGTATTTTTTTAAAAAATTATTTTGAAACTTTCATCCAAAATGGCTCAGCTGTTTCTGAGAATGAAGATAATGGGAAAATACATTCTTGTGCCCATGTTAAAATTCTGTTGACCTTTTCATTTAAAAACTTTAGTGTCCCCATGCTTAGGAACAAGGACTTGAAATTTGGCAGGGGGTGGCCTTTGTGTCATCCTCCTGAAAATCCACCCAAGTTTGGTCAAGTTACTAGTTTTGAAAAAAATGCAGTTCGCACATGTTCAGTAGAGTCTGAAATTTTGGGAGATAAATGCCCCAAGATTCTATTCACATTAGGCTTACTCCAGCCTGGGGATGAGCAGGATTTTCCTTGAAATTGTAGCTCTGGATTGCCGAGGGCAATGACAGGCCCAGGTCCAGATACCTGAACTGAGAGCAGGGAAATTCTCCTCTGAGCTCTCAAAGGCTATGCTACTGAGCACAGGCAGTCCAGATGAGAAAAATACCTGAACTAAATGTGGAAAGACAAGAGCCAAACCTATGGGGAGGTCTGGGGAAAGGATCTGTGGATGGGAGGTGACTGGGAATAGAGGCTGGTGGCAGAGGAGGATGGAAACTGATTGGGAGTTGGGATGGGTGGAGAAACTGGGACTATGGGTAAGGAGACTGGGACTTGAAGCCAGGGTGGAGGCTGAGAAACAATTCTGGGGGAGAGGAGACAGATCTGATAATCAACCAGTGCATGGGAGGAGAACTTGGACTGGCTGGACAAAAGCGGGGGCAAGAACCCACTGTGTGGGGGAGGGGAGAAGCAGAAAGAAATTGGACAAAGGAGCCTAGGGAGAGAGATTGGGATGGGGAGCATAGGTGGAGGTATTGGTCAGGGAGAGAGAGAAGGACTAGATAAGGATCCAGGATGGGGAAGCTGGAACTGGCTGGGCAAAAAAGACTGGGACTGGGATGAGAAGCCTCAGGAATGGAGAATGTGACTGGGTAAGTGTGGAGAATGGGACTGGGACAAGGACCCAGGGTGGGGATGAAACAGAACTGGGACAAAAATGGGGATTACTCTTTGGGAAAGTGGGGGGTGGGAAGGGAGATGGTTGCAGAAGACTCTATGCCCATTAGAGCCCCTCTGGGAGCCTGGAATGGATCCCAAGATTCCTTAGTCTCGTCTTCATCAACAAATATCCATGAAACCCACCGTTAAAGTGTCTCATCTGCCTCTAGCACTAATCCACATAGAGTAATATAGCCCAAAGTGGTGGTCTGTTAGCTCAAGTGGCAGAGGTCAGTGATGTGGATGTAAATGTTCCAACCCTGCTGACGACCCATGTGAGTATCAACATGATGCCACATGATAGAATTTAAAAAAAACAACCTAGATTTTTTGTGTAATTTCCTATGTTGAAAAATCAAGCACTCAAAATTAAGAAAATGCCAGAATTAAGGTTATCTGTGCAACCTTAACTTACTCCATTGTGCATATGCATTATGATACAGTCTCTAATTGTGTGATCACATAATATTTTTTCCACAGGCCCTCTGCCTCATTCAGTGTGCTACAGGATGGACCTGCTTTGGGTGGTGAATCAGGGTTGCATAGTGATAGAGACTGCTGTCTATAGGACCCCTGCCTTATTTATTTCAGCAGTTGGAAGGTGTGTAGTGAATAAGGCAGGGGATTGTAGAAAGAGACAGGATGGTCTTGTGGTTCAGGCAATTGAATACAGCCTAGAGAGCTGGATTCTGTCACTGCCTCTGCTACAGAGCTCTTGTGTGATGCTGGACAAATCATTTAAAACATCTGTGAAGTATTCAGATACTGTAGTGATGAATGCCTCAGAAAAGCCCATGAGGAAATCTAATAATTCTATCTTCAGAGCAGGTTTTGCATGGCATGCAGTAAGTAAGGTGTGGGCCACACATAGAACAACAAGAAAAACCCCAAAATATTGAATAGCTGTTCATTAAGTGAGTAGTATCCATTCTCTGCACTGAATGAGATTGGGGTCCTCTGCACAAAATAGTATGTGATAATTTAATTAGAGACTATATCATAATGCATCTAATTTTCTAACTTTTGAGTACTTGATTTCACAATCTTGATAAAGATTTTTAATGTTTTGTGTCTGCGTGTAATTATTTAGATAGGGCCTAATAGGCCTTATGAAGTTAATAGGAGCAGCACATCTAAAATCAGGCCTTACAGTGTGTTACTCGCTTCACATAGAGCTGAAGAGGCCAGAATTTACAATCTCTAAGTTAACCTTGATCTATTTTCATGAGTTACAGCTAAGCAAAGGCTATCAGGGAAACACATAGCCACTCTCCCTACAGAATGTGAAAGGAAAATGGCGAGGCAAATTGGGGCTATTTCAAAATAAATCTGTTCCTCCCTGGAGATAGCATTGTTCCTGTTTGAAAGGCATGGCTGTAGAAATGAGACTATATTATTTCAGTGATATGGGCATAATAGTTCAGGCCCAAATCTAAAAACCAGGGAACAGCTTCACTGAACTAAACATGGTCCTGTTGTATGGCTGCGACACAGCGGCTCATTGGTGATTCACTATTGTGTGTCAGCAGATCTTGTCAGGACTGATCATCATTTAGGGTGACCAGCTGTCTCAATTTTATAGGGACAGCCCCGATTTTGGGGTGTTTTTCTTATATAGGCTCCTATTATCCCGCACCCCCATCCTGATTTTTCACATTTGCTGTCTGGTCATCCTACCATCATTCCACTTAACACACCGTTGTTATGATACATGCCCAAAAGGTGGCATGTAAGATATCAATAGAAAACTTTAAAACTCACTGGTCATTAATATTCTTGCATGTTGTATGTATGAGATGTGTACAGAGAGTTATAAATACATGCTAAAATTATGTTCTTAGAATGTGTTTGGCAAGCAATGCATAAGCCCTGTCTGTCCTAGACCATGGAATATGTATGTGCTTGGTTGTCCAGTCTGGTTGTCAGGAAGAGACAATAAAGGTATATTTACATAAAAGCTAAACAAAGCTATCAAAGAAAGGGGGGTCTGAACCTCAACTGATACGTAATTGAATCAATTGATTGTATGCAATATTACTATATTATACAAGTATCAGTAAGGTCTGTTATGAAATCGAATGGCACACTGGTGATTAACAACTGTAAAATGTATGTATCAACACTATATGAGGAATTATGAATATTAATTGGTATTATGCTTTCAAATCTGTGAGCAAACAAAGGGAGAAACAGGTTCTCCCAGACAGGAGGAAAAGTAGCTATCTACAATAAAATTAAGCAAGGTGTGAGCAAAAACAATGGAAGGCCTATTTACATAGGAATCAGCAGGGGAATGGGAAGCCCACAGGAAGGGAAGAACAGGAGGTCATCCTGTGTCTGGAGACAAAACAGTGAGTTTCGGAAGATATACAGAGAGAGAAGAAGCCATCTTGGCACCCATCACTGGACAGGCACAAGGGACCAGAGCTCTTGGAAGCTGAGAAGGATGAGCCCTACCACCAAGGGGGTTGAAGTCTTTGGGAACTGAATATAATTGGAAAAACCTGCTTAAGCAAAGATCTTTCACTTAGGAAAACAAGGGAAATCAGCACCTTGTACTTCTGTGGAAGGTTCTGATTGAAAGTCAACCACAGCTGGAAAGAAGAAAGTGATTGGTAAGAATTCTATCTTGAACCAAGGCTGTAGCTTGTTGAGTTAAGTCTTAGTCACCAGCAGTTGTGGGTGTTCTCAAGCATACAGTGTATTTCAATAACATATACAGAAATACTTTATAACTTCACATATAATGATAGCACATACAATCCAACAGGATATCAGTGTTCAACAGATCTAGACTTTTAACATGATGCCTCACAAGGCATACTTTGTACAAAACGTAGCATAGTCATATGACAGTGGTGAATGTGGGAGTTCAAGGGTGCTACTTTGAGGTGCCCCGACATACTACTTGTGTGACTTTGCAAGTCACTTAATCTCTCAGTGCCATAGTTTTCAAACTGTAAAAATTGAAATAATAGTACTTCCTTGGTGTATTGTGACGCTAAATCCAGGGTTTATGGAGTGTTCAGATACTCTGGTGATAGGGGACAATAAAAGTACCTACATTCATTCCAGTGAGCAATATAGTGACAGCTATTTCTGAATATTTTACACTTTTAACTTTTTAATATTCCTGATGTGGTCAAGTCCTCAGGGTTTTCCCCCATCCCAGATAATTTCAAGTGCTTCTTTTTAATCCTACCACATTCTGCCAGTACCGCTAGTGCCTTCCATGATCTTTATAGATGGTCAGTTCACAAAGGAACTTGCAAAAGTCCATGTGGGTCACAAAACTTCTAAAACAACTAACATTTAGTCTAAAGGTCAGTGAAAGAATGGTATTTTTAGAAATCACTCTAAATTGATTAATCTCATCAAAGTATCCCCAAAGACTTTGCTATATTACCATAATTTCAGAACTTCATGTCCCACCATGCATTGTAAAACCTGATTTTTATTTTATTTATTTCACAATTCCAGAAGCAACTCTTTATCAGCTAACTATTAGGCAGGTTCTTATGTCACAATTAGAATGCAAATAGTAGGTTGACCAAGTCTGGTGTTCTTAGGGTATTTACATTTTGTTATGCCTGTCAAGGTCCCTGGTTACATCAAGTGCTTCCACAGCTGCTTGAAACCTGTATTTGTTTTGTCAAATGGAACATTGTCATGACAAGTGTTTAAAACGTTGTGTAGAAATGTTCCAAAAGCAGCTGTTGGATGGATCATTTTCCTCTGTTGCTTGGATTCTTATTCCTTAGAGATGCAAAGAAAAACTGCTCAGTAAATCAAACAGTTCTTTGATGCCTGCAACTGTCTCTAACTTCTATAACTTAAAAATGAAACATTTTGGCCTACTCTAAAAAGGAATGGTGTGGGTTGATGTAATTTTTTTTATTGTATGTAATGTGCCTAGAGCTAGTGATAAATGGAAAAATATCAGTTGTGAAGATCAGATGTACTGGAGTAAAATACTGAAAACTGGTTTTTAGAGTGACAAATACTTTCCCTAAATCACTACAGTAAAGGTGTGAATTGGGTGGTCCTGTTGGTTTCATTTCAGTAATTACTGCAGCTCCTTTTTAAAACTATGCTTTTACTTGATATATTTGAAAATTATCAATACTATTAAGATACTATATTGTACACTATAGCAATTTTAATTCAAGTTCTGAGCAAATATATTTTTCCCCACAAAAGCTAGAGGTTGAAAATACATATCGGTGATTTAGGGTGAAATACATTACAGGGAAGTTATATTATAAAAAATTACCAACCCAGGAAATTCAGAGTTAATTTTAACATTAAATCCAAAACATGTTAAAGCATGGAAATGCATCACTAAATCCCATAATAATCTTGACTGTGACCTGTAGTGATATCCTCAAATAACCCAACAATTAGTGCATAAGTCTGTAGTCCCAAATTAAACTGATTTTTAAAGACACACTAGGTGTTCTTTTCCCTTCCTCGTGGCTTTACTACTGGGAGGAGTTAAGGTTGTTTGGGTGCATTAACTGTGCATTTCTATCCCTTAATACATTTGGATTTGTGACCCTTAGGATCCATCAATTTTATAGGAAAATAAGCATAAATGTGTAGGATCACTAATGGCCATTATCACAAAGTAATTAGAGAATGTTCCCAATCTGCTCTTTATTTTAGTTTATTTTCATATTTAGATACAGAACTAAACCAGAGTCAGGCAATCCTAATACTCTATAGCTTTTCTGTGTCGGTAGTATTAGAGTAAACAAAAGTTTTAAAGGGAAGTTCAACACTGGGATTATTTTGCTGCCTTAATGTGTTAATACAGAGTGACTGACTGAAAGAAACAGATTATACCAGTAGAAAACACTAGAACATGCAGAAGTAACTGATAACATGAAATATTGTTCCTGGTTCCTGTTGGGTAATTTCACCTTTTTTCCTGTTAGAAAAGCTGACATTAGAGATCATTTTAAAAAACCTCTCCTCTTGTTCTCCATTTCTTGCTATATTGCTTCATACACAGTGAATTATCAAACTTCACCACAGAGGGGAAGTAAAGCATCATTCTTTAACTCTGTGCCATGGTTACCTGCTGCTTGGTATCTCCTCATTAGGGGGTAGGGCTCACTACTTATGGGGCCAGCAAGAGGCAGCAAAAGACTCTTAATAAGTTGGCTTCATAATTTGTCATCTATCTCGGCTACTACAGAAAAGTGTTGCTGCTCTGGGACGAGGCACAAGTTATTGTGTTGCCTTTTCCTAATCCACAGCAAATTGAACAGAACTCAGGCAGCTGTGATTGATCGTGATTTTTTTCAGATTGAAAAATCTGAATAAAAATTAACATTGTTAATTTGAGTCTTTAATAATTAGCAAAATATGTATTTAGGCACTGGAATCTCCTTGCATTGTAACACACCCATGTTTTGTTTTGGAATCTCAGTCTTTGGTTTCAAGCTCTCCTTGGCTGTGACAAAGGGGAGTCTCTGTGTTGCGGATCTTCACAGCCTTATGAGGCTGTGGTGATAAACTTCAAACACAGGAAGTGATGTGTTTGTGTAATTGTAGCGGGGTGGTCACCTGCTTCGGCCCTTAAAGGGTTACAGCCAGCCCTGGGAGAGCCAAAGTCTAGGCTGATGGGGAAGGCAGCCACAGCTGGGGCTGTGCCCCGATCAGGCCACAGCTGGCCTTATAAAAGGCTGTGAGCCAGGAGTTCAAAGAGTTCCTCTCTGGATGTTGAGAGAGATGGGCCTGGCTGCTGGGGAGCTTACTGGGGTACCTAGAGTGAAGCAGGGCTGGGGAAAGGCCAGGGGAGCTGGGAAGCTCCAAGCTGGAAAACCCCCAGCCTGCAGGCCTTGTTGAAGGCCTAAAGCAGGTACTGGGGTTGCAGAGGGCAGCGCAGGAGAAGGCAAAGGCAGCAGGTCCAAACTCCAAACTGATGAGTGGTTGATAGACTGCAGTCTGCCCCAGAGAGCGGGGACTAGATGGTGACTGGCAGTAGCCACTGAGGCAAGGTTGGGATAGAGGGTGGGGGGTTCCCCTGCGTGGGGAGAGCCAGAGGGGCAGCACCCAAGGTAAAAGGGCACTGGGGTCTGGGAGGGACATGTGGGTCAGCGGCAGGTGAGACACCAGCCTGCCAAGGGTGCTCTGGGCTGGAAGAGCTAATTCCCAGGATGATCAGCAGGAGGCACTGCACCAGTGAGTCGCTGCGTTGCTACGGTAATCCAGATCTTATTTTAGGAAGGTTTAAATACTGAACAAAAAAAGGAGAGTTTTTCTAGAAACATTCCACCTTGCTACAGGTGTGAGGGAACCCAGGGAATCTTATCCCACATTTTAATAGTAGAAGATACTAATTACTTTCAAGTGGTGATTTTAAAGGTGGCCACAGAAGCACACCTTCACAACCCCAAGCTTGTAAGCCTAGTGTCCAGGGCCACTTTGCCCCACTCGCCTCCCTACCCTCCACACAGAGAATGAACATAGAATTGTCATAGTGGATCAGAACAGTGGTCCATCTAGTCTAGAATCCTGTCTCTTACAGTTGTCCATACCAGATGTTTCAGCACAAGATTCAAGACGTAGGAAAAACTTTGTGAAGTTCTCCATTCAGTTCTTGAATATGTCTGTAAGGCTCCCATAACCTGTAGGTATCCTGCAGGTCTCGGGAATTTCAAGACTACAGGCCAGTCTCATATGCATGGATATCCTGTCCCTCTACACTGCTTCTATGACAGTCGCCCCATCCAGTTCTTTGACAGTGTGGCTTCATTCAGCTGTTACACAAGCAGCTGCCTCCAGAACCCACCTCTACGGGGGGTTCCATGCCATATGTGATTTTGGTTGGGGCTCTGTCACCTTGTGTGCATATTTACTAGGGTGTGGAGAGGAAAAACATGCAGCCCTTCTGTCAAGGCTGATTCCCCACTCTGGCACTTTGAGTGCAGAAGGTGGGGGCCCACAAGGACTCTAAAATTTAGTACTCACCACTCCAGCCTTGTATTACACTCTCAAGGTTACAGTTTTTCTCTGACCTTGGATGGGTAGATTCTGCCACAACCCAAGTGCAAAAACCCTTTGAGAACCCAGGAAGACGCACTTGAGAATTCCTTCCTGTGGGGTACCCTAAAGCCCTTTCACCCCGTCTCCAGGGAAGAGCTGAGAAAGGAAAAAAAACAAAGAAAATCAGCTGTTTACATCAGAACATAAGAATGGCCATACTATATCAGACCAAAGGTCCATCCAGCCCAGTATCTTGTCTCTCTCTACCATCCATCTCCACCCTCTGACAAACAGAGGCTAGGGACAGCATTCCTTATCCATCCTGGCTAATAGCCGTTAATGGACTTAACCTCCATGAATTTATCTAGTTCTCTTTTAAACCCTGTTATAGTCCTAGCCTTCACAACCTCCTCAGGCAAGGAGTTCCACAGGTTGAGTGTGCACTGTGTGAAGAACTTCCTTTTATTTGTTTTAAACTTGTGCCCACTAATTTCATTTTGTGGCCCCTAGTTTTTATACTATGGGAACAAGTAAATAACTTTTCCTTATTCACTTTCTCCACAACACTCATGATTTTATATCCCTCTATCATATGCCCCCTTAATCTCTTCTTTTCCATGCTGAAAAGTCCTAGCCTCTTTAATCACTCCTCATATGGGACCCGTTCCAAACCCCTAATCATTTTAGTTGCCCTTCTCTGAACCTTTTCTAATGCCAGTATATCTTTTTTGAGATGAGGAGACCACATCTGTACATAGTATTCAAGATGTGGGCGTACCATGGATTTATATAAGGGCAATAAGATATTCTCTGTCTTATTCTCTATCCCTTTTTGAATGATTCCTAACATCCTGTTTGCTTTTTTGACTGCCGCTGCACACTGCATGGACGTCTTCAGAGAACTATCCACAATGATTACAAGTTGCCACCAGCTAATAAAAAAAAAAAACCATGCACAAACCTCTGAAGACACAAAACTCCAATCCTGTTCTTAAAAAAGGTAAATTTTATTTAAAAAGAAAGAAAGAAATTTCATCTGAAAACTCAGACTATTACTAGATTTAAAAAGAGAAAATACAATAATTAAGCATTAAAAAAGCTCTCTTGAGGTCCAGCTTAAAGGTTACAAGCAAAACAAAAGCTAACCCCTCACACTGAGGAAGTGGCTAGACTGTTGGACTGTGGTACTGTCCCCCAGAAGGGGGGATCACAGAGTATACCACAGCTGGAGGGCTGAGTCCCAAAGAGGACATTGTGGTCCTTGGAACCCCATATTCTTCATAGTGATATTACAATATGGTTATACCATAATTATGATGTATTTTATGCAAGATGGGTTGTATAAGGTGTCATTGGAAAAGTTATGATTTTCTGAATATGACTATCCTATTTGTATGCCTGTATCATTTTTGTATCTGAAGTTATAAATACTGACTATGTATCTGTACTTCAAATGTAGTTACACCTGGGTAACACCCATTGACAAGATGCTTTCAGTATAGATTACTGGTTGGGAAGGACATATTCAGGGCTATGAGCTATTAGGGAAAACAATAGGCCTTAGGAGAAGCTTATCTCCCACCTGATGAGCCTTCCTGAGAACACTCCAGACAGCCCGTAAGTTATGGCTGATATGACTCTACAAGGACATAGGACCAGGCCATATGTCTCTGGACTCTATCTTGGGATGTCAGTATTTTTCCACAAAGAGTTTGGGAACCAAGTTTTGAAAGAAAGGGTTCCCGCCGTATGCTAAAGCTATATAAGGCAGAGGAGTGACATCATTTGTTGTTCTTCACTCCCCGCACAAGAAGACTCTTGAAAACACCCGAAGAACAAAGACTGAAATGGAGGAAGTGCTGGACCCAGGCTAATGGGATTTATAGCCTGTGTATGAAAGACTTGGGGATTCCAAGGTGCAAAGCAAGTGTAGCTTGTGCCTTAAGAATCTGCAGCCCACTTGTTTCATCAGTTAGGGTGAGAATCTGCTAATTCATATCCTGTCTATCTAGTATATTAAGTTTAGTTTATGTTTTTGTTTATTTGCTAGGTAATCTGCTTTGATCTGTCTGCTATCACTTATAATCACTTAAAATATATTTTTGTAGTTAATAAATTTATTTTATGTTTTGACCTAAACCTGTGAATTTGGAGTGAAGTGTGCGGGAATCTTAGCTCAGAGGGGCTGTTGCATATTCCTCTTCACATTGAGGGTGGGGAAAAACTCTATGAGCTTGCGCTGTACAGTTCCCTGTGCAGTGCAAGATGGTATAATTTTGGATTTATGCTCCAGAGGGGATGCATGCCTGGAGAGCTGAGAATTACCTTGGCTTTAGCCTTTCTACTGTTGGTTCACATGCAGTGGCTAGTCAGAGAGCCTGCATGTAACTGCCGCTGAATGTGTCCCTACCTGTGTATATGCTGGTGGAACAGTGGGTCTGCAGCTTGTCACAGCAGCAGCAGTGTGAGAAGGAGCCCAGGCTGGTGGGACAGAGGGCTCAGTGTACCTCAGTTCCAAGTTGCACCCCAGGGGGAACCTGTCACAATGGGTTCAGGAGCAGAAGTGTCAGAAGGCAAGACATCACCAGGAGTCAGCGTACCGACCTGTGGAGCTGATCTGCAAGATGACCAGCAGGATTCGCTAGTGTGGTGAGTCACACCCTGTCACAGGCACCTAACTTTTGAAAATGGGACTTAGTAACTTAGATGTCTTAGAAGAAATTTTCAAAATCATCTAAGGGCGGGCATGTTGGTCAGGAGGGGAGGTGAAAGAAATCCCCTCCATTATCAGCATAAGAGCCACTTACTAGTCAACTTGTTTAAGAGTAAATTCTACCAAGTGAGTCATAGTGTGTAAGAATGAAATACAAAGGGAATGAGGATCTTGTATAGCTTCAGGTTAATACATGAAAGATTTTTGTTTGAAGCATATGTTATGAGTCACAAAAAAACCCTCTGTCCCTTCCTATGAACTCAAATTATGCAAGAAAGGAAATTGAACTATGGCTCAACCCTTTTAAGCCATTCGGGTATTTTCTGAATCAGTGGAAATGTTTCTGAAAAGTATACTCTTCTTAGAGTAATTAGTTTAATAACCTGGAAAAAGGAAATACAAAACTAATTTCAGTATTGATGGGTAAGACTTCATCAAGGCCATTGGCTTGCGAGTTATTGCTCTGATATAACTGAATTAATTAGGGCTTCCTCACTGTAATGCACACATTGAAAAATCTTATTTCTGGAAAACATAATGCATCTTTGCGTATAGCTAGTAATTCAGTGACTTAGGCTCCAGTTCTGTGACATGCTGAACAACTCCCATTTGAAGTCAGTGGGAACTGCGAGCACATAGCCTCAGTCTTGCAAGGCACTATGTCTACACTACAGCTTACGTTGGCATAATTAATGATGCTACGGGGTGGTGGTGAATAAATCATCCCCATGAGCAAAATAAGTTACAGCAAAATCAGTGTCGGTGTGGACAGCACTATGCCAGTGGGAGAGCTTTTCCCGCTGACATAAGTGCTGCCACTCAGAGAGGCTGGAGAAGTTAAGCTGATGGAAGAACTCTCTCCCGTTGGTTTAAAGAAGCTACATTAGAGAGCTTACAATGGCACAGCTGCATTAATGCAGCTGAGCTCCGGTAAACTCTCTAGCTCTGTTTCTCAAATTACTCACATCACAAAGGTGGCTTCTGCTGTTGCTAGTGGCCAGAAGAATGGCTCTTGGGGTTAGAAAAAATAATGATGTTGTGCACATACTAGTTTAGTTAATACTATATATATTTGCAATAGTGTAATTGTTCTGACCCAGCATTGTTCATCACTGCTTCCCCTAGGCAATGTTGATGCAGTCATTCTGCATAGATGCCTTTTCTTGTGCTTGGTCAAAGATGTCAAGAAGGCAATTGGAAATCTGCTAGTGTGCTCCAGAAATGATGAAATTATCAACCTGCTGTTGTGATATTCCCGTAGCACCTCTGTCTGATGCTTATTTCTGAAACTATTGTTTAACAATCTGAGGTTAATAGTAGGCCCTGTTACTCTGGCATTAAAGTTTGGTTCAATGATGGGCAAATACCAGTTGTGACTTCTGGCACCTATTTTGGCCTTCTGTCACAGGGTGGCTGCCCCTTTAAGTAAAGTCAGGGCCCAGCCTACCTATGACGGGTTTCCTTAGGGAAAACAAGCCCACCTTGGACCACCTATAGTAATTAACTGCCCAGGTGACGGCTGGCAACTAATTGACTGAGCACCTGGGTTTGATAAAAGGCTACCAGAGCTCAGCTGAAGAAGGTGCTTCTAGGGAGAAGAGCTCCCAGAAAACAGAGTAAGGGATACTACCTGCAGGCCTCTCCCAGCCTAGGGGGAAAGGACTGAGTAGGATAAGGGCTGACTGAGACCTGCAGCTGGCCTGCATTAGAGCCCAGCTCCAGGAGGAGAGTTGGGGACCCTTGATACAAGGACAGAGTGACTATTTACAACCTCTGAGAAGGGCTGTGGTGCTCCTGAATACAAGGAGGGCAAGCCTCCCAAGCAATTGTCCAGGGGGAGTCTTAGGCAGGCCTGAATTTAGGAGAGGAGGCCTGCCTGGATTAGCACCTAGGTACCCAGTGGAAGGGTGGACCTGAGGGGCTAAAGAGTTTGTATCCCAAAAAAGAGTTAATAAATAAGCCCCACATAGGGGGTATCTTGATTTTGAGTGCTCTGATCTGGGAGTAAATCCTAGTGGGACTGCACGAGAGAGAGAGTCCAGTGGGGCAGGGTGCCTGCAGAGCCATTCTATGCTACAAGATGGCATGCTCAAGGGTTGTGCCCTGTCACACCTTCCATTTGCTTTGTAAAAAAGTTGGCTATTTGCCCCAAGATAAACTTAGCTTTTTAGAGACCTGCTTGTCAGATTCTTGCTGCCTCACAGCACCACCTGCTCCATGAGTAGATGAAATTGACAAGAGCTGTATCCATCTGCTTAGCTAGTTCAGCTTTGTGACGTGACAAGAGTCTAATGTGTGTATGTGCCTTAGAGAGGAGCAGCCCACCTCTTAAGCACAGACATTACCACACACTGATGGAACAGGAAGATCGGGAATCACACTGGTTGGGTTTCCATCACTGACTTTGTGCCCCACCCCCTTAGAAATTACCACCTGCGGGCTATTGGTTTTCACAAGTGTGGGCAGATCAGTTCATGACATGACAGTGGGAGAGTGGCATCTTTTTATAACGGTCCACTTCACCTGAAAACAGATGTACCGAGCCTGCTTGCAGCTGCCTATGTAGAGGTGCAATAGATATAATTCAATGCAAAGATCCTCTTTTTAAAAAAATCTTATTTTACAAAAGGGGATGCAGACTCAGAAGAAAAGCGACTTGCTGTAAATCATAAGTCAGTTTCCAATTCAAGATTAAGAATCAGGAGTTTCCTGTGACCTACTCCCATTATCAAGCCATTAGATCATGCTCACTTCTCCCCATGCAGTATTATAGATTAATTCCTTTGGTTGGCACAGGTATCTTGGGTAAAACGCACTTCTTAGGCCTGCTGTGTCCAGTCCATTCCTTTTCAATGTTAGCACTTCAAACAGTACTGATCCATTCTTCCGTCACTCAGAGGCTGCAGTGGAGAACAGCACTGAAGGAGTAAAAAATGCACAAATTGTAAAATGCTGTGTATCTTAGTTATTAGGTAAGGAAATCCATTATACACACACAGATATTTGAATCATACTACTTGAAAGTGTTGTACCTCAAGCCAGGTTCTGGGACTGTCACTGCACCATAGTAGTGTCCATGTAGGATGTTACTGCACTGCAAGCTGATGTATTCTAGATTCCCACTCTGACTTGCCATGCAGTAACTCACCATGTAGACAAGACCTTAATGCCACTGAGTGAGATCACCCTTTCCCACCCTTTCTCACTGTGTGGGAGGGGCACAGTGAGAAGCAGTCTCAGCTAGAGTTCTCGCTCTCAAAGATTTCCCCACATTGTGGGAGGTAGATGACAAGGATGCAGGGTTTCCCTTCCTGTGGGAAAGGGTGCAGAGCTTGCTCCCAAACTTGGAGGATTCCTGGGAAGCCAGGGAAATCTCCACAGAGGTCCTATGACTCCCCACTCCAATTCCCTTGCAGAGTAGCTTCATTGGAGACCCAGTAGAAGGAACTCCCCTCTGGTTATGATGAGCCCCAGGAGTAGGGTGACCAGATGTCCCAATTTTATAGGGACAGTCCTGATGTTTGGGGCTTTGTCTTATATAGGTGCCTATTACCCCACACCTCCGGCCCAATTTTTCACACTTGCTGTCTGGTCACCCTACCCAAGAGCATGAGGCAGAGCTATGTGGGGGAAAAGTTACTATGCTTAGAGATGTATTATTTCTTTTGGATAAGGTCCATGCAGTAGGAGAGGGACTTATGTATCCCCACTCCCAGCCAGATCACTCAATCCATTCTCCTGGCCCTGAAGAGACCATTGAGTTGAATGGTGAGGGCTCCACTGCATTGGGTAGATAAGGAAGGGCCTGGGGTAGGGGTCACCGAGGCTGCCACCCAAGCAGGTCTGGGGGAGAGGGGAGAGATGATGATGACCAATCCTTGGGCATCCAGCCATACGCTTTTATTAATTTTGGAATTAAAGACACTCAAAAAAGAATGGTAAAATAATACAGGAAAAAACTCAAAAGTCTTCTCTCTCAGCCTGATGAAGTCTGACAGATGACCAACAAAAATTCCCCAGAGCAAATTTCAGTCCCCAGAAATAAAGTATCAAATAAATAATCTGAAAATAAATTAAAAATATAAAATTACCCCCAAACAAATGATCTATAAACACAACTAACCTATATCACTCTTAGTAAGCAAGACACAATCACATTACCAAACCTATAGAAATCTGACATACAGTTACACCACTGTCCTGTCCTTTAAAATATTGACTTAGAATGGAGTTAAAATGAGTCAGAACTCTTCTATTTTCATTCTCCTTTGGGCAATAACAGGGTTTGCAAAATGTTTCCAAGAGACATTTGAAAACTTGCTCTTTAGACATTTGCCAGTGTTGTCATTTGCTTGGAAGCCTCAATGCCAAAAAAGTTACCATGGGAACAATATGCTGTTCCATCATGCCTTTAACCTCTGTAATCACAGGACCTGAAGACTGAACTAGAGTCCTGCCCTCTCTAGAAAATGATGTTACCACTAACAGCTTTCGGTTCACAATGAATATTTTACCTTGGAAAAAAATGTAATTAAGCTACAGAAAACTACCTTCAAATATCATTAAGAGCAGCATTCTCTAGTAATAAAAAACAATTAGTTGCTAGCCACATGCCTCAACATGGTGGATCGCTGTGAATAATAATGTCAACCCATGACATTTTGTTTCTTTTAAGATTGTGAACTACCTCCCCATTCAGACTTCTTCTTCCTCAAACCAACGTAAAAGTCTGATCCTGTGATTCTCTTTGGGCCAAACTCCCAATGAAATAAATGATAGTTTGGTCTGAGCAGGAGTTTGGACACAAGTCATCAACCATTCCTTGCCTAACTTCCCTCACTTGCTCTATCAGTCTGGTTTATAAAACCTTTTTCTACTTCCCCTGATTGAGTCTCTTTCCTTTCAACCTTGTCTTTAAATACACTCTGTGCCAAGGAAGCTGCTTTGAACATTTGTAATAAACACTATATCAGGAGTTTATAAATGCCACTGGCACAATTCCACTGTTTAGCATAAATGGGATAAGGACCTACTAATCCACCAAGTGGGAAAATTTATAGTTTTAAGATGAAATTCCATAGCCACATATTATTGTGCAAAAAAAAAGGGGAAGATTTCATAATATTTCTTTCTATAAAAAAGGCTCCTCCATCCATAATTCAACATTGAATCACAAACACTGCAGTGATCTTTCACGATTTGTACTACAATACCTCACCAAAATAATGTGGTTAGGGAGCAAGGATGGAGTTTCATTCTGAACTTTTATATTTCTGGGTTTTGATATAACTGAATGTAGGGGTCTTTTATACTGTTTAATTTAAATATTCTGACAAAAGTGCCTTTATGGAAGCGGGAAAAAAAAGATATGCAGAGCCACTGACAATTTCATGAAATAACAGACCATGAGACTGCATTAAAAAAACCTTCACTAAGCACTGCAATTTAAAACATACTGATATGTAAACTCTAACAATAAGCATCCAAAGACCTAACTATATTTCAATATCAATAGCACGTTCAGTCCTTCATCTGCTTTCTTTTGTTGATCCTTACATTTCTTAGATTTTTTACTATGAATTGGGGACATTTACATACCATTCAGATTCTAGCCCTGATGCCATGAGGGCTATATGCAATGGGCTGTGGATGAGAGAACAGCTTAGGAGGGAGGGAGATGTGAATCTATAGAAAGATGGAAAATTTGAGAATTTCATAATGAACCTTAATGTTTGCTTGAAATTGTGTTTTGTCTACCCCTGCATTAGGTCTCTGTGTACTCACACATTCAGATATTACCTTGAACATTTATCCTTCCTGTTCACTCATTTCTTTTGCATACACTCTTTTTTGTATTCAGTCCACTTTATATTCTTTAATATCTTTCATGAAAGCTAGTTAGATACAGTTACAAAGCTAATATGAATAATAGCAAAGGGAAAGAAATTCAGACTGGCATGTGGGAGGGAATGTGTTCAGATAAGACTGGGAAATAGTTGATAAGGCAAAGAGATAAAGGATGTTGCAGATGGTGGTTTTAGCACCAACAACAGTGCAAATGAGGAAAAGAGTAAAGGGGCTAGATTTGTGAAGTAGACTGGATCAAATCTTTCCTCAGTATTCTCCCGTTTTGACTGAAGTAATCAATATCCTCCATGAAGGCCTTGCTTATGTCTGTTAGGCACAGGACCCTTTTGGAGAGCTGCACTGACCCCGTGGGAGGCACAATGCATCATAGGGATCCCAGGTGTGCAGAGGAGGCACCAGTGGTTTCCCCAGGAATTGAAATTAGGAGGGGTGTTGGAATTTACGGGGGGGGGGGGGCGTGTCAGAACCAATGAGATATATAAAAGAGATATGAATAAAGTAAATGTTTTGTTAGGATAATGCAAATTTAACATAAGAATAATGCAAGTTACACCAAAACACATAACAGGTCTAGATTTCTAAAAAAATATACATTTAAAAAAAAGTATTTAAATTGACTTGAAAAGTAAGCCATCATGGGGTAAGAGGAAAGTCCTCTCATGGATCAGTAACTGGTTAAAAGATGGGAAACAAAGGGTAGGAATAAATTATCAGTTTTCAGAATGGAGAGAGATAAATAGTGGTATCCCTGAGGGGTCGGTACTGGGACCAGCGGTGTTCAACATATTCATAAATGATCTGGAAAAATGGGTAAACAGTGAGGTGGAAAAATTTGCAGATGATACAAAACTATTTAAGATAGTTAAGTCCGAGGCAGACTGCGAAGAATTACAGAGGGATCTCATAAAACTGGGTGACTGGGCAACAAAAATGGCAGATGAAATTTAATGTTGTTAAATGCAAAGTAATGTACATTGGAAAACAATCTCAACTATGCTTACAAAATGAAGGAGTCTGAATTAGCTGTTAACACTCAAGAAAGATCTTGCAGTTATTGTGGATAGTTCTCTGAAAACATCCACTCAGTGTGCAGCAGCAGTCAGTGATTCCCAACATTCTGTTTGCTTTTTTAAAAAGAACAGGAGCACTTGTGGCACCTTAGAGACTAACAAATTTATTTGAGCATAAGCTTTCGTGAGCTACAGTCCACTTCATCAGATGTAGCCCACGAAAACTTATGTTCTTTTTGCAATACAGACTAACACGGCTGCTACTCTGAAATCTTTGTTTTTTTAAGAAAGGGATAGATAAGAAGACAGAAAATATCATATTGCCTCTATATAAATCCATGGCACATGTACACCTTGAATACTGTGTGCAGCTCTGGTTACCCCATCCCAAAAAAGCCATACTGGAAATGCAAAAGGTACAGAGATGGGCAACTAAAATGATTAGGGGTATGAAACAGGAGAAGAAATTAAAATGACTGGGAATTTTCAGCTTAGAAAAGAGACGACTAAGGGAGGATATGCTAGAGGTCTATAAAATCTTGACTGGTGTGAAGAAAGTGAATAAAGTAAATGTTTTGTTAGGATAATGCAAATTTAACATAAGGAAAATGCAAGTTACACCAAAACACATAACAGATCTAGATTTCTAAAAATATATATATAATTTAAAAAAATGTATTTAATTTAAATTGACTTTTGAAAAGTAAGTCATCATGGGGTAAGAGGGAAGGTCCTCTCATGGATCAGTAACTGGTTAAAAGATGGGAAACAAAGGGTAGGAATAAATTATCAGTTTTCAGAATGGAGAGAGATAAATAGTGGTATCCTTGAGGGGTCAGTACTGGGACCAGTCCTATTCAACATATTCATCTGGAAAAATGGGTAAACAGTGAGGTGGCAAAATTTGCAGATGATACAAAACTATTCAAGATAGTTAAGTCCCAGGCAGACTGTGAAGAGCTACAAAGAGATCTCACAAAGCGTAGGTCTATACTTACCCGCCGGGTCAACGCGTAGAGTTCGACTTCTCGGAGTTCGAACTATCGCGTCTAATCTAGACGTGATAGTTCGAACTCTGAACGCGCTCCCGTCGACTCCGGAACTCCACCACCGCGAACGGCGGTGGCGGAGTCGAGGGGGGAGCCGCGGACTTCGATCCCGCGGCGTCTGGACGGGTGAGTAGTTCGAACTAAGGTAGTTCGAGTTCAGCTACATAGCGTAGCTGAACTTGCGTACTTTAGTTCGACCCCCCCCCCTAGTGTAGACCAGGCCAAAACTGGGTGACTGGGGCCTGGTCTACACTAAGAATGGGGGTCGAACTAGGGTACGCAAATTCAGCTACGTGCTGAGTGCGGCTGCTGAAACTACCCTACCTAGTTCGAACTCTCTGCCCAGAGGCGCAACCGACCGAACTCCGCTCAAGGTCGACTCTGCTAACTCCAGCTGCGGTGGAGTACGGTGGAGTACCGGAGTTCGGAGGGAACTCGGAACTATCGCCTATCTCAGAGCGCGATCGAGAACGAAAAAAAAACGAATCGAACACTCGAAGCGTGTAGAAAAACAACAAAATGGCAAATTAAATTCAGTGTTGATAAATGCAAAGTAATGCACATTGGAAAACAATCTCAACTATACATACAAAATGATGGCATCTGAATTAGCTGTTAACACTCAAGGAAGAGATCTTGGAGTCATTGTGGATAGATCTCTGAAAACATCCACTCCATGTGCAGCAACAGTCACAAAAGCAAACAATGTTGGGAATCATTAAGAAAGGGCTAGATAATAAGACAGAAAATATCATATTGCCTCTATATAAATCCATGGTACGTGCACACCTTGAATACTGTGTGCAGATCTGGTCACCCATCCTAAAAATATATATATTGGAATTGGAAAAGGTACAGAGATGGGCAACTAAAATGATGAGGGGTATGAAACAGGAGGAGAGATTAAAGTGACTGGGAATTTTCAGCTTAGAAAAGAGATGACTAAGGGCGGATATGATAGAGGTCTATAAAATCTTGACTGGTGCGAAGAAAGTGAATAAGGTAATTTTATTTAATCCTTCACATAACACAAGAACTAGCAGTCACCCATTAAAATTAATAGGCAGCAGGTTTTAAAAAAACAAAAGGAAATATTTCTTCGCACAATATAAAGTCAACCCAGGGAACTCTTTGCCATGGGATGCTGTGAAGACCAAAACTATAACAGGATTTTAAAAAGAACTAGATAAATTCCTGGAGAACAGGTCCATCTGTGGCTATTAGCCAGGATGAGAGGGATGCAACACCATGCTCTGAGTGTCCCTAGCCTGTTTGCCAGAAGCTGGGAATGGGCAACAGGGGATGGATCACTTGATGACTCCCTGTTCTGTTCATTCCCTCTGAAGCACCTGGCCTTGACCACCGTCGGAAGACAGGGTACTGGGCTATATGGACCATTGGTCTGACCCCGTATGACCATTCTTATGTAAAAATTAATTATAATAAAAATGTTTAGTACAGAAACTCCCCAACATAATGACCTCCCAAGCTAGCAACAATGTGAGATAACAATCTTGGCAAATACTGCATTTTAAAAACCTTGGCCTACTGGGAAACATATTTATATAAGTTTCCATTCCCAGTCACAAATCTAGCATCCTGGAGCAAAGTGACTAAAATATAGTCCAACAAACAAATGTTTATTTAACGTGCCCCTCACTTTTCCCTCCACCGCACTCCACTCACCGGTGTTGTCCTTGGTCAGTGGAGACTCAGAGTTCAGAGGTGCTTTCACGTGAGTACACCTTCCAGGTGGGGGACAAAAAGGCACAGTTTGCTCTGGCCACAGCTGTTCATTGTGCCACCGTTCACTCCACCACTCTGTTGCCAATGGCCCTGCACAGTCACCTTCTGCTGTCACCTACCACTGTGACCTCTGCGAGTTGGTCTCTTGAGGTTCCACCCAGCTCTCAGTGATTTCAGCTGAGCTTTCAGTGCGGGAACCTCGCTGCTAGTGCAGTCTGGGCTGTCTCTTACACAAAAACACTGTCCCCACAGGAACACTGTCCCCACAACAGGACTAAGCACTTAGACCTGATTGTCAGTGATTTCAGCTGCAGTAGCAGCAAAGAATCCTGTGGCACCTTATAGACTAACAGACGTTTTGCAGCATGAGCTTTCGTGGGTGAATACCCACTTCTTCGGATGCAAGCGATCACTTAACAGAACAAAAGACTATCTATGGAGCCTAATCAGCTCTGTCTTTAAACAGTGGAGAGGGACAGGTCCCCACCCTCTCTCTTGATGCCTTCAGATCATAACAGGCTAAGTACAGATCTACTGCCCTTTACTCATACAATGAGAACAACATTTCATCCCTCCCTTCCCCCCACATTCAAGTGGTTTGTAACCCAACCCCAGCCAAAATCTATCACTTGGACAACACAGCTCTGTTTGCTGGATACCTAGGTAGATTAGGTGTGAATGTAAATATAATCTGGCCCTGAAGCCTTAGCCCCCAGCTCATCACTAGCTGTCAGGGAGAACTCATTTAGACTTTGCTTACAAATCATCATTTGAAATTATTAGGTTGGCCAACATCACCGAAATGAATGCACTGACATCATAAAAAGCAGCTGTATAAGGAAGCAAGGAAGCTAATCTATGTTCATACTTTTCAAATCTATTATACTTTTTCAGATACACATATTTTATCATATACTGTATAAGCTTTTAAAGTGTGTATTAATGTTTCAGTTTAAATTCAGATTTCCAAACAGTCACTAAATTGGTATGTAACTAGCTCACAAAACTGGGGGCGGGGTGTTGGGAAAATTCAGGGGGGGTGTACACCCCCCCTGGGGGTGTGTGTAGGGAAATCACTGGGAGGCACACCTCATCTTCCCACTTGTAAGTGAAGAAAATGCTCCCTTGCTCTGCCGGCCTGTATGTTGGAGAGGAGGAAGGAAGGGATGGCGCTGCATTCTCTCTACCCCTTTTGTGCTGGATAATATCTGTTGCATGAGTGCAAGGATTTATTGAGGACAGAAGATTAGTAGAAGGAACAGTGCTTAGATAGGATCCTATCTTCAGAGGTGCCTTAGGCCTAGTCCGCACTTAAAAGTTTTGTTGATCTAACTATGCCAGCAAAACTCTGCTACTGTAGAAACAGTTAAACCATCTGAGTGCTTTTCCCAGAATAGCTTATCCTGATTCAGCAAAATGAAATAAGTTATGCCAATATAAAACCCCTTATACTGAGTATACACTACGGCTTTCACAAGGATAATTATGTCAGACAAAAAACCACACACTCCTTATCAACGTAGTTGAGATGGTAAAACTTGAAACATAGAGCAGGCTTTAGAAAGCCCAGCGATAAATAGCCCAGCCTTTGCATCTTCCCTCTCCCAGCCTGCCTCAGACAGAGGCCAGTAAGAGTCTTGTCCTATGTTTGCAAAGATAACTTGACATGCTTCTTAATAACCAAGCACAATTTCACTGCTGGTATTGACAAGGGCTGGTCTACACTAGAAAATTAAACTGACCCGGCTACATTACTCAGGGTGTGAAAAAACATCCTCATGAGTGACGTACTTAAGCCAACTTAAGTCCCTGTATAGACAGCCCTAGGTCAATGGAAAAATCCTGCTGTTGACCTAGTTACCACCTCTCAGGGAGGTGGATTTACTTCAGCAATGGGAGATGCATGAGTGTCTATGCTTAACAAAGTAAACAAAGAAACTACTCTCATATTTAGATTATTTGTATAGTTATTTCCAGAGGTTTTAAGAATATTTTTGCATGGACTTTGGAGAACATAGATCTTTACTAACATATTTATTAGTTGGGAATTAGAAAATAAATCACTGCTCTCTGCTACTACTTGGTAATACCATGTTAAAGAAGAAATTAAAACTCAACATGGAAAACAAAATGACCATATCTAGCTATCTGGCTTCCTTTTATTGAATTTTCAATTAAGGTATATTCACTCTGTGTAAAATCAAAACACTTAATGTTTTTGGAGTGTTGAAGGAAAAGTTGAGCGTGCAAATCTCCAATGGAGAAGACCATTGTGATGAACTGAGGCTATGTCTGTACAGTTTATGAAATCTGGCTGATATTGTTAAATTATATTATGAAAAACTTTGGCATCACAAGGGCCTATATGTATGTGGATCCACTATTGCTGAAAGAGCATGTAGCAGGTCCACACCAGGCAGGGACCATGGGAAATATTTAACGTTAGCAGTTGTAGTCCATAGGGCTAGCTTGCTTTTATTATATTCACTGCTTTTCATTATATTATGCCTTTATTATATTCAGCAGTAATGCAAGGAACCTACAGGCCTGTATCCTGTAAGACATTAACTTCAGCAGTTTTAGCATAAGGCCTGAGGCCTATGAACTTTGGCACTGATAAATGACCCAACGGAAAACCCCAAGTATTGGGGAGCTGAAAATAGAGTGTTTAAGGGGAATTACTGATCACAGGAACATAAGTTCAACCACAATGAGTGTCATAGCTACAAATTCATTTCTATAATAATAACGGGTACATGAGCTACATGCACAGATACCTAACCACGAGAGGACCCTGGCAACGAATTGATGTATATGAAAATAAGTTGAGATCATTGATATACTAACCTGTAGGAGAAGGATACTCCAACATTAGTAAGTTGAGGAAATACAAATAAGGAAGAGGGGAAAACCCCTACTGAATATGCATCAGACATAGTGCTGTCAGCGTAACATAATATAAAAGTTGCATCCCAGCCTATGGGCAGTCGGAGAGAGAGATGTAGCCCTGGGCAGATGCTAGAATGATGGAAGGTGATGGTGATGAGGAAGCTGATGGCTCACATTTCAGGGTGTTCTGCAAGGGATGGTGTGAGTGTATGGATGTTCAGATGTAGATTCTGTAGTCTCGCTATCTACCTTACTGAGTTGGAGTGTTTGGGACTCTGCTCAATGTATTAATAAACTGTTTGTAAATATAGATGAGTTCCTATAGTATGAGTGCTGTAGCTGTGCACATTGGGGTTCCCAACTATATAATAATTTGAATAATATTGGGCCTGATATTGGGCCAAGAATCTGTCTACCCACAAAGTGATATCTGGGAATTCTTAAGCAGTCAATATAATTAATATATAATCTATAGATCAAGCTATACAGTATTTAGATCTCACAACGGTTACATTAAAAAGCAGCTTCATCCTTAGAAGTCCAGTTTTTGCTTAACACCTCTGAATGGGATGGTGTCCCTAGCTTCTGTTTGCCAGAAGTTGGGAACGGGCGATGGGATGGATCACTCGAGGATTACATGTTCTGTTCATTCCCTCTGGGGCACCTGGCATTGGCCACTGTCAGAAGACAGATTTAGGTCTGACCCAGTATGGCCGTTCTTATGTTCTTATGAATGGAAGGCAGAAGGGAGGAGCGAGAGAAACTTATCAGGATCCAAGCAAAGGCGGCGGCCAAATGACCAGGAGGAATTTAAATAAGGGAACCCATTGGAATAGGAGCCAGACAGGAAGATGAAGCATAGGGCAGGTGTGAGCAAGGTCATAGAAGCTGGGAAAGGGGCTACAGGAAGAGCAGACCACTCAGCATGTAGCAGGTTGTATGAGGCAGGTTGTATCCCCTCCCCACAACCTCAGAAGGGACAGCTGAGCTGATGAGGGACATTACAGTTTAGAATGTTTATTGTTTTATATGATCTGGTCTTTCCTGTGCTTTATATGATTAAGTAAAAGAGCACAAATGTGGCACACTCTGTGCAAAGTGTGTGTGTATGTGTTAACTGCTTCATAACTGCTGAGAGAGTTACATTGTAAATCAGAAGCTTCACACCTTTGGGGTGGAGTTCTGGGAAAAGGGGTCTGTTTAAATAATGGGTATCTTGAACATCAGACTAATCCTGGGGGGCTAGAGCACGTGAGCTGAAGAGCTCCATTTCCATGAAAGGATAGCACCATGCAAGTCAGTGCCCAGGAAATGTGCCAGAGGCTATGTCTATACTGCAATGTAAGCCCAGGCTCGGACTCGGGCTTGAGTCCAACCCCCCTTTCATGTACACACACATCTGTCTGTCTTAGGCCAGTAAGCCTTCAGGATTTGGGCTGTAGGACCCAGCAGCTGGAGGTAGGTCCAAGCCTGAGTCCTACCGGGACTTGGATCCAAACTCCATCTTTTTGCAGTGTGGACACAGCTCAGGCTTAGGTCCCCAGATTCGTCTCCTGAGTTTCTGCCAAAGCTATCCCACAATCCCTTGCACTTTCTATCCCAAGACTAGCCAGCTGAATTCCAGGAAACAGAATCCTCCTGCTGCTCAGTGCTTAATGCTTCCATTTTATTATGACCGCTGAGCTGCAAACACAGTGAACCATCTCCTGCATTAGCTATGGCCACCAACAAGAAGTCCTTTGCCAAGTGTGCTACTTGTGTGACCACAGTCAGATTCTAGTATATCTGTGGTGTGAGGTGTTGTGTATTTGGTTGTTATGGTTTTTGTTCCTATGGCAACTGAGTTAGAACATAAGAACATAAGAATGGCCGTACCGGGTCAGACCAAAGGTCCATCTAGCCCAGTATCTGTTTACCGACAGTGACCAATGCCAGGTGCCCCTGAGGGAGTGAACGTAACAGGCAATGATCAAGTGATCTCTCTCCTGCCATCCATCTCCATCCTCTGACGAACAGAGGCTAGGGACACCATTCTTACCCATCCTGGCTAATAGCCATTTATGGACTTAGCCACCATGAATTTATCCAGTCCCCTTTTAAACATTGTTATAGTCCTAGCCTTCACAACCTCCTCAGGTAAGGAGTTCCACAAGTTGACTGTGTGCTGCGTGAAGAAGAACTTCCTTTTATTTGTTTTAAACCTGCTGCCTATTCATTTCATTTGGTGATCTCTAGTTCTTGTATTATGGGAATAAGTAAATAACTTTTCCTTATCCACTTTCTCAACATCACTCATGATTTTATATACCTCTATCATATCCCCCCTTAGTCTTCTCTTTTCCAAGCTGAAGAGTCCTAGCCTCTTTAATCTTTCCTCGTATGGGACCCTCTCCAAACCCCTAATCATTTTAGTTGCCCTTTTCTGAACCTTTTCTAGTGCTAGAATATCTTTTTTGAGGTGAGGAGACCACATCTGTACACAGTATTCGAGATGTGGGCGTACCATGGATTTATATAAGGGCAATAATATATTCTCAGTCTTATTTTCTATCCCCCTTTTTTTTTTTTAAGATTATTTTTTAGAGTTAGATTATTAGGGGATAGCCCAGCCAGCTTCGGCTGGTTGGGTGAGCTCTGTGTCTGTAAATAAAATGGTAGTTTTGTTAACTGTCTGCTCTCAAGTGATTTCTTCCTAAACCGGCTGCCCCCAAGGATATAACAAGTGGCGACGATGGATGGGATTCCGGTGCTGCTCCAGTAACAGAAGGAAGTAGAAGTCAAGGTAAAGAACAAACAAACAAACAAAAAAACTGCTTGTTTGCACTGACAGTGAAAGTGAAACTAAAAATCACGGCTACTCTGACCAGGCCACTGGAACCTTTTGATGAGAATATAGAGCAGTGGCATGTGTATACTGAGCGTTTTGAGCTTTTTGTTATTGCAAATGACATTACAGAAGCGAAGAAGGTGCCAATATTCTTAAGTGTTGTAGGGGCTAAAACCTACTCCCTGCTACGCAGCTTACTACACCCTGTTAAGCCTGAGACTAAATCTTACAGTGACATTGTGGAAATCCCATTTTTCCCCAAAACCACTGGTAATTGCTGAAAGATATAGGTTCCACAAAAGAGACCAAAAGGAAGATGAAACAGTTGTACAATTTGTAGCAATTTTAAAAAAGCTAGCAGAACACTGTGAATTTAAAGAGATGTTAAATGATGCCCTGCGTGACAGATGCCCTGTGTGACCTCTACAGTGAAGCTATACGGAAGCGCCTACTGACAGACACTCAGCTTACATTACAGAAGGTTGTTGATATTGCTGTCTCCATGGAACTGGCTACAAGGGAGGCACAATACATTGGGTATCCCCTAGGGTGCAAAAAGTGTCACAAGAACCGACCCACAAAACTGTGCAAAGTCAAGAATGTTACCGCTGTGGTAAGCCGGGTCACCAGGCATCAGAATGCTGGTGTAAGGACCTGGTGTGTCGACACTGTGGCAAAAAGGGACACATTGAGTGTGCCTGTAAACAAAAAAAAAATGTGATCTGGCCGACAAAAAGAGGAACCCTGCATACCCTAGAGCAGACCCAGGATGATCAAGGTGACACCTCATCGCAAGAGGAAGTGCCACTGCATGTTTTGTCTTTGGCAGTGGGCTCACATGAATACTGGGTAACCCCATTGTTGGATGGCAAACCTATACGCATGGAACTGGACACTGGTGCAGCCGTCTTGCTGGTCTCCGAGACTGTGTATAAAGAAAAGCTACAGCATCTTCCGCTTAAGGCAACAAAAACTGTTCTGAAGACGTATACGGGAGAAGCTGTGCCCATGTTGGGCACTATTGATGTTAAGGTGGAGCTCAATGGACAGGCTGCTAAATTGCCACTGCTTGTGGTGAGAGGTAACTACCCAGTCTTAATGGGTAGGTCTTGGCTTGGGAAGATTCAACTGAACTGGGCAGAAGTGCACCGGATGACTAAAGAAGAAACCAGTCTAACCCCTATACTAAGGAAACATGCTGCTGTTTTTGGAGATGATTTGGGAAGTATGAAGGGAATCACTGTGACATTGAACATTAAACCTGACAGTCCACCAAAATATCTGAAAGCCCAAACTGTGCCATATGCCATCAGGCCAAAAGTTGAAGCAGACCTGGAGCGCCTAGTCACCAATGGAGTCCTAATACCAGTTACCCATAGCTCATGGGCCACTCCTATCGTTCCAATAGTGAAGAAAGATGGCTCTCTCCAGATTTGCGGTGATTTTAAAGCCACTTTCAACCCAGTGTTGTGTGCAGAGCAATACCCGCTTCCCCACATCAATGACCTCTTCGCAGGCCTGGCTGGGGGACAAAAGTTCAGTAAGATTGATCTGAGTCAAGCATATTTACAGATGCACGTCGATGAAAAGTCCCAAGAGCCGTTGACTATTGTGACTCATAAGGGGCTTTATCGATACTGTCGCCTACCCTTCGGAATAACGTCTGCTCCTGCCCTGTTCCAGAGGGCTATGGACCAGATCTTGTGTGGCTTGTCAGGAGTTCAGTGCTATCTGGATGATATCCTGGTCACTGGAAGAAATGAAGAGGATCACTTAAAGAATTTAGAGGCTACCCTACAAAGACTGGAAGAGTATGGCCTACGAGTTCGCAAAGACAAGTGTGAATTCTTCAAGCCCTCTGTTGAATATTTGGGACACATCATTGATTCTGCAGGTCTTCATAAGGCCCCTGCAAAAGTTAAAGCTATTGTGGAGGCTCCCCCACCTCGAAATGTAAGCCAGCTGCGCTCGTTTCTAGGACTACTGAACTATTATGGAAAGTTCATCTCACAGTTAGCCACACTGCTAAAACCACTTCATGAGCTCCTTGGGCAGAACAAGGCCTGGAAGTGGACTGAAGCCTGTGATGTTGCATTTAACAAAGCTAAGGATGCATTGCTAAATTCTGAAGTTCTAACGCACTTTGATCCATCCTTACCCTTACAATTGGCCTGCGATGCCTCCCTTTATGGAGTGGGAGCAGTTGTGTCACACATTATGCCTTCGGGAGAAGAGAGAGACCTATTGCTTTTGCTTCACGCACTCTAAGCAAAGCAGAAACGAACTACGCCCAAATCAAATGTGACGCATTAGGAATTGTTTTTGGAATTCGGAAGTTTCATCAGTACCTGTTTGGGTGAAAGTTTACTCTTCTCACAGACCATCGACCTCTGACGTCAATTTTTGGACCCTACACAGGCATTCCCCCATTAGCTGCTAGTTGTATGCAACGTCGGGCATTGTTACTTTCAGCACACACATATGAAATCAAATATCGGAAATCCACTCTGCACGGCAATGCAGATGGCCTCTCAAGGTTGCCTTTGCCAGTCAAACATCAAGATAGTGCCCAAAAGGAAATCTTCTACTTTGAACAGGTAGAGAATACACCCATCACTGCTACTCAGATAAAGAAGGCAACTCGAGTTGACCCAGTATTGTCCCAAGTTATGGACTTGGTGACGCATGGAAAATCTCGACAAACCTCTCCGGTCTCACCCAACCTTGTTACCTACATGTCCAGGAGGACGGAGTTATCGGTCCAACCTGGTTGTTTGTTGTGGGGGAGAAGTGTCATTATTCCACCACCACTAAGATCACAGATGTTAGAACAGCTACATTCCGGTCACTGTGGAATAGTGCGCATGAAGGAAATTGCACAAAGCTATTTTTGGTGGCCTGGATTGGACAGTGCTATTGAAGAGAAGGCAAAAGCTTGTATGTCATGTCAGGGTGTGAGGAATGTACCCCAGTGGTCACCCCTACACCCATGGGACTGGCCTGAAAACCCGTGGCAATGTATTCACATTGACTTCGCTGGCCCCCTTGAAGGAAGCATGTTCTTGGTGGCAGTAGATGCCCATTCTAAATGGCCAGAAGTCTCTATAATGCAGTCCACTACTGCAGAGAGTACTATCCAAAAACTACGAGGACTCTTTAGTCGTTTTGGTCTGCCAGAACAACTTGTAAGCGACAACGGGCTGCAGTTCGTCTCTCAGGAGTTTCAAAATTTTATGAAGGCAAATGGGATACACCACATCACGTCAGCACCATATCATCCATCCACCAACGGATTAGCTGAAAGATTTGTGCAGACAATGAAACATGCTTTGAAATCAGCAAGGAGACAACACTCGATTCAAAAGCGTCTGGATACCTTCTTACTTTCCTACAGAAACACACCTCATGCTACGACCCAGGCATCCCCGGCCTTCCTAATGATGGGACGACAGCTGCGCACTTGCTTTGATCTGCTGAAACCTTCTGAACCCCGACAAATTGTGCAACATCAGCAGCAATATCAAGTCATCAGACGGGCACCCAGAGCAAAAGACCGAACCTTTAGCCCGGAACAGCCAGTTTTGGCTCAGAATTATACTTCCAGAGCTAAATGGGTCCCTGCCACAATCATCACTCAAACAGGACCTGTTTCCTACACAGTCCGGACTGCAGAGAATCTTACCTGGCGGTGACATGTAGATCAACTGTTGCCAGATCATGCCAGTCCTCAGGACACATCTGCAGTTGAGTGGTCTGACTTCACCTCTTCTGGTGAGACACCGAATCACGAATCACCTGTTCCTGACTGTTCTCCTCCATTACTGCTGGCGGCTGAGATCCCCCTTTGCCCAGCACGAGCTGATACCACCTCCTCACCTGTTCATGCTGCAGACCCTGAGCCCATGGTACTTTCGGGTGCAACAACACCAGAAGTTTGCCGTAGTCCACCTAGAGACAGAAGGCCTCCTCATCGGCTGGATCTTTTGCTAGGGCGAACCCACGGTTATGGGGCAAAATAATCCACAGGGTTTAGCCAGGAATGGAGGCAGTCTACCCTCCTTCTCTAGTCTAGTGTGTGTTTTATTTAGGGGATGTTCTTATTGGGGGGGAGGAATATGTTGTGTATTTGGTTGTCATGGTTTTTGTTCCTATGGCAACTGAGTTAGATTATTAGGGGATAGCCCAGCCAGCTTCGGCCGGTTGGGTGAGCTCTGTGTCTGTAAATAAAATGGTAGTTTTGTTAGCTGTCTGCTGTCTGGCCTCAAGTGATTTCTTCCTAAACCGGCTGCCCCCAAGGATATAACATGAGGTGAGGAAGATGTTTGATTTCAGTAAGAGTCCCAGAAATGACCATGTATACCAAGAAATAGTGGACATGCTGAGAGTATTGGGGGTTCATGGGACCAGTGAGCAGAGCAGGGAGCAGATTAAGTGGCTCACGGGTGACTGGTGGAAAGCCAGGGATGAGAACTGCACCTTTGGGAACTCCCTATCATCCTGCTTCTGTCTATGAGGACTTTGACAGGGTGCTGGATACTGCACTGAGCACTGAGCCCCCAGTGGTTCATGACAGCCTGATCAGCTGGAACAGCAACCTTCTGAAGCCTGTCTCTAGTATAGGATGGGAGAGGAGCCAGCAGGCACCAGATCAAGCTAGTAAAGTGATTCTAGTGCTCATACAGGTCCCTGAGGAGGCTTTGTTGCTGGCGCAGCTGCAGCATGTCCTAGGGCCATACTTGTAGAAGCTGTCTGATGGCTCCCCCAGAGGAGCAGCCTGCCACAAAACCAGCAGCACAAACACAGACAGCAGAAGGAGCTCTGGAGCCTGGTATGTGTTTGGCTCCAAGTTTGTTGTTGTTGTTAATACAGGAATGGGAGGGATTTCCAGTTTATGACCCAATAAAATTTTTGTTACATAACTGTCTAGTTTGGCTAATGGCAGAATGCACCCCAGCGTCTTGGTGTCACCCCACCACAATGTGGAATTCAAAATGCAGACCAAGAAGCACAAACAACAGTTAAACTAGCCTTTAACATTAAATTTTTACGACATACTCGCAAATTCTTACAGAGGTGCGCTGGGATGTTCACAGTAAGAACCACAAAGTGCCTTCTCTTTTAGTACATCATGCCATACAAATCAGCCACACCACAGCATAACGAGCCACCTGTAAACAGTAACATACACTTGATTTATTACATCATTTTGTTTCAGATCAGATTTCCACTTCCTCAGCATAAGAAAAATTGACTTTTCAATTCAATTTTCACCTCTTATGCAAATCAAAATAGTCTGAATACCCTATACCATATTGTGAATGATTATTAAGGCTATGATTTAGTCACAGAGATTGCAGAAGTCATGGAATCCATGAGTTCCAGTGACCTCCATGATTTCAGCCCACCACCTGTGGGGGCAGGGAGCTGCAGGGTACCCCCGCTGCCTCTGTCAGCCCCCAAAACTTCAAGCTGCCACAGGTGAGGGGAACCCCACCGCTCCTGGCCCCCACGGGCAGTGGGGCGACCCCCCACAGCTGCTGCAGGTGGCTCCTAGCCCCTGCGCAGCTGCCCCACTTCAGGTGGTGTGGGGACCCACAAATCCCCATTTTGTCCTGGATATTTGTAATAAAAGTTATGACAGGTCACAGCTTCCGTGAATTTTTCTTTTTTGCCCATGATCTGTCCATGACTTTTACTAAAACTATCCGTGACAAATTCCTAGCCTTAATGATTATTCATTTCTGAAAGAACACACAGGGAAATTTTTAAAAGAAATGGGCAGGAGGTTGACACAGAGCTGGAGACTGTCAATGAATAGAGCCTTTCCAGCTCAGCCTCCAGATTCAAAACCCTTTGTGGACTTTACCCTTCTTTATTTCTCTGTTACAGAAATGTGAGATACAAGTTTAATTCAAGACAGTACTAGAGTGATGTGAAGTTTGCTGTAATTTTGTAAGAACCAGTGAACAAATAAGAAAAGTGCATTGAGTTTTGATCTTCATTTTGATTTGAGAAGGGGAGATGCCATATATTTAGGGAACTGAGAAGGAACAATTCCATTATATTACTACATATATTGCGTTACATAGTCAGTGGCTTCAAGGGGTACTTGAATTGCAGTTCAAAATCAATCCTTCTGTCTCAGATGCACTCTGTGCAGACATTTATCTGCATACCCATTCATTTCTCATGAAAAATGTGTGACATGTATTGTGAAAATAAATGAAGAGAAATAAAGCAGGACACTTCCATTTTCAACAAATGCCATATGTGAGGCAGCATAATATTATTTCATTTCTCAATTGTCCTTTAGTCTTCCTCAGTGTTAATATTTATATTTGATAAAACAGTACCTGGATTCAGCATACTGTGATGAGGCAAGGCTAGATGGCTACAGTAAAGTAGTAAGGAACAGGCATGTTAGCCCTAGGCTAAACAAATCTCTGGTACCATGGTAACCAAATGACAGTTGCCCCAGGTTAATCAAGACACCTGGGGCCAATTAAGATCCTTCTAGAAGGCAGTGATTCTAGAAGACCTACATTGATTGGGACACCTGAAGCCAGTCAAGGGCTGGATGGAACTAGTTAAAAGCCTCCCAGTTAGTCAGTGAGGTGAGTGTGTGAAGAGCTGGGAGCAAGAGGGAGAGGGAGAGGGAGAGGGAGAGCTGGAGCTGGAGCTGGAGCTGGAGCTGGAGCTGGAGCTGGAGCTGGAGCTGGACTGAGGAGTACAAGCATTATCAGACACCAGGAGGAAGGTCCTGTGGTGAGGATAAAGAAGGTGTTTGGAGGAGGCCATGGGGAAGTAGCCCAGGGAGTTGTAGCTGTCATGCAGCTGTTACAGGAAGCACTATAGACTGCTGCAATCCACAGGGCCCTGGGCTGGAACCCAGAGTAGAGGGCGGGCCCGGGTTCCCCCCAAACCTCCCAATTCCTGATCAGACACAGGAGGAGTTGACCCAGACTGTGGGTTCCACCAGAGGGGAAGATCCACTGAGGTGAGCAAATCTGCCAATAAGCACAGGACCCACCAAGGTAGAGGAGGAACTTTGTTACATAAAACATGCTCTGGGCCTAATCCTGCTTGTTTTACATATGTAAAAGTCTCACTGAATTCAATGGGACTTCTCTGTAAGTAAGGCATACAGGATTTGGCAGCGTATCTCAGATAGCATTAGGGAGGAGAGGAAGGTGATCAGGAACAGTCAGCATGGATTCACTAAGGGCAAGTCATGCCTGACCAATCTGATTGCCTTCTGTGATGAGATAACTGGCTTTGTGGATATGGGTAAGCAGTAGATGTGATATATCTTGGCTTTAGTAAAGCTTTTGATATGGTCTCCCACAGTATTCTTGCCAGCAAGTTAAAAAAGTATGGATTGGATGAATGTATTATAAAGTGGATAGAAATCTGGCTAGATTGTTGGGCTCAACAGGTAGTGATCAAAGGCTCGATGTCGAGTTGGTAGCCGGTATCAAGTGGAGTGCCCTAGGGGTCGGTCCTGGGGCCGGTTTTGTTCAACAACTTCACTAATGATCTGGATGATGGGATGGATTGCACCCTCAGCATGTTTGCAGATAACACTAAGCTGGGGGGAGAGGTAGATACGCTGGAGGGTAGGGATAGGGTATAGAGTGACCTAGACAAATTGGAGGATTGGGCCAAAAGAAATCTGAGGTTCAACAAGGACAAGTGCAGAGTCCTGAACTTAGGACTGAAGAATCCCATTCACTGCTACAGACTGGGGACCGACTGGCTAAGTGGCAGTTCTTCAGAAAAGGGCCTGGGGATTACAGTGGAAGAGAAGCTGGATATGATTTAGCAATGTGCCCTAATTGCCATGAAAGCTAACGGCATATTGGGCTGCGTTAGTAGGAGCATTGCCAGTAGATCAAGGGAAGTGATTATTCCCCTCTATTCAGCACTGGTGAGGCCACATCTAGAGTATTGTGTCCAGTTTTGCCCCCCCCCCCCCACTATAGAAAGGATGTGGACAAATTGGAGAGAGTCCAGCAGAGGGCAATGAGAATGATCAGGGGGCTGAGGCACATGACTTATGAGAAGAGGCTGAGGGAACTGGGCTGATTTAGTTGCAGAAGAGAAGAGTGAGGGTTGGGGGGGATCTGATAGCAGCCTTCAACTACCTGAAGGGGGGTTCCAAAAAGGATGGAGCTCGGCTGTTCTCGGTGGTGGCAGATGACAGAACACAAAGCAATGGTGTCAAGTTGCAGTGGGAGAGGCCTAGGTTGGATATTAGAAAAAAGTATTTCCCTAGGAGGGTGGTGAAGCACTGGAATGGGTTACCTAGGGAGGTGGTGGAATCTCCATCCTTAGAGGTTTTTAAGGCCCAACTTGACAAAACCGTGGCTGGGATGATTTAGTTGGGGTTGGACTAGATGACCTCATGCGGTCTCTTCCAACCCATATCTTCTGTGATTCTATGATCCAGCTATCAGCTCCCAGCCCCGACTGCGGGCCCGCTCCTGGCCAAGGCTCCAGCTGTAGCACTGGCCCCGCTCCTGACCACAGCCCCCGACTCCAAATGTGGCCCTGCTCCTGGCCCTGGCTCCTGACCGTGGCTCCCAGAGGGGTGGGAGGTGGGCAGACCAGGTAATGGGGGCAGGGGATGCTGACAAAACAGTTCGGTGACCTCTGGTCTATACTGATGGGGATTTTCAGGGACCCCCCATACCCCAGATTGAGTTTACCCTGAAACTGTGTCTTGTCTGCCCCAAGCTAAGTTAGCTGAGCATAGGTAACAGAAGGCCACTGCAGGCCAATTTGACCTTAAGGCATTAGTAAAATTTGTAAGAGCTCGTGTGACACAATTCGAAGCCTGTATGGCATAATCAAAAGGCCAACAGGAGAAAAAGAGGAACCCACGCCTACTGGTAATTGGGTAACTTGACCTAAAATAACAGCTTGTTAGCTATGGAAAAATCAATAATTGCAAAAAAGTCTTGTACAATGGAAACCGCAAATAGGTGTGCATACAGTTAGACAAGTGCTTATTGTACAACTATATTGGAAAATAATTGCATTAAGTAATTTAGTACGCAAGATAATGCAAGAGAAGGTATCACAAGACAGGGGGGACGTGGCGAAAGACAGGAGCCTCTAGAGACAACAGGAAAACCCCTAGATGGTAGGGGGTCCGAGTCACGGCCCCAGAGGGGCTCTGATTGGCTTGCTGATAAAAATACCAAATAAGGCTGATAAGATTTGTAATGCATGATTACGCGTTGCGGTTTTTACCTTTATAAGCTTAAAGCTGTGTGGTTTATGCAAGGCGGCTGTCCCCCCCTTGCTTGGGGATACGCCGACCTTCCCTTTATGCATAAATGTATTGTGTACCCTAATAAAGGTGCCTTGTGTGTCTAACCCAAAATCAACGGTGTGGTCATTTTTCCACGACAATACCTTATTTCTGGGTAATCTCATCCAGAAACACAAAATCAACTACCATCACAGATCTACTTCTTTACTCCAGACCTGTCTTCTTCTGTCCAAACTCAAATCTCAGCTTGTCTCTCTGACATCTACTTGTGACTGTCTATCTGACAATTCAAGCTCCACATGGCTAAAACACAGCTCTTAATCTTCTCCTTTCCTTCCCTGCTACCTCCTTTCTTGAGCACTGCTGATGACCCCAGCATTCTGTCTGTCACTTAAGTCCATAACCTGGGCATCATCTTCAACTCAGATCTCTCTCTAGCTCCCTAGGCTATTTCTAAATCTTGCTAATTGTTCGGTATTACATCTCTAAAATATGGCTTTTTCCATCCACACAGCTAAAAAGCTCATCGAGGCTCATCATCTTGAGTCTCAATTACTACAACATCCTTTTCCCTGGCCATCTCTCTGCATTCCTTCACTTGCTCACCTTCACTTTTGCATCAAATATAAGCTACTTGTCTTCATTTTCAAGGCTCTTCACAGTCTATTCCCATTCTCCTTATCATCTCTCTCTCACTATTGAGATGGCAAACTCCACCTGTGATTGGCCCATGATGCCAGCCTCCATTGCCAACATGTTACATTTTCCCATGCTGCCTCTCACACTTGGCAGAAGCTCCCCATAAACCTCCTCAAAGCTACTTTGTTATCCTCCTCCAAAACTCTCCTCAAAGCTCTCCTTTTCCATGATGCCTATAAAAAACTTGACAAAGCTTAGGCGGCGGGTGTGCTGAGAACCCAGCCTATCACGCAGAGCAATATTGTTTCCTTATTTCCTTGTGCTATACTGTTTGTCTGTCTGAATCCATTTCTTGTCTTATACTTAGATACTGGCCCAAGGAGCTTACAGTCTATCTTTCTGTTCTGTTTGTACAGAACCTAACTGAAGGGTTAAAATCTATGTGCATTTTATACAACAACCACTCCATTGGTATATGGATTGTGCCAGCTCTTTCTCAGACCCAAAGTCCAGAGTTTGGTCAAGAGACCAGAGGCTTAGCAAACAGTAATTAGCTAAAAGAAAGCTGGGGTAAACAGATAATCTTGTTTTTGCTAAAATAGGCCTGGTCAGCAAATTGCCAGGTATTAAAGCTAAGAACTAAATAATTGTGTCTTATTCAAAGTTGCAAACTGAACAAAAAATCCCTGTTCCTATTTGTCAGTCTCTTCTGTAGGGAATATTCTTCCCACAAATCCAACCTTGAGTTTATAAAAAGTTAGCATGTCAGTATAAAATATGGCATCCTTCCACCTCTGTTCCTAGGAACCAATGCCTGCCTTAAGACATAAAGGGGACAATCTTTATTGTCATATACTTTCACTGTTTCTTTGCTTTAACCCCTAGGAATGTACCTGGTGAACAATCAAAAAAGTTGTTCCATTCCTATGAACCCCAAATCAGAATTCAACATATATATTTTATACTAATAACATTTTATCAAAGTATTAATTAAATGTTAACTTGCTAACTTAAAACCATGGGCAGAGACATTATGTAACCTTTTAACCATTAGCTAATGTGCTATCTTGTCTTGCTGCAAAACCTATCCCGGGGTGTGGAACTGCCTACCCCGTCCCTTTCCCCGCCCATGGAAAATCTATATAGTCTATTGTAATTAATTAATTGCCAGTCTCTCTGAGCCTAATAAGCAAGGTGACACTCCGCCAGCGCTGTGTGTAATAAACTCCTATGCTTGGCCTCTACACGGTGTGGATTTATGTCCTTCACTAACACAATGGGGTCCCCATGACTGGGGCTCCTGGGAGCTACAGTAATACAAATAAATAATGAAGGTTATGCTTGCCACATATGAGACCTTTTCAAGTTTTATTAATGTCTTTATTTCTCCTGGTCTTGTATCTAATCACTCTTGAAAAATCAGAGGTGAGCGTTGTATACACCATACTATACAATTCTATCAAACATAGTGAGCCCAATTATTTATCTTGGTTGTGCTCACAGCATGTGAAATCCAAGAGCAGAACATGGACCCATAGTTGAAACGTTCTTACTGGTCTGCTGGGGGCTGTTTGGTGGGTGGTTGTTATATAGCACAGGTACTGGACCCATTTTGTTGGTCAAGTACACATACAAATAGCCTACAACAGTTTTGTGTTTCACTAGTTTGATGCTGACATTTCATTTCAGTAGCTAACATAGCTGAAGGGCCTGGGCTACACTAGCGGAGGGGTTCGAATTAAGATACGCAACTTCAGCTACACTATTCACGTAGCTGAAGTCGAAATATCTTAGTTTGACTTACCTGGCTATCCTCACGGCGGCGAGTCGACTGCTGCAGCTCCCACGTCGACTCCGCTTACTCCTCCTGCTGAGGTGGAGTACGGGCGTCGTTTCGGGGATCGATTTATCGCGTCCAGACAAGACACGATAAATCGATCCCCGATACATCGAACACTACCTGCCGATCCGGCAGGTAGTATAGATGTACCCAGAGAAGTTCCTGACCTCCTTACCTCATTAACCACTTCATACAATGTCCAACCTCAACCAAAAAGTCTCAGGGCTTGATGGAGCGGGAGTCAGTTGTGGCTTTCTAATTCTCAGACACCCAGCGTCAGTGCAAATTAAAGCTGCGGGGAGCGGTTTTAACTTATGCCACTGATGTAAGGTCTCTCAGGATATGTCTGATTGAAATTAGATGCCTGTTGCTGGCCCATGTGAGCTGACTTGAGCTTGTGGGTCTCGGGCTGCAGGGCTGTTTAATTGCCGTGTAAACTTCTGGGCTTGGGCTTGAGCCCAGGCTCTAGGACCCTGCAAGGTGGGTCCCATGTTAATGGTGTAATGATAGGTAGGCAGAATTATTTTTTTATAATTTTGAGATATAATATCAATGTTTATTTTTAAACATTTTTACTGTAATTTTCACAGTTGCAGGGAATTATGGTGGGGGTCAGACAATTATTTATTGACAGTAGACATTGAGCTTCAAAAAGCTAATGCTTTATAGTGTTAAACACAGATTGTCAATGTCACGTGTCAAAATACACAAAGTAAACATTCTTACATCAAATTCTAAGAGGTTCTCAAGCAGCATTTTTCTTACTTTGCCTATCTGTACATTTTGATCATCAATGGAAATATTTTTGTCATTTTGTGTGTGTACAGTGAAATTATCATTTACCCATAAAAACCGAATCCTTCCAAGCCTAACGATGGGGTACGTTGATATGAAAGGGCTAGAATGTTCCAGCTGGAATGCCACTGAGGCATATAACACGTTTGTGGTAGAATTGGAGGCTTCCTAAGGCACCTTTTTACCATCAGCCCACACAGCCATTTCTTCTATTACTTACTATTGCTTGTTAGCTAGATAGTCAGCTGTATCAGCCAATTAGGGAAGTCAGCTCTGTTACTCATTGAGCATTAATTCTCTTTTTTCCATAGAGAATCAGAGTACAGGCCTAACTCTCCAACCTTCCTACTATACCTGTTCAAAGGATTAAGTACTTCAAAACCTCTTCTTTCCTTTGAAGTAACAAAACTCTATGGGATTTTTGGAGAACTGCTCCCTACAGTTCTCAAAACAGGTTCCTTAGTATATTCACATAGTTTACCGCATAGGAGCATAATTACTTTGCATTTACTTTGTCAAGCTGTCCTGTAATTGCTCAATAGCGTGGGTATCAACCTCAGGGCAGAGTGTTATGAAACAGGACACAAACCCCAAATTGGTTGTGAATTCTGTACTTAGATTTCACCAACTAGTTATCAAGTGTAAACTCCTCCAGCACTGTAACAGCCTTAACAAGGAGTCACAGACAGTCCCCTGGGGTATTCTAATCTGCCTTGCCACCCAAATAAGCTTAGCTTTGCGACAGATGGTTCCTTATACCAAAGACCACAACAATATTCAGGTTACTCCTAGTCCCAAAGGACAAATCACTTACACGAGGTCAATTTCACTTTAGATCTCACACCAAAGACAATGCTTGTGGTCATGACATTCAAAGGATAAACTCCCCTCCCCTTCCTCCTAAACACAATTACTGTATTTCCTTGCACTCCACAATTCATCTACATGTTTTATCCTCTGTCCCTCAGAAGGGGACTCACTGAAAGCACACTGAAGTTATCTGGAGTATTTACATTCATTTCAATGGACTTCAGATCAGCCACAGAGTCAAACGCTTCTACTTTTCTTGTGAATTCCTTGATGATCCTAGATGGAGCAGAAGATTTTTTAAGTGCTTATTATACTGTTTTAAGCTAGTTATAAAAGGCAAGGTTGTTAAAAGAAGATACTGGCATTAAAAAAAAGGAGAAGAAACCATTTAAAATTTAAGTAAGAAACTGTTGTTGCTTTAATAGAAATAAAAATGAAGTAATGAGTAATGACGTGTACTCTGTCCCACAAACCATTTTTTTCAGATAACACATTTTATGTTCACTTAGTGGTACAGTTGGTAATTGCTTTGCTTGTTACTAAGGAAACCTTTCTGAAAGATTTCATATATTAAATAAGCCGTGGAAGCAAAAACAAATATGCAATACTAAGGGCAGGAACAATGCATGAAAATCAAATGTGAAATTTATTTTCCACAAAGTTGGGAGCAACTTCAAAAAACATATGTATGCAACATGGGGGAGAAAGTGAGGCTTGAGGTGATTAATATGCCTTTGATGTGAAAATTGATTTGCTGTAGAGTGAACACTGAATTAAGATGAAACAAGCAAAGTATATCCTCTTGAGCAAAGGCCTGAGATTAGAAATAGTGAATAGAACAAGCACCTCTTTTGAGGCCAGGCCTTTCTTTTTTCAAATTATTAATCATTTAAAAACTTCTGCTTCCTCCTTCTTATTCCCCCTCCCCCCCCCACACTTATATTCACAGAGGTTGATGTACAATGGTACTTAAATTGTGTGCTAAGTGACTTGTGAAATGAACGGTCCACAAGACAAAATCCCTGTGTGAATACATTCCTGCAGTTTTTGTATTAGTTCAAGCCTATACATGTGCTTAGGCTCCAGGAATTGCAGTCTATTGAACATATTACAGGACTATTACCCTTTTTCTTACTCTGACCCAGTCAGGTTGCAATTAGGCATGACTAGGATTTGGCCCTAACTGTAGCATGAAGTAATGCCCACATGACAGACTTTCTAATATTCACTTTTCCAGTTACCTGTTGCTATGTTCCATGCCATTATTTTTACCTGCAAACATGAACATCCTATGCCAGACATTCAGCTGCATTGGGGCAGCTTTGTGCTGTTCCCTCATAGAGCTGCTATGGTGGCTCTTATGTAAACCTCCTTCCCTACAAACAGTACAGGGAGCATAGCTGTTAGGCAGAGGTGTAGCTGGGTCCCAATGCTTCCCAACTGCCAACCTTGCGGTAAGGGCAGCTGGTTTCATCTGAACCAGGACTGGACCAGAACACAACAGCACAATATTGGGGAGGAGCTTCTCCTCTGCAGCTCAGGATTGGCAACCCTGTCTGAACTTGGGCTTAGTTTAAGTGTATAGATTGATCAGATGTTTTCAAGTTTAGGCCCCTCTAATTCTTCTAACGACTAATTTAACAGAACTTCTTTTTGAACATTGTATGTGATATTCTGGGGCTGTGACATGGCCTCACTTACAGTGGCCATGGCCTGCCGGGCCATTTTACAGAGCAGGCTACTGGAGGGTTGCAAAACAAACTCCTGTTTTTTGTAGCTGTAGCTTTGAAAAAATATTGTAACATGTTTTTGTTCTCAACTTATTTTAGGTCCCATGTTTTAAAGCATTAGATTGTTGTTTAACTTAACATCCCAGGTAATGAAAAGGCCCTGTGTAGAGCTGGCTTGTAAATCTTCAGGACTATATGCTGCTGTCTGGCCTTTTGGCATCTGGCTCTGTTTAAAAGAGAAAAGTGCAGAGGTGGCTTTGCACCATTTTTGCCTTTCTCCAATCTTGAAGGTGCTAGTGTAGCATTCCTAAGCCAGGTTGTGTGTGTGAGTGCATGTTAGTACACACATGTAACCATTTTTTGAGTTTAAGAACTGGTTGCAATGCCAATGCTACATTTCCCAGGAGAGGAGCTTTGCTGAAGAGTTTAGAAGGACACAGCCTTGGGAATGAGGAGTGCCCTAGTAGTTTGATGTGCTCTGGAAAGAGTTCCAGGCAGCAGAGCTTGTGCAAGCTCTGTGGGTTTGGTTTCGGATTCCAAATTTAGTAAAACACTCCAGTTTCTAAACAGCCCCAGGTCTGATCTTTCAGCGTGATGTAGAGCAGCCTGCATTACATTAGCCACAGGCTGCCAGGGTGCAGGGCATGTTTCCTTTCCTCCTGGCCATATTCCCTATGATAAGCTCCAGCACATACCGTAGGAGTTGCAATGATGGTTCTGATGCCACTGAAAGGTAGCTCTGTGAAGATTTCCCATCAGTTCTTTCATCTGGATTGACGACTGTTTTGCATTGCTGGAGCAGCACAAATTAGCTTTATTGGACCCAAAGATATGGAGCTATATTGTGAACTTCCTGGACTGATTTTGATTTTGATCTTCTTCACATCTGTATGAACAGAGCATAGCTCAGTTGAAGGAAATATTTATTACACCAGTTGGATCATTGAGATGAGATCAACATCAGGCCCCCTGAATTTTGGTAGTTTGGATAAAATGTAATCTGGATCCAAATCACACCTTGTGTGGGTTTAGATTCTACAAAAACAAAAGCTGGGTAATGAGGTTTGGTAAAATCAAAACATAAATTACACTGCCCATTTTTAGTCCAGCTATGGCCCCGTCTATTTAAATATTTATGGCCCAATCACTGTTGTCTTTGAACACTTCCCCACCAAGATTTCGAATTAAAAAAAGTAACAATCTCTTTCTTCCAAGACTGTATGAGAAATAGCGTGACCAGTTTATAGTTTATTTATTGTTTCTTTGTGTGTGCACGTGTATATATGTATGTGAACAGCTTACTGAAGGAAAGCAAAGTCAAAAGACACATGTTCTGCATTTAGTTCTGAATGTGGTGAGGCGCTGGGGTCATTCTTAGTCTGAAAGACTGAGTTCTATAGTCTCCTTTAAAACTTTTTTCTCCCTCACTCATAAGCTTCCTCCTACTGGTCAACAGTGTTATGGTTCCAATATAACACAGCTGGCATAGAGGTGAAGGGTATAATTCACATATAAAATACACAATCTTTAATGTGAGCTGGTAACATCATAGCCTATAAGGAAGAAACCATATAAGAAAAAGTGACCACATTCACTTGCTGGGGCAAAGGTTAGACTTAATTTTAATAGATTTAATTGGACCACACAGTAAACAATGCAAAATGATAGTGAAGATTTCTCAGCCATGTGTCACTAAATGTGACAAAGGAGGAATTTACTTGACTAGGTTCCAGTAATGGAAAATCATATTTAATTATGCTTAGATGATAAAGGCTATTAAACTACTATTCCTCCTTTGGAGTCAAGAAACAAAACCACATAACTCTGATCCTTTTACAGTCAATTAATAGTCTAACAAAATAACAATTTGGAGAGATTAGCAGTCACAGAAGAAATTTAATTTAATTCTAACTAGCTATAGAGTAATTCACTATCTCTAAGTGTGGAACAATCAACAAAACTTTATTTGTATAATTTTATTAAGAATAACAAAATGGACATATAAGCCATGATAGGGTCTTCTGTGGCCAGGCAGCCTAGGGTCTAGATCACTGATCTTTCAATCTGTAAGGCCAGAGGTGGTGGTAGGGGGACTCAGGCCCTCCCTCTCTACTGGGTCCCAGCCCAGGGCCATGTGTAAATCCCTAAACAAGGGAGATGGGGTATCCCTCCTGGCAGGGAGTCAAGGCCTTTCCCTGGGTTACTTCCTACACGTCTTTTCAGTTTGGGATATGGCTCCACTAGTCCAGTTGCCCTGCGTGCTGGCCCTTATTGGCAGCCTCCCCTTGGCAGGGGGATTTGTCCCAGGCAGAGCACTCCTGCCTCCTCACCACTCAGCCTCCAACTGAGCCAGGTTCCCTTCTTTTCTCCCCTCTCCAGCCCTGGCATTGGCTGCAGGTATGGTGGGGAGGGGCTAGCTGAACCCAAAGGTTTTCTTTAACCAGACTGCAGTTTCTCTGCTCCCTCACATGAGCACTAAAAAGTGAGGTAATGACAGAGTTCAGGTTTCTTGCAGAAATTGGTGTGTGTACACATATTTAGGATTCTATATGCCAGGGGTGGCCAAACTTACTGGCCCTCCTAGCCACATATGAAAATCTTCAGAAGTTCGAGAGCCAGGGCACACCTGCCGGGAGCCTGGGATTGGGGCTTCAGTCCCACTCCTGCTGAAGCCCCACGCCCCCTGCAGGTACACCCCACAGGGCAGAAGTCCCTCCCCGCTAGGCAGAAGTCGCTACCCCACCACTTCGCTGCAAGGCAGAGGTCCTGAGCTTCCTACCAGAATGTGGGGGAGTGGGGCGTGAGGGGCTCCAAGAGCCACATTTTAATGGTAAAAGAGCTGCATGTGGCTCACGAGGCACAGTTTGGTGACCCCTGCTATATGCATGAGGTATTTGGGGATCATTCACTGGAGATTCAGAAGCTTAGAGTTTTGTTGAAAATGTCATCAGTTCTAAAAGGTTTATTTTCAATGTGTAAGTTCCACAAAGCAAATCTCAGGATTCACCTATGCCTGTGTTAAGTCTCCCATCCTTTTGCCTTTCAGTTCTAACGGACTGTATGTTTTATGCATCGTAGTTTTCCCAGTTTTATGTTAGTCAGGAAGAGAATACTGAAGGAGTCAAAAGCATAGAGGTATGATGTTTGCCTCTTGTTCCAAGGACATAATTAAAGAAGATCATTACTGATAAAGATGCAGTGTTTTAATCACATAATTTCCTTCTTCATCAAGTAGCATTAGAGTTCTGTTGCCTACTTTTGCATGTTAAGTTCTAAACAGCTGGGCTTTAAGAGACCACATATCACTGGAAAGTAATTAGGCCAATATGCCTGACTTCAGTTTGTTGGAGTAAAGAGTTTCCTAGGTGCCTGGTTCACTCGAGAAGAGTTGAGCTCAGTTAGAGTACTTCCTAGCTTGAAGAGCTACAATCAAAAGATCCCCAAGAAATGAAATAATCAGCTCAGTTTATGTTGTGTCACTGGGAAATTGTTGAACGTAGTATTGTGTTTAAAAGTGAAGTAGCTGAGTAATCACATCTGAAATCATCAAACAATAATACTAACCCACTCCTCACTGAAATGAAATGCAATTAACAAATATGTAACAAATCTTATTTTGTCTACTTTCATATTATACAAAATAATTCAGATAAGTAACTCTGGTCTATATGGTGCCAATGTTAAGTGGAAATCCCCTATGTTTTCAAGGGAGAGTTCACTCAAAATCCATGACACAATTTATCACTTGGCAATTTATAATACTATGAGATTAAATACATTTAAAATTTACCTACTTTTTATTTATAGTTGAACTCAAAATCTGCTTAGTTTTCATGTACATAGCTGCTAAGCACCAGAGAACTGAAAGATAGGTAGAAGTAAAACTAAACTGACACTAAATGAGCCCAATCCAAATGGCATTGAGAATCAGGGTGTTGAGATCCCAGACCTAAACCACCCCAAACTTCATGAGTGGGGATATGGAGTTGGAATCCAGACCAAGATCTGGATTTTGCAGCTGACTAATTTTCACTATCTAGTTTCTGGATCAGTTGTAAAGTGCACAATTTGTATATAAATAAATTATATTTTTAAATGAAGAATGCAAAATAGCAGAATGATTCATTATGTATATTTGCATTTTATAATTGTTGTTGTTACAAAAGAGGAAAGACTGAATGCTTATGCCAAAGGCCAGCAGAATTAACTTTCTACATTTTTACCACTCGGTGTCAGTCTGGTAGTTATAGTACGTGAGTGTGTTCCACACATCCAGGGCCCGATTCTCCACAGCCTTGCAGCTCCTGTTGTCATTCACACCTGTGCATTGTGGGTATAAAACACTACCATTCTGATTTGATTGTGCTTTGCACAGGAATAACTACACAAGCTGAAAGCCAATGGAGAATCAAGCTCTTTTTTTCTGTTTTTTCTAATATAAAAAACATGCTTCTGAGAAATACCAGGAGCAATGCACCTGTAGACTATTTTCAGCAAAGACAAGCAGTTAATACGTTGTAAACCAATTGAGAATCCAAACAGCCGCCACTGGTGCATGGGTAGGTGTGAGTTTGGAGTGTGGAGTCTTAGCCCCTGCAGCACTATCTCGTATCCATCCTTGTGACCAGTGTTGGTCAGGACTTTTCTGCTGGGTCTAGGCACCTGCACCCTGGCTGTGACTGGTCTCCCCAGCTCTAGGTTTTATTTCATTAGCAAAGAGTGAAGCTGAATGTGGGTTAAGTTGATGTCATCATTCCGGGCTGACCCAGCAGGCCCCCTTGCAGGCAGACGTGGTATTGCAGGGAAGCGCTTTCTTGATTTTTCCATCACCCAGGGTATCAACAGGTCCAGACAGACCAATCCATGCTAAAGAGTATGCACTTTTGGAGGGTCTCATTTACTAACAGAAAAGCCAACACTGAACATGAACAAAACTTTCACAGTTTAGCTAGGTGACCCAGTCATTCTTTGACCATCTGTCCTCCAACTGAGTCCAGTGCTTGCCTCTATTCAGAATCTTCCACAGGGGCTCTCTTGGTTCCATTTTCTGCCCCTGGTATTAGACCTCTTGCCTCTACCACAGTAAGATCCTTCTCTGGGGTTAGGGATCCAGAGAGATCCATCCACTGCAACTCTTCTCCGGGGACAGCAGGTGATCCAGCCAGTAGTTGGGAGAACCCCTGCCTGAGACCAGGCCCTCTTGGATGCTTGCTGATTGCACTCCTCCACCTAGGAGGCTCCCCTCTCAGGAGCATCTCTCACAGGTCTCCATTCTGGTGGATTCCCTGGAAAGCTCACCCTCTAAGCTCCCTGCTCAGCCCTCTGGCTCAAGCCTCTCCTGGGACCGCCTCTCTACAGAAGCTTCCTGTCTCTTTTGGGAGTTCCTCTCTAATTAAATTGGGCAACCTTTGTTAGGTCCAGGTGCTTGTTTACTAATCAGCCACTGGGGCAGACCATTAACCCCAGGCGGGGCCTACATAAGGCAGTCGTGGGCACACTGAGCCTAGCTTCCCCTAAAGGGCAACGGTCCTGTTACAGCTGAACAGGTGGGACTTTATTAAACTCTATGGACTGCTCTGTCCATGTGGCTGAGTTGCTTCCAGCCTAACTCTCCACGTTCCCTGTTTTTCTGGTGTCCTGTCAAAGACTGTCCATCCAGGGAAAATGAGCCCTCTAACTCCAGTTCCACTGGTCATGATACAGGTATGGGCTGCACTCAGGCCGATAGCTTTAGCCACAGCAGCAAACAGCAATATGTGCTCAGGCCTCAGCATGTTTGTGTGTGTGTGTGTTTTCTTTTTCAACCTGCACTTGTGCCAGCCAGTTTGCACAGAGCCAATCAGATGTCCTGCAGCCAATCCCCATGCTCCTGAATCACATTCCACCCCTCCAATGTGGAGGCTGGCTGGAAAGGATTTCCTCCCACTTCTCCAGTGCTAGCTCCCGTTTCTTCTGAGTGCCTGATGGCCAGGACTCCTGGAGGCAGAGCTGACCCTTCCATGTTGCGGCAGCTCCAGAAATCTATTCCTACAGATGACACATTTTGGTTTCTTACATTCATTTTCATTTTCTCTAGAGACAGGCTTGGCCCTGTGAACTTCTGATGCAGAGTCTGGTCTGAATCCAAGTGATTGGTGGGTGTTTGCAACTCAGGACATTCTAGAGCTAGGGCTTGGTCTACATGTTAGGATAAGGATCTGCATCCCCCAAAATAAGAAGTTTAGCCTACCCATCTTGTGGGATCCAAGAGTTCATGAGAAATACTGGGCCCAATATTTGTGATTAGAGACATCCTCACAGAGGGGTAGCCCCTTCCTACTGCTCTCTTGGCGCCTCTCCATGGCCAGCAGCATAGCTTGCTTAGAAACAATGCTGCCACTGTTTCACCACCTCTGCATGTACCCTGCCACATGCTCCCCATCTGGGAAAATTATGGACATGGAGCAGAAGTTAAGGTGGCAAGGAGCAGGGAACTCCCACAGGAATTTATTATTAATAATGATTACAGTACTTAGCATTTTATCACAGTGGTATCTAAGCCCCATATACAATAACCACAGATAACACTGATCCTGGCCTATAGGGCAATACATTAAAACCTCGATTCAACCAGTTTGAATAGTGAATAACTCTGCAAGTAGTCCCATTGAGTGTGGTACTATTCAATATGAATAATGGCATAATCTGACCCTAAGTGAGAGCACAGGTATATAACTGCCTGCAGTACAGCACACCTCGCTCTGATTATATTATTTCTTTAAAACCTGTTGAAGTATAGCATTCATGCTTTCCTTGAAACATAAAATTCCCTGTCATCGTGTTCTGATGACTCACAGTTCAAACTACAGCATAACTCAGAATTGGCAATTTAGTGCTATTCTCTCAGGTTAAGGCTATAGACAAATATTTGTATTTAGTACCTAGCCTTGGACCAAAAGAAATCTAACCTTTTCCATGCAAAGTTTTCTTTCTATTCCATCATGAAATGTTCCTGCAGTATATTACTTAGGGACTTTTATAAAGAACTTCTAGGAGAATTAAATAATAGGTATGTTAAAAACTGGTAAAAAAAAAATTAGATCCTGATTCAAGAAAGCATCCATATTAAGAAAAGCATAAGCTTAACTTTAATCCTGTGCTTAAGTACTATCCTGAATAGAGATGGACTTAAACACTCACTTAAATGGTTTCATAAATTGGGGTCTTAAACTGAGTTATCGGTTGATAATATTGAATAAATTAAAGGATTAAAAGCTGTAAGTGAATATTTTTAAAGCAGCATGGTGATCAGAAATGCAGTTCATAACTTGAATGGAAAAGGTCAGCATGTAAAACAAGAACTTTAGTGGAGAGTTTGTTTTAAATGGCACTTCACAAAAATAAGTGTCTGTAGTTTTGAATTCTGACGGTGACTGAGAACGTAATACCACAGGGTATGGTATTTCACCAGATACAATTAAGAGCAGGAGAAAAGCCTATTATCAATTACTAATGTGTCATCTTATGAGACTTTAGACTAAGATATGGATTTGATTCCTGCAGCAAATTGAAACACAGGAGTAGAGACTCAAATTGTTCTGGCTATGAAAAACATTACTTCTGTTGCTCTCGCAACATAGAATTTTAGTGATTAAACTGAAATTTTCTGTTAGATAAAATGAGTTAACTAGTCTAACCCTCATGGACACACTATATTGTAACAGTTTAATTGTTCCGATATATATTTATCTTTATATTGTATTGTACATACTAGGACTGACTCTCCACTACTTACATGTTCTTTAGTCATTTATCTATAGTATTTTATATGGCTCCCTTTACCATGCTATCCGAGTACTTTAGAATCTTTAAAGTATTTAGCCTTACATCACCCTGAGAGGGAAGGAAGTGCTGTTACCCATGGTTTACTGATAGGGTACAGAGGCAGAGAGAGACTGACTAGATTTCTAAAAATATTTAGGAGCCTAAAGATGCAAATTGAAAATCCCACGAGGCACCTAAGTGCCTTTCAGAAATATGACCCTAAGTGACTTGCAATGCCATAAAAATGACTGGTTGCATGGGCTGTGTGTGTCTTCACCACTTACTAGTCAGCAGAGCTGGCTGAAAATCCCCTAGGAAATTCTGATATTTTGATATTTGTTTTCATGTCAAATTGGGATTGAAAAGTTGAAATATTAATTTTTTTTGCAGAATGGAAAGTTCTGCAAAAATTTGAAATATTCCATTTCAGTTTGGTTTGTGTAGCAGGGTGGTCCCCTGCTCCTGCCCTGAAGGGGTTAAAAATAGCCCTGGGGAGGGGCTGTGGCTGGAGAAAGCAGCCTTTAGGCTGGGGCAAGAAGCCTGGGCTGATTGGGGAAAGTAGGCTCAGCTGTGGTCTGCTCCAATCAGGCCCAGCTGGCCCCTATAAGAGGCTGTGAGCCAGAAGTCAACTCAGTCTCTCTCTAGCTATAGAGGGAGATGGGCCTGGCTGCAGGGAGCTGGACATAAGGTACCTGAGTGAAGCAGGGCTGGGGAAAGGCAGAGGAGCTGGGGAGCTCTAGCCTGGAAAGCCCCAGGCTGTGGCCTAGCATTGGGCTAATAGGTACTGGGGATTGCAGGGGCAGCCCAGGGGTGGGCCAAGGCAGCAGGTCCAAACCCAACCTTGCCAGTGATGAGTGGGCTGATACTGCAGTCTGCCCCAGGGCATGGGGCTAGACAATGATTGGCAGTAGCCTGATACTGAGGCAAAGTGGGGATTCCCCAGGGAGGGGAGACCCTAAGACTGAGGGGGTTACTGCCAGGGGGCAGCACTCCATGTAAAAGGGCACTGGGTCCAGGGAAGGACATGGGATGGGGGGCAGAGGACAGGTGGATCACCAGCCTGTAGAGGGTGCTCTGGAGCTGGAACTGAGCTAATTCCCAGGAGTCACTAGCAGGAGGCGCTGCAGGGGTAAGTCCAGCCTGTCTACAGTTTGTCATTAAACTGTGGCCGCCTTAGCTACCCTTGAATCTTATGGGAGTTATAGTTCAGATGCCTCCTACCACCCATTCTCCAATATAGGCCAGGCTCCTTGGGCATTTCCCATGATGCACTGTAATCACAGGATTCCCATGGTCCCTCACAGCAGTTCAACCAGATAGGAGCCTCATAGACTTTAAGGCCAGAAGGTACCTGGCCTGATTGCACATTGCAGGCCACAGACCCTAACGCACCCACTCCTGTAATAGACCAATAACCTCTGGCTGAGTTACTGAAGTCCTTTCTTGACGCCAAATATGGCTATCAGGTAGACCTTGAGCATGTGGGCACGAACCACTGGCCAGACACCTGGGAAAGCATGCTCTGTAGTAACTCAGAGCTCTTTCCATCTAGTGTCTCATCACTAGCCATTGGAGATATTTGGTGCTCACAGTCACAGATCAGCTACATGCCACTGTAGGCAGTTTCATCATCCCATCCCATCCATAAACTTATCAAGCTCAGTCTTGATGCCAGTTAAAGTTTTTGCCTCCACTGCTCCCCTTGTTCCAGGACTTCACTCTTCTGATGCTTTGAAATCTTCATCTAATTTCAAGCCTAAACTTGTTCATGGCCAGTTTATATCCATTTGTTCATGTGTCCACATAGGCCCTTAACTTAAATAACTCCTCTCCCTCCCTGATATTTAGCCCTCTGATGTGCTTATAGAAAAAAATCATATTTCCCTTCAGCCTTATTTTGGTTAGGCTAAACAAGCCAAGTTCTTTGAATCTAATTTCCTAAGGTAGGTTTTCCATTCCTCTCATCATCCTACTAGTCCTTCTCTGTACCTGGTTCAGTTTGAATCCATCTTTCATAAAAATGGGAGACCAGAATTGCACAGTGTATTCCAGATGAGGTCTCACCAGTGCCTTGGAAAATAGTACTAACACTTTGCTCTCTCTCCTGGAAATACCTCTCCTGATGCACGCTAGGACTACATTAGCCTTTTTCATGGCTGCATCACATTGGTGGCTCAGTCTTCCTGTGATCAACCAATACATCCAGGTCTTTCTCCTCCTTTGTCACTTCTAACTAAGTCTCCAGCTTATAGCAAAAAAAATGTTGTTGTTCCCTATGTGGATGACCTTGCATTTTTCACTACTATATTATATTTCATCCTATTTCTACTGCTACAGTTTTCAAGGTCATCCAGATCTTCTTGTATGATATTCTGATCCTCCTCCATATTGGCAATACCTCCCAACTTTGTGTCATCCACAAATGTTATTAGTGCACACCCACTTTTTGTGCCAAGGTAATTCATAAAAATGTAAAATAAGATTAGTCCCAAGACCGATTCCTGAGGAACTCCAGTGGTAACCTCCCTCCAGCCTGACAATTCACCTTTCAGTTTGACCCATTGTAGTCTCCCCTTAACCAGATACCTATCCACCTTTCAATTTTCATATTCATCCCCATCTTTTCCAATTTAACTAATTTCCCATGTGCAACTGTATCAGATCCCTTTACTGAAATCCAGGTAGATTAGATCTACTAAGCTTCCTCTGTCTAATATATCAATTATCTTCTCAAAGAAGGAGATCAGGTTGGTCTGGCATGATCTACCTTTTGTACAAACATGTTGCATTTTGTCCCAATTACTGTTTTACCTCTGTGTCCTTAGTTACTTTGTCTTTCTAAATTTGTTCCAAGACCTTGCATACAATTGCGATCAAACTAACAGGCCTGCAGTTTCCTGGATGATTTTTTTCCCCTTTCTTAAAAATAGGTACTATCTTAGCAATTCTCTACTCATAGGGTATGTGACGGGGTTGGGAATTAGCTCAGTTCATGGGGAGCACCCTCTGCCAGTGATGTCCTGTCCGTCATCTGTTCTTTGCTGGTGTCTGGACCCGCATTGCTCCTTGCTCGGCAGTGTCCTCTTCAGGCCACTGCCCTCCAGCAGTGCCCCATAGTCCCTCCTTACCCCCTTCTGGGGGAGGGGTTAGCAACAGTCCTTGCACTGGCCCCAGTGGCCAACCACAACCTCCAAAGTCTAGCTCCTTGTCTCAAGGGCTGTTTGCAGTTTGTTTCAGCCACCCTACTGCATGGCCAGGTGCAATACAAGGGGGAGGACCCAGGCCCGCCCACTACTCTGGGTCCCAACCCAGGGACCCTTTAGTGGCAGCCTCCCTGCCCTCCTTCTCTCCCCTTGTCCATCTGTCCCTGGGCCACTTCCCCTCTGGCCCTGCACACCCTCTAGGCCCTTTCCATCAGGGCCCAGAGTCTGGCAGGTATTGGGCTGGAGCCCTACTATGCTCCCCCTGAGCCTGCCCAGACTGCTCTGTCCGAGGTGCTGGTCTCCTGCTCTGGAGACAGACCTTCCCCCATGAAGGTCTGGGACAGATTGCCTGGTGATCTTCTGGGCAGCCTTTATATAGGGCCAAATTGAGCCCTGATTGGCTGTCTCCAATCTTGGCCCTGATTGGCTCTCAGTAAACCCTTTCCTGATTGGCTGCTGGCCTGCGCAGCTGCTCTGGCCTACTCTAGCCTCCTCTTACATGGGGGTGGGGCAGCTGCACCACCACAGTGTACAACCCCTAGTTTACAGATTCATTAAATCCTTGCTATTGCACTTGCAATTTCATGTGCCAATTTCTTTAATATTCTTGGATGAATATTATCTGCCCTCCCATTAAGCTGTTTGATTGCATCATAAGATATATAGTCCATCTGACAGCCCAGCCCACAGAGCATAATGGAGGCAAGAGACATGAAAAGCACAGAAACCACAACCACTCAGATGAACACAGATTAATTTTGAAATAACCTGAAATGAAATGTTTTGATTAAGTTCTACAAACAGGGTTGACCCAAACCAAAATATTTCATTTTGATTTTTCCATCAGCAAAACTGAAAATTTCCAATTTTTCTTTTAATAAAATGGCGGGGGGGAGGAGAATTTCCAGCTAGTTCTAACAGTCAGAGTTTGGTATGGTAAAGTCAAAGGAATACTTTGTTAGTAAATCATGCATTACATGCAGTGTGAGTCATCCATATTAAACATTTCTGAAAAAGAAAAAAGGGAAGTTAATTATCCTTGGTAATTAATCAAACAACTCATTGAATCACGTTTCCCTTTTAAAGGAGAAGATTGTTGTAAATCATTAAGACCAGCATTCAAGCTGCATCAAGGCTTTTGTTCCTAATATCCAAGTTGTTATATAATTTTCAATAGTTGATAGAGAACAAAATGTTTGATATCTTTTGTTTTTTCCCAAAGAAGCCAAAGTTCGGTCAGCTTTCCCACAATATCTGAGTGGGAAATACAGGCATACTGAATGAAGAGAAAATAGACATTCTCATGCCCCTTTTCTCTGCATATGCACACCCTTTTTTAAAAAATGGTCTCATTTACAACTTTATACTATGCTAGCAGAATAATTATATAACTGCAAATATAACTTAGTCCTGCTTTAAGATCACTTTAATGTGCCAGGATAGCATCATGTGGCCTTTAGTGTAAATAAGACTAAGGCCTTGTCTAGACTGCAGAGTTTTGTCAGCAAAAGTTATACTGCTTTAATTAAACTGCTGCTGCATGTCCACATTATGCTCCTTGTGTCTGCAGAGCACATCCACACTAGCAGCTCTTGTATCAACACAGAGCAGTGCATTGTGGGTAGCTAACCCACTGTGCAGCTGGTCACACAGTGCTTTGGAAAGGGTTTGCAATGTCTCATGGGGCAGGTCACATGATGCAGGTTTCTCAATCCCATCTTTCCATGGGCATCCTACTAGATTGCCAACCACTTTTCAACTGTAGTGTATGTGGGGGCGGAATTGGGGGAGAGTGTGTGACAGGGAGTGTGAGTGTGTGTTGGGCAGGGGGAGAGACAGAAAGTGTGTATTGGGGAAGCGTATGAGAGATTGTGTTTGTGGGGAGGGTATATGTGAGACAGTTTGTGTGTTGGCATGTTGTCTTTAAGTTCAGACAGCAGCCTGAGCAACCAATCCTGGGGGAGGGGGGACACCCCCCAGGATGCTCTGTACCTCAGGGAAACACCCTACACCCCCATGTTCATCTTTATAAAATAATTGTGTGGTATCCAATGCAAAGTTTGTCATGTTGGGTGTCTTCAGAAGGCTTCCCTCCGAGTTCTCCCACAGCCTCCTTTGCTTCCCGGAGCAGCCTCCTGAGCAGCTCTGTGAGCTCTCGGTGCTGAGGAATGTCAAAGCCTTCCGGAACTTTGAAAAGGGGGGGGGCACATACCTCCAGGGCAGCCGAGTTCAAAATAGTGAGCAGATCAGTGACGGCTGGCATTGTGGGACATTGGGGGAGGCCAGTTCTGTCGACATAACAAACGGCAATGTCTACATCGACACTTTGTTAACAAAACTTTTGTGCAAAAAGCTCTGTCTCTTGTTGAGGTGATTTTATTTTGTTGCCAAAACAAAAGCTTTGTTGCCAAAAGTGGCACTATAGTGTGTACACCACCACTCTTACTGCCCAAACTCTGCAGTGTAGACGGGCCCAATATTCCTTGTGAGCATTTTCATGGAGCATTTTTCTGGAGCCTCGCATTCTTTTCTCAGGCAGCACAGAGGTGAGCAGAGCCTTGTGATTGATGGCTTTTAGCCACCAGCTCCCTGTCATGATTTTGCCTGTTCTATAGACTTTCAATGTGGGACTGAGAACAAGATAATTCCTCTTAAACCTTTTTACAGCCTGTGCAATCACTATGATTAGCAAATTATCCTTTGCAAATCTGTGAGGATCTGCAGTTTGGTATAATTATGTAATCCAGATCTACAGCCAGACTGTGTATTTTTACATTGCTATCCTGGTATTTAAGTCTTGCTAAAAATGATCAAATTGAGGAAATGTGCTATAAAAAGCTAAATGTAAAGCCAATTCACAGAGGAAAGAATGCATTCAGAGTGTGTAGTGTCTAGTACCAGTGTCCGTACGTGACCAGAAGAACACTGTAGAGCACAGTTTAATCTTGTGAAATGTAATCTGCATATTTTTTATTAGTTAACCCTTTCTCCTACCACGTGCACACATTCTTACTTGTTTTTTATGGATAAAATTCTCCCTTTGAGTATAGGTCCTCGCAAGTCTATGCTCTACGTAAACTATGGTAAGTGGACTTAGGGTGGCCAGGTGCCCAGTTTTCAACCGGAAAGTCCAGTTGAAACTGACCAGACACAAAGTCTGATTATTGCGGGCAGGGAGGCACCGGGTCATTGCCCATGTCAGCCCCTACTCGGCTGGGGCCATCTCCTACCTGTACTGAGTGGCTGCAGCTCTCAGCCCCATCTCCGCAGGCAAGTCCCTCTTGACCTGGGCAGGGGAGAGCAACAGTGAGCGACAGGGGGAGGAGGGAAGAGGAGCGAATGGGGGGTGGGTTTTTTTGGGGGAGGGAGTGGCAGGGCAGGAGAGGTTCCGGCACTTCTGATAGTGTCCGGTTTTTACAAAGTTGGCAACCCTATAAATGGTGCATCGCTCTTGTGCTGGACCCCTTCACTGCAGGGCATTCCCTCCTAGTGAGATTTCATACCAGTCAAAAATGGATAGGATTAATCTGACATCTGTTCACATGCTAGAGTGGGAAACTGGCAGAAGGCCAAAATAATTAGTATTACACTTTTATACAAAATCATTTTTTCATACAGTAACATTTACACTGTATAGGGGATTAGGGTGGATTGAAGATGGTTGTTAGACTTAGTGTTTTTTTTCCTCTGTTCCTCTGATTCTTTCCCCTATGAATTGATTCAACCTTTTACCAATACATATATTTATCTTTCCGTTATATCTTTTGTATATTCTATTCCTTCTTTGCTTTCTGTGTATACTGCCACCTAATCTTTCTATCTCACCTTAGTCCAATTTAATCTGATTCTAACAATACCCTTAGGAATTTTAAAAATAGTAGTACAGTGGGGTGATATTATCTTATGGGAGCTGGAGAGAGTTGGATATTTGTGACTACACAGAAATGTATTAAATTCTAGTTATTTAGATACCACAATGATGACTACCAAATGGATGGATGGATAGAATTTTTATAGTACTCTAGAATCTGATTTGAAGTCAAAGCTTTCACTTTTGCAGAGAGAAAAAAGAAGAAAACTTCTGTATAAGATAAATGACAGAATTGTGAAAAAGATTATTTATGTCAATGTTATGCTTACACATATGAACTAACATAGGCCAGGTCCAGGCAGAGAGTTTTAACATTGCTTGAATGCAATGAGAACCTAATGAGTGAAATATTGATTTCATCACTTGCTTTCCATATCTTTTTGTTACAAGATAAAAATGTTAGAATATTTAAGCATGCTTAAATATAATGGACTCTTTGGCTTGCTTATAGGAGGAACTTATAAAGGAATGAAGGATCTGTAAGATCAGAAAGAACACAGCAAAGAGGAAGATATGGAAACAGAATAAATAAAAAAATATGTCCATGAGAGAACTTGTCTAACTATAGTATCCTTGTTATTAATCTAGAGTCACAGTCTGAAATTTCTGTTCCCACATTGACATAGAGTAGGAAAAAAATTGGTAACATACAACCCAGTCTTATAAATTGCTATTTAATCTCTTGAAGGTTTTTTCAAAGATCAGTCTAATTGGTGATAAACTATTATAGGTTCAGTTCTAAAGTGTCCAGCATTACTGTATGTAGACATTCTTTACAGATATTGAGAAATATCAAGGAATTGATTATGGCTTTCATCCACCCTCTGAGTACCTCAGGGGAATTCAGCTACTAAACCAAAGAAAGGGTTAGATGCTGGTAAAGCCACTGAAGTCTTCTTAGCCCCCAGTTCCACATCTCTACTTCCTTATGAAACAGAGAACACACTTCAAAAGGGAATCAATAAAACTACTAGGGATACAGTGGAAGTGAAATACTGGAGAAGAATATTATGTAAAGGAAAATATTGGTAGAAAGCCTCATTTGAGGAGTTCAGCCTCATCTTGGATTTGGGGTGTGTGTGTGTGAAATCTCTCTATTTAACAGGTGTTACTATATTACAGAGTGAGCTTCTTTACACCCCCATGTTGTTTCTCGTAATTATATTTGAGTGAAACTACTGACTCTACTCATAATTATCAAACCAGGCATGTCTATCAAACATTAATATTTTTAAAAAAGGAGGTGCGCTGGGGATCTTTGCGGGTGAATGTACTTTGAGTATTAAATAAATGGTAATCAAACATCAAAGTATTTATTTGTCCTCTATTTTGCTGGGCATGTAGTTAATGTATTAATTTTTCCATATTTTTTGGAACCATTCCTCTCATTTTGGATTATTTTTCTTCCAATGAATGGCTATCTTAGTCTAGCCACTGAGAGATTAATTCTTTCACTTCTTTGAAGAGAGACTATTTCTGTTAGAAAACCCCAGCAGCATTACCAAAGGTTCACTTGGTAATACATATCCAACAATTTGTAATATTTGGTTACAAATAGCATCTCAATATTCTCTAATGACTGGACATATCCTCCATATATTCATAAAATCTCCTCTTTCACCATAATTTATCCAACATTTATCCCCAATTCAGTCTACATTGTTCTTGTATGTCTCCAACCAGGTTAATGGATTTATGTCACCTTCCATCCTTATGGATCCCAAAGTCCTCTAGAAACATTCCTGACTTGAAATGGGCATAAACCACAAAGTTCAGTTGCAGATCTGAAGTTTCCAAGAGTATGGCAGCAGAAGATAGGGTTGGCGTCAACATTTTGATGTTACTCATTATTGTAGGACATAGTTACAGGATGGAGGACCCTATCCTGGGAAGCAGGGACTCTGAAAAAGACTTGAGAATCAGGGTGGATAATCAGCTGAACATGAGCTCCCAGTGCAATGCTGTGACCAAAAGGGCTAATGCAATAACAAGTAGCAGAGAGGCTGTATTATCTCTGTATTTGGCACTGGTGCAACCACTACTGGAATACTGTGCTTAGTTCTGATGTACACAGATTAAGAAGGATATTGATAAATTGGAGAGGGTTCAGAACCACGAGACTAAGGTTTGGAAAACATGACCTGTAGTGATATACTCAAGCAACTCAGTCTATTAAGCTCATCAAAGAGAAGGTTAAGAGGTGACTTAATCATGGTCTACAAGTACCTACATGGGGAACAGAAATTGGAGAATAAGGGATCTTCAGTCTAGCAGACAAAGGCATAACAAAAGCCAATGCCTGGAAGTTGAAGTTAGACTATTTCAGACTGGAAATAAGGCATAATTTTTTAAATGAGGGTGATTAACAACTGGATCAATTTACCAAGGGTTGTGATGGATTTTCCATCACTGGAAATATTTAAATCAAGATTGGATATTTGTTGAGAGAAGATGCTCTTGTTAATTCAGGTAAGTTCTATGGCATGTGTTATGCAGGATATCAGACATGGTGGGAAGCATAGTGGCTTTATAATCAATGAATTATAGGAGTAAGGTGCCCCTTAATCAAAATTGGATTTTAATATCCCCAAACTTTGAGGTTATTCACATCTGAGGTAGTTTGCTTTGGGCTTCTTTCTGTTGTTATCAATCGCTAGTGTACATTCATATACAGGAGTCACAGTACCTATTTCTGAAGTGCAGCTATTGCTGATATAAAATATAACAACATTTTACGTGCCAAGTAGAAGAGAAGTGAGTAGAGATCAATGTGCAACCCAGCAGGAAAGCAGTTCCAGCGAGACTGAGTGCCAGCAATCTGTCACCTCCACCCGCACCATTCTGAGGCAGATTTAAAAAAAAAAAAAAAACCCTCTTCCCCTCACCTCCCAAAGAACCCCAGACCAGCCATCAGCAGCCAGGACTCCTGAGCATTGCGGGTAGGCCCTATACCACCTCTTTATGATAAGCACTCCTTGTGGGCTGCAGAATGGGTTATGGGGACTCTGCTATCCCCCCCCCCCCCGGGCAGAGACCATTGACATCAGCTAATCAGATTTTAGTGCCATTTCAATCAATTCACCTTTTTTAAAAAAAAATCAACCATTATGTTTTCCTCCAGTTTCATTATGATTCTTGCTTTTGTTGTCCCACAGCTTGATCCTCTGTCCATTTTACTCAAAGGTAAAGCTCCCATTGACTTCACAAGGGCAAGATTAGGCAATACTCTCCTTTTCCCCAAGCCTCTTTACTGCCTACCACTCCTTACCATCTGTCTGTCCATTCCCTCCCTCTTGCCAGCCACTTCTACTTTCATATCCCTCTTCTGCCTTCTTTACTCCTACATAAATGTTGACCCTTAATCCCATCCTTTAACAAGAATTCTGCCCGATCATTGTCCTTAGTGTGATGTCTACCGATGTAGCAATTGCAATAAAAGCAGTGTCTTAGGGTTTTTATGTTGTAATTTATCTTCTATTATCTGTCATATAATAGGAGCAATGTCCATTCCATTAGGCACTTTCAATAAACACTTTGATTATTATCAAATGCCTCAGCTTTACTTAGGCCTTTAATCACATATCTGAGCCATTTATGGCCTCATATCCCATTTACCATGAAAATTATCCCTCATTCTTCAATTTAAAATGAGCTAGCAAGTAAATACATGTTTAACTAGCCATTGTCCAAGCAAACATTCACAGCTCAGGAGTTTGACATTGTGGTGCTATGAAATTATAAGTAAGCAATATCAACAACCAATCAGAAAACAGGAATAGCAAATGGGATTTCAGAGGAGCCTCTCTTTGTTTTTATATAGTTTTAACTTTAGACTATGATGCATTTTGTAATCAGTTTTACACTGAAGGTATGGGCCTGTTTCAGTTCACAATTTTTTTTTAAATTATCACATAAGCATCCCAAAGCATAAATTATTCCTAAGCAATGAGAAATCAGTTAACATGAATTTGCATAATGAATAAAGGCCAGATTTCTAGTTAATCTGAAAAGCGACAGGCGCCAAATGGCAACTCTGTAAAACTGGTGCTGAAGCAAGATGAGGTACAGCAAAAGATGTGTGCACAACCAGTTTTCCTATACACACACATTCAATAGTAATGTAACTCCTTCACTACTAATACATTTTGAGTGCCAGGAATTTAATACTTTTTGGGGGCTGGGATATTTTAAAATCCAATTGTTGAGTATTTCTTTTCAGAAATCCAAGGTAATTCTAGACTGGTTATATCTCAGAACACAGTAATTTTTAATGGCTACAGGTTGTGATTATCTAATTATGTGATTACAGAAATTCTTCCAAAACTATAATACAGTTTAAAATAAATAAATATGCTCAGGTCTACATAAGTCAGAAATTTATATTTGTATAGCTTGCAGCATAAACCTAGTGCATACAGGCCCACTGACAGCGGGGGGCGAAGGGGGCAATTGCCCAGGGGCCCAGTCGATTTAAAAGGACCCGGGGTCCCCAGCTCTCTGCCGGCAGCTCAGCATGGCTAAGGCAGGCTTCCTGCCCGCCCTCGCTCAACGCTGCTCCCAGAAGCAGCCAGCACATCCCTGCGGTCTCTGGGGAGAGGGTCTATGCACGCTGCCTCTGTTCTGAGCGCTGACTCTGCAGCTCCCATTGGCCGGGAACTGTGGCCAATAGGAGCTGCAGGGGTAGTGCCTGTGAACAGCAGCACATGGCCACAGAAACCGCCAGAGCCTCCTGCCTTGGAGCTGCTGCCAGAAGGATGTGCTGGTCGCTTTTGGGGGCCACCTGAGGTAAGCACTGATCCTCTGACTCCCTCCTGCACCTCAAACCCCTGCCCCAGCCTAGAGCCCACACCCCACACCCAAACTCCCTCCTAGAGCCCTCACCCCCTCCTGCACCCAAACTCCCTCCCAGAGCCTGAACCCCGCACCCCCTCCTGCAGCCCAGCCCCCTGCTCCAGCCTGGTGAAAGTGAGTGAGGATGGAGAGAGTGAGCAACAGAGGGAGGGGGGAATGGAGTGAGCAGGGGGGGCGGGGCCTCAGAGAAGGGGTGGGACAGGGGCATGGCAAGGGTCTTTGGGTTTGTGCCATTAGACAGTTGGCAACCCTACCAGGCAGGCATGGGGAAGGCCTGGCCATGCCGGAAGAGCGCGCCCAGCAGTGCAGCCAACAGCTCGCTGGGCACTAGGCAGTGCAGACACAGCACCGCTCAAGTGTCAGGCAGACTGCGTCCACGCAACTCACGGCTTGTGGATGCATGGGAGCCCAGTGACTGTTCTGCCCTGGGGCCTGGAATTGCTGTCAGTGGGCCTGAGTGCATACATTACATTTCTGAAATCAGTCCATCTTTCCATATACGTCAAATGCAGTTTATTTACCTGTTTTACACTAGTCACAATAGCACTGGAGGCAAATTTACATTTCATTTTTTAAACTAAAACTGAATGCATAATGCAAAAAATTTTCCTTGACTATTCATTCAACTTTTTAAAAAAAATTTGTCTGGCTATGTTCTTGCCTGCTCGGTGTTTGCTTTCTGTGAACACTGGTGAAATCTGGTTTACTGGGGATACAGAACACAGATGCTGTACTGCTATCTAATAAGCACTTTCAATCATGGAAACTATATATATATGCTCAGTACCTCTGAAAATTAAGCAACTATGGGTTTGATCCTGTGCCCTGTGAAGTCTATGATAAAGCACCCATTGACTTCAGTGAAGCAGGAGCAGGCACTTAAGCTATGCCTATGCTGCACACCACTAGTGGCAGAGTGTAGTGTACATATAACTGCTGCAGTGAAAAGCAGGCTCTATCCACACTGTGATGTGTAGCTATATGTGTCAATGAAAGGCTCTGACAGGGGAAAGGATCTGGTATTCCCTGCTGCTGGAGCATTTCACTGTGGTGGGGAAAGGCTCTGGCTGAGGGAAGGAAAGGCTCCAGCAGGGAGTTGCCACAGCCTTTCCCTGTTACTTCCCCCTGCCAGAGCCTTCCCCGCTGCTGGAGTCTTCCCCTGTAGCATGGAAAGGCTCAGCAGGGGGGAGGTGCCAGAATCTTTCCCTGCTGTTGGGGCCTTTCTCTGCAGTGGGGAAAGACTCCAGTAGCAGGGAGGCAACGAGACACCACACTGCTAAAAATAGTAGTGTAGACAGCGGTGATGCTACTTGGGCATGTAGGGAGCCATGTAGGGTACATACAGGCATCTTTACTCACCTAACCAGTTCCTCAGTGTGTACAATGCTATTTATATCCATGCTGGGGTGGGGGTTGTGCAGAGTATTTACTCTACACTCTCTACATCCGCTGTAAGGAGTGTGCAGTGTAGACATAACACTGTGTGTGCCTAAATATGAATTTGGGGGAACCCAAACTTCAGGAATCCAAGTTTCAAAATTTTGGCCATACTTAGGGTGACCATATTTCCCTGTGCTGAATACGGGACACCTGGTAAATTACTAGTATTCAAGTGAGTTTATCAGCAATCAATCGTACAAACATTCAAATCAGGGCTATCAAGCGATTAAAAAAATTAATCATGATTAATTGCACTGTTAAACAATAATAGAATACCATTTATTCAATATTTTGGATGTTTTCTACATTTTCAAATATATTGATTTCAATTACAACACAATACAAAGTGTACAGTGCTCACTTGATATTTATTTTTGATTACAAGTATTTGCACTGTAAAAAAACCGAAAATTATATAGTATTTTTCAATTCACCTAATACAAGTACAATAGTACAATTTCTTTCTACTTACTTTTGTAAGTTCAACTTTCATGATAATTATGTACAGAAAATAACTGCATTCAAAAATAAAAAAATGAAACTTTACAGCCTGCAAGTCCACTCAGTCTTTCTTCTTGTTCAGCCAATCACTTAGACAAACAAGTTTGTTTACATTTTCAGGAGATAATGCTGCCTGCTTCTTATTTATAATGTCACCTGAAATTGAGAACAGCTGTTCTCATGGCACTTTTGTAGCCAGTGTTGCAAGATATTTACGTGCTAGATGCACTAAAGATTCATATGTCCCTTCATGCTTCAACCACCATTCCAACAGACATGCATCCATGCTGATGACAGGTTCTGATCGATAACAATCCAAAGCAGTGCAGACCAATGCACGTTCATTTTCATTATCTGAGTCAGATGCCAGCAGCAGAAGGTTGATTTTCTTTTTTGGTGGTTCAGAATCTGTAGTTTCCTCATCGGAGTGTTTCTCTTTTAAGACTTTTGAAAGCATGCTCCACACCTCATCCCTCTCAGTTTTTGGAAGGCACTTCAGATTCTTAAACCTTGGGTTGAGTGCTGTAGCTATTCTTAGAAATCTCACATTGGTACCTTCTTTGTGTTTTGTCAGATCTGCAGTGAAAGTGTTCTTAAAATGAACAACATGTGCTGGGTCATCATCCGAGACTGCTATAACATGATATATATGGCAGAATGCATGTAAAATAGAGCAGGAGACATACAATTCTCACCCAAGGAGTTCAGTCACAAATTTAATTAATGCATAATTCTTTTAACAAGTGTCATCAGCTTGGAAGCATGTCCTCTGGAATGGTAGCCAAAGTATGAGGGGCATATGAATGTTTAGCATATCTGACATGTAAATAACCTTGCAATGCCAGCTACAAAAGTGCCATGCAGATGCCTGTTCTCACTTTTTGGTGACATTGTAAATAAGAAGAGGCCACCATTATCTCCTGTAAATGTAAACAAACTTGTTTGTCTTAGCAATTGGCTGAACAAGAAGTAGCACTGAGTGGACTTGTAGGCTCTGAAGTTTTACATTGTTTTGTTTTTGAATGCAGTTATGTAACAAAAATAAGTCTACATCTGTAAGTTTCACTTGCACAACGCAGATTGCACTACAATACTTTTATGAGGTGAATTGAAATACTATTTATTTTGTTTATTTTTGACAGTGCAAATATTTGTAATCAAGAATAATATACACTTTGATTTCAATTACAATACAGAATACAATATATATATAAAATGTAGTAAAACAGCCAAAATGTTTAATAAATTTCAATTGGTATTCTATTGTTTAACAGTGAGATTAATCACGATTAATTTTTTTTTGAGTTAATCGTGTGAGATAACTGCAATTAATCGTTAGCCCTAGTTCAAACTAACAAGCAGTTGACTGAGCCCCTGTTAAAAAGAAATATTGCATAGTTGGATTCTTTTTACTTACCTTCTTATCTTTAAGGCTTTAGGGTTCATACAGGGAGGGGTGAGACACACACTCTTGTACACCTCTCTCACACAGTGGGAGTGACCGACCGACCTGACCCTCCCTGCCTGGTGCTCTCTGCCCTCCATGACTGGCTGGGCCTCTGTGGTGTTTAGATGTTGCTTGTAGTTATTAGAACTGGGAGCACTGGCTGTTGGGATTCTGAAAGGACAGGAAACAGGAAGGAGTGGGGAGGAGTTGAGGAGGCAGAGTGAGAGTTACAGAGGGAGCAGCAGCAGCTTGGTAAAGAGGGGCCGGACTCAGGTGGGGGAGGGCAAAGAGGGTGCTAAGCCCCTGCCCCAGAGCCTGCTGTGGAGCCTGCAGGTTTGGGGCATGGACAGGCTGGAAATCACTTTCCCCCCACCTCTCCAGAGCTTAGTTGAGGGACAGAGAGGCTTCCCCATGCCAGCACTCTGCAGGGCTCAGCTCCTCCTGGCCAGCACCCTGGGCTGGAGGGTCTTGGGCTTTCCCCGGGTGCTGGTGCAACCAGAGGCAGTGGGGGAAGGAAGGTAGGAGCCTTCCGGCCAGGCTGTTGGTGAGATGAGCGCTCCATCCAGGGGGTGGTTCTCTGTACAGCGCTGGGAATGGGCCGCAGCCCACCAAGGGGGATATGGAGGAGCAGCAGGGCTGGGCGGGTGAAAGGGCAAAGCAGGAAAAGGACAGCAAGAGAGGAAGCCCATAAGGGGCCGATGGATGGGTTGCAGAGGTGACATGTAACTGGCCGCCACCTGGCGCCTGCCCACACTCACCAACCGTCACAGCTCATAGCCCAGCGAGAGCCAGCACACAGTGGGGGCTGCTGAAGGACCAGCAGGGGGAGTGGGCGGCCCTATGCGCTGCATCTTCGCCCCGCCACCAGCCTTGCACACCCACCCCCATTGTGAGCCACTGGACCACTGGTGGGCAAGTGGCTGGCAAGCAGGGATCCAGCCAGCAGCAGGACCCACCAGTACTGATGGGGAGGAGAGAGAAAATACAGGACAAGTTGCCTGGTTTTAAGAAAAAGTCAGGACACCTGCAGGGACTGTCCCTTTAAAAATGGGACATCTGGTCACCCTAGCCATAGTGAACATACCCATGCTCAATATATGTCACACACAACAAAGGAGAGAATTCAGGGCTCAATTTAAACCATAATGTGAGAATCAATGTGTCTTGATGGTAGAGGAGTGATAAAAGAATGGTTTTTCCACAATGATTTTTTTAGTTTTAGTCATGTAAAACAAGCAGTGTGGAAATGGGAGAAATCTTCCCCCCACTACTCAATCTTTACTTTACCAGCCATTCCTATGAGTCTATAATTTCTTCTGTGTGAAATGAATCACTGGTCATATAAAAGGTGTTTACTGTGAAGCTATGTTAGTGTTATGAACTAACAGTGTCTTGCAGCTTTAGTATATCAAAATGGTTCAGTATTCTACAGTTTTATGTTCTTGAAGATTATTTCTCAATCAATTTCTTTTTTCTGATATGAAATTAAAAGGAAGCTCGTTTTAACAAGATAATTTTCAGGATAGAACATCAAAAGTAGTGATCAGTGTTTTGCAAAATATCTAGATTTTTTTTTTAAGTTTTGGAATAGGTGAAATATTTTTAAGTTTCATTACTTTCCCTGGAGAAAAACCAGTTATTCACATTGAAGGGAATTAAACACACATTACTAACTATATGGAATGTGTGCAATAAAAATTCATGTTTGAAAGTAATTATTGTTCTAGCTGCTTCTATTACTAGTGGGAAATTTTAAAAAACAGAAACAAAAATATAACCCCAGGCTATGTGTCAGAATTCACATTTTGCTAACACCAAAGGGAACCAGAACCTCAAAGGTTTGGGGTTCTGTTCTAAATCTAAAACACATGATTTTCAGAAGTTTTGTAACGAAGCAAAATAAATTCTTACAATGCTAATTAGAAGAGTGGATTCTACAACAGCTTTTTAAACATTTTACCAAGAACAGTCAAATCTGTGGCTTTTATTATGATTTATTATTTCAATTACAGCGGTGCGATCAGGCCCCAATCAAGGTTACATAGTGTTGGGCTCTGCACAGATGCATAGGCTCCTCCAGATGCTCAAAATATTTAGGCTCCTAACTTCAATTGAAAACTTTTGAAGAGCTGGGACATAGTGACAGTTCCTGCCCCCAAACAGTTCACAATCTAAGCAGCTGATTATACAATCTGATATGCATGGTGAATCTTTATGCCCACATGGAGTCCCATTGAAGTCAATGGAGCTCTGTTTAGATGCAGGGGTCCATCCGCACTGATCAAATTGCAGGCACAGGAGTAAAATGAGACAAGATGCGCCACATAACTGAGACAACAAAATAAGAGGAGGGGGAAAAAACAAACAAAAAGAAGATCAGTGGGTTACACAGGCAGCTACAGCCCAATCCAGATCTCACGGAAGTCAATGGCAAAACTCCCGTTGACTTCAGTGGAGAAGATCAGACCCATATTGCACAACTTGAAAATTCCTGATGGTTCCAAGTGGGTTTTAACTACAGATTCTAATTCAGAGGTGCATATCTCAGCCCCACAAATGATTTGGTTATATTTACCTGTGGGATGTGTGAAACAGAGAGTTACATCAAGAAAGCATTATTCCCCAAGGAACACAGTTGGTTCAGTACTTGCTTTATTTGATGTTAACTGTGTATTAGATGTGTCTTGGGGATTCAGTAGCAGTTGTTGTTTGCAAACTCTACACCATCCCATCTGCTTTGGCCATGTGAAGAACGTTCTAATTTATTAGGATCATCTCAAAAAAAGGGCTTGTTATGAGATCCCTTAATTCACTGAAGATTGTATTGTTGAGCTATTATTGCCTCCTTGTAAAAATCAGCCTTTTTTGTCTGCCAAAAAGCCAGCTGCATAATCTCAGCTCTCTGGTGCTTATTTCTGAACATATCATTTTACAAGCTAACATCCTATCTAAACAGCTAAATAAATTATTGATACTAATGCTTGGACTCTAAAGAATTAACCAACTCAAAGAGGCCAAACAGATTGGCAATAACATTTCTTTTTTAATGTGTTTTTAATTCAAACTGTTTCTATGAATAAATGAAAATATTCATTTAATGTAAACAATTGTTCTGCTTATTTCTTCCAAATCTAATAACAAAAAAATCACTTTGTTGGAACAGAAAAAAAAATACACCTCCAGTTTAAAATTTTCTGCTCCTGGAACTATAGAAAAAGGTTGAATCTCTTATAATAAAAGGAGTATGTGTTTGAGCCTGTCAATGAATACTTCCTCCATAGTTCTGAATGGATGACTACTTACACAAAAACAGTGGGAGTAACACACCAAGATCTGCGCTCAGAAAATTGAGATTTAACTGCAAGCAATGTAGGCTTCATTTCTCTCCCCACCTTCAGCCCCCACAAGGTAGAATTATTTTCTGTAAACTAATGAGATTTCTGCCATCTAGATAGATTGGCCATCGAGTCTCAGCATGACTTTAAAGTCTGATGTGTCTTCTTGAAGCCCCCCTGGAAATATGGACAGGAATGCTTTCTTGCAGGCAGTAAGACACATTTTGCCTTCATGTGAGAGCATCTGAAAAACTTGAGGAAGAGGAAGGAAAGCAGGAGGAAGCCTATGTTCCAGTTAGATCTATGTAGATCTTGAGGCATATACACCAGTTGTGCTGGACCTCTGTTGAGGGGTGAACCTAACCCCTTGTTAGTGAATGTGGAGGGCTTGTAGGATTGGACTCTCACAGATGCATCAACAGATCTTGCTGAACTTGTTAAACTGAAACAACTCCCTATGTGCATATTAGTGATGTAGAGGTTCTGAGTTAAAAAATGTAACCAGATCTTGGGTATGAAAGAGACCACAATTTGTTAGTGCTGACATTTAAAAAAAAATATTGACATGAAACATTCATATCAAAATGTTTAATTCAACCCAAACAATTTTTTTATTTTGTGTTTCAGTAAGAAAAATCCCCCAAAAAACATTTAGTTTGGGTTCAAAACTAGCTGATTTGTATTTATTTTGGTTTTTTCCCCCTCCTAGTTTGGCCATCAAACAGAAAAAAATTATTTGCTCGGTTCTAGCTTAAAGCCAGCATGATAATGCCTACCCATGCTGCAATCACGCCTTCATTTGCCATGTAAATGTACCCCACACCTCTGGGGGAAGAGAGACCTAAGGAAAGCTGTCCACTGTGTGATGGGGAGTATGAACCCCCACAGACAGTGACAGGGTGAAGGAGAGTTCAATTAGCCCATTCCATGGCACCTGGGTTGAGGAAACAGGTAATTAAGGATGAGATCCAGCTGGGGAGAATCAGACACTGGGTGGCTTTTATTAAGGAGTGATAGCAGAACCAATAGGAAAGGCCTGAAAGCTGCAGTAGGGAGCTTTTAGCCTGGGATTGGCCCTGATCTGGGAGGGCAACCTTAGCAACAAACTCAGAGAAAGTTGTAGAGAGAGACTAAGCTCCCAGAAGAGAGGACTGGAGAATGAAGCTCCCCAACAAGCGTTTGCAAAAGGCAAAGGTAGGAAGTAGCCCAGGGCACCTACAAAGGATCATAAGAAACAGACCCTAATGGTTTATCACAAGGGCCCTGGACTGGAACCAAGAGGGAAGGGTAGACCTGGGTTCCCTGACCACCCCACAGCAGGAGGAGCAGCGTAAGCCTCAGTAGTAAAGGGGAAAGGACAATAATGCTCAGAAGGCCCGGTACATGGTCAGTAAGACTTTGTTTTCATTTGGACTTTTTGTTAGCCCCGGATCAGAGTAGAATGTAAGCATCCTGGCTGGAGGGCTGACTCACAAGAAGGAACACACCTCTATGACCACAGAGTAGTTGCTGGCAGGGGGTGACAGACAGAAGAGCACATCAGCCAGTGACTGAACCTTGTACACACTCTCTGATAACAAGGTAGGAGATTGCAACATGTACTTTACTTGTACTTTTTCTGAGACATTGGGCAGCTTTCTAAGAACCATGCACTTCACCAGAAACAAAATGCTTTCCATGACTAACTATAGTATATCTACAAAAAAGGACACAACTATTGATTTCTGGGCCATTTTAGATTGGCCCTAAGGTAACAGCAGTAACTCCCACACTTCTTTTAAGCATATAGTAGCTATTCTTTCACTGTGTAGTATATTTTCACAAAAACTGCCTCCTCCACACACTAGACAGCTCCAGGGAAAATAATAAACCAAAGACTTATGAATGTGTCTAGATACTCCCGGATGTTAACTGTTGGGTGAAGAAAATGGTTTATAAAATCTGCTGTTAATGATTGTGATAGGGCCATCAGTGTCCAGGCAGCCTAGTGGCTAGATCAGGGGTCAGCAACCTTTCAGAAGTGATGTGCCGAGTCTTCATTTATTCACTCTGATTTAAGGTTTCATGTGCCAGTAATACATTTTAACGTTTTTAGAAGGTCTCTTTCTGTAAGTCTATAATATATAACTAAACTATTGTTGTATGTAAAGTAAATAAGGTTTTAAAAATGTTTAAGAAGCTTCATTTAAAATTAAATTAAAATGCAGAGCCCCCCGGACCAGTGGCCAGGACCCAGGCAGTGTGAGTGCCACTGAAAATCAGCTCGCGTGCTGCCTTCGGCACACGTGCCATAGGTTGCCTACCCCTGGGCTAGATCATTGATTAAGGTGGCTTTCGGGGGACTTGACCCCTCCTTCTCCCTCAGGTCCCAGCCCAGGGTCCTGTGTTGCTCATCCCCTAAACAGGGGAGATGTATCTTTCTCCCAGCCATGGGGGGAATTCAGGGCCTATTTTCCTGGTCTGCTCCCTATACAAGTCCTTTTAGTTTGGGGGCACTGCCCCACTTGTCCAGTTGCCCCACAGTTGAGGCTTCTCTGTAGGTTCCCCTAGTCCAGGGAAGACTTACTTGCCGCCAGTGGCTGCAGTGGCAGGCAGATTGCAGATCTGTGCCTTCGGGCAAGCATACAGAGAGCACCTACCTCTTCACCAGTAAGCCCCTGACAGACCCAGGCTCCCTTCTTTTCTCCCCACTCTAGGCCTGGCATTGGCTGCAGGTATAATGGGGCGGGGCTAGCTGAACCCACAGGTGTTCTTTAACCCCTCCTGTGCCCGGCTGCAGTCTCTCTGCTCCTTCACAAGGATCTTAAAAAAAGTAAAAACTGGTAGTCAGTTAATTTTAGATGTTCAGTGTAATTGTTGGTTGTGTTCTGGTGTGTTTGAAAAGGGGGTATCTTAGGCCTAAAAGAGGGTAAGATTTTGATAAAATCCTTGTTCACTGTTGCAACATTAAACAGTTAAATGTGATCTGAGGTTTCATATCAAGCTAACGTTGGCTTACTCTTATTAAAAAATCTTTCTAACCTTTTCTAAAAGCACAGAAAGAGGAGAAAAAACCACAATAAAGCATTTGAAATGTAAAGTACTAAATAAAGCTTTTATTCTAACTATCCCTTATTCCCTTTCACTCTATAGTTTCTTCTAGGAGAAATCCCTTTTTGACAGTCTTTTAGATGATACTAAAGATGGAATTAGCTGTCCATTTAAATAGTCTGGAGCTGCTATTGTTATTGGAGTATAATCCTGTTTCCTTGAAGACAAAACAAACACACACAATCAGAGAAAACAGAATGGCAAAGAGAAAATGCAGCTTCTGTCTCTAGTGCTGACTTTAACATGGAACCTCATTACTGGAGAAACAGGCCCAGCACGTGGTCTGATCAGTGCTTCAAGACCTGGCGAACTTGTATTCGGCTGTTTAAGGCATTGCTTTTAGCTGCCTCTCTGGTTACCAGCTCACAGCAGGGTTGCAAAATATGGAGTTGTCTGGGCCAGCTTTAGACAGAAAACAAAAACAGGAAGGGAAGAAAAGAAATAAGCTGGGGAAGGAAAATGACACATGGTGGGGTGGAAGGGAGTAACAGCAGGAGTCCAAGTCTCAGATCCCAGGTGGTGTTCAGGATTTAGTCAATGCTGGAGAAGGTGGCATTGTCCTTGGATTCATTCTATTTTGCCTGGTCTGGTCAGCCTGTCTTTCAGGATCAGAATGACAAAGGCCTGATGATGTCCTGGTGAATCTTGGGGGCCCCAGGAGATGGCAGGGGTGGCAGCAATGAGAGTAAAGCTGGCTTCTTCCAGTCCATGCATTCCACACTCACTCGCGTTTTGTGATGCACCTCCCCACCATCCCCGATAAACAACGTCCAAGCAAGGGTGGCAGCCTTATTCCATTATAATCAATCAAAACACATTTAACTGATTTCAGCTATAACATTGCCTCCCATTTCTAGACTCTTTCAGCTCGTTGTCATGCCAACCTGTGACTTTACTAGGAGCCTTGACAACCCCTTTGCACAGTTCTTTACCTTAAACGATCCAGTCTTCACAGGTCTATTTGTCTCCAACTTTTGCTGACTTTTTATAAACAATTTTATGTAACAAGTTAAGCTGAACTTTTGTTGTCTTGGAGAACTTAGAGTACAGGTCTCTTCACAACCATTCTAAATATTGGAAGGCTGGCCAGGGCTTGTGATAACCACTCTTTGTACTGACCTATTAAAAATTAAAGTAAATAAGTACTTAAATATATATTCTCCAGAAAGCACAGTTTACTTCAGTGTCTATTTATTATTGTAGTACAACAGATTATTTCTCAAATTCAAATTATCTTGTTGTTTCTAAGATCATAAATGGCACATAGGCACCTAACAGACATAGTCATGACTGTTGACTGATCAGTAAAACTAAGGGAAATTAAGACATTGTGTATATGCAAACAGTCTTCGGTTTCGTTTGGTCTTTCCTTTCATTTGTGTGTTCCAGTGCATCTTAGGGTATGTCTTCGCTACCAATGTTAACATGGCTGTGTAGTCGCAGCACCAGCGCTGGGACTGAGCTGTAAAAAACCCACCTCCATGAGGGGAGTAGCTCCCAGCGCTGGTGTACTGTCTACACTGCCACTTTACAGCGCTGAAACTTGCATCTTTCCACACCCTTGAGCGAGAGAGTTTCAGCGCTGTAAAGTGGCAGTGTAGACAAGGCCTACAGTGCATATAACGCCACAGGCAATCACGGTCATTTAATAGGTAAACAGTTAAGCTGTACCAGTCACTTCAGAGACAGGACATAACAATACAAAAGGCTGTACTTCATGTGGACATGCACATTTCATATTGCCCCAGGGTGATATAGTCCCATTTCAATGTATTGCCAGTTTAAATGTCAGAACAGCTGTCTTTATCCCACCCTCTGGGTATTAGTGTTCTTCCTAATGCATCATAAGGGAAATCAAAAGTGGGAACTTTTTCACAAATCACTCTGAAAAGAGAAGTTGCATTAAGGCCCAGTGCTCAGTTAATGAAGCTTTTCACTTATTCATAGGTCATCTGTGAGAGGAACCTTGTTCCTGGGGTTTCTGGAGCAATCATTTAGATCTATTAAAAATAACAAATCCAAATGGTATGCATAAAACTTGAAAAGCCAATTAGTTCATTTAGCCATTGCAGAGGCACTTAAAATGCCTCAAGGTACATCATAAATAGTTACTTGATAATATCAACCTGCTTTTTCATATTCTACTCGGTCTGTAACAATTCTGGGTGTTTTAGCTGCATATGCATTCTGTGCTGGGTGGTCTTATTTTATTTGTTGTTGTTTTCAGTAATCCATTTCTCCACAAAATTTTGTGATTATTACAATATATTGTTCTTCTGAATAACTACTGAGATCTTTAGCTGATGTAAATCAGCATAGCTCCACTGGAATCACTGGTGCTATGCAAGTTTATATCAGCTGAGCTTCTGTCCCTCAGCTGTTTAAAGCTTTCCCTTTCATTTAAATTAAATTAATACTGCAGGAAGTTTTGTATTAGGTACAATAAGTAACTGATCTGGAGTATCACCTCAGAGCCTTCTAATGCCACGTACTCTGCAAGGTGAAGTCCTGGGAAAGGCAATCTGTTCCAGCAGGATGGAAGGAATTTTGAGGCTCTGAGTGTTCTATTTTGGTGAAGCTTGTTTTCATTCTTCTCCTCTAATATTTGTAAAATTTATTACTATATCAGCCATTTTTAATCAGGGTTTTTTAATAGTAAGAGAAACAGATTGATTACTTTATACTGACCCCACGTATGCTAGAGCAGCGTTGGAGTCGGCATGGAACGAGCCTAAGAATCGCTCTAATGTATGTCAATGGGCTATTGCCTCCAAAGGGAACTCTGCCTGCTGGTTATTGCTGGAGCATGATAGCACTTTGGCTACATCCTCTCCCACCTCTCAGAATGTGGCCTGCAGAGTGGGTGGCTAAGAACCAGTCAAATCAACTCTGTCATCTGAAGCTATCCTTAGCTGGGAATATCAACTGGCTTTCGAGCTCCTTTGCACCACCAGAGTGGGCAAAGGGGCTGGAGCAAGGGAGAGAATCTGCTCATATTGCTTATTAGATTTTCATTTGTCTCTGCCTATATTATCGAATAATAAATTATTTGTTAATAGTCGGCCAACAGAAATCAAAGTCAATTTAACCGAGGGACTTTTAGAGGAGCATCCAGTCTATCCCACAGCATCATGAAATGACTGATTTAATTATTCCTACGCCATCCTGAATAGAGGGGATAGCCTAGCCTTCAAATGATATTGTACATCAACATGAATAATAAGGAAGCAATATGGGAAAAGTAAGTGTGGTTTATTGTCATACTATGTATTAATCATAAAGGTTTTCTGTAGAAGTGCTTTATCTGTCAGTTAAAGACCAGCTTGAGCAAACAAAGTCCAGTTGTAAATATTTTAAGTGAGTTAATACTGCAATGCATTTTAAAAATTGCTCTGTTTGCAGGACTTTTGTTGCTGTCCTTAATATTCTATGTTATAGTAAAGCTCACTTTTATTTATTTCAATTCTATATTGCACAGAATGAGCTGTAGCTCCCTTTTTTAACTCTTCCCCCCCCCCTCCTGTTTTTCTCCCACAGCTTATCTTCATGGCCATTCACTGGGGCTGATTCTCCTCCAACTTAAACTGGGAATAAATCAAGGGTAATTCCATGAAGGTCAATGGAATTACAGTGATGTGAGAAGAGTCAGGCCCACTATCTCCCCTCTAGCTGCTTTTTTCTCCCTTTTAATGAGTGTGTTGCCTATTTGCAATCTCTGTGCTGTGACTGATGCTCCCTACTGTAATGTCATTGCTTCTCTTGATGGAATACCTATAACACAGTTAAAATAAATTGGCTGGTGGTTTGGCTTGTGTTTCAAAATGTAGTGGTCGTGTTCATCAGTATATCTTGATTGGATGCCTGGGGAAGATATGTATGTTTCCTGAATACTGTATTTCTTTTAAGGGCATATTGCTGCTTTGAAAGAGCTTGGGAATTTGTGGCCCTGTTTCCTGTGAATCAGGTTGGTCTAACAGATTAGAGGCCAGACCACCTCTGGCTCTGATCTTTTTGCATCTGGTCTCCTCAGGATGTGAATGGAAGACCTTCAGGGAAAACCCAGATACTGCAGGAAGCATTCCTTATGACTGAATCGTCTCTTTTAGGTAGTACTGAGCCAATATACCAGCATGCTGCTATCATGGACCACACTTACTGGTGAATATTTTAACAGCAATGCTTTTATTAATATTACCCACCCAACCACCAAGCACAACTCCACCCTCTCCTGCCAAAAGCAGGGGACCATGATGTTCTGGGGTGGAAAGGACATGACTATATGAAAGTCAGGAATCTAACTAGGACAGATTCTGAAATTTTACTGTTATGGGAATGGGTGGGTCAAAAACAGGTTATTTACATTTACCTGTGCAATGGGTACATTGTTGAAGGCTTCAGTTTGGATTCTGGCCACACTCGATGGTAGTGGTGGAGTAATTAGAGTTGGTAGGGAATGAGTGGTCTCAGTACCACAGTCTACCACCACAAAATGGGAGGGAGGAGGGACTTAGGCAGTATATATAATAACCCTCTGGCATTCACTGCATCATGGGAGTTGTAGTTCAGGTGCCTAATACTCCCATTGTCTTTTATAGGCTGGGTTCCTGAGCTATTTCCCATGATGCACCAAAGCCATGTGTCTGCTCTGATGCACAGCCTCCCCTCCCCCCCAAGGAAAGGAGAACATGGTGCCTCATGGGAAATGTAGTCTGACCAGGGAGCCCGACCTAGGAAGAAAATTGGAGTACTGTGGTGGCATTCTAGAAGCAAAAATATTTCAGTTTTCAGGAGAAATATTTCTGTTTTCAATTTTTTCTGAAAATTCAACATTCTGTGGAACATCTCATATTTTCAATCCCCATTTTCTGATCAGCTCTAATGATTAGATTCCTGATTTATGTACCTAATTCAAAATCCAAATTCTTGCAAGCTTTAAAAAACAAACACAGTGGTGATAGAGGTAAAATATATACCTGTCTGATGGCTGCTGAGAGTAGTGGTACAGCAGCTAACTCAGAAAATGAGCAGTCAGTGAAAATGGATTGCTCAGTCCTGGCCTAGAATGTTTGCTTAATTATGTATATTCCTAAAGCACCACACTGTAATCCACCCAGAGATAAGTACACATTTTGACTATAAAGTCATGAGTGTAGTACAATAAATTGAGAGAACACTATTATTGCTTTTCAGTTCTACTAGATGAACAATCATTATAAAGTGAGCTCCTACAGTTTTAGTTACATATTCAATCCAAACTTAAAGAGAACTTCAATTTGTCTTCTTGATGATAGCCTTATTCAAGAGAGCAGATAAAAAAGTTGAACTGTTAACCCTTAAAAACTGCTGAGACATCTACTACAATGTCCTGGGTGTCTGTATGATACAATAGAACCTCACAGTTACCCACACCTCGGAAATGGAGATTGTTTGTAACTCTGAAATGTTTGTAACTCTCAACAAAACCTTATGGTTGTTCTTTCAAAAGTTTACAACTGAGCATTGACTTTATACAACTTGAAACTTTACTATGCAGAAGAAAAATGCTGCTTTTAACTATCTTAATTTAAATGAAACAAGCATAGAAAGAGCTTCCTTACCTTGTCAAATATTTGTTTTAAACTTTCCCTTTATTTTTTAGTATTTTACGTTTAACACAGTTCTGTATTGTATTTTTTTTGTTTTTTGTCTGTGCTGCTGCCTGATTGCGTACTTTGGTTCCAAATGAGGTGTGTGGTTGACCGGTCAGTTCGTAACTCTGGTGTTCATAACTCTATTGTATCTATTTATAGATACAATAGAGTTATCTATTGTAACTATCATATCTATTGTAACTTGGAAGAGAGAATTACTTCCAGCGTGCTCCCAAAGAGTATCATATAAAATGTGTGGGGAGAGGGGTTTTTTTGCTTGTTTTTTTTTTGAGTTCTGAGTCTTCGCCCTAGATTGTATTTTTCCTTTTGTTCCCAAGGAATCTGATAGGGTAATTACTATAATCCTTGTCTTTGGTGATACAGAAATGTGGTCAAATTGAATTTCATTCCAAGTGCAAAATAACCTCTATGTGAGGGAGAATATTGTCCTTGGACACTTACATTAGAGCCAATATAATAACTAAAGAATAACTGTTATCATGAAAGACCCTAAGGAACTTTTAGATGAAAACTGATATAAACTATGGCCCTAACCCTACTTCTTGAATAGGCATTGAGGGCATGTGGCAGGAGGATGACATTAAAGAATCCTGTGGCACCTTATAGACTAACAGACGTTTTGGAGCATGAGCTTTCATGGGTGAATACCCACTTCTTTGGATGCAAGTAGTGGAAATTTCCAGGGGCAGGTATATATATGCAAGCAAGAAGCAAGCTAGAGATAACGAGGTTAGATCAATCAGGGAGGATGAGGCCCTGGTCTAGCAGTTTAGGTGTGAAAACCAAGGGAGGAGAAACTGGTTTTGTAGTTGGCAAGCCATTCACAGTCTTTGTTTAATCCTGAGCTGATGGTGTCAAATTTGCAGATGAACTGAAGCTCAGCTGTTTCTCTTTGAAGTCTGGTCCTGAAGTTTTTTTGCTGCAGGATGACCACCTTAAGATCTGCTATTGTGTGGCCAGGGAGGTTGAAGTGTTCTCCTACAGGATTTTGTATATTGCCATTCCTAAATATCTGATTTGTGTCCATTTATCTTTTTCCGTAGAGACTGTCCAGTTTGGCCAATGTACATAGCAGAGTGGCATTGCTGGCATATGATGGCATATATTACATTGGTGGACGTGCAGGTGAATGAACCGGTGATGGTGTCACTGGTGTAGATATGTGGGCAGAGTTGGCATTGAGGTTTATTGCATGGATTGGTTCCTGAGCTAGAGTTACCATGGTGCGGTGTGCAGTTACTGGTGAGAATATGCTTCAGGTTGGCAGGTTGTCTGTGGGCGAGGCCTGTGAAAGTGTGGGATCATTGTCCAGGATGGGTTGTAGATCCCTGATGATGCATTGGAGGGGTTTTAGTTGGGGACTGTATGTGATGGCCAATGGAGTCCTGTTGGTTTCTTTCTTGGGTTTGTCTTGCAGTAGGAGGCTTCTGGGTACACGCCTGGCTCTGTTGATCTGTTTCCTTATTTCCTCGTGCGGGTATTGTAGTTTTGAGAATGCTTGGTGGAGATTTTGTAGGTGTTGGTCTCTGTCTGAGGGGTTAGAGCAGATGCAGTTGTACCTCAGTGCTTGGCTGTAGACAATGGATCATGTGGTGTGCCCAGGATGGAAGCTAGAGGCATGAAGGTAGGCATAGTGGTCAGTAGGTTTTCGGTATAGGGTGGTGCTAATGTGACCATCACTTATTTGCACCGTGATGTCTAGGAAGTGGACCTCCCGTGTAGATTGGTCCAGGCTGAGGTTAATGGTGGAGTGGAAGCTGTTGACTAAAATGCAGTTATTTCTGGAGTGAAATGTTGGGAGCTGTTTAATACACATGGCCATGACACAAATCAAAATGTAACATTAAAGAAAGATATTCCATGAACAAAGCATAACAACTAAATTTGCTCAGACAACCTGAATTATAGCAACTTTGAGCTGCCACTAAAATAAGCACATTGGCTGGAAAAATTGAAACCTGCAGTATCTTTTTGCTTTGCACAACCCTCCGGAATGTGTGCCAGAATACAACACCTATTACTTGAATTTATAGATTCAAATCCATTCAGCAGTTGAGTTCTCTAAACCCAAAATAAGTGTTCCATTAATTACCCAGAATCATCTAGCCTTTTTTCCATACCCCAGCAGCCATTTTTGAAGAATTACAGGAATACCTAACATTAATAAAGTTCTAAGTGTATATAACCACAGTAGCTAGAATTTCAAGGCACAAATGCTTTTATTTTCAACAATTCTAATTAAAACAAAGCTTGATCTACCCAGCCCTCTGTTTTCTTATTTAGTGATATTACCCAATATTCAAACACCCTCAGAACCAAACATTTTTTTTATGATGCTACTTGCACTGTTAAGAATTCCCTGGGTCTGTTTGGAAAATATCACCTCTTTCTATTACACATACTATTCCAAAACAAAGTCATTATGTTAACACAAATGCTATAGGAACAGAAGCAGCCAAAGCAGGAAGAGAAGCAGCACTGAAGGGAGGGGGTAAAATGGGGCCCAGCTGGGGCCACTTATCCCCCCGGATCCAGAACTGTGCAGGGGGAACCCCCACGCACTCTGGCTATGTCTATGCTAAGAGCTAGGGTCGTAATTCCCCTGCTCACGTACACATTTGCACTAGCTCCCATCGAGCTAGCGCCAGTATTAATAGCATTGTAGCCATGATAGCACGTCATCGGCAGTGGCAGTGGCAGCACAGCTGTGCCATTCCAGGTAAGTCCCCACTGGTTTTAGATGGGTTTGTACTCAGCACAGCTCAGCTGTGCCCCTGCTGCTGCTACCATGGCCACATTGCTATTTATACTCACGCAAGCACAGTGAGAATTGTGCAAGTATGTGCAGGGGAATCACCCCTAGCTCGTAGTGCAGAGGTAGCCTCTGGAAGGACATTAGGATGCAAGTGGTTCTTCTCCTCTGCCCCCCAGCCTGCAGCAAGGAGCCAGCCAGAGACTCCAGCCGGGAGGAAGGGAAGCAACCGAAGCAGGAACCTTCAGACATTCCAATCAACACTGTGGAAAGTTCTGACTTTCTCTGCCCTGTGCTGGTTGGCTGCTTGCTCCAATCCTCCCTCTCCCTCACAGTCTCTTCTTCTCAGCTTCACCCCACACCTGGCCCTTCTCTCCTCTGCCCTGTCCCCCTCATCCGCTCCCTTTTCTTTCCATTTTGCTTATCCCCTCCTAACTACCCCCCACAACAAAATTGTGGAACTAAGTGTGCCGCCATCTCATTGTCCCCTCTGCTTGTGTGTTTATGCCCCTTCTCCTATTGTGTCTATCTTGTCTTCAGCTAGTTCCTGCCCCAGAGAACTGACAGGCTATTGCTCTGTGTTTGTACAGCACACTGGGGCTTCATTCTTGTTTGGTCCTTAGGCACTGCTATCATAAACATGGTTATTAATAACTTTTCACCCTGCCCTCTGCATTAAACCTTTAGCTGGGATTATCAGGTGATAACTATGTGGCGGCCTTAAAGGTGAACACCATTATATTGTGTATTTTTTATCCTCTAAAACAGTGTTTTCCAAACAGTGTAGGGAAAGCCCCTAGCGGGCCAGGCCGGTTTGTTTACCTGCCGCGCCTGCAGGTCCGCCGATTGTGGCTCTCACTGGCTGCCGTTTGCCACTCCAGGCCAATGGGGACTGTGGGAAGCGGCGGCCAGTACGTCCCTTGGCCCACGCCGCTTCCCGCAGTATTTATTCTTTGCCTGATCATCCTGGCCTTCCTAGTTTGGGAAATAATGAACTAATAATAGATCCCTTCATTTTTCGATTGCACGGCACTGTGCCAAGGAATATTATTATGCCCATTTCACAGATGGGGCAAGAGAGAGGTGAAGTGACTTGCCCAAGGTCACTCGGGAAGTTAGTGGCCTATTCAGGAATAGTCACAATTCTCCAGAGTCACAGTCTCTAGAGTCCTATCCACTAAGCCCAAGTGCTTAATCTAGAAGTTGTGTTCTTGCTTCTTGTCATAGAGTGAGCTGGCCCTTTGAGGAGGTCAGGATTCAGCCCAGGGGTTCTCAACTTTTTTTTTCTAAGCTCCCCCTTACCCCGCCCCCAACACAACATGCTACAAAAACTCCATAGCCCAGCTGTACCAGGGCTGGCGTTAGGGGGTAGCAAGCAGGGCAATTGCCTTGGGCTCCATGCCACAGGGGCCACTGCAAAGCTAAGTTGCTCAGGCTTTGGCTTCAACTGCAGGTGGTGGGGCTCAGGGCCCTGGGCTGTAGTCTCACATGGCTGGGCATTGGCGTTCTGTCCTGGGCCCTAGCAAGTCTAATGCCGGTCATGGTCAGGGGACCCCCTGAAACCTGCTCTTGGCCCCTCAGGGGGCCCACAACCCCTGGTTGAGAACCACTGGCCTAGCCTATGACAGGTATAGCCCACCTCCCCAGGTGGAAGGAATGGGAGTATATGAGTCATGTGATAGGGACCATGTGAGTGGGGACCTGGCCAGCCAGGAGATATATGGACAACCTGTTTAGGCAAGAGTCCAGGGAAAGCAGAGCTGGAAGTGAGTGCTCCATTAAAGAGAGGGAAGAAGAGATAGGCAAGAGTCAGTGAGAAGGCCTAGGCTGAGTAACTTTCCAGAGCTCCTGGGCAGAAGGCCTGGCAGAGAGACCTACTGGGAACAGAAGCCTACTAGGGAAAAGCCTCAGCAGGGACAGGAATAAGACACCCCCCCTGCTCCAAGGGTAGGAGCCAACTAGGAAGAATGGGTGGAAAGATAAGTGGTGTGTTGAAATTTACATCAATAAACAAGACTTCCCATGCAGTGTATGAAATAAGATTAAAGTCTTTAAAGGGGTCTGATCAGTCTTCTACACTGTGTTTTCACTTCTGTTGAGTTTCCATGAAGGAAATGAAGTGTGTCACTGTAATTTATCTGGGGAAGGCACAATAAATAGCCCATCCCCTCAGCCCTTTAATACTCATGCCTGTCTGCAGGACTTCAAAGGATACATTCTTTTCTTGATGAACATGTATAATTCCTATTAATGGAGACAGAAATCATTTTTATGGATCAAAGAAAGAATACACCCTAAACCAGTGGTTCTCAACCCATGGCCCATGGGCCACATGCAGCCCAATTAGCACACAGTTGTGGCCCAGTACAGCTGTGTGCTAAAGGCTGGCCAACATGGCAGGGTCCAGGTTCCCAGCGGTGGGGTGCAGACTGCTCAGCGTGGCGGGCTTGGGGTCCAGTCGGGGCTGCCTTCCCGTCCCACGTGGTGGGAGTCCAGGGTCAAGGCTGCCAGCTGGCCCCATGGGATCGGGGAACCGGGGCTGCTGGCCGGCCCCGTGGGGTCCGGGATTGGGGTCCAGCTGCCACTGCCCTGCCACTCGGCCCCTGCATATGCGGCCCACAATAATTAATAAATTGAGAATCACTGCACTAAGGTATTTCATCACTTTAGTTCATTTGATATTTAACTGCAATGATTCTGATCATGGTGAAGGTATTTGTTGTTAAAGTGCATGCAACAAATATTACAATACAACTAACTTGGCTGCATCACACTAGGGCTGAAGGACACTGCAGAGAGAATAGTTCTCTGTCAGAAGTTCTCTTGGTTTAAGTTTCATATTCAGAGTTATTACGAGCAGGCTATTAAAATAAACCTTTAATAGAACATCAGGTTGGTAGTCTCTTAACTCAGATAAAAATAATTAATACAACTCCTCTCTTCCATTACTGACAATTAATTGCCACTTTAAACAGACAGACCTCCAAACTGAATCAGGGTCTGAATCCAGAGGACATTTTAAAAAGCAGTTTAGTCAGCCGGTCATTTTTGTATATCCCTTTGGCATTATTTCAGCTATTTGTATTTCCATGCTCCCTCACAGCTCAATTTCTCCTGTTTGCTCCTGCTGTGGAGTTATAATCCCCCGTTTATTACATCAGGCTGTTGCCAGAGACAAAGTGCTGTCAAAAATTCAGCAGTATGACTTTGCTGCAGGATCCAATATGAGATGATCAGCTAGGAAGCAGCCAACTACAATATAATCAATTAACAAATATGGCAAGAAAAACTACAAATAAAGCAAGAAGTACATGAAAAGTAACTGGGTTTATGTCTTACTGGCCAATTCTGGCATCTTTGCTACCACTAACTCCACTGGCTTTACATGAGGAAGAAGGTGCTTTTCAGAATGAGTAAGTGGAATATTACCCACTTGAAAGTTTTACTGTTACATTAAAAATAGCTGTTCTTCTTTTAAAAGGCAATTTAAGATAAAGAGTCACCGTCTCAATTTTTTTAAGCAATAATTATCTGTCTCACATTTAGCCAGTGATTTGCTGATAGCAAATGGTTTTCTGATGATATTTGAGTTTTGAATTTCAATGATATAATAAAGGAATAGGGAGCTTTCCAAAACCGTTTCATTTCTCCACTGAAAAGTGACTCTCTCCAATTAAATTGCAGATTGAGTTGGTAAAGAAGTTGAATGAATTATATGAGAAAGATACAGTACTTCATTAAGGGCCAGATAATGGCTGGCCTGGATGTACCAGGGGTGAATTAATATCTTTCTCCCCATTATGTTCCATCTATGCAAGAACCAAAAACAGTTGCAGTGCCTGCACTTTCTGAAATTCTGGGTTCAAACACTGCTAATGACAGTTCTGGTGAAAGACCAGAGGGAGGTGGGGGAGAAAAGAGGCCCATGGACAGTCCTTGAAGGGAATGCATATTGAATAATCCCAAGAGATGGCGTGCTTCCCATAAATTTCCAGAGGCAATGTACTTCCAGAGGATGGCTTCACACTGCTCCCAGTGTGGGTCTGTGGCTATTAGGCGCAACCTGGTACAAAGAAAGGGTAAAAAATTATGAAGCCCAAATAGCTTCATGTCAGAACCTTTTTGGTTTTCAACTAGCAGAGTGTTTCTGACTGTAGACAATGTGCAATACAAAACATGACCTTTATATGCAACATACTTAGAGTTGTGTCTGAACATGAACTAGAAACAATGGATCAGATCCTTAGCTGGTGTTAATTGGTGTAGTTCCTTTGAAGTTAACAGAACTTTGCACTGGCTGAAGATCTGTCCTCATATCTGTTTCCTGAAAAACTCAGAGGAAGAAAGGTGAATGATTTTCCAACATCTGAAGACGCAAACCCCCCTCCTAGGTATTTTTCTCTCTGAGTTATTGGTTACCCACAGAGATATTGCCATGTCATTTCAGGCACAGAATTGTGAATGTTAATTTCTGGCAATATTGCTCTCTGAAAACGGTACTTCTGGACTAATGTACCAACATGGCATTGTAAAGGGGGGCTTTTGGAGTTAGGTACAGTGCCACACTGCCAGGAAGCAGGAGCTTCTGGGGATGCAGGGGAACCAAGTCTCCCCGAAGATAGCCCTGCCCTCCTTCAGTTGTCTGATAGGTTTTCCCCAAACCTAAGGTCCCACAAAGCTATCATATCCTTAAGCTTTTCAATTTTACATGATATCCTCAGGATAGCTCTACTTGTATTGTTGGCAGCTTTCTGAACCTCCTCTTCTCCCCCCAGCAGGATTATCTGAGGAAATCTCAGAGAGAGAACGCTTATGGAGATTTTTCTCTCCAAGAAGCCATGAAAAGGGAGTTGAACTCAAGACATGATGATCTGGCCCAATTACACTCAGTTTGGCATTGCTTAGCGCTCAGCTGGGTAGTGAGTTCATATTTGGTTAATATACTTCATATCTGGCACAGATTCAAAGGAGAGGAACACATTGGGAAAAAATGGAAAATAAGAGGAACATTTAAGACAGCTGTGCCTGATTATTCTGGAGAAGATTGAATAGAGCAGGGCTGTATTAATGCAGGGATTTTAGGGGCTGCAGCCTGGGACCTCAGATTTTGAGGGATCCCCCAAATTCATGGCCATGAAAAATGCATCACAGACCATGAAATCTGGCCTTTTGTGTGCTTTTACCCTATACTTTATAGATTTCATGGGGGAGACCAGCATTACTAAAATTGGGGGTCCTGACCCAAAAGGGAGTTGCAGGGGGTCACAAGGTTATTTTAGGGGGGTCACATTATTGCCACCCTTACTTCTGCACAGTCTTCAGAGCTGTGTGGCCAGAGAGTGGGTGGCTGTTGGCCAGGCATCCAGTTCTGCAGGCAGCGCCCTGCCAGCAGCAGCGCAGAAGTAAGGGTAGAAATACCATACCATGCCATCCTTACTTGTGCGCTACGCTGGTGGTGGCGGCTCAGCCTTCAGAGCTGGGCTCCCGGCCAGCTGCCGCCGCTCTTCAGCTGCCCAGCTCTGAAGGCAGCGCCACTGCCAGCAGCAGCACAGAAGTAAGGGTACCACTACCGAACCCCTCCCCCAATAACTTTGAAAATGCCCCACAATTCCTTTTTTTGGGTCAGGACCCCTAGAATTACAACACCATGAAATTTCTGATTAAAATAGCTGAAATCATGACATTTGCAATTTTTAAAATCCCATGACAGTGAAATTGAACAAAATGAACCATGAATTTGGTAGGACCCTATATATATAGTTTACTGCATTGTTCTTCAATTGGTAGCCACAGACCGGTGAGGACCTTCCCTTTGGCCCGCCACTCAGCTGTTCCATCATGCCTCCCGAGAACAGCAGCCAATCAGAGCTCAGCAATGCTCTCTCCCCCACTCCTCAGGAGCCTAGCCAGGTCTTGCTGGAAGAGAGGGGAGAAGAGCTGTCCCTTCTCATAAGAGTGGAATAGGAATCAGAAAAAGCCCTGCAGCTCAGGGCAGTTCTACTACCTCTTCCACCTTCCCCTCCTGTGAGCATGGATGGCCCCATAACACCTGGCCCGGGAAGGGGATAGGGTGGTGAAGAACCCCTGCAGCTGCCATGCCCCACACCTGGAAGGGGGAGGTGGGACCCAGCTGCAACCCCCTCCCCCCAGCCTCAGAGAAGAGGTACTAGAACCCCAGTAAAAGCAGAGGTGAGGCAGGGGAGCAGGGAGTGGGGTGGGGAGGGGGTGGAATCTAGAGTCAGAACTGATGTGGGCTGGTGGGGGTCTGAATTGATGCAGGAAGGGCAGATGCACTTCAGTTTATTTTCTCTCTGTTTACGGTCATGCCATGCATTTAATTTAGAATCTTTTTGTTTACATTTAAATACATTGGAGCTAGACTGCTGCTATGTTTCAACATACAGTGACACACGTTTAATCAGGTGTTTAATCACATACTTATTCAACGTAAAGCAATTAACAATTGATGTACTTTCATTCGTTAACTTGACTATGTGCTGCGCAGCGCTGTTCGGGGAGGATGGAGGAAGACTGCGAGTGAGTGTTAACATTTCAAGCAGTAAGAAAGGAAAATTAGATGTCCATTCATTTCTCAAGAGTTTATCTTCCAATTTGAATTTACTAGTTCCAGTAGAATATTAATAGCATGCTGTTCTATTAGCGTTACAATGTATTTGTATAATTATTTGTTTGCAAGATTTTGCTGGAATATTGTCTGTCGGAATTCTGAACCTTTTATTTTGAGTTTAACAAATACAATCGGGCACACCACTCTTGAAAGGTTGTGACCCCCTGGGAGAGCAAACACCTGAAGAGCGCTTTGGCCTTAGAGAGTGCCATTTGGCCCACCAAGATTTGGACATGGCCTCATCCAGCTTGCCAGCAAATGTAACTGAATTCCACTCCTACAGGTAATTAAAGCCATAGCATCCTTATGTGTGTTGCTACCAGTTATGTGCCGAAATTAAAATGGGTGCGTGTCCGTTTTAACTTTCATTCAGCTTTACACTTGGTGTATCACATTTAAAAACTGGTACTGAAATAACCAAGGTAATTTAACAATAGAGTGTTTGGCATCAGGCATGGGTGGTAGTAAAGAGTAAATTGAAGGAATTGCATATACAAAGATGGGCCCTCAAACTATGCTCTGGGCCCCTCATCAGAGTTAATCCATCCCTGGGAGAGATGTGAATATTCATTTACAACTACATAAAAGGATGTTCTAAAGAGGAAAGTGATCCATTTATTTTCACTAATCAGCAAGCACATGAATTTAAGCTGCAGTGAGATAAAATCTTGATTAAATATTAGGAAACACATTGTATATAATTGGTAATGGAATGAGAGCCTGTGAAAGGCTGCGGAATCATTAACATGAAAGATATTTAAAATGTTTTACGGCTACATTTTTCAAAAAGGGCTCCGCAACTAGCAACTCAAATTGAGTGCAGTGGGCACTGACCATGTTTAAGAACTTTGGCTAGCTTATTTAGGTGCTTATTAAATGGGAAATGAGATCCTTTGAAAACCTAGCCCTAATAGTGGGTGCTGAGCACGTTTTAGAAAATCTAACCCACAGTGGTAAATAAATCAATCCTGCCACAGTGTAAGGGGGGCGGACTAAGTGACTCACTTAAAAAGTCCCTTCTAACTGTAATGATCATATAACTCACTCCTAAATGAGTGACAGGTGGTTCCACTCCCAGTTCCTCATTGTTGGGTGAAAGTTGCTATAGAAGTGAAAAACATTATTCATTGAATTATTGCTCTTTTCGTCCAAAGGTTATCATTATTTTCCAATTACATCTAACACGCAGATAATATTCCCTTTATCTTTTTACTCTGTACAGAACAAAGAAATATTATTCTTGGGTGTGCGGCATACTTTCATGTGCCTGCGTAGCTGAGAACTCTCCTTTTCTATTCCATTCTCCAGTGTTAAGCACATGCTTGAAAGCCTCACCTATGCTGTAAGCGATCTGAAGCACTTTTTTGATATGCTAATTTTCTTGTTTACAACAAATCAGCCATCCCCTTTGGTGTATTTCTAAAAGGCCATTTTCCGATTAGGTTTGAGCTAGCTTTATGATGCAATTTATATCATGCCAGTTTTCATTACTTGTGGTTTTTAATTTACATGATGCCCCGAGGATAATTCTATTTGTATTTTTGGCAGTTTTCTTAGCAATTTTGGTCCCAGGCAGCAGGACTATGAAATAAATATGACTTGCTCTATTCTACATGAATTGTGACTAAAACACAGTTAATACATGTCTCTCTACCTTCCGGTGCCATTCCTCATTCCTTACCCCTGTGTTGTCTCACTCAATGTACCACAAAGCATTACAAACATAGTATAAAGGGTTGGGGCATGCCAATGTGAAGGCAGCACAAGTGCCCCATGAATGAAGGAACGAACATGGTAGGGTAATTTTATGTTTCAGTGGTAATAGAATAAAAAAAGAATAGAACTATTCCAAAGCAAAACAGGAAATATCATTAATAAGACAACAGCTGTGTCCCAGAACTACCTTTACTCTGACTACTCCTGTAGTATCTCCTAGAGTCTCTAGCCACTCTGCTCTATACACTACAAGCTTCTTACTTCTACTTTTTTGTATTTAGAAATGAAATGCTGGATTTGGGGTCAGGTTCCTGGATCCAGAGCAATGTTTCACTCTTGAATAAACTACTGGAGCACCACTTTGGAATTCATGCCCCAAAGCACACATTTACAAAATGAAAGGCCCATAATCAATTGAATCCTTCCTTCCCTGGCAAATAGAATCTTCACTGATCACAAGACAGATACATGATAAAAATGATCTCATGCTTTTTCCATGCCACACCACTCCTTTTGGCCAATGGTTGCTATTAGAAATTGTTGTTCTCTTTATCAGTGTAAGATCCCATCTTTTCTACTGCCATAAAAGCCTTAACTTCAAGGAAGTAATTACTAAATAATAAATATTGAAGTAAACCTAGAAAAACATTTCTGCTTTTTGTTTCATTCCATGCCATCTTTTGGCTACTCTTTGTCTGTTCAGACTCGCAGCCCTTTGAGGAGGGAACTTGCCTTTTTACTCCACCTGTAAAGCATTGAGCAGAATTGTGATGTAAAATAGTATAGTAAATAACAATGATCATTAAAAAGTAGATTAACAGATTCTTCAAGCATGTGTATGCCTGATGTTACATGAATTTTCTGCATATTGCAAAGCCTTTCTGCAGTCTGAGAGTCTATGATCCAGAAAGGCCTATACCTACAGTAATAGAAACATCGGAAACGCATAATTAATGAATAAAAATAACTGGAAAAGCAAAACATTGTAGGTCAGGACTAAGATGTATTGGCAGAGTTTAATGGAGAAGCACGCAAAGAGACTCTTTGCACAATACTTTGCTAATATTAGCCCCTTATTTTAAAATAATCAAATTCATCATTTCCCTCAGACAAAAAGAACACTTTGAAAAGCTTAAAAATAAAAATGTTCTTTGTGAGATAGAGCAGTATTGGGGACATATCAGCATCCTCGTGTTTTACTTTTTACAGTTCTGTCTTGTCCCACTGGTTAGTGGCAAATCAGAATCAATATTATGTGTATAAATATTACTAGTTTTATTAAACATTTGCCTCCTTTTTTGTTAAATGGCAACCTAGGTAATGTATGAGACAAAGGGTATGTCGATGCTGCAATAAAACATCCGTGGCTGGCCCGTGTCAGCTAATTCAGGATCATGGGGCTCGGGCTTTGGAGCTATAAAATTGCAGTCTAGATGGTCAGGCTCAGGCTGGAGCCTGGGCTTTGGGACCCCATGAGCGAGGAGGGTCCCAGAGTCTGGGCTTCAGCCCAAGCCTGACTGCAATTTAACAGTCCCACAGCCTGAGCCCCACATATGTGTCAACTAACACGGGCCAGCCATGGGTGTTTTACTGCAATATAGACATCCCCAAAGTGTGAGTGATGTCTGCAAGAACAAGATATACAATGGCCCCATTCACTGAAGAAATATTTGCACAGTTGTCCAGTCTGCCAATGGAAACTTGTTTTAAATAATCCACTGAACATTTAAAGGTGATTTAATTCTCAAATGTACCTAATCGGTTTCATGACAAACCCTTTACCACCGGTTTCCCATGACCTCTATGTTCCTTATCATTAAAGAGATGACAACTTAAAGCACTTTTCCTATCAAATCCTTACTTAATTTTTTTTTAAATGGTAGAAACAGAAAGACTTCTTAATGTTGACTACAATATGTGGATGTTCAAAACCTTACAGATAGGAAGGAATAATCACTGTTAACTTCACAAAGTAAATAAAGCAATCTGCATAACTGCTATGTTATAGGAGGTGCATAAAGATGCACCTACAGTTGAGTTTGCAAAAGAATCTCCATTCCAGAGACTTTTTTCAGATTTGCCAAATACCTAGCAGGCTGAAATATTCCATATTTGTTCTCAGCCCAGGAGCAATTTTAAGTAAAGATGGTTCAGAACTCAGACTTTTTTTTTAGTACAAATAAAGTACTTTTTTGTGACCTTTTTGATCAGCTCTTGTGCCTCAGCAAGGGATAGTAGAAACTTGAAAATTGGCAAGGATATAAGGTCCAATCCAGGGTCCATTGAAGTTTTTCCATTGGCTTCACTGACTTTTGGATCAGAGTCATGATGGATCTTAGGACATAGACATGCCTTTTGGAGTCTGGTGGAAAATCTGTTTTCATCCGGTAGAGGTAAATGGATTTTAAAAATATACCTATGATCATTCCCACTGATTTAATACAAAAAGTAGAACAACAATCACCCAATGTCCCACTGGCAAAGCATATGTATGCATATGTAAGATGACTGGAAATTCTTGTTGATTAGATAAGTTCTTGGCATGCCATTGTTTCTGTACATTCGTATTTCTTTTTTTTTATGCATAGGGGTATGTGAAAGATGATCCGTGTGGGTGGATATGGAATAAGACAAGGGGCCTTGCCGGAGTAAGAATTGCAAGATCGGGCCATTAACAATTTGTTTTTCAGAAAATGATGTTTCATATCTGCATTAGGGTCTATTCAGAAACTATCCCACTTCTTCGACATGAACCAAATCCTTCATGCTTATTTTGGGTCAAATTCTTCTTGCAGTTACACTGGAGTAAATCAAGAGTAGCTCCATTGAATTCCATGAAATTCCTTCTAATCTGAACTATGGTAATTGTCCTCAGACTTTGGCCTCAAATGCTATTAAATATGGATTGCTTAAATGCTTTTAAAATTCTGGGACAAACTTTGCCCTCAGTTACACTATTGAAAACTGCACTGAAGTCAACAGGGTTGCATCAGTGCAACTGAGGGCAGTATTTTGTCCTTTTTTATATGAAAAGTCATTTTAAGACCCAATTATAGATGCTTTCATAAATAATGCATGCTGAATGTTTGCCTGGTAATCCATTTACATTTTAACAATACAGCTCTAATTATATTGTTTCACAGGGGACTAAAGGTAGGTAAGAAAATAATCTCTCCACTGATTGATTGTTTGTAAATCAGAATTACACATTAAGAAAATGAAATTGTTCCTACTAGGTAAAATCCACCAGTGAGCCTTTGTATGAAAACACATCTTGCATTCATACTTCAGGGGGGAAGTAAACAAAACTCATAGAAACCAGTGAAGGATTTCTAAAATAAAACAGAGAACATTCTTTATCACTACAGTGGTTGGCTTAGTGTAAAGAGCAGGTGCTGTCACGAGAAAGTAGTGCTATATAGATGTGTTACTATATCATGGGGAAAATGCATGATAACACTTTTTTCTAACTTTTCAGCGCTTATATAGCACTTTATTTATTTATTTGATAAAGCATAATCCAAGTAGAAATAAGTACAATCCTCTGTCACTATTTTATAGTTCAAGATTAAAAATCAGGTACAGTACAATTGTGCAGTGGGTATGGACAATAGTGAAAAGCTATTAGATATGTATTTCTCCGGAGATGGGGGAGTGGGAGGGGATGTTCATATAAGGGCATTGCACTGATCATTTTCCTCTGCGCCTCCACAGCACTCACAATGCACTCAGTTAGAGACAGACGTGAGGTGAGTCTGAATTGCTATATCTTATACCTTTTGTACCCTTCCCCCCAGTCCAATGTGTATGTTACACCAACATAGGTTTACCTACTGAGACTCACTTTGCCTCAAACCTACTTGCCAATGTCTCTGGCTTTGACCCACTGAGACTCATTAAATATAAGGGAGTCTAGGGTAGGGATTTTATTGTTTCTGTTTGTCAGCCTGTTCAGCCCTTAGAGAAAACACTAAAGTATTCTACAACGCTGGTTTAAAGCAGTGCACTAAGACCAGCATCCTGCCCAGTATGTTTAGACCAACCTGCGGGTAGTTATAGATCATCCGCTGCCAGAGATGGTGAAAGTTGCCCTGTTTTTGTGCACTCTGCTGGGGTGCCAGAATTTCTGGAGGATACAAACATCAACCACTTCTGAATAACATTTCATACACGTTTCAGTCTGGCAGACTGCTACGAGGATAGTATGGGCCAGAGCTGCGCTGGGGTTGTGAGGAGCTGCATGGGCTCAATGGGAAGCATTGGGAGGGATTGCAGCTCCCATTTAGGAAATTCATTATAACACAAATAATAATAATTCATGCTGTGCCATCTTTTGGGATGACTCAGCATGATCTCCTCTTTGCAGATGGCCAACTCTATTGACAGCGATTATGGGGATGGGACAGGGTTTTGGCCCTTCCTCCTGCTTTCTCTTCCCTGGTGGGTTGTGCCCCACGGTGCACTAGAAGGAAGCAATCTAAATCAAGAATTATTTCCAGAAATTAGGGGGTCTGCCAAACCGGGCCGGCATTTGACTCCCGGGGCCCAGGTAGAAAGCTAAAGCCCTGCTGTGCAGGGCTGAAACCAGGAGCACCGCCACCTGGGTCTGAAGCAGAAGCCTGAGTAATTTAGCTTTGTGGGGTACCCTGTGGCCCCAGACAATTGCCCTGCTTGCTACCCCCTAATGCTGGCCCTGGCTTTTATATGCAGAACATAAGAAGAACATAAGAACGGCCATACTGGGTCAGACCAATGGTCCATCTAGCCCAGTATCCTGTCTACCGATAGTGGCCAATGCCAGGTGCCCCAGAGGGAGTGAACCTAATAGGTAATGATCAAGTGATCTCTCTCCTGCCATCCATCTCCACCCTCTGACAAACAGAGGCTAGGAACACCATTCCTTAGCCATCCTGGCTAATAGCCATTAATGGACTTACCCTCCATGAACTTATCCAGTTCTTTTTTATATGCTGTTATAGTCCTAGCCTTCACAACCCTCCTCAGGCAAGGAGTTCCACAAGTTGAGTGTGCTGTGTGAAGAAGAACTTCCTTTTATTTGTTTTAAACCTGCTGCCCATTAATTTCATTTGGTGGCCCCTAGTTCTTGTATTATGGGAATAAGTAAATAACTTCCTTATCCACTTTCTCCACATCACTCATGATTTTATACACCTCTATCATATCCCCCCTTAGTCTCCTCTTTTCCAAGCTGAAAAGTCCCAGCCTCTTTAATCTCTTCTCATATGGGACCCGTTCCAAACCCCTAATCATTTTAGTAGCCCTTCTCTGAACCTTTTCTAGCCCCAGTATATCTTTTTTTGAGATGAGGAGACCACATCTGTATGCAGTATTCAAGATGTGGGCATACCATCGATTTATATAAGGGCAATAATATATTCTCCTTCTTAACCTCTATCCCCTTTTTAATGATTCCTAACATCCTGTTTGCTTTTTTGACCGCCTCTGCACACTGCATGGGAATCTACAGAGAACTATCCACGATGACTCTAAGATCTTTTTCTTGATTTGTTGTAGCTAAATTAGCCCTCATCATATTGTATGTAATGCATATTGGAAAAAATAACCCCAACAATACTTTACATTTATCCACATTAAATTTCATTTGCCATTTTGTTGCCTAATCACTTAGTTTTGTGAGATCTTTTTGAAGTTCTTCACAGTCTGCTTTGGTCTTAACTATCTTGAGCAGTTTAGTATCATCTGCAAACTTTGCCACTTCACTTTTTACCTCTTTCTCCAGATCATTTATGAGTAAGTTGAATAGGATTGGTCCTAGGACTGACCCTGGGGGGACACCACTTGTTACCCCTCTCCATTCTGAGAATTTACCATTAATTCCTACCCTTTGTTCCCTGTCTTTTAACCAGTTCTCAATCCATGAAAGGACCTTCCCTTTTATCCCATGACAATTTACGCAAGAGCCTTTGGTGAGGGACCTTGTCAAAGACTTTCTGGAAATCTAAGTACACTATGTCCACTGGATCCCCCTTGTCCACGTGTTTGTTGACCCCTTCAAAGAACGCTAATAGATTAGTAAAACACGATTTCCCTTTACTGAAACCATGTTGACTTTTGCCCAACAATTTATGTTCTTCTAGGTGTCTGACAATTTTATTCTTTACTGTTGTTTCAATTAATTTGCCCGGTGCTGACCTTAGACTTACCGGTCTGTAATTGCCAGGATCACCTCTTTAAATATTGGCGTTACATTACCTATTTCCAGTCATTGGGTACAGAAGCCAATTTAAAGGACAGGTTACAAACCCTATTAATAGTTCCACAACTTCACATTTGAGTTCTTTCAGAACTCTTGGGTGAATGCCATCTGGTCCCAGTGACTTGTTAATGAAGTTTATCACTAGATGCGATAAATCAATCCCCGAGAGATCGATCACTACCCGCCGATCCAGCGGGTAATGTAGATGTACCCTAACTCAAGCTCTGTGCTGTCCACACTTTAGAGAGAAGTGGTGGTATGTAGATGTGGATGGCAAGCCAATGGCAGCCTGGCCCATGAGTAAGGCCTGGTCTACAGTGCAGAGTTAGGTGGATGCAAGGCAGCTTACATTGAGCTAACTGTGTCTACACTAAAACTTCGCTTCCACCGATGTAACTGCCCCAATATGCCGACTTAATAACTCTACCTCCACGAGAGGCATACAGTCAATGTCAATGTAGTTAGGTTGACACAGTGTCAGTGCAGATACTGTGTTGCTTACGTTGACTGTTACTGGCTTTCAGAAGCCATCCCGCAATGTCCCACTCTGACAGTATAATTGGTACCCTATTCATACTTTCATCTGTGCATCTCAAAGCACTTCATACAAGTGGGTGAATATCATTATCCCTGAGAATCTAACACGCAGCAGTGTTGTGACTTGCCCAAGGCAACTCAGCTTATTGTTGTCAGTGTTTGGAATATAACACTGGGCCAAGCTTTTCAAAAGAGGATGCCTACAATTAGGGTCGTAAGTCCATATTTCAGCACCTAAATAGTGATTCTGATTTTCAGAGGAGCTGCACGTTTACCAAATCCCACTGTAAACAAGAATTGGAGGAGTTGCTGATTTCTTAGAATAATTTTTGTATGTACTGTGATAGGTATCCCAGTTTACATCTGAACTCACAGCATCTGAACATCTGTCAGAAGGTGGTGGTCAGAAAATCCTCTGGACACATGAAAGTCAAAACAAACTGCTAAAAGGGTAGGAAAGGAAGTGGGATCCTGACTCCATGCTGCCTGTCATAACAAGTTGCTTAGCAAAAATGGGTGACATTTTAAAAAAGAATGGAGGAAAAGTTCAGGCACCAGGAGTACCCCTGAGTACTTGATATATACAACGCAATGAAGCCTCATGATTCTACAGCCTAGTGCAGGGGCCAACCTGTGGCTCTGGAGCCACATGCGGCTCTTCAGAAGTTAATATGCAGCTCCTTGTATAGGCACCAACTCCGGGGCTGACGCTACAGGCGCCAACTTTCCAATGTGCCGGGAGGTGCTCACTGCTCAACCCCTGGCTCTGCCACAGGCCCTGCCCCCACTCCTTCCAGCCCTCTTCCCTGAGCTTGCCATGCCCTTGCTCCTCCTCCCCCAGAGCCTCCTGTATGCCACAAAACAGCTGATCGGGAAGTGCGGGGAGGGAGGGAGGGGGAGGCGCTGATCGGCGGGGCTACCAGTGGGAGGCACTGGAAGTGGTGAGGGGAGCTGATGTGGAGCTGCTGATGTATTACTGTGGCTCTTTGGCAATGTACATTGGTAAATTCTGGCTCCTTCTCAGGCTCAGGTTGGCCACCCCTGGCCTAATGCAAGTAACTGTATTTACAGAGATGTGTTTTGTTTTTGTTCCATTGTTTTCACACATTTGTTTTCAGTTGGCTGAACAATTTTAGCACAATTTACAAACAACTTGAAGTAAAAAGGGAGGATGAGCCCTTAAAGGTAAATATTCTGCATGAATTAAACTGTGACGCTCTTGGATGTTTTGGAAAGCAGTGGCCACACCAGTGATACCATTTCAAAGCCAGCACCCTATGAGTGTTTTCTCTTTTCCTTCTAATGTCGTCTGCAGAGCTGCACCTTTCAACAGAGCATTACCAATAGAGCTGGGGAGAAACTCAATTTCCCTTCCATGAAAAATTACGAGATTTGGGGGGAAATGTTTAGTCCCAAATTGAGACAAAAGCCAAAACCTCAAATTTTTTTGCAGAAGTGAAATTCCCCAATGTTTCATTGTGGAAACACCAAAATATTCTGGCAGCAGGAATATTTCCAAAACCAAAATAAGATCCCCAGGTTTCCTGGGAGCCCTGGCTCCACATAAGTCCACCAGGCAAGCTGCCACGGAGCCTGGAAGCCCTAAGAGTCCTGGGAGTGTTGGTTCCACAACTGCCCACCAGGTGAGGAGCTGGGAGCCTGGAAGCCCTGGGAACTCTGGCTTCATGGCGGCCCACCCAGCTGGGCTCTCCAGCAGCCTGCTAAGCATGACTGCCAGGAAGCTTGAGATGCCAGGGAGCCCCAGTTCTCTCAGGCCGGCTGCCGATGAGGTTGGCAGGCAGGCGAGCTAGCAGGAAAGTAGGCAGGTTTCCATGGAAGGTTTTGTTGTCATAACAAGTTGCTTAGCAAAAATGGGTGACATTTTAAAAAAGAATGGAGGAAAAGTTCAGGCACCAGGAGTACCCCTGAGTACTTGATATATACAACGCAATGAAGCCTCATGATTCTACAGCCTAGTGCAGGGGCCAACCTGTGGCTCTGGAGCCACATGCGGCTCTTCAGAAGTTAATATGCAGCTCCTTGTATAGGCACCAACTCCGGGGCTGACGCTACAGGCGCCAACTTTCCAATGTGCCGGGAGGTGCTCACTGCTCAACCCCTGGCTCTGCCACAGGCCCTGCCCCCACTCCTTCCAGCCCTCTTCCCTGAGCTTGCCATGCCCTTGCTCCTCCTCCCCCAGAGCCTCCTGTATGCCACAAAACAGCTGATCGGGAAGGGAGGGAGGGGGAGGCGCTGATCGGCGGGGCTACCAGTGGGAGGCACTGGAAGTGGTGAGGGGAGCTGATGTGGAGCTGCTGATGTATTACTGTGGCTCTTTGGCAATGTACATTGGTAAATTCTGGCTCCTTCTCAGGCTCAGGTTGGCCACCCCTGGCCTAATGCAAGTAACTGTATTTACAGAGATGTGTTTTGTTTTTGTTCCATTGTTTTCACACATTTGTTTTCAGTTGGCTGAACAATTTTAGCACAATTTACAAACAACTTTAAGTAAAAAGGGAGGATGAGCCCTTAAAGGTAAATATTCTGCATGAATTAAACTGTGACGCTCTTGGATGGTTTGGAAAGCAGTGGCCACACCAGTGATACCATTTCAAAGCCAGCACCCTATGAGTGTTTTCTCTTTTCCTTCTAATGTCATCTGCAGAGCTGCACCTTTCAACAGAGCATTACCAATAGAGCTGGGGAGAAACTCAATTTCCCTTCCATGAAAAATTACGAGATTTGGGGGGAAATGTTTAGTCCCAAATTGAGACAAAAAGCCAAAACCTCAAATTTTTTTTTGCAGAAGTGAAATTCCCCAATGTTTCATTGTGGAAACACCAAAATATTCTGGCAGCAGGAATATTTCCAAAACCAAAATAAGATCCCCAGGTTTCCTGGGAGCCCTGGCTCCACATAAGTCCACCAGGCAAGCTGCCACGGAGCCTGGAAGCCCTAAGAGTCCTGGGAGTGTTGGTTCCACAACTGCCCACCAGGTGAGGAGCTGGGAGCCTGGAAGCCCTGGGAACTCTGGCTTCATGGCGGCCCACCCAGCTGGGCTCTCCAGCAGCCTGCTAAGCATGACTGCCAGGAAGCTTGAGATGCCAGGGAGCCCCAGTTCTCTATGGCCGGCTGCCGATGAGGTTGGCAGGCAGGCGAGCTAGCAGGAAAGTAGGCAGGTTTCCATGGAAGGTTTTGTTGAAATCAACATGTTGATTTTGACAAATTGACATTTATCAAAGAGATGATGCTCCATTGGAAGCTTTCCAACCAGGGCCTAATTGCTGCAGGTGACTCTCTTAACTTTCATTTCATCATTAAGAATAAGATTCATGAAGGACTTGGACTTTATGGCCCTCAATATGTGAGGTGCTGAATTTTAACTTCCTTTGACCACAATGGAGTTGAATATGCCCAGTACTTTGCAGGACTGGAGGATAAAGTCAATAGGAGTTGAGGACACTCATCTTGAAGAATTGGATTCTATTTTTTTTTTAATGAAAAGTTTCGCACTAGCTTCACCAGTACAGCTGACTGCTTTACACTAGTGATGCAAAGCATGTGTAAATGGCGTTTACAGCTGCTTCATCTCGGACGAGTGGCTGAAGCGCACTGGTGAATCTGCACTTTTGTCTTAGTGGAAAGTTTAAAAGCTGCAATTCTGTAGGTAAAGTAGATAAAATGGCCTGATGTTTTCTTCTTAAGAAGAGAGAGAGGGTTTTTTGTTGTTGTTGTTTTTTGGGGGTTTTTTAGAAGTCATACACAGCAAACATAAGAATATAAAATGAAAAAGAAAAAAATATGAATGATCTCTTCAATAATCATGTTTTCTTTGTGCCAGATGGGCAAACACACAATGAACAAATACATAGACATTCAGAGCACTTTTCTTTTACCAAACAGAACATTGATTTTTTTATGAGTCCTATATAAATTCATTATTATAGTCATAACCACCTTTCATTTTTAATATTTGCCAGTACGATGAAAAGAGCCATTAGAGCAGCTGGTAAAAAAGCAGAAAGGTGATTTTTATGAAGCATTCGGTCCTTATGTTTCAGAAAAATGAACCCTTATAAGTTACAACAGCATTAGGCACTGAACTATTCTGCGTCTATTCATTTTCACTGTACCATAATTGTCTCTGTTTTTTTTTCTTTTCCTCAATTATTACCCATTGTGCAAAAGACCAAGTATTGGATATATTCAAGTCCTGTTTTTGTTGTTGGGAACAGCTATTCAACAACTAGTGGTCTCTGCTGCCAAACTGCTTCTTTAGCATAGTAGCTGAATAAATTGTTAGCTTACAGCTGTGTACCTCCTGCTATTAAAGAGATCCTTGTGAATTATTCAGATATTGAATCCTGCTGACCTCCTATATAATAAAATCCTAGTTAAATTCACTTTAATGTATAAGACAGGTTTTTGTCATTATCTTTATTTTGTCTCAACTGTTAATGTTCATTCAAATGAAATTATAAGAAATAGTTTTTGTGTCCTGCTAGTTGCTCACCAGGTAGCTGTAGCTTTCTTACTTAGTTATTTTTTATTTATATCAGAGCATATTTAACAATGAGCTAATGTTCTCAACTTGGTTCATAGAGGTGGGGGCCAGCTAAGTGCCAGAGATGGACAGACAGATAAGGAAGGTATGTGTAGGTCCTCATTTTAAAACTGCTACAAAATTTGAGGATTCATACTCTCTTCAATGTTAACTGTCTTTGAATCATAGAGTTTAAGACCTGAAGGCTTTAACCACTAGAAACCACTAGAGTACCGAGTGTGACCTCCTGTATGGTACAAGCCACCAACCCCACCCAGCATCCATGCACTAAACCCGACAACCAAAATTAAACCAAAATATCACAGCATCCAGGAATCTAGACTATTATGTGCCATAGGCAGAGACTAGGAGGGACCAAGGTGCACCCAACCCTAAAGCCACCACAATGGCAGAGAAATAATTAAGTGAGATGTACCCAAATAATCCTGGCAAGTGACCCACATTCACATGCTGCAGAGCATACTGGCGCCGCGGGGGGCACAATGTAAAGGGGAGGACATGTGAACGCCCCACATGTCTCCTCTGGGAAGAACTTCAGGCCACCAATGCTGCTGGGACCACAGGAGCAGGGATCCAATGCCTCTGGATCTGGCTGGGGCCAGTCTCGGCACCTTCCCCAGTGACCTCCTCCCTGTGCCCACCTTGAGGATTGCCGTGTTTTCTCCGCCTCACCAAAGTTACCTGTAGGTTGAGGGGGACTCTGTCTTCCCTTTGTGCCTCCCCAGCAACATGTTCAGCCGTTCTCCCTGACAGCAAGGCTGGGCCTAGAGCAGAGGGTTGGGACAGAGCCGCGTCTCATGCCAGCCACTCCAGGTCGCTGCCTTTGTGCAGTGTGGCAGCTGCCTGAGACAGAGCCTGGCTGGGGAGGTGGTGGCAACCCACCCCCACTGCTCCCTGGCTGCTGGCGACGGGGACCGAGCAAGTGGCAAATGTGCTGGGGAGAGGTGAGGACTCCAGATCGCTCAGCTCCATCCTTAGTAGCCGGGGAGCAGAGGGGGCAGCTGTTGCCGCCGCCTCCCCAGACGGGATCTTATAGGCACAGAGCAGTAACCCGGAGCAGCTGGTGTGAGAGGTGTCTAGTCCCTCCCCTTCTGCTCCCTGCCCAGGCATCACTTCCAGGGACAAGGGGCAGGTGCGGCAGGAGAAGGCCAGAGCTCCTCTCCTTCCCCTCCTCAGGATGAGCATAAATCTGCTGGGGGAGGGGGGCACTTGACCCCACTTGCCCCTCCTGTGTGTCGCCTATGCTGCAGAGGAAGGTGAAAAAACACGTCACTGCCAATCTGACCTAGGGAAATATTCCTTCCCAACCCCACATATCGTGATCAGTTAGACCCTGAGCATGTGAGCAAGAATCAGCCAGCCAAGCACCTGAGCGAGAGAATACTGAGTTCCACTTCAGAGCCCTGAACCTCCCCGTCCAATGTCCCATCTCCAGCTATGGCCTTCACTGATACTTCAGAGAAAGGAGATAAACAAATTATATATACGTATACATATATATGTTGCTTGCTCCCCAACTCCTTTTCAGAGGCTGTCAATGGAATAGCAAGAGTGTGAGCAGGACTGAGGGTTCTGAGAGAACTGTGTTAAGAAGCTGGAGTAGTGTCTATCTACATAATTCCGGGGCTCCAATATAGGACCTAATCTTGCAACCCGTACTTCTGTTTGTAGTCCCTCTGAGCAAGTAGGGGAACCTAAACTGCTGTGACATGATCAATGAGAAGGACAGAAGGAGGTGTAAGTTACATCAGCTTTTGACTCCATCTAGACTTTCGTGGATGCCTTTAGATTGTCCTAGACTCACTCAGATTCAGTGTTGAATCTGGCACTGTGAGACACACTAGTTACCCCACTTAACTGCTTCAAAGATACGTCTCATCTCCAGGGATTTGAGAGGGAAAAATCATTGTCTGAAGAAAGATTGTGGCTATTGGGCATCTCAACATCAAGCATGATTAGAGGGAGGAGAAAATAAGTGGGTTCCTTGAAGCTTCATCAAAAATGCTGAAAATGCTCCAGGGGGAAAATAACATGAGCCAGCTGTGTGAGAACAGACATGTTTTTCCTGCACAGACTCCAGCCATCTGTCTGAAATGCTACTTTCCAAAAGTCTTTCCAGTTGACCACTTTAGGGGAAGTTTGACAAGTGCTTAGAGAAGCACCAGTTTCTTCAATCCCCTACTCCCAGTAGGAGTCTCCTACTAATCCCTTTCCCCTTCCCAGGAGTCTCCTCCTGTTCTCACCCTTCACATCTCCATATTTAAGGATGAGAAATGTACCATAGTTTGGCTGCTTCCAGCTCCAGTGCTTAGGTCACCAATGGGGCATCACAGGTTAAGGAGCACAACATTAAGCAAACTGTTTGCACGTACAGTCTGCAGGACCAAATGAGCAAGTCTTGAGTCTTGTATTTTGCTAGTCTTTTGCAGTAATGTAGAAGCTAGTTATCTCCAGCACAATATACTGAGTAATCAGCTGTATCTTCCTTCACACTAACCTGCTGAAACCATAGGTAACTGAATAATAACCTTGCTTTCTTCACCAATAATCCTGCCAAATCCTCCCAAACCACTGCTTTCCTATCTCTGGTCTTGTCTGTTAGGTCTGATTCAAAGCCCATTCAAGTCAATAGAAAGACTCTGGGCTTTGGATCAGGCTCTTATATGATAAACTGTTCAGGGCATGAAGCATGTGTTATCCTATGCTCCATAAAGCACCATACACATTTGAGGGGGTACATAAAGGATTATTAGCAATACTAAGTTAATTGCAGTGTTAGATACAACAGAATCATTATCACAGCCCTCTTACTTAATTGCCTTTAACCACATGGTGACAGGTTCTCTGATTCACAGCTAGTGTAATACATCCCCCTCTTTTCTTTTAAAATGATCTTTGACCTTAAAATATAATTTAAACAAACCACCTCAGGGAAGTTTAAATATATCCAGAGTAAGAAAGCCAACATCACTATGTGGTTTGTTGCAATATCAGACTATCAGTATCACTGTAGTTCTCAATGAGGATATAATTGTTTTATCTAGACAATCCCTAGATTACCCATACTGGTTGTCTTGTGACATATCAACACAGTTGTACAGCAAACAGAGTTGTTATAAACCAGTTCAAACTGTAAAAATCAGATCTGGGCCCAAGAGGGGTGTTTAAATACAGGGTTTAATTTGGACCATTATAGAGAAGGGAATCACCAGTGAAATTAGCTCTAGAACCAGGTTGAGACATATTCAGATCTGGATGTTTGGAAGATAGATACAGAGATACGGTACTACCATTGATTGTGATTTATTTAAGATCCTGTACATTGTGTTAAGCTGAAATAAAAAGTAATTTAAGTACTAGTATTTTAAATTGTTTCAAAGAATTCCAGCTGACATGTCATACATTGCTGCTTCATCCACACACTTTGAAGTCAGGAAAAATACCACCACAGTCAGTACTAACCATCATACTTGTTGGCAATTTCTGTAGCGAGGCTAATCAGTGAATGGACACAGAATGTGAACTACTGCTTTGTCTCTAGAGGTAGATGTTCCTCTAAGTCATTGGGGTGGGAGAGCATGGGCATCCTTGTATGCTCACCACTCGCACAAGCTTCCACCCACCAGAATGTGTCTTGGTTGAAAATTAATCAATCCCTCTAGCTTCTGGATCATTTTTCTTGCACTCCTCTGAAGTCCCTGTAGTTCTAAAATATACTTCTGGTAATGAGATGCCCAGAAATGAACACAGTATTCAAGATATTATCAAACCAGACCTACATGGAGTCGGACCTTTAATGTTTGTTTCATACTGAAAACTAAGTGTTTGTATTGCAGACTTTCTCCCTGAAGGTAAAATTCATATGCAGTTGCCTTAAACATACAGGTAACACTTGTTTATTTTTTATCTTCGGTACCTCCATTATTGGTCCCTCCAGACTGGTGACCATTCTGGCTGCATTTCCTTTAAGGGTCTGGGGCTGTGGCTCAAACTCACTTGTTTGCCTGTCTTTCATTTTGCATTTCCCCCCGGTTCAATTACTGAGAGGAAAAATATTGCTTTTCTGTAGCCTTGGATTCGTTTGGGGGGCAAATACACCAGTCACATTCTTTATTCAGGTTCTTTATTCAGGCAGCTACTTTGAGTTAATTAAGAAAATGAGATTGATGAAGCACACACAGAGACTTTATGAGTTTTATTCAGTACAGGCAAATATAGTTGAAATCATAGAAAAATAAGAGTGTGCACAAAGTATAACAGAACGACTCCTGGGCTCATGCATACTTACAGCCTCATGACCAGTGCACAACAGAACAGTCCCTAATGCTGACATACTTACAAATTATAGAGACCAGCACCAGCATAGATAGAAGAAAAAGTAAGTGGAGATCTCGCAAGAGGAGATAACATTTTGGGCTGTCACGTTACTCAGCCACTCTCAGTGTCCCACTTGTAAACATTCAAGCATCAGGTTTTATACCCACCCCCTTTTCCATTTACATATCTGTGACCATATTTACTTAGGTCTTGGATCCTCATTTATATGTGGCTTTTCAGGTATCCATAATTAGGTTTCTTATTGCTGACATAAGCCATTTACAGCAATACTGCATTAATGCATTTCCCAATGCTTCCAATACATTAATGCAGTTAACCTCAAGTTTACACATATTAAAAATCCCCTAGAAATCTGTTATTTCAACATAGATTGTTCTTTCACAAAAGCTCTCATGGCTGTATCTTATAACTTTAGGTCATGCTGCTTATGATAACTCTTATACCCTTATGCTAAACCTTATAACTATTAATACTGTAGACCTTAGCTAATTGCCAAGCCTGCCTTAATATTAATACAGTAACTCCTCACTTAAAGTTGTCCCGCTTAATGTTGTTTCGTTGTTACATTGCTGATCAATTAGAGAACATGCTCGTTTAAAGTTGTACAATGCTCCACTCTTACATTGTTTGGCTGCCTGCTTTCTCCACAGCTGGCAGCCTCCCTATGTGCCCCCCACCCCCGCCCAGCAGACCCCACAAATCAGTGCCTTCCCCCTCCTCTCCTGCCTCCTGCCCACGGCAATCAGCTGGCTTGCGGCATTCTGGAGGCAGGAGGGAGGGGGGGAGGAGCGAGGACTTGGCACGCAGGCTCCCCCTCTCTCTCCTGCCTCCTGAACGCGGCAATCAGCTGGCTTGTGGCATTTAGAAGGAGGAGAGGGGGAGGAGCCAGGACACAGCATGTGAAGTAAAGGGGGAGCAGGTAGGGGTGGAGAAGAGGTGGGTCAAGCATAGGAGCTTGGGGGAAGGGGTGGAGTGGGCGGGCTGAGGGTTGAGCCCCCTTCCCCTGGTGCTTGCAGAGTAGGGGAAGCTGCCCTGGAACCTAACCCCCACTATTTACATTAATTCTTATGGGGAAATTGGATTTGCTTAACATCGTTTCACTTAAAGTCGCATTTTTCAGGAACATAACTACAATGTTAAGTGAGGAGTTACCGTATTTAAAGTGTATGTTCTCATACTTGCATTTCAGGTATATTGGCTTCACTCTTAACTATTAAAGCAAGTTTGCACACACTATATAAATTAAGCTTCTCTCAAATCCTCTCCAGGATCAGGTTATGGTTCCCAGGTTAGCCACTGCAATAAACTATATCTAAACATACTAAATATAGTTCTGCTGTATAACCTGAGAGGCAGTGCTTGGAGTCTCAGTCTTTAAATGTTCAAGAGGATTTAATTGTAATCACTCCAGTTTTTTAAACTGTGCTCTTGTGGTTTCGAGAAGTTTCAATTACTCAAGATAAGAGTTTCCTTTGTGGAGTAATTTTAGCTGTGTGATCTTAACTTATTGTATTTCTGCTTTGATGGATTAAGCCCATGCATTGAGTACTGTTCTTTGGATAATAGCCAGAGTTACTCATCACCCAAAGTTGCATACTTTTTTGGGTGATAAATTGGTATCTCTTCAATATTTCTTTACCTTTTTTCTGTTACAGGTGACATATTAGTCCAATCATGCTCTCATGGTGGTCAATGGCAAAATCCCCATTGACCTCACTGAGAGTAGAATTTGGCCGATAATGAATCCCTGTACCCCGTCTCTTTCTCTCTCTTGTTATGCTGCTTAAAAATATCTCATTATCGTCATTAGATATATGCAGAGTTTGGGTAGGAAGGAATGTTCTTAATGTAGATGGGTTGCTGAGACTGGAAGTGGGAGTCGCAGATGCCCAGATCCTCAAAGGTATTGAGATGCCTAACTCTCATGGAAACCAATGGGAATTAGGTGCCTAAAAATCTCTGAGGATCCGAGCCAGAGTGATTCAGCCATTTAAGGGGTTTCAGCTTGTCTCCCAGGATTAGGGGTTGGGGAGAAGGGAAGAGGGAATGTAAACAGAGACAGAAGTGAAGGGAGAAGTGTACTATCAGGGTAAGAAAGATCCTGGGCAATGGGAGATAGCAAGGGCTCCAAGGATTGATGAGTGATGCCACATAGTAAGGCAAGACCTCGAAAGAAGGGCTGGGACCAGGGCCGGCTCCAGATTTTTGCCGCCCCAAGTGGCGAAGTGGGGGAAAAAAAGCCAGTCGGCGGCACTTCAGCGGTAGCTCAATCGCGCTGCTTCATTCTTCGGCGACAATTCGGCAGCGGGTCCTTCACGCCCTCTCTTCCTTTTCAGTGGCACTTCGGCGTCTGCTCAAAGAGGAAGAGAAGGACCCACTGCCGAATTGCTGCCAAAGAAACAGATGTGCTGCCCCTTTCCATTGGCCATCCCAAGCACCTGCTTCCTTTGCTGGTGCCTGGAGCCGGCCCTGGCTGGGACTCGGGGACTGCAGGGATAAGAGAGGATCCCATAGATAGAGTGAAAGCTAGGTTTGAAGGTTGAGGAAGGAGAGAGAGGTGAGGGAGGAAGAGATGATGAATACAGTTTTCTCCCACATGGCCTTTACTGTAATGTGTCCCAATTTTTCTGTTATGGATGGGAAACAAGGTGGGAGAAGAAAGAATGGACAACTTTATCATCCTCCTTCCCCCCTGTAGCAGGGTGGCCTGCCCTGTAAGGGCCAGGAGGCCTGGTGGCCAGTCAGTCCTGTTAAATTAGCCCTGCCCCACTACACTTGCACTAGATGTTGGAGTTAAGAGGAGGAGAGCCCAGCAGTTGAGGGCTGACTGGGGAGAAGAACAGATGAACTTCTAGCTGGGGATGAGAAGCCAAGAGCCAGGAGCTGTCTGAGGACTGTGGCCAGTCTGAGCCCTCAGTAGGACCGTTGGCCTGGACCAGACTGGTGGGTGGACCCGTGCCCAGGTACCTGTTGATGGGTGTTCAGACAGACCATTGCAGCTGGGGTTTGCCTGTAAGGAAGGAGGCCAGATGCTGAGCCTGGCTAGGATGAAGAATCCTCTGTTTGTGCTTTTGTTGGCCTTTTTCTAAAGAACTCTATTGCCCTAGAAGGAGTTGAACTCTCTTAAGTGGCCTGGCTGGAGTAGGACACAGAGCATGATGGGGAAGCTGAGGCAGAGCAGCTGCAATTCCACACTATAACATGAGGGGCCACTCAGGATGGTGAGTCTTGTACATCCATCATCTCCCTCATTCCCGCCAAATCCTTTCCCCATAATACGCCTCATCCCCTCCTCCTTCCACATCCCAATTTTTCACTTTGAAAATCTTCTCAACCTGCAGGGGAGGTTTGGTGGGCCAGGAGATGGGGAACTCTTCTACCTGCATCCTTGTCACATATTTTGGACTCTAGCCACCACTGTGGCACAGCACACACTTAGCCATCTCTGCCATGGGCCCCACTTCCCCCTGTAGTCCCTGTGCTCCCTGGAGTGCCTTTTCTGATGTCTTGTGCTACAGGGAATAGGTGACTTTTGTTGTGCTCGACTGCGGTGCAGAGGCACCAAGGAATGGGAGGTTTCTTGCAGTAACCAGGCACAGTCTGTCCCTGTGTGCTTAGAAATAGATGTGGGCTTCAATAAATGTTTTCAGCTATTGTTTTATTCTTGCTGACCTCTGTTTCATTCCTTAAATTCTGGCCTACACTAAATGACTACTAAAAACTGCAAGCACTCATTGTGAGATTTGTAATGGATGAACAGAAAGTGGCGGGGGGGGGGGGTTCCCCACTAGGATTTGTTCTCCTAAATCCCTCAGGCCCCTTTTAAAAATTTCAGAATTTCATTTTGTATTTCCATTTGCATTGGAATCTTCATGAGCTGGTAAACAAAGCTCAATTTACAGTACAAAGATTGTGACAACCCTTTGGTAAAACAATATACTAACCAAGTCCTGTAAAAGATGAAGACTCTAAATTTTTGAATGTACATGCTCCCAACTTAAACTCTTCAAAATCGTGCAGAGCATGCAAGGCAGGGCTTGTGTGCACGCCTCAGATATATGCTCAAACAAATGTCAAGGTGTGTGTGCTTTCGAGCTTGAGAATGTGCTTTTGTGTACACATATTTGAAGATCCAGATCCACAGTGGTTAGCTCAAAAGGACTTTAGATATTATTACATTGCAAAACAAGAAAATACTGTGAGAATTTCTTGTGAGATTTTCAGGCTGTTTTCTATTATGGGTAAGGCTAGAAATCTTGGAAGAAAAGCTTTTGTGGTATTTCAGTATTTTTGTTTTAGGTCCTGACTAAAACCAAGGGACTTGATTTTTGATCTCACATTGATATAACTCTACTAGTGCTAATGGAATTACTACAAATTTACAACAAATATAACAAGTATCAGAATCAAGCCCAAGAAGTTCAGAGAGGGGTACGAATGGTGGGGTGGGAGAGAAGCCAAAACCCCTGAACTTTATTAAATGTAAAAAATGGATCCATACAGGCTGGATTAGAAGGATGAGTGAAGGTTGTAGGTAGCTCTTACTTTATTCAGACTGGCCCAGCCATCCCCACTGATCATCTGGGAAGAAGGCAATATATACAGTTATCAAAGGGAGTGACATTTTTGCCCCTCAGGCCATCAGTGAGCTTTGGCTTTTTTCAGAAAACCAAAGATTTTCATATTTACTAGATGTTTTCTGTTCTTTCACAATCAGTATTCAATAGAATAATAGTTTTTGCATTTCATTGCATTGAGGGACCAGTCTATAGAATGTTATTTTGACAGCAGGTTTGAAAACTTAACTTCTAATTCCATACTTAAGTTAATAAATAAAAGTGACCTGGTTTTCACAAGTGATGAACACCTGTAACTCCCACTGAAATCAATTCTTGCACTTGCTATACTCTCCTAAGATAAGCCAGACCTGCCACTGTTCAACCCCATCTGCTTGATTCTGGTCTCAGGAACAGTGGTGTAAGATAGGAGTAATTCAGTTCAAGTTAATGGAATTATGGCTGTGTAAAAGCCACTGTGTTTAAAGGCTGTTTCTCTACCAGCTGCAGCAACTTGTTCAGTTGCTGTTTTCTCTTTCCATTAATGCATTTAGCAGCTTATCCAAGAGGTGAATATAGCTGGACCACTTAGTAATAGTGACCATAAGATAATTAAATTTAATATCCCTGTGGTGGGGAAAACACCACATCAGCCCAACACTGTAACATTTAATTTCAGAAAGGGTACTACACAAAAATGAGGAAGTTAATTAAACAGAAATTAAAAGATACAGTGCAAAAAGTTAAATCCCTACAAGCTGCGTGGAAACTTTTTAAAGACACCATAATAGAGGCTCATCTTAAATGTATACCCCAAATTAAAAAACAGAGTAAGAGAACCAAAAAAGTGCCACCGTGGCTAGACAACAAAGTAAAAGAAGCAGTGAGGGACACAAGGGCATCTTTTAAAAAGTGAAAGTTAAATCCTAGTGAGGAAAATAGAAAGGAGCATAAACTCTGGCAAATGAAGTGTAAAAATATAATTCGGAAGGCCAAAAAAGAATTTGAAGAACAACTAGCCAAAGACTCAAAAAGTAACAGCAATTTTTTTAAATACATCAGAAGCAGGAAGCCTGCTAAACAACCAGTGGGGCCACTGGATGATCGAGATGCTAAAGAAGCACTCAAGGACGATAAGGCCATTGCAGAAAAACTAAATGAATTCTTTGCATTGGTCTTCATGGCTGAGGATGTGAGGGAGATTCCCAATCCTGAGCCATTCTTTTTAGGTGACAAATCTGAGGAACTGTCCCAAATTGAGGTGTCATTAGAGGAGATTTTGGAACAAATTGACAAATTAAACAGTAATAAGTCACCAGGACAGATGGTATTCACCCAAGAGTTCTGAAAGAACTCAAATTTGAAATAGCAGAACTACTAACCATAGTTTATAACCTATCATTTAAATTAGCTTCTGTACCATATGATTGGAGGATAGCTAATTTGATGCCAATTTTTAAAAAGGGCTCCACGGGTGATACCAGCAATTACAGACCGGTAAGCCTGACTTCAGTACCAGGCAAACTGGTTGAAACTATAGTAAAAAACAAAATTATCAGACACATAGATGAACATAATTTGTTGGGGAAGAGACAACTTGGTTTTCATAAAGGAAAATCATGCCTCACCTATCGACTAGAATTCTTTGAGGGGATCAACTAGCATGTGGACAAGGAGGATCCAGTGGATATAGTGTACTTAGATTTTCAGAAAACCTTTGACAAGGTCTCTCACCAAAGACTCTTAAACAGAGTAAGCAGTCATGGGATAAGAGGGAAGGTCCTCTTATGGACTGGTAACTGGTTAAAAGATAGGAAACAAAGGGTAGGAATAAATGGTCAGTTTTCAGAATGGAGAGAGGTAAATAGTGGTGTCCCCCAGGGGTCTGTACTGGAGTGTCCTATTCAAGTTATTCATAAATGATCTGGAAAAAGGAGTAAACAGTGAGGTGGCAAAATTTGCAGATGATACAAAACTTCTCAAGATAGTTAAGCCCCAAGAAGACTATGAAGAGCTACAAAAGATCTCTCAAAACTGGGCAACAAAATGGCAGATGAAATTCAACGTTGATAAATGTAAAGTAATGCACATTGGAAAACAATCCCAACTATACATATAAAATGATGGTGTCTAACTTAGCTGTTACCACTCAAGAAAGAGATCTTGGAGTCATTGTGGATAGTTCTCTGAAATCATCCACTCAATGTACAGTGGCAGTCAAAAAGGTGAACAGAATGTTGGGAATCATTAAGAAACGGATAGATAATAAGACAGAAAATATCATATTGCCCCTATATAAATCCATGGTACGCCCACATCTTGAATACTGCATGGCGACGTGGTCTCCCCATCTCAACAAAGATATATTGGAATTGGAAAAGGTTCAGAAAAGGGCAACAAAAAATGACTAGGGGTATGGAACGGCTTCAGAATGAGGAAAGATTAAGACTGAGACTTTTCAGCTTGGAAAAGAGATGACTAAGGGGTGATATGATTGAGCTCTATAAAATCATGACTGGTGCGGAGAAAGTAAATAAGGAAGTGTTATTTACTCCTTCTCATAACACAAGAACTAGGGGTCACCAAATGAAATTAATAGGAAGCAGATTTAAAACAAACAAAAGGAAGTATTTTTTTCACACAACGCAGTCAGTCAGTCTGTGGAACTCTTTGCCAGAGGGTGTTGTGAAGGCCAAGACTATAGCAGGGTTCAAAAAAGAACTAGATAAGTTCATGGAGGATAGGTCCATCAATGGCTATTAGCAAGGATGGGTAGGGATGGTGACCATAACCTCTGTTTGCCAGAAGCTGGGAAGGGGGGTGACAGGGGATGGATCATTTAATGATTACCTGTTCTGTTCATTCCCTCTGGGACACCTGGCATTGGCCACTATTGGAAGATAGGATACTGGGCTAGATGGACCTTCGGTGTGACCCAGTATGGCCGCTCTTATGTTCTCTATTGATTCGTCCATTACAGTTTCCTCTCCCCATTTGTCTCCTACAGACAGCTCTACTAGAGTGTTGCATTCTTTTTGGCAGTGCTAATTCCCCTACATATACTGACATCTTGTCTTCCTAAGCATTTGGTTGCAAGTATGGAAACTGACAGTGCTCTAAGGGTTAATCTTATTCTTTTACTCCTAAATCAGTAACCTCATAAATCATGACTATTTTTTCCCTTAAAGAACACTTACTATTTTTCATGTACTGTAAGAATGTCGTATTCTGTAATTTATGCATAGAAAAAGCTTTCACAACTAATAAGATGAGATGGAAGCAAAGCTTTTTACAAACACAACCTAATAAACAGAGAAAATAAAAATGTCCCAAATGCTAACCCCCATTAAACAGGAATAAAAATAAAACTACATAGTATTATTGTGTATTTTCCAACTGTCTCTACACAGCTCTACACCTACAGCATAACATTTTGCTTTACACCTACGACTAAACCATCCAGTATAGACAAAGAGACTAAAGATTCTCCCAATACTTGTAATTATAATGAACAGCAATGATTGCATGGCCACACTCCTACAGCCAACCTGGAGAGAGTTTTGTGCCATGTTTCAGAAGGCCTAGCAGCTGCCCCTTTTAAAATGTTTAATGATGTATTTTAGTACTTGTTTTTAATGTAATAAAGATTCCTCTCTCCTCTTTTCTGCCACACTCAAATGTCTGTTTACTGAACTTGCTTTCACTAGCTTTGCTTTTTCCTATTTAAATTTTTTTAAGCTCTCTCCTTAGCTCTCGGCTGGATGCATTTTCAATGTTAAGTAGTGATCTTGCTTCAGAATTCACTATATAGCCGTCCCACTATCCTGTGAATGAGGAAACAAATGCAAATAACAATGCTTCTAGGGCTGTGGTGTTAATCTCCCAATGGCCATACTCTCTCTAGCATATTCTGGAAAGAAATAGATTAATTTTAGTGCAACATTGCTTTTGTCAAGAAGTAGTACGTGAGAGCAAGGAATGGAAAATCAAGGCAAGTTTGCTTTGATGCGATAGTATTTGACTCGACTAATGTCAGGCTATGTGGTAATTATAGGGATGTCACATTTCTAGGCGCTGATGCCGTGCTTACTATCTCAACCCTAGAAAGCACTTTGTGGCAGCTTTTTACCAGGATATATCCAAATACACAATCTAAATGCTGAAAACATTTGTGGTGTTTTCTTTATGTCACTTTTTCAGCCTCATGGAGAAATATAAGCATTTCCTCCTAACCCAAAAGCAATATGACCAAGTGCTCAGAAACAATGGTGATGAGGCTGTTTAATACATATATGGATACACAGAATATCCCTAATTAAGATCTGAGGAATCCCAAGCTTGGGTGGGCAGTGACCTACAGTTCTAAAACTTTGTATAAAGGGGGTTCACAAATTACATTTTCCCTCCTTTATGCAGTCCTCTGAAACACCTTCACTTTCCTTCTTTCCCTAGGATCTGGGCATGGTGCTTCAGGAGAGCTCTGAGACCTTGCCAGGCTGAGGACTAAAGAAGTAAATCTGGGAACTGAACCCTACTAACACAGCCACTAGATTTCTGACCTGGCTAGTGTTCTCTTCTGAAATTCTGCTTTCATGTACAAGTATTAGAATTTGATTTTATTTTCAATCAGTTTTTCTAGTATCTTCCATAATCTTCTGCAGTTATCTCTACCAAGTGACTCAATGAATGATTGATTAAAAAACCTCTAGAAAGTTCTGGCACAATGATTATGTATTTGTACTTGTAAACAGACAATATGGAGAGCTGTACTAAAGTGCAGTGAAATTGGAATGTGTATGACTTAGACACAGCTATATGGTAGTGTCAAGCTAAGAGTTATAATGTTTTCATACAGTGTTGGTAATATTTCTAGAAATGTCAAACTATGCTGTCTTCCAAAAGAAATGTGTATTTCTGAGGAGAGATTATTGTGAAATGTTCAGGTTATGTCAATGAATAAGACATTGAATAGTCAGCTGAACTTGGTTTATTAAGTCAGGTTGTCTTAACTAAAGATATGACAGCACACATATAAAAAAACAAAAAAAACTTACCAAATCGGGGTCACCAGGCCTGTCTGCTGACACTGGGCCAATCTGGTTTAAAATCTACAGACCTTTTTATTGAACTTTATTTTTATTGTTTTATATAAAAATATGTACACATAAAACCAAACATATATAAATACGTGCACAAGACGGAAATAGCATATAAAAAACAAAATTCAACTTGCATAATTTTCAGAACCTGGGAAAAACAAAACAAAAACAAACAAAACCTGAACCCATAGAAATCATGCAGGGGATCAATTATTAAAGTGACTAGATAGATAAATAAGTGAGAACATAACATGAGTATTGGGGACTAATATAGACTAAACTGGAAAAGTATGCAATAGTTTCATGTGTGACCAGATATCCTCATATTTTTTTCCAAGCATTTCTATTAGAAAAAGTCATTTTTTCCCATTACTGCAGTAGTAGAGAGCTCACTAAACCAGTCTGTGTATTAGAGAGGAGTTGCAGATTTCGATTTTCTCCAGATAACTCTTTTGGCTACTGAAATAGTTACTGTAATCCATTTCTTAATGTTAACTGGTAATACTAACTAATTGAGCACCCCTAAAACACACAGGCTTGGATAAGGAAAGATAGCAACACTTAAAGCTTTTGAGAGAATACTGAATGAATATGGTGTTCCAAAACACATAGATTTTTGGACAGGTATCGAGGATGTGTGAAATCACATGTGTTGGCATGTGACTGTTTACATTTCCAGCATTCACAGTGTGTATCCAATCTAGCCTTAAACAAGCAAATTTTGGAGTCCAGTAGTACTAGTTTAATATCTTAGTCTGAAAGAATCATAAGGATAAAAGCACAATGAAGTATTTTTCACATTAAGCCAGATATCCTCGCAGGTTTCCGTTGTGATAGTAAGGCTAATTTTTTTTCCCCCATTTTTCATTGAGACTGAGAGGATAATGCAAAGTATTAGGCCACCTATTAGGAAATCCTACAAAGTGACTTTTGTTTCCATATTTTTTAACATGTTCTTCTGGAGATGAGAGTGGAAACAGACTAATTGTCCCCTATCCTTGCATGGATCCTTGAGCATAGCCGCTGAAAGAAAGAACTGTGAGACAGCCATAGCTGTTATTTGGTACACATGTAATCAGAGGAGGCCAGTCTATCAGTTTGTATTATAGCTTTGATTTTTGTTAATCCTTTTTTAATCCAAATCGTTTTAAGTGTGGAGTTGGCTTAGATCCTGAGGTAGGTTATCCCATAGTGGTATGAGAAAAGAATTAGTAAGATCAGCTGCTGTAGTAATCATCGTAACGTGTTGCAGAATGCCCCATGTAGATGCAAAGATAGGATTTTTTCTTAAGGGTGTCGGTAGCCTCTTAAGGTATAAAGAAGAATGGGAACCAAATGGCACAGACAAACTTTTTTTTAAATCTCAAATCAGTCAGTTCTAGATACAGAATCAATGGAGGGGAATCACCTTATAACAGAACTCATTTGGAATGCTAGATAATATAGATACAAATCTGGCTACCCCATATCCAGTTGCCAGGATTTTTTAAGAGTCTTGTGTGACAAATGAGGTTGGTTTTTTTATTCCATATAAATTTCATGATAAGCCTATTTATTCAAGCAAAGAGAGAGACGCCTTAAAATGCAATAGGCTAATAAACTAAGTAGGGCCCTACCAAATTCACGGCTATGAAAAATGTGTCATGGACCACAAAATCTGGGCCTCCCCCCCGTGAAATCTGGTCATTTGTGTGTTTTTACCCTATACTATATAGATTTCCTGGGGGAGACCAGTGTTTCTCAAATTAAGGGTCCTGACCCAAAAAGGAGTTGCGGGGTTGGGGGGAAGAGGAGTCACAAGGTTATTTTGCGGGGGTCACGCTATTGCCGCCCTTACTTCTGTGTTGCCTTCAGAGCTGGGCAGCTGGAGAGCAGCAGCTGTTGGCCAGACACCCTGCTCTGAAGGCAGCGTCCCACCAGCAGCAGTGCAGAAGTAAGGGTGGCAATACCATACCATACCACCTTTACTTCTGCACTGCTGCTTCAGAGCTGGGTGGCCAGAGAGTGGTGGCTGCTGACTGAGGGCCCAACTCTGCAGGGAGCAGCAGGGAAGTAAGGGTGGCAATACCATACCATGCCATCCTTCCTTCTGTGCTGCGGCAGGTGGTGGTTCTGCCTTCAGAGCTGGGCTTCCAGCCAGCAGCCACTGCTTTCCAGCAGCCCAGCTCTGAAAGTTGTGCTGCCACCAGGAGCAGTGCAGAAGTAAGGGTAGTAGTACTGCAACCCCCCCCCCCCTACTATAACCTTGAAACACCCCCCACACACAACTCCTTTTTGAGTCAGGACCCCTACAATTACAACACTGTGAAATTTCAGATTTACATATCTGAATTCATGAAAATTATTATTTTTAAAATCCTATGAATGTGAAATTGACCAAAGTGGACCATGAATATGGTAGGGCCCTAAATATAAGTAAATCTTGCTCAGATATTCATTTTGTCTATTTCTGTTCTCCTCAGTGAGATAGTGGGAGGAGGTGCCACTTCTCCTCATCCTTGAAGACATCTTTTAATATATAGTCCTGTGATCTATAAAAGGAGGAAGTTGGTAAGCTTCAAAGAAGGAAACCTGCAGTCATGCTCCTAGATACAAGGGGGAAGAGCAGGAAGTTGTAAGGACAGAGTAGGAAGCAGTCCAGGGAAGCATTAAGGGCTGGGAGAGTAAAAGCCAGAATTGATAGGTTGCGGGTTCCTGGACTGGAACCCTGTGTAGAGGGCAGGTCTGGGTTCCTCTACAATCACTGCTGGCGTGACACACTAGGGATAGCCCATTTGGGGGTGGCTGGAAGCAGGCTGGAAGCAGACTTTGAGGATACCTTGGAAGGGGGGAGAACTTTAATGGGACTTAGCCAGAGGGCTAAGCCATGAAGAGGAAAGCCTTGCAGCTCCCAGCACATGAGATGAGCCCCAAGGAGGCGCTACCAAGTGGTGAGTCAAACAGACCCACATCGTAGGTCCATATTTATAGAAAATTTTGGGAAGATTGGGACAGATCTTAACAGTTAAATAAGTTATTTCTTAGCATATTTGAAATGGAAAATGCTGAGATTGAGAAGGATCTGGTCTTTTGGATATATTGATTGCTCGTGATTTATTCCATTTAATGTGAAAACCAGAGATCTTTCGAAAAAACGTCAACTACATTCAATAATGGTGGGATTTATGAGGATGGATTCTTCAATAGCAAAAAAAAGTCATCAGGATACAAAAATGATTTTGTATTTTTTCTTGTTTATAGTCACACCTTCAATGGCTGAGTGCTGACATATGTACATTGCCAGTAGTTCAAGAGGGCAATTAATAAGGAGGGGCAAGAGGGGAAAGCCCTGTCAAAGCCCGCTTTCTAGTTGAAATGTGGGTGAAGCAAGGGGACAGTTATATTATACATTGACCCAATTCACGATATTGGTCCAAATCTGAATTTTTTTTTAATGGTAACAGCAATTAGATAAGGCCATTCAACCCTATCAAAGGCCTTCTTTGTATTTAGAATGAAGGCTATGGAAGGAACATCTGACATCTGAGCTTATTGGGTCATGTGGCAGGGCAACAATTCACTGGCACAGCACCTCCTGCTGGTCATCCTGGGAACTAGCTCTTCCAGCCCAGACCACCCTCTTCAGGCCGGTGTCTCACCTGCTGTTGACCCCGTGTCCTTCCCAGACCCTGGTTCCCTTTGCCCAGGGGTTCTACCCACTGCAGTACCCCCTCACTCTGGGTCTCCCCACCCAAGGGAACCCCCAACCCCCTATCCCCACCTTGCCTCAGTGGCTACTGCCAGTCTCCATCTAGCCCCCGCTCACTGGGGTGGGCGGCAGTCTGTAAACTACTCATCATCGCAAGGGGGTTAGACCAGCTACCTCTACCTATTCCTGGGCTGCCCCTCTGCAGCCCTAGTACCCTTTTGTGGGCCCTTAACTCAGCCTGCAGCCTGGGGCTCTGCTAGGCTGGAGTTCCCCAGCTCCCTCTGCCCTTCCCCAGCACTGCTCCACCATAGGTACCCTCCTCAGCTTCCCAGGCAGCCAGGTCCTTCCTTCTCTGGGAAGCTAGAGAGAGTATCTGTTCCTTAGCCTTTGGCCCTCAGCCCTCTTATAGGGCCAGCTGTGGCCTGATTGGGGCGTGGCCCCATCTGTGGCTGCTTCCCCCAATCAGCCTAGCTTTCCCACCTGCCGCAGCCCTCTCCCAGGGCTGTTTTAAGCCCTTCAGGGCAGGAGTGGGGTGACTACCCCGCTACAGGTCAGGTGAGCAATTTTTCTCAAATCATCAGTAGCCAATCTTCCTTTAATGGATCTAGGATGATAGTCCTCAGTCAAGTCACTAAAATGTTGACAATTCTTTTGCAATCTGTGTTCAATAGAGATATAGGGTAGAAGTCTCCACGGCTGTGACCATCTTTGTTCTTCTTTAATATTAAAGTAATTAGAGCAATTCTCATGTTGCGAGACGTAGTTCCTTTTTGGAATGTTTCAATGAAAACCTTGGAAAGAATGGAAAGCCTATTACAGAATGTTTTGTAGAAATCTGCTGGAAAGCCATCCATCCCAGAGGCCTTGCCAGAATCCATATTCTTTATAGCCTGTCAATCTCTTGAGTTCTTTAAAGATTTTGTCCAAAAACAACACTTGTTCTGAGGTTAGGAAATTAAAAGGCAGGCCTTCAATGAACTGATCAGGTTTTGTTTTTTTTAGAGTCAGTTTGGTTGTCTGATTTATACAAAGCTTGATGGAATTGCTTAAATGGATTATTTATGTCTGTTAGTTCAAGGATGGGACTCCCATCTTGTAATAAGGAAGAAATGTTGGTGTTCCATTTTAAGTCTTCTGGCAAGTATTTTACCTGCTTTATCTCCCCATTCATAATATCTTTGTTTGACCCTGTTGAGTCTAAATTCAATTTGGCTGGATAAGCATTCATTATATTTATATTTGGTGTTGATTAGAGAACGTAGGAGGTTTTCATTATGTGGGTCAGTCTTGTGGTTTCTCTGCAACTCAACTCTCCTTGGCCAGAAAGTCTAGTAACTTGAATCTTTCTCTATTCCTTTGGGAGGCATACTTTATACATTCACCCATTATTACAGTAGATTTCAGAGCTTCCCAAAAGATGGAATCTGAGGTGACTGAGTATTTATTTTCTTGTATGAAGTTAGAGATGACTGAATAACTGCAGAACAAAATTTTGCACAAGTTGGACAGTGTTCAGCTTCTACCTAGAAGATTTTAATGAGGTGTAACCGGTGTCTGTGGTAAGTATAAGTGGATCATCATCTTAAATTAATATATTATCAATAGTTGCATCTAGGCATGCTGGAATCAGTTCTGAAGACACAAGAAAAAAATCAATTCTGGAGTAAGGTGAATGTACTGTAAAGAAATATGTATAGTCACGCTCCTAGAGGTGTCTGTCTTCATATATCTTTTAAATCAAGTTAATTCATTAATAATGAGGATTGGCCTCTTGTGCTTTGGGAGCTGTCTCACATATAGTTGAATTTATCTAAATATCTATCTAGCGTAGTATTCTAATTGCCTCCCAGTATTACAGGAATGTCTTTTTTTATATTAGAAAGAATGTCTGCAATGTCTTTGAAAAATTCAGAATTACCTCCACTTGTATTGTGGATGATTCCTAGAATTAACTTTTTTGACGTTGAAATAGCCTTGCCCCTGCTTGCCGGGAGCCGATCAAAAAAAAGAAGCAACAAATTGCAACAAACTACAAGCCAAACGAGCAACAAGCTACAAGCCAAAAACTAGCCAACAAGCAACTCACAAGCCCATTAAGCCAAAAACAAGCCCAATTTCTGCATTTTTTTTTCCCACAGGTTAGGCATGTCTGGAGCACACTCTAAGAAAATTCATGGCAAAGTTTTAAAAGATATGTTAAGATATGTAATCTTATTCTAAATATACATATTTCCCCACTGATATTGTAAAACCGCATCTGTAGGATGTGGTCTGTATTGATGCATTTTAGATACTGGTTACTTTTGAATGAGTTTATGCCTTCGGTTGCACCTCTAATGATGTCAGGTATACAAAAAGAGCTAAAAACTTAAATATCATGTGTCTTCCAAAGTATAATTGTAATAGAAAACAAAACAAAAACTAACAGACTTAAAATAAGGCAGTTTGGGCACTTTCATATCCCTGGTGGCTTCAGTTCCATGTTCTCCTTCCCTCCATATATTATCTAATAATAGTCTACACATCTCTAAATGCACATATATTTTAAGTTTCCCCCCCACATCCAATCCACACATCTTTATACATTACTTTTTAATCTTTTATTACAATTTGTGGTTATTACGTAGCTTAGCATCAACCAATTACTACTAAATGTCCTATTACCTTATGCCATATATTTCCATCATAACAACTTTAACCTACTTTAGCCTGAGTTCTAAACATGTTTTTAAGCATAGTCATGAGAAATGCTTAGGCTCTAGGCCTATGTGGCAATAGTTGGTACTTCCAGCTTTCAGGAATATTGTAGTAGTTAGCTTACAGTTTTAAAGCAGATGTGTTAGGATACTGAAAAGTCATTTATTTTCAATGCAATATCCACAGCCTTCTTGTCTTTGCAATATCACCACCTAGGGCACAATCCTGCTCCCATTGCATTTAGCCACTGTCTTAAGAAGGAAAGATTGAATGAGTCCATAAGGGTTAAATCAAATACTGGAAGGCATACAATCCAGTAACATGTTTCATAGTTGCCTTCAGTGGGGCAGCACAGTGAGAGGAAGGTAAGCCCCGCTACATTCATACCATGGTATGTCAGAGATTATTGGGGCTGTACCTTTAACTCATTTGAGTTTCTAGTTAAAGAATGGCAATGAAGTAGATAACATTAAATGTGTTTGTACATGACCTACACATATATAACTTCTCTTGATTAGGGAAAGAAGAGTACCAATTTTTATTATATTAAATTGATTATAAACATATTTCTCCTTTATAACTTCAATAATTTTACGAAATTTATAAAAGATTTTATGTATGAAAACAGGAGCTCTGGAATCTATTTCTGCTAGTGAGTGCCAATAATGTTTTAATGCCTTGTTGCTCATAAAGTAGAAAAAACCAGCTGTCCTCCTATTAAGGACATTCCACCCACCTACTAACTATTACTAGCCCTAACTACCCTAGCTTTTTCTGCTTTTTTGCCGATAGCCAGAAATAAAACAGCACTGGAACTGGCAGTGGTGATGGAACAGAGCAGAGTGAAGCAAAGGCATTTATTTGATGTCCTGTCCTAAGCTGACAGTGCCAAGAAATGTCATGAGTGTCATTTGCCATGTCGCCCTTATCGTCTTTGGCAGTCTAAAGGCCACCACAATAAACATTTATGACAGGCACTTTTCAGCCACTTCTGCTGAAGCAAAGCAGGAAAATGTTTTGAGAAAGATAATGATGAAAATATGGCTAATTTGAATTAAAATGTCATCCAGGTTACTGATAGTATTTGAAAATTGCAAAGAGTGTTATTATGCCTCAATGTGGTGGGAATCCAAGGGCCTCATTCTCAGTTATACCAACTCAGCATTGTCAAGACGTCATGTATATGCACTTTCAGGCTCCTTTAAACTGTTAGGCCCTTGGTGCAAATGAAAATAAAGCACAGAATTTCTATTTCCAAGCAGTGTGAACCACTGAACATCATAGTTGACTGAAGTGTGACTAAAAACATTGTATTCAGTGGCAAAAAAAAAAAAAGGAAAAAGAGGGGGAGGGAGGGAAATCAAAACTTCAAAGAAATGATTTTTGAAAGTTAACATAATGTTCAATTTGAACTGAAATAAAAATGTTGATTTGTTTCCAAGTTTTCCCAGAAAAATAGAAAACTCTTAAATGCAAATTTTCCATTCAAGAACTTCTGTGGGAAGCTTTGGGTTTTTGAACAGCTCTACTAAAGATGTCTCAAGATTCACAGTACTTCATAGCCTGTTGGCTTCCATATCAGAATGGATTCTGTTTCCATGGTGACTCATATTACCAATGTCTTTCCTAACCAGGTCCATTGTTTTTGTTCCCTTCAACTCACAGAAATACACAGAAAGACCAATTTGCTTTAGGGGGAAAAAAACAACCAAAAATAAGTAAGTGAACCCTAACACTGTAACAAATTTAACAAAATAAAAGATGCAGGTGCTTGCTCAGATCTAACAACTACCCCAGATAAATCAATTACAAAAAGCCAAAGTACAGAAATAAACATGCATTTAATTAGCAGGTTTATAGCCTTAAAATGTATTTAATTATCTTTACAAAACACTTAATCTTTTTGATGTTAGCGCTTTAGCAATTCTCTTTGCAGGTGCTACTTAAATATGGGCTTGTTTGATATATTAATATAATAAAGACAGGTTTATGCTGTGTTCTGCAACTACCTAAGGAGCAAATAATATGAAAGATAAAATAAATAAACATTTATTTGTATTGCAGTAGCACCTAGTGGCCCCAACTGAGCTTATAGTGCAAGGTGCTGTACAAAAAGTTTGACTTCATTTTCAGATAACCGCACCCAAAAGCAACACTTCAAAAGAATGGTGCCTGTTGGTGTACATGGAGTAGGGAAAAGGACAGGTGGGGCAGATCTGGAAGAAGAGATCATGGAGTTTTAAGTTAATCACTCCAGGCTTTCAACTGCATACTGTTCATAAAGCCTTTGGAAGTATTTAAAGCATGATTAAAAGTCATTGTAAAATATGACATATTGTTGTTTCTCCAGTAGCTTGATTTTGTTTTATATAAATGTGGTTTGGTAAATATTTCATTTGGTTAATGTCTAGTACCATACTTCTGCTCAAACGTGAACATGACAATAGCAAAATGGAATAAACAGCCATTCAGATTGTAGATCCATTAGTTAAATTTTAATTATATTTTAATTCACGTGACAGTTGGTTCTATCAATGAGGATCACATTTTCTCAAAAAAACTCAATGGGCCAGGTCCTCCAAACCCATAAGCATGTGTAATTGTATTCCTGTGAGCAGTCCCATTGAATTCAATGGGGGTATGCATGTAGCAGAATTATACATGTATGTTTGTAGGGTCAAGAGTTTCCCTTTGGGAGCCTGTGAACCACAACAGTAGGCGCTAAAATGAACAGTTTCTTCAAGACAAGGTAGGATTTATTTACCCAGAGGTTCACAGCACTCAGAGAAATGTATTGAAAACAAAGACCTATGTGTGTTCTCGGTTTGGCGTTTCCCTCATGCTCTGAGGTAGACATGACTCAGCCCTGATGTCCCCAAGAGAAAGGGGTGGGGCGGGGTGGGGTGGGGTGGGGGGAAGGGTTTACAGCCTGCTTCCTGCAGACCCTCTCATGCTCTGTCTCCTTGAGTGCCTGCCATTTCTCACGGACACAGCTGGACAGTCTCTCTCAATTCACTCAAACCTCCCATCTTTTCCAGGCTTGGGCTCCTATAATGGTGTAGTATCCTCCTTTGATCCAAGCCTTAGCCTTGGGAATAGCCTCTTAGCCTGCACAGAGCCAGATAGGGGGTATGTGACGTTGTGCAGTCTATATGGCTTTATAAAAATTTAATAATAAGTGAATATAATGTAACTGACATATGCTTCATGCAAAAGGTATCATTACAAAGCTTCTAATCTACTGAGTATAATCATCCTATTTGTATAAATGTACCACTCTTGTATCTGAAACTAGAAATATGAAATATAACTCTGAGGGCTTATTGTAATTATGTAAAGTGTGGGCCATAAATGGTGGTTTGGAATCTTGATGACTCCCATTAACTAGGACCATTATCTGCAAATGGCTGTGTTTAACCCCTAAGTCTTCCTGTATACCTGTGTGCTGGCAAGTGGATAATGAAGTCTTGCAGTGACATGTGATCATGTCACCTGAACTGGAATCCATCTTTAACCTGGTGCTTTTCCATTTAGAAGGAGGGGTTGGGAACTCAGAGAGGGACAAAAGGATTCCCGCCTTATGCAAAAGATATATAAAGGGGTGGAAGAAAACAAAGGGGGGGGGAGGAGCTATCATGAAGAATCCACTAGCTACCACCTAAGCTGGAAGAAGAGCTGTACCGGGGAAAGAATTGTGCCCAGGCCTGGAAGGTGTCCAGTCTGAGAAAAAACTTACTGAAGCATCTCTGAGGGTGAGATTATCTGTATTCAGTTTGATTAGACATAGATTTGTGCATTTTATTTTATTTTGCTTGATGACTTACTTTGTTCTGTCTGTTACTACTTGGAACGACTTAAATCCTACTTTCTGTATCTAATAAAATCACTTTTTACTTATTAATTAACTCAGAGTATGTATTAATACCTGGGGGAGCAAACAGCTGTGAATATCTCTCTATCAGTGTTATAGAGGGCGAACAATTTATCAGTTTACCCCGTATAAGCTTTATACAGAGTAAAACTGATTTATTTGGGTTTAGACCCCATTGGGAGTTGGGCATCTGAGTGTTAAAAACAAGCACACTTCTGTGAGGTGTTTTCAGGTAAAACAGCTTTGGGGCAAGTAATTCAGACCCTGGGTCTTTGTTGGAGCAGGTGGGAGTGTCTGGCTCAGCAAGACAGGGTGCTGGGGTCCCGAGCTGGCAGGGAAAGCAGGCGCAGAAGTAGTCTTGGCACATCAGTTGGCAGCTCCCAAGAGGGTTTCTTTGGGTCCAACCCATCACAGGATATTCCCCAGTTAACAGTATCCCCATTGTTTTCTCAAGGATTCCTATCTGTGTAGTTATTTTGCCTTTTGTGGATTGTTCTTTTGAGCTAACTCCATAGCAAGTAACCCATCATAAAGAAACATACAAAGCCATGTACCATATTCATAAAATTATTAATCCATCTTCTCCAGTTTAACTAATAATTTCTCATGTGGAACTGTTATGAATTGCTTTACTGAAATCAGGTAGATTAGATCTACTGCATTTCCTTTGTCTAGAAAACTGATTATCTTCTCAAACAAAGATACCAGGTTGGTCTAGTGCAATCTACCTTTTGTAAAACCATGTTCTATTTTATTCCAATTACTGTTTACCTCTCTCCTTAACTACTCTGTCTTTCAAAATGTGTTCTAAGATCTTGCATACAACTGAGGACAAACTAACAGGCTTGTAGTTTCCTAGATCACTTTTTCCCTCTTTTTAAAATATAGGTACTATATTTGCAGTTCTCCAGTCATAGAGTACAACGCCAGAGTTTACAGATTCATTAAAAATCTTTGCTATTGGGCTCAGAATTGTATGTGCCAGTTCCTTTAATATTCTTTTATGAAGATTATTCAGGCCCCCTGATTTACTCTCATTAGGATGTTTGAGTTTGGCTTCCACCTTGGAGGTCATAATTTCTACTTCTATACCCTTGTTCCCATTAGGCATCCTGCCACTGCCCCCAAGTTTCTCATTACCCTTATTAAAAACTGAGACAAAGTATTAATTTAGGTGTTGGGCCATATGTAGATTATCTTTTTATCTGAATATATCTCATATATCCCATTCAATGTAGGTAAATAGAATTGTAGGACTGAAAGGGATCTCGAGAGGTCATCTAGTCCAATCCCCTGCACTCATGTCAGGAATAAGTATTATCTAGACCATCCCTGACAGGTGTTTGTCTAACCTGCTCTTAAAAAAAATCACCAATGATGGAAGTTGCACAATCTCCCTAGGCAATTTATTCCAGTGCTTAACCACCCTGACAGTTAGAAAGTTTTTCCTAATATCTAACTTAAATCTCCCTTGCTGCAATTTAAACCCATTGCTTCCTGTCCTATCCTTGGAGGTTAAGAAAAACAATTTTTCTCCCTCCTCCTTCTAAAAACCTTTTATGTACTTGAAAACTGTTATCATGTCCCTTCTCAATCTTCTCTTTTCCAGACTAAACAAACCCATTTTTTTCAATTTTCCCTCATAGTCATGTTTTCTAGACCTTTAAGCATTTTTGTTGTGCTTCTCTGGACTTTCTCCAATTTGTCCACATCTTTCCTGAAATGTGGCACCCAGAACTGGACACAATAATCCAGTTGAGGCTTAATCAGCATGGAGTAGAGAGGAAGAATTACTTCTTGTGCCTTGCTTACAACACTCCTGATAATACATCCCAGTATTATGTTCGCTTTTTTTGCAACAGTGTTACACTGTTGACTCATATTTAGCTATGACCCCCAGATCTGTTTCTGCAGTACTCCTTCCTTACTTTATAAGTGTTCTCTCTTTGCCATTGTCTAAATCATTGATGAAGATATTGAACAGAGCCGGACCCAGAACTGATACCTGCAAGACCCCACTCATTCTGCCCTTCCAGCACAACTGTGAACCACTAATAACTACTGTCTGGGAATGGTTTTACAACCAGTTATGCACCTACCTTATAGTAGCTCTGTCTAGGTTGCATTTCCCTAGTTTGTTTATGAGAAGGTCATGCGAGATAGTATCAAAAACTTTACTAAAGTCAAGATATACCACATCTACTACTTCCCCCCTATCCCCAAAGCTTGTTACTCTGTTAAAGAAAGCTATCAGGTTGGTTTGACAAGATTTGTTCTTGATAAATCCATGCTGACTGTTACTTATCACCTTATTATCTTCTAGATGTTTGCAAATGGATTGCTTAATTATTTGCTCCATTATCTTTCCGGGTGCAGAAGTTAAGCTGACTGGTCTGTAATTCCCCAGGGTTGTCCTTATTTACCTTTTTATAGATTGGAAAAGGGCAAATATAGTGCCAGTCTTCTGGAATCTCACCCGTCTTCCATGACTTTTCAAAGATAATTGCTAATGGCTCAGATATCTCCTCAGTCAGCTCCTTGGGTATTCTAGGATGCATTTCATCAGGCCCTGGTGATTTGAAAACATCTAACTTGTTTAAGTAATTTTTAACTTGTTCTTTCCCTATTTTAGCCTCTAAGTCTACCTCATTGTCATTGTCATTTACTGTGTTAAAGACATCCAATCACTACTAACCTCGGTGAAAACCGAAACAAAGAAGTCATTAGGCACCTCTGCCATTTCCACATTTTCTGTTATTCTTTCCCCTCCCTCTCATTGAGTAACAGTCCTACCCTGTCCTTGGACTTCCTCTTGCCTCTAATGTATTTGTAGAATGTTTTCTTGTTACCCTTTGTCTCTAGCTAGTTTGATCTCATTTCATGCTTTTGCTTTTCTAATTTTGTCCCTACATACTTGTGTTATTTGTTTATATTTATCCTTTGTAATTTGACCTAGTTTCCACTTTTTGTAGGACTCTTTTTTGATTTTAGATCATTGAAGATCTCCTGGTTAAGCCAGGATGGTCTCTTGCCAAACTTTGTGTATTTCCTATGCAGTGGGATAGTTTGCTCTTGTGCCTTTAATAATGTCTCTTTGAAAAACTGCCAACTGTCTTCAATTGTTTTTCCCCTAGGGTCTCTAGTTTTGTTTACAAATCTCGTAAATTGGACTTGTCCATCAAGTTATTAATACAACATCTCAACAGTGTTTCCATATTTGAAGTAAATTGCTTTTTTGAAATAGAACGGCCTTGAACAAGGGATCTGTATGAATTGTCACCATTTTCTTCCTGCTACTGTGCACCTGAAGCATGTTCCCTTTCACAGTGTGAGTGTGAAATACATGTAGTGATGTGAACATAATAGCATATTGTAGCTTGCAAGGTTGATTATGTCAGCAAGAGACCCAAGAGTTGTGCTGTAGGTAATAATTAAAGCCCATGAAACTTCATTTGTTTTATGGGAAACATCTGTTTCGGTCAGGTCTTTTGCAGCTATATAATATATTGTGCAAAAAAATGACCTGGAGAGCATTGGACTTGCCTGGATGTCAAGGGATATTTCTCTTTTTTTACTGATGGAATTCAGCTATTGAAACTGAATTGCGTTCCTAAATGGAGACCCTTTAAAAATTATAAGTGCAATAAAAGGATAGGATGGTGGTTGTGATGTTATAACACCCTAAAAGGTGCTATTCTTTGGTGTAAGGCTCTGTTCCTATCCCAGAAGGGAATAGAGTTCAGGAAGCATTCTTTCCTCTTACCCACTGATTGCTTCAGATTCAGACAAAGAGTAGGGGAATTCATAATAAGCCTGGATGGCTTCTACTGCTAAGCAGTAATGAGAAAACTGACTGCAAAAGTAAGTTACCTGAATTCCATCTCAAAACCTAGGTTTAATCACCACAACACCCAAATACCTCTCCACTAGCACCACTTCTCCAGAGGTTCCAGAACATTCATGTGCAGTTCTGAGAATGCCCAGTGATCTCTACACTACCAGCTGCAGTCTTCAAACCCCACATTTTCTGCAGGTTCTCCAGGCTGAGTGGTTACAATATGTTCTGGAGGGTGAGTCTTAAAGTCAGCAGCCAGACCTTTGAGGACTGTAAGACCGTCTGATAATCCTCAGTGATCTCAATATCAATGGTAGTGAGGTCCTACTGAGAGAAAAGAGATATGGCAGGAAGCAGTGTTGAGGAATGAGAGTCACTGGGTTCAAGACAAGAGAACTAGTCAGATCTAAATGAGAGGGAGAATCAGATCAAATTACGTTGAATGGGGAGGATCTGATCAAACTGGGTATGAAAGGAAGGACCAGGGGAGAACAGAACACAGAAGTAACATGGCAGAAAACCACAATGCTTTGAATAAGCATCCAAATTCTTTAGGTTTATTTGATCCTTCTTACTGTTGCCTTCCCTCTAATAAGGGCTGTTGATTACATGATTTTCCCCAATAAGCTTAGATACTTCTGCACACAAGTCAGCCTTCCGAAGCTTCAACGGGAAATGGACATATGTTTTCCTAATTCAGGCCTTCAATTTCTTTGTATTTGCATACATATCAAGACACTGGTGCTACTATGTAGATAATTCCCATTTCTCTTTGTAAAGGGTGTGGTGCCACATTAAAATTATATATTTGTCCCTCAAAATGCCTCTTGGGATCACTAGGATCCTAGGATTTTTGAGACTAGACATTCACTTTTTCCATTGTATTGAATTGTAAGGGGGAAAATACAAGGCACGGTTATACTGTTTTGATTCTCTTCTCCCTGATATGGTGATTTCAAAGCTTGTCTGCACTTCTTTGTTTGACAATGGTAAAAGGAGAGAATGAGACATCTTACGAACCAGCAAAAGGAGATGGAAGTGATAATGGAAGGTTTTGCCCTTAGAATTATTAACAAATCAGATAGAATAATCACAGACCAGCCCACTACCTCTGATCCCAAAATGTAAATAAAATACTCCATTGGCATATCTTATTGTAAATACCTATATAGATAACAATAATACCCCGTAAAGTGCCACACAGGAAAGCTAAGAAAATTTCTCTATGTAATTAAATGACATGAGTGACAATGTATTATTAGGTGCTATTTCTAAAATCTAGCCAAATGTAACATCCTCATACTTTCTGCTGAGGAGATCAAAGGCGTATGTTTAGGCAAAACTAGAGATCCACATGACATGTGGGAATGACACTTATTTTTAACTCTGAAAGGTAATATAATAGGAATATTATTTAATGACCATAAAGAAAAACCAAACCCCTGCTATGTAGGAGGAAACACACAATAGGAAAAACACATTCAGGTCTCTTTTAAGAATGTAAGATGCTGCTGTTTTTTGTACTTAGTAGTGTTCTTTATTTGCTAATAAGGCCACTGACACAAAGAGCATAAATCTAGAATCTGATGCTCATTGACAGAAAAGTCAGCCTCGGAACAGAAAATCAAGTTTTGGTAAATTTTTATTTTTCAGTTAAATAGTCTCCTCTCAGACCTTCAGCTCTGATCTCATTATTCTTTCACTGTTATGAAAGCATATTAACAGCAACAGGCGCTGATACACATGGAAGAAGTCTGCACCCTCTCCTCTCTTCGCCTCTAACATCTCCTGGAAGGTATATGGACTTTGTTGTAGTAGCCGCTGGAATCATTAGATACTGAAATCTGACGTGATGGGGGATTTAAGATCTAGAATACATTCCAATGGGAGCACTAAGGAGGCAGCAAACAACTAGATACGGTCATTGAAATATTTCAAGAATACCATGGATCACACAAAAATTTCACTTGGAAAAATCTCATTTTCTTTACAAGAAACCAGTTCAAGGTGAGGCCACTGACCATTATATTACAGACACGGAAAATAAAGCTAAGCCGTGGGAACATGAACCATTGATGAACTATGAAGAGATTGAATTATTTGTGGTGTAACTGATAACTAGACCACAGCAAGGCTACTGGAGGAAATTGACCTGACTTTGCAAAGCACAGTAAGTATCTGTAGGGCTGGTGAAACCTGTGCTTCCCAAATCAAAGCATTAACAAGCAGTGAAAGAACAGACATGTATCCAAAATAAAATTCACAGTGAGACATAAAGAGAGAACACAAGGGCAAATGAATAGTAGAGACCAGATTTGTTCACAATGAACCCAGAGGCATTCACAAGGTATCCTGCACAAGTTATGGTTTGTCATGCATGCAATAAGAGCAAGCATCTTACAAAAGTATGATGCTTTCATTAGTACAAAGAAATCATTCAAAAAACAAAAAACATATATGTAAATACAGATGGAGATCAAGCCACTGATGATGCAAAGCGCTTGGTTGTAAATGTAAAAATTAAGGTTGTACATAAAAATAAGGCCCCATATTAAAATGAAAAGGTAGTCTTATTTCATATAGAAGGTACAACATAAGCCCATGTGGCAAAGTCTCACTGGCATGTCAAAAATGATTTAAGTACCATTCAGAGTCTGAAATAGTGGAACAGGAAGTACTGTGTGTGCTTGATTGAAGAGCATTCTGAAAATTGCAATGATCAAATGGGACCAAAAGATACTCAGAGAATTTTTAGGTGATAATGGAATGGGATACATAATTATTTTATTGTTATATTGATATACAACATAGTGTGCTATCAAAAATGTATGAACCATGTAAAATCCTGTTACCTCTGCATGTTAAAGTAAATGCCGAATCAGATGCCACTGAGACTACGGACATGAACTGACTGAGTAAACAGAACTACACAAGTTAAGGATTTGTAGAGACCCAATAGATCAAATAAGATCATCAGACATGATCTTTGCCCCATGAGAACAACTGAAGATATATCTAGACTTAAAAATGCAATAATAATTTTAGTTTTGGATGTAAGCAAAGGGTTTGGGCAGATGCAACTTGACAGTGCAGAACTTCGCACCTTCTATCTCTCTTTTGGTTGATACATGTTTAAGTGATTTCCCTTTGGATTTTTTCTGCACCTGAGGTGTATCAAAGCATCACACTACAGATCTCTGAAAATCCAGTTAGACTGAAAGTAATTGCAGTTTTGGGAAGAAAATGATCAATGAAAGGCTGGGTAATGTTCTGCAGCATGCAAAAGAAAAGAATCTTAAACTGAACAGACACAAATGCCTAGATGAGATCCATTATGTAGGTCATATAATCAGTGACAAAGGTGTTTGGCTGAACCTGAGAAAAAATGAAAAGACCCCAATGCAAAGAGGACTTATAGGTTCATGGACATGTTAACATATTTAAGCAAACTCGTCTGTAATTTGTTACCATTATGTGTTCCAGTCAGGATGCTGCTTACAGATGGTACAGAGTAGAATTGGAATTATTTGTTCTATACTTAAGTGAATCAGTTGCTTTGAGGAAATTTATTAGCGGGCTGTAGGATAACTGTTTCTCTTCTGCTAGTAAGGTTGACATAGGAGTATTAAAATGTAATTGCTGTGTAGATATTTTCTTCAATCATTCACAGAGGATGTGGATATTTATTGTTATTTCACTGAATCTTCAAAGGAAAGATGAGAAGATTAATTTCTACAAGAAATTAGACAAGGAGTTTTTGAAAAATTTGCTGTTACCATACATCAGTGCAAGGGCATCAACAAATACACAGCTAATGGAGTTATCCTAATGCAGGATATGTCTTTGTGATGTGAAAATAAAGGACTATTTCTTACAAGTAATGCATGGGAGTCAAATACACAGATCATGTTATTAGTTTAATGAGATTTGTACATGTTGCTTTGTCTATACTGAGGTGAAACTTTTTTCTCACAGAAAACTGCTCAGAGACTTAGCATTAAATGGAAAATGAAGACATTGACTTCAACTAGATAGAAAGAAACAAGAAATTTACGGTGCTTAATGCAGATCAGTTGAAAGTGAACAGGAGAAATTCACAATCACAATGAAATGTTCATTCTTACTAACTACTGTCATTGTACGAGAAGAAGTTTGCTGTATCTTGCATCTACAGTTATTGTGGAAAAGGTCCCTTCAGTATCCTCCACATAACTACAAATAATGAAGGGCTAACGTTCTCTAAAGGGTGTTCCTACAGTGTATGTGAAACTTATTTTAATTAATATTGCATAAAATACAGAGTGTTTGCTTTCCATTTTCTAACTAGAAGTTTTTGTGAAAATTATGGGCTATCACAGACATTTTGAATCAGCTCCTGAACAGGTATAAACTGGCATAGAGCTACGGTGATACACACCAGCTCAAGATCAGACCCACACAGACACTGGAAATCAGGTTGCATATGAATGTGCAAGAGAAGCTTGGGAATAAGTGCAAGGATGATTATTCAGATTGCATTGCTGCTACTGCTCCTCTTAGTTAGAGGGGCAAATGTCAGAACAGCAAGATTGGTTTCTTTATAGTAGAGCTGTATGAGGCATCTGGTTTACACTTCACAAAAAACAGTTTTCATTTGGCATAATTCAAGAATTAAAAGCTAAGTACAAAATGTCATCTAGTTTCCTAGACACTTACACATTCTTTGCCCATAGATGGAACATTGCTGTCCTTTTGCAAACATTACCAGAATTTCACAAGCATTACCAAGCAAAATTTGTCACAATTAACTGGAAATGTTCAATTTTTCATAGAGTAAGGAAACTGCTGAGCTTGGGGAGTATGTTCTTAGATCACAGCAAGCACCCCATAGTCTAACTTTTATTTTCAAAACTAAATGCCCACTCCTTGGGTGGAGCTAAATGCACGCAGCACAAGCCAAGGTTATGTGTTTGCAGAAGTGGCTCACTTTTGTACTACCCATTATACTGGTTCTAGTCTGTCCAGGCCAATCCCCTCACACAAGAGCCCCAAAATATAGGGAAAGATCAAAATAGCCCAAGGGCACCTTGGTCACATCCTTACATTTTTCCTCCAACCTTGCCCCCTTTACCCTCTTAAAGAAGCAGCAGGGAGGATGAGTGATGTGAGACCATTTATGATGATTGCCTCTGGAGGATCACCCTTACATTGGGGTATACTTTCCTGTGCTGCTTAAACTGGGTTTAGGGTCAGTACATAGCAGCTGATCCAAGGCCAACCGTGGATCCATCCCTCAGTAGCCAGTCTAGAAGTCTCATGCATTATGTAAAAAACAGACAGACCCTTTGGCAATGTTGGAGCAGGCAATGTCAGAGTAAATTACAGTTACCAAAACACCAGATGTTGCGTAGAGAACTGGGCTAGCATCTAAAATTCAATGGCTCTTCCAGTGCTGCTACCATTGTTATTCCAGGCGTTTCCAATACAAACAGTGAGAAGACAAAGAAAGCAAGGGTTGCCCACAAAGAACCGGAGAGCTTTTTAAGGGAGTGGGCCATAACCCCCAGAAGAGGGACACTGCAATCAGTGTGGGTGGAAAGCTTCAAAGCTGCCTTAAGGAATTGGATGCTCAGCCCTCATTAAAGCCAAAGTTATCCAAATTTCCTAAGTGGCTTTGAAAATCTTTGGCCATAATATCTTACAGACCATTGCTGGAAAGAGAGAGCATGGCTGGTGAAGAGGACAGATGGCCTGCAGCAAAGACAATGGGGAGGTAATAGATAAGAGAGCCAATAGTAGCTTTCATCCTCTGACTTCAACCACTCACATCATAAAGGATCTTTGAAATCTTTAGCCCTGAGTTTGATGGAGGTGAGAAAGGATTTCATACCTGTGGTGGGATCCTTGGGGTGCAGCCCGGGGATTGTGGGACTCCTGTGCCCACTTATCCTCTCCAGCCTGGGCTGTCTCTCAGAATGCTTTGCTAGTGACAAGCAGCAAACCCCTCCAGGCACTGTTATCACTCAGCACAACCACATGTGGAGCCACACACCCAGCTAGATGCATGAATGCTCCCAGAGCCACACTCAGGAATCACACAGAGTAAGGCACCAGCCACATCCCCCCAGCTCCCAGACTTGTACCTCAGGAATATACCATCTTGCACTGCTCAAGACAAGCAGTGCAGATTTATTAATTGGTTCACCACTTCATCAATGGAAAGTGGATATACACCAGCCTTTGCAAACATCAGCAGATTTACCAAACACTTCAGGCAAACTCACTGGTAAAGATAAATAGTAAAACAATGTATTGATTACAAACGATAGATTTTAAGTGATTATAAAGGATAGGCAAAAAGTCAGAGTGGTTACCAAAAGAAAAGCAAATATAAGGATGCAGGCTAAACTCTCAACCCTATTAGGGTATGTCTACCCTGGCAGAGTTACAGCGCTGACAGCTACAGCACCGCTCAGAGAGCGCTGAAGGGAAACCACTGTTGTGTGTTCACAGTCAACTGCCTGAGCAATAGCGTATTCACACTTGTGGCACTTGCAGTGGTTTTTGGAATGATGCACTCTGGGCAGCTATCCCACAGAGCACCTCTTTCTCTTCTGCTGCTAAGAGTTGTGGAAAGGCAGAGGGGGTCGTAGGCATCCTGGGTCCTGTCCCAGTGCTCATGATGCATTGCTTTGCATCCCAGCAATCCCTGTGCTTCCGTCTGCATTTGGAGCCATCTTTCAATGGTTTGTGTACTGCGCGCCCTGCCTCTTCGGGCTGCAGGAACGGATCCTGAACTGTTGACCAGTATGCTGCTCTGACCAACACATCATGAGTGGCAGTGGAGTTATTCCTTAAACCGTAGTGGCAAGAGGAGTGTGACATTGATCTCGCCACGCGTAGTAGCTACGATACGAGATTGCTTGTGGCATTCATGGAGGTGCACCTCTCGTTGGGGTGGGTTTTTTAAAGCTCTACAACTGCGCATTTTCTGTGCACTAAGTGGCTTGGCAGTGTGTAAACCTCAGGAGTTACAGCGCAGAAAGCTGCTTTACTGCACAGAAACTTGCCAACATAGACAGGGCCTTAGACTGGGCAACATCTAGATTAAGCAGTTTCTCACCCCTCTGGATATTGCAGTTCACAGTACATAGGTTTCACCCTTGAAATCTGGGCCAGTCTCCTCTATTGGAGTCTTCAGTCTTCTGAGCGTCCTTGTTGCTTGCAGTGTAGGTGGGGAGAGGAGAAAAGGCCAAGGATGGGACCTCTGTGTTCTGTTTTATACCCTTAGTCCATGTGCTTGGAGAACACAAGTCCAGGCATGTCTGGTGGGCATTTCTGAGTCACAAGGTGAAGCAATACCCTGGTGTGTCTCCTGTGAGTGAGCCATTAAATTGTAACTCCTCTGCTAGACAATGGCTGGTGATGTCTGTTCAGCACCCAGCTGGGCGTTGGTTACCTCTTCCCTTGTCATTGTCTCTGGAGAGCTAGTATCTGGGGGCTTCCCAAACCCACAGCATATTTTAGTGAAAACCATACAACACAATTCTTATTTTATATGCATTAATGATACACAGATTTAGATAGAACAATGACTTTCAGGAGATCATAACCTTTCCCATGATACCTTACAAGGCATGCTTTGTATGCAATATCACAATTATATACAAATGATGAATATGTGGGTCATAGGGTGCTCCCCTGGTGTGTAGTGTGTCACAATCTCCTCCAAATTTCTTCTCCTCCCAGTGGGAGCTACTCTGTAGCAGCCTTTGATTCTGGGTGGCCAGGGCCGGCTCCAGGCACCAGCATTCCAAGCTGGTGCTTGGGGCAGCATTCTGCAAGGGGCGGCAGTCCCCCTTATTTTGCCCCCAACTAGCACGCCGAATTGCCACCGCGGGTGGGGGGGGCAGTCTGTGTGCCCTTAGGGCGGCAGGCACATTTCCGCGGCAGCGACAATTCAGCGGCAGCTTCTATGTTTAGCTGTCCAGGGCAGCTTCAGCTAAACATAGAAGCTGCTGCTGAATTGCCGCCACCACGGAAACACGGCTGCCGCCCGAAGGGCACATGGACAGCCCGCCCCCTCCTGCCCAGGGTGGCAATTCGGCGCGCTGCTAGGGGCGGCAAAAACTGTAGAGCCGGCCCTGTGGGCGGCCCACTGCATGGGCTGTGCAAAGGGAGAAGGAAACTTACTCTTTCATCCCTTCCCTTCCAAGGCTGGTCATAGTCCAATAGTTCATATGAAATAATTCGCAATAAGCAAGAAAACTACAACAATTTTGCATTTTTGTATTTTAAGTTACATATGTAAACTTCCCTGGTTCTTCTACTAAATGTCAGTTGTCCCGATATTTACTAAAGTAGAAGCCCAGATCTTCCTTCAAATATTTTTACCCTTACAAACTTCAAAACTTTTGCTAGCCAGCATTCTCTCCTCATCTATGCTCTCTCCCATAAAATTGGAGCTTATCCATATTATTAAAAAGAGAGAGAGAGAGGAGCACTTTCAACAATTGCTCAGTGGCACAAAATAAAACCCTCTCTTCAGGCCCACTCTTCATCACCAGCTTAACTGATGCATTCAAGCTTGCCATGAAGAAGGAGTCTATCAAATAATTGGCAGAACCGTTAAAAAGCTAAAGTTAGTGAGAAGAGAAGGGCTCTTTCTTTTTGACTGAACAGCATACAGAGAGTTCACTAGAGATCTAATCAAACATCCCTGCTTCAATGAACTGGGTTTGACCCTGCCTAGCTAAGATTGCTTTGTGTTGTCTGAAATCAGACCTCACAAAAGGCCTTCCCTTTCCCATGGGTCCATTTGCAGTGCAGCTGGTAATGTGGCTTCATCTTTCCTACCCCCAACTCCCTCGATCTAAAAAAAATCCTGTTGCCAGAATTCCACAACAAAATGTAAAATGTGTTCTTCCTTAGTTTTGGCAGTATACTCTGTCCTTGAAATTTAATCTCAGACGTTCATTTGATTGACTTTTTATGTCTGCTATATTGAAGGTGATTAGAAGGTCTTTTTCAGTTTTTATGGAGATAATGAACAAAGGGATTTCAGAATATGTAGTTATAGATTTGTTGAAAGCAGAACTGAGCAATTAAATAATAATGAACAATTTATTAGACACTGCTTCTTTCTCTATGCGTTAGGAAAATTATTATTATTATTATTTGAAATTATTTTCTAAGTAATATGAAAGTGATTTTTTTTGTTTGAGGCTTCTTATGATCTAGAAGGCCAATACTCTTCAGGGATTCATTGCCCTCCTGAAGACCTACTTCTGCTGAGATGTCTACAGGAAAGTGATTTAATAATAGCAATGTGTGGGGGAGGTAACTGATCTAGCCTGTCTTGCCAACACCAAAAACTTGTGTTTATTACACTGTAATATCAAAATGTGTTCATTCACCCTCTACCATGATCGGTTTATTTATTTTTACCCCATTCCTCTACCCTTTATCTGTCTGACATGTCTTTTTTTTATATATTGTCAGCTGTTCAGGGCAGAGACCACACTTTCTTCTATCTTTGTACTGTGCCTTGTTGTGTCAATGTGGCAATAGGTATCTCTGCATTATTTGCATATTTTGATATATATTGAAATATGTAACTTGTGTGCTTGATTTCTTTGACTGATAGACTAATAAGGTGGATGCCTGCCCCACCCCCCACACCAGCTCAGACAGTTTCAGCATGCCAGCCCATGGAGGAAACACAGCCATGAGAAAAGTGACGGAGCGGTTCAGGCTTAATGGATTACAACCAACCACTCAAAACTGGAGCATCTATCACTGTGGTATTTTCCTTGATAAGCCATGAAGGATGCTCTAGTTGACTGGGAAAAGTTAGAAGAGGCACTGAGAGGGATTCTACCTGGACCCTGAAACAAAGAAAACTACTGAGCAATATGGTAATAGATTCCTGGTAGAATAGCAAGACCTCTCTGCTTCTCAAGAGAGACACTGGCTATGCCTTAACTGCCAAAATGTATGTATTTTATAGCAAGGGAACTAATGTGTGTTAGGCATTGAGCTGTAAAATCCTACTAAAGGAAAGGTACAGGCAGTACCCCGCCCCCAGCCACAGCTGACCTTGCCTAACTACATCACAGAAAAACCATGTCTCCAGTAGAACTTTACAGCAATATGGCTCACTCACACTAGGTATCTCGTAGTACAATCACACTGTGTTTTATTAGTGAAGACATCGTCACAGACTGTCTCACTTGGGAGAAGCCAGGCTAGGAGGACAGCAGCAGATGCAGACAACTGTGACCAGAATGAGTCACAGGAGGATCTTTGTTTTCTAAGAGAACATGAGTTGGTTCAGTTCTATTCCTGTAACTCAAGAGGAAAGCCTAACTACCTTAGCTTTTAGGGAAACTAAAGTTTAGCTATGACTAGAGATTTGTTTACAAATAATCATTTAGCTCTGCTTACCTTCTTAATAAAGAGCTGCTTGTCTGGAGAATCCATATTGGTCATTCCACCTCAGGAGAAGATCAGGCAGGTACGCCACTACCAGGGCCCTGCCAACCTACCAAGGTCTATGAATGGAGGCATCTACCCTGGTTGGATTTAGAAAAGCATGGATAATAGCTTTCCCTCAGGGCAGAGCGGGGGGCTGTCATCAGATGTTTGGCTGCATGTGTGTGTTTTCCCTGTGCTCTGTCCCAGCTCTGCACAGACAGCTGGCACAGCAGACCATGAGTGAACTGCCCAATGACCACAAGATCGGTTAAGGTATGAACAGGGCCGGCTCCAGGCACCAGCTTAGCAAGCAGGTGCTTGGGGCGGCCACTCCGGAAAGGGTCAGCACATCCAGGTATTTGTCAGCAATTCAGCAGAGGATCCCTCGCTCCCGCTCGGAGCGAAGGACCTCCCGCTGAATTGCCACAGATTGCGATCGCAGCTTTTTTTTTTTTTTTGGCTGCTTGGGGTGGCAAAACCCCTGGAGCCGGCCCTGGGTACAAAGGCACCCAGCCAGGTCAGTGTATTGTCGATGATGCATGGTAAAAGTACCTGGCAGATGCTACGAGGATGCTAAGGCATGTATGCTTGTGACAATGGACACAGATCAGTGAATGGCGGGACTTTCCATTCCACCCTCGGCTGGCCAAAGATGCTCCCTCTGAGATACGTAACTTGTTTGTATCAGTGTATAAAGAGGTATTGCCCCTCTGATGTATTTGGGTGCCACCCATTGCCTTCTATCTGTTGATTTAAGCAAAACATTTCTATCCATCATGCTGTCATCCTGACTTTATCTTTAAGATGAGTCATGGTGTTCCTGGTATCTTTTGGGGACTATGTTGATGTCAAGGTGTTCTGGTACCGCCCTTCTGGAATGTGTTTGGGTACATGGCTTGTGCTTAGTACTTCTTAGGAATGTGTATTTCTGCAATATCAGCATTCTTGCCAGATTGTGAGCAGGGCCTGCCTAGCTCACAGCCTGACTTTGTTTTATATCATCAAAGTTTTGACCACTATTTTAGCACAGGCCTCAGGCCTCATACCAGGCCTCTGCTACAAGGCTTTAAGTCTCAGGCCCTCTTTCTACTACAGGGGCTACTGCTGGAAAGCAGGACCTCACTAATGGGCAACCGAGATACCAAGGCAAAATGGGAGTGCAGCTCGTGTTAATCTGTAATACTAGCATATTGTGGGGGTAGCTGGAAAACAAAACAATTTTTTTCTGCAGTCCTGTGATCAGTAGTCTCAGTGAAGTTCGTGGGACTTCTATCTTATGTGCTGCAAAATCAGGCACTATATAGCAACTTTTGTTATGCGCATGTTGCTTTAAATCTAATGGGAGATTGCTTGCTTCCATGAGAAACCATGGACTCTCTTTAGCATTATTTTGTGTAAAATGAAAATAATGTAGGACCTACATTAAATTAAAATTTAGAGCTGCAATTTATGCTAGAGAATTATGGGATGCTTCTTTATGTATTTGTTCTGTATAAACATGTGGTATAAGAACAAGTAGTCAGGCCCAAGAAGCATACAGTTGAATACAGACACAGATAAAACAGAGATGAAACTGTGTGTCGCGGTGCGTGACTCACCACTGCAGCACGCAACTCACTGCTGCGGCGCCTCCTGTTGGTCATCTCAGGGAATTAGCGTTTCCAGCCTCCTGAGTGCCCTCTGCAGGCTGGTGTCCCACTGCTGTTGGTCCCCCATGTCCTTCCCAGGACCTTGTCTTTAAGGGTGCTGCCTGCAGTGTCAGGGTCTCCCCACCCAGGGAAACCCCCCTCTATCCCCACCTTGCCTCAGTCATGGGCTACTGCCAGTCACCATCTAGCCCCGCTCACTGGGGCAGACTGCAGTGTAAATGCCACTCATCATAGGCAAGGGGGGTTTGGACCTGCTGCCTCTGCCTACCCATGGGCTGCCCCTGGCAACCCCAGTACGTAATTGGCCTTGCACAAGGCCAGCAGCCAGGGGAGTTGCCAGGCAGGAGCTCCCCAGCTCCTCTCACCTTTCCCCAGCCCTGCTCCACCTCAGGCACCCTGATATGCTCCACAGCAGCACAGCCAAGCCAAGCCCATCTCCCTCCACAGTTAGAGGAGACTCTCAGCCTCTGGCCTTCAGCCCTCTGCTTCCCCCAATCAGCCTAGCTTTTCCGTCCCTGCCACAGCCCTCTCCCTGGGCTGTTTTAAGCCTTTTAAGGCAGGAGCGGGTGACCACCTCGCTACACTGTGGTACAACAATTTCACCTGCTACCGGTTTCTTTCTTTTAGCCAGATTCCAATACCCTTACTCATATTGAACAGGATAATATTTGAGTTGTCTCACTGAAATCAATTGGTATAGAAAGTTACTATTCAGTATGAGACAGGGTATTAGAATCTGGCCTTAAGTGTATATACTTTTTTCTATTAATCATTCTTCTCTGAAAACAAAATCCTAGAAGGAATGAGGGGCTGATCTGTCATGGATATAGAAAGAATTGACTTTCCTAGAAAAAACAGGACAGCAAGAATACATACATGAGCCATGCAATGTTTCCGTTTTATTAGTTCTTAGTGTGCATGGAAGTATTATTATTCTTGTCATGGTATTAGTGTTGGACAACTCATGCCTATGTGAGACCCATGCATAACTTGAAAGCATCTTTGAAAGGCCTTCCATTCGGATTAGTGCTGCTGTTATAGAGCTGTTCAGTAATGTGGAAATAGCTGCTCATTTCATTTCAATTTACACAGCCTTAGTTTGAAGGATGATATAACTTTTAGATTTTTTTTTCTGGGGAGAATGATAACCACACCAAATTTATATTCCATGAAGAATTTTGAGTTTTCACATTACAGTCCTGAACAACTTGTTGGCAATTTAAAACTTAATGTGTACACATTCCCTCAGCGCAGTTTACAGTAGTTTTGCCAAATCTCCAGATTTCTTTGAGGCTGGAGTCAGTCTCCTCTCATGAATTTTAGCCCAGCCTTGAGGAAGTCACTTCTGATTGGGTACCTTACCCACTTGTCTGCCTCCTGAGGAAAAGCAGCCAATTCGGGTGGCTGCAGGAAGCAAAACTTTCCCCTTTCCTCTCTGAAGGAGAGCATAAAGAACCAAACAGTTCAGGGCAGCCTTAATCCCTTCTCCCTCTCCTCCTATGTACAATGGGTTGGCTCTTCTGTGATCCTCTCTCCACCTTTCTCCATCTCTGCAACAGTAGACCTGGGGAGGGTGGGGGAGCAGGACCTGCCACAGCTGCTGCCCCAGGCCTGGAAGAGCATGATAAAGAACCCCAGGAGGAGCAGAAGTGAGGTTGGATGTAGGGAAGTAGAACTGATTGGGGCAGTACTGGGAGGCAGAATTGGTATGGAGGCTGGAGCTGGTTCAGGTCTGGGCAGATGTGGGAGCTGAGGGGCAGAACTTGTGATGAGAACAGAAGGGAACAGAATTGATTTGGGGGTTGAGGGGAAGAATTAAATGGGCGGGGGACAGCACATAGAATTAGAATTTGGGGGTTTGGAGAGAATCTGGACCAAGTCACATCAGGCACATTCCCAGGTGTCAGATAGGGGAACATCCTGCAGATACAGGACAGCTGCAAATATCTAATAAGCAGTTGTGGACCAACTGGTAGCATTTCTCAGCAGGGCCTGGTTGGGTAGCTGGTGGCACAGCTACCTCTATAAAATCATAGACTCATAGAAGATTAGGCTTGGAAGAGACCACAGGAGGTCATCTCATCCTCCATCCTCTTTAGAACCCTCCTTTAGGTAATGGAAGGCTGCTATCAAAATGCCCCAGGCCCTATGACGAGGATGTCAAAACAAATAAAGATCACTTTAAAAAAAGTCTTGCTGGGGAAAGTGGGTTTCAGTAGCCTGAGCTGGCAGCTCACCTAAGAAAAGGCAAACTCCGATTTCAAACCAAGGGTGTCAGGCTTGGACAGCTGACTTATAAAGAAAATATGTCTATGTGAAATGATGTCCATCTCATATGTACCTTAGAGGGTTAGGGCATTCCTCAGAAGTGACCTACAACAGGCTTGCCTGACTTTGGTAACTGGGCAAGGGCAGCTAAATATAAAGACATGAATGAGTAAGCTGGGATATGCAAGTTGTAACACTGACTGGAAGAAGCTTAGAGCTGTGTGAGGTTCAGAGAAATGAGATGGCATCTGGGGATGGTCTTTGTGGACTTGGAGAAGGCATACGATCATGTACCAAGAGAATCAGTTGGCAGAGTTTGTGACAGAGATGTGTACCAAAAGGATATGTCCATCTTATCCAGGATATGTATGATGGAGTGACTACCATGTCAAAACCAAAAGGGCTACAGCAAAGAATGTTCTGTCAACATTGGGCTACTCCAGTGGTCAGCATTGAGCCCCTTTTTGTTTGTTGTTGTCTTAGATGTGTAACCCTTCTGCCTGTCTGAGTTGGCAGCAACAAGGGCCGGGTTCAATATCTAGGGGTTCCGTTTCAATAACTCAATGCAAAACCGGCTCCAGCCCCCACCCAGTGACCTGGGACAATTACATACCACCCCCCAGGCCCCTCTAAGAGGCAATACTTCCCCTCTCACAAGCTTGGAGCAAAATCCTTTTAATAAAGGAGGGAAACAATGCAGCATTATGTTGGGGAAACACCACAAACAGGATTCATAACACAAACCATGAGTAAAAGACCCACCCCCAAGTAAGTTTGGCAGTATCCTTTTCCTCTCATGCTCAAGGTCTAACTGATTGCCATATTTGGTGTCAGGAAGGCTTGGAGTGGTTCCTCCCTGTATGCATCAGTGGGAGGCCACTGCGCCTCTCTATGCCACCTAACGGCTGAGAGCTGATCATCAGGGGATTAGCACCAGTAACAGTCTGTAGCCAGCCCGCTGGCTGGGACAGGCAGGAACACAGACAGGCTCAGCCTCCCTGGCTGAGACAGAGCAAAAGCAGTCTGTGGCCCAGGTCCCTGGCTGGGACAGACTGCAAACAAACACAGGCTGTTTGGCTTAAAGTGGGTAGGCTGCCACCCAGGGGTGGGGTTGGCAGCAGGAGGTAGGGGAACCCGGGCCCCCCCATTCCACCAGGTCCCAGCCCAGGGCCCTAACAATGACAGAGAATCCCACCACTGGGTCAGTAGGGATCCTGTCAAAACACGCTGACCATGGCTTCAGCAAACACAATTGTACAAATGTCTGGTTTCCACAGACTACTTCCTACCCCTACCTGGTTGTAGAGTTCGTCGCTCCTGGGCCCTCAGGCTCAGGGTACTTGGCAGCCAGCAGTTCCAGCAGCTCCTCCAGATATTTCTCCAGAGAAAGGGGTTGATACAGCTCAGTCCCTGGTTCAGGGGCCAGCAGCAAGACAACAGCATCCAACTCCTTCCCTGGCTCTTTCTCAACTGAGCTGAAGTTCCTGTCTCTTGTACTTCTTGTTCTGCCCCTCTGTTTCCAGTGCAAGGGGTGGGCCCAGCCTGGCTCTATCCACCAGGGAGCTGGGAGTGGTTCCATCCTGTCTGCGTCAGGAGGCCACTCTGCCTCTGCTACAAAGGAATTTTTCCTCCAGGTCAGATTGGCAGAGACCCTGGGGTATTTTTGCCCTTCTTTGCAGCATGGGTCACAGGTTACTTGCAGGTTTAAACTAGTGTAAATGAGGGATTCTCTGTAACTTGAAATCTTAAAATCACCATTTGAGGACTTCTGTAACTCATCCAGAGATTAGGGGTCTATTACAGGAGTGGTGGGCGAGGTTCTGTGGCCTCAAATATGCAGGAGGTGAAACTAGATGATCGCAGTGGTCCCTTCTGGCCTTAAAGTCTGAGTCTGTGAGATGTCCCGTGGTCTGTTTTCCACAGTAGGTAATAGCAGTGGGGTACAAGATGATTACAGCTGCTGCTAGGTGGCAGCATGGAGCTAACAGCTGCCAGCTATTCAGGCCTGGGTTCTAGACCTGTAGGGCCTTACAGAAGGCTATAAAAGTTGCTGACCCCTCATAAGGAAGTTACAAGACAGGAGAAGCTGGATGCTTTGCACCATCAGGCAGCCACAAGAGCTCATGTAGTGGAGGCAAGAATGATCTTACTCAATAAATTTGGGAAAGTTGGCAATGAAATTATCATACACAAACTGGGGATCGGGTGAGCAAATTCAAAAGACAGACCAACACAAGTTTTGGTAAAAAAAATTCTTATGATTTTTAGCAAATCTCAGGATTTTGTGGGGTCTGACTCATGGGGCTGGCAATATTATTACAGTTTTCAACAATAATGAACTGAGTCAGACTAGCATTAAATTAATAAGCAACCTATTAAATATTTCTATATAATATTATTAATTATAAGTACAAGAGCCTGAAGCCTCGGTGTTATGTTTCTGAGTTATCTTTAAGTCTCTGACTATTGGACTACTCATGGTGTAAGATACTAATGTGAGTAAGGATGGCCAAATTGGATCTTCAGTTCATATGGAAACTGCTTTAGCTGAATGCTCAACATCCCTGGCATGTAATGTGTTTTGTCTCAATCGTCGTCAGAAGACACACTGTCACTTTCCACAATGAACTTCTCCATTTGCATCTAGACCCAGGGAATTATATCCATCAGACCTTTGTTTCTGATTCTGTCACTTTTACTCACATTGGCGAGTCTTTGAAAAAATGTATCCAACAATTTTAAAAAATATTGTTATGCCTCTTAGCCACCATACCATTTTTAATAAGGACATATACAGAAAAAAGCAATGATCTAAGGACACATTTTGTCCTAGTTGTGAAAGAACTTTTATCCTTACTCCTTCCACTCATAAGATTCCTAGGATGTTTTGTTATAGTTCATAGGCTTTAATCTATTTTAATTAATTTACTGAGTGTGATTTCAGAGCTTCTTTGAATATAATCAAATTCAAAACTGTTTGGAGTCTCTCCAGTTGTACCAGATCAGGATGCTGCAGTGGTAATGTACAGTAATATTGTTTTTAATTTAGAATTCAATGTCTCATTTTTAAAATAAAGTAAAAAGTCAGAATAAAGTCAGTTTTAAGGATAAATTGTTTTTTTTTATTATATTGTTTGGAAAAAAGAAAATTGACTACCACCTTTCTTACTCCATTACATTACACATGGTCAAATAACCCTGGGCACTCTGTTCAGCTATGTGGGATATCTATATATTCTGTACAGTATGTCAAGGAATAAAAATTGTATTATATATAAACACTACTGTTTAGAAATGGTGGGTTTTTTCTGAACTTGCAAGTCCTTATTGAGGAAATACTTGTAAGGGGACTGATGGGAGTTTTACCTGAGAAAGAAATGCACAGCCAGAGCTTTAGACAGTAATTACTCTGTCTATCTGAGGCCTTTCTTTAGTGCCTGTTGTGATAATATCTAGGCACTGACCAAGGAATTTCTGAACTGCAAAGCTTTGTGTATGGTGCACTACATTATATGGTTCTTTGCCTCTCCCAGAGTTTAGGAAGCTTTTCTTAGGATATTTTTAACCACAGCAGAATGGATTTCGTGCAATAGATCCAAGTATAACCGTTTCTGTTCCAGTAGGTGTAGTCTTTCCTTAATCCCTTTGGTTTTTATTACAAGTCCATCATAATGCTGGTTGGTTACCCCAGATTTTTCCCTTCAGTATGTTTTTTGTAGTTTTGAATAATTTGCAATATTCTCTCCTTAGATACAGTGCTCCATTCAAAAATGAGAAAATAAAACAGAGGTAAAATTAATATATCTTCATTCCTATTCCATGTGCTATTTGGAGGTTCATTTTATAGAATTGCTTTCCCAAATGAAGACTACAGCTGCTCAGCATCCCAGTCTGTATAATGCATACTATATGTGCATATTCCAGCCGTAAGTGACTTCAAAGAATCAG